>NC_083721.1:137461507-138061507 GCF_028564815.1 Eubalaena glacialis | reverse complement strand
GCAGTGAGGAAAACCCCGGCAACAACAATGCTTTTCAGGTAGCTTCGAGGCCGCATGAACGGAGCTTTCATAATGGGAAAAGAAGCCTTATGCCATCAGTCTCCAATTTCTAGGTTGACACGCAGCATACACGCAGGACCAGAGCTTACTGTCTCTACGCAGTGTTCTGGTACCGAAACGGTTGCTGAAGCAAAGTCCCTAGGAATGTTGGAAAGCTTACTACCGTGAAACTAAAGCAGAACAGCGATGAAGGCCTCATGGAGCTGCTGCACGCCTCCCGTTTTGCCAGGATAATCAGGGCCTTACTTCGAGGCTAGTGCTCACATTGACTTTCACGTTTGGTATAGAGCAGAGCAGGGTGAGCTTCCAACTAGGAACTGGAAGCACAAGGTTTCTTTTGAGAAAACTCATTTTCTTCTATGAACCATGCCGGCTGTAAGTAAAAGCACGGTAACAACAGTGCTTTTCAGGTAGCTTCGGGGCCGCATCAACGGAGCTTTCATAATGGGAAAACTAGCCTTGTGCCATCAGTCTCTAATTTCTAGGTTGACACACAGCATACACGCAGGAGCAGAGCTTCCTGGTTCTACGCAGTGTTCTGGTACTGAAACGGGTGCTGAAGCAAGGTCCCTAGGAGTGTTGCAAAGCTTACTACCTTGAAACTAAAGCAGAACAACGATGAAGGCCTCATGGAGCTGCTGCACGCCTCTCGTTTTGCAAGGATAATCAGGGCCTTACTTCGAAGCTTGGGCTCACGTTGACTTTCATTTTAGGTATAGCGCAGAGCAGGGTGAGCTTCCAACAAGGAACTGGAAACCCAAGGTTTCTCAGGAGAAAACTCATTTTCTTCTCAGAACCATGCCGGCAGTGAGGAAAACCCCGGCAACAACCATGCTTTTCAGGTAGCTTCGAGGCCGCATGAACGGAGCTTTCATAATGGGAAAAGAAGCCTTATGCCATCAGTCTCCAATTTCTAGGTTGACACGCAGCATACACGCAGGACCAGAGCTTACTGTCTCTATGCAGTGTTCTGGTACCGAAACGGTTGCTTAAGCAAAGTCCCTAGGAGTCTTGGAAAGCTTACTACCGTGAAACTAAAGCAGAACAGCGATGAAGGCCTCATGGAGCTGCTGCACGCCACCCGTTTTGCCAGGATAATCAGGGCCTTACTTCGAGGCTAGTGCTCACATTGACTTTCACGTTTGGTATAGAGCAGAGCAGGGTGAGCTTCCAACTAGGAACTGGAAGCACAAGGTTTCTTTGGAGAAAACTCATTTCTTCTATGTGCCATGCCGGCTGTAAGTAAAAGCACGATAACAACAGTGCTTTTCAGGTAGCTTCGGGGCCGCATGAATGGAGCTTTCAAAATGGGAAAACAAGCCTTGTGCCATCAGTCTCTAATTTCTAGGTTGACACGCAGCATACACGCAGGAGCAGAGCTTCCTGGTTCTACGCAGTGTTCTGACTGAAACGGGTGCTGAAGCAAGGCCCCTAGGAGTGTTGAAAAGCTTACTACCTTGAAACTAAAGCAGAACAACGATGAAGGCCTCATGGAGCTGCTGCACGCCTCTCGTTTTGCAAGGATAATCAGGGCCTTACTTCGAAGCTTGGGCTCACGTTGACTTTCATTTTAGGTATAGAGCAGAGCAGGGTGAGCTTCCAACAAGGAACTGGAAATCCCAGGTTTCTTAGGAGAAAACTCATTTTCTTCTCAGAACCATGCCGGCAGTGAGGAAAACCCCGGCAACAACAATGCTTTTCAGGTAGCTTCGAGGCCGCATGAACGGAGCTTTCATAATGGGAAAAGAAGCCTTATGCCATCAGTCTCCAATTTCTAGGTTGACACGCAGCATACACGCAGGACCAGAGCTTACTGTCTCTACGCAGTGTTCTCGTACCGAAACGGTTGCTTAAGCAAAGTCCCTAGGAATGTTGGAAAGCTTACTACCGTGAAACTAAAGCAGAACAGCGATGAAGGCCTCATGGAGCTGCTGCACGCCTCCCGTTTTGCCAGGATAATCAGGGCCTTACTTCGAGGCTAGTGCTCACATTGACTTTCACGTTTGGTATAGAGCAGAGCAGGGTGAGCTTCCAACTAGGAACTGGAAGCACAAGGTTTCTTTCGAGAAAACTCATTTTCTTCTATGAACCATGCCGGCTGTAAGTAAAAGCACGGTAACAACAGTGCTTTTCAGGTAGCTTCGGGGCCGCATCAACGGAGCTTTCATAATGGGAAAACTAGCCTTGTGCCATCAGTCTCTAATTTCCAGGTTGACACGCAGCATACACGCAGGAGCAGAGCTTCCTGGTTCTACGCAGTGTTCTGGTACTGAAACGGGTGCTGAAGCAAGTCCCCTAGGAGTGTTGAAAAGCTTACTACCTTGAAACTAAAGCAGAACAACGATGAAGGCCTCATGGATCTGCTGCACGCCTCTCGTTTTGCAAGGATAATCAGGGCCTTACTTTGAAGCTTGGGCTCACGTTGACTTTCACTTTAGGTATAGCGCAGAGCAGGGTGAGCTTCCAACAAGGAACTGGAAACCCAAGGTTTCGTAGGAGAAAACTCATTTTCTTCTCAGAACCATGCCGGCAGTGAGGAAAACCCCGGCAACAACCATGCTTTTCAGGTAGCTTCGAGGCCGCATGATCGGAGCTTTCATAATGGGAAAAGAAGCCTTATGCCATCAGTCTCCAATTTCTAGGTTGACACGCAGCATACACGCAGGACCAGAGCATACTGTCTCTACGCAGTGTTCTGGTACCGAAACGGTTGCTTAAGCAAAGTCCCTAGGAGTCTTGGAAAGCTTACTACCGTGAAACTAAAGCAGAACAGCGATGAAGGCCTCATGGAGCTGCTGCACGCCACCCGTTTTGCCAGGATAATCAGGGCCTTACTTCGAGGCTAGTGCTCACATTGACTTTCACGTTTGGTATAGAGCAGAGCAGGGTGAGCTTCCAACTAGGAACTGGAAGCACAAGGTTTCTTTGGAGAAAACTCATTTCTTCTATGTGCCATGCCGGCTGTAAGTAAAAGCACGGTAACAACAGTGCTTTTCAGGTAGCTTCGGGGCCGCATGAATGGAGCTTTCAAAATGGGAAAACAAGCCTTGTGCCATCAGTCTCTAATTTCTAGGTTGACACGCAGCATACACGCAGGAGCAGAGCTTCCTGGTTCTACGCAGTGTTCTGACTGAAACGGGTGCTGAAGCAAGGCCCCTAGGAGTGTTGAAAAGCTTACTACCTTGAAACTAAAGCAGAACAACGATGAAGGCCTCATGGAGCTGCTGCACGCCTCTCGTTTTGCAAGGATAATCAGGGCCTTACTTCGAAGCTTGGGCTCACGTTGACTTTCATTTTAGGTATAGAGCAGAGCAGGGTGAGCTTCCAACAAGGAACTGGAAATCCCAGGTTTCTTAGGAGAAAACTCATTTTCTTCTCAGAACCATGCCGGCAGTGAGGAAAACCCCGGCAACAACAATGCTTTTCAGGTAGCTTCGAGGCCGCATGAACGGAGCTTTCATAATGGGAAAAGAAGCCTTATGCCATCAGTCTCCAATTTCTAGGTTGACACGCAGCATACACGCAGGACCAGAGCTTACTGTCTCTACGCAGTGTTCTCGTACCGAAACGGTTGCTTAAGCAAAGTCCCTAGGAATGTTGGAAAGCTTACAACCGTGAAACTAAAGCAGAACAGCGATGAAGGCCTCATGGAGCTGCTGCACGCCTCCCGTTTTGCAAGGATAATCAGGGCCTTACTTCGAAGCTTGGGCTCACGTTGACTTTCACTTTAGGTATAGCGCAGAGCAGGGTGAGCTTCCAACAAGGAACTGGAAACCCAAGGTTTCTTAGGAGAAAACTCATTTTCTTCTCAGAACCATGCCGGCAGTGAGGAAAACCCCGGCAACAACAATGCTTTTCAGGTAGCTTCGAGGCCGCATGAACGGAGCTTTCATAATGGGAAAAGAAGCCTTATGCCATCAGTCTCCAATTTCTAGGTTGACACGCAGCATACACGCAGGACCAGAGCTTACTGTCTCTACGCAGTGTTCTGGTACCGAAACGGTTGCTGAAGCAAAGTCCCTAGGAATGTTGGAAAGCTTACTACCGTGAAACTAAAGCAGAACAGCGATGAAGGCCTCATGGAGCTGCTGCACGCCTCCCGTTTTGCCAGGATAATCAGGGCCTTACTTCGAGGCTAGTGCTCACATTGACTTTCACGTTTGGTATAGAGCAGAGCAGGGTGAGCTTCCAACTAGGAACTGGAAGCACAAGGTTTCTTTTGAGAAAACTCATTTTCTTCTATGAACCATGCCGGCTGTAAGTAAAAGCACGGTAACAACAGTGCTTTTCAGGTAGCTTCGGGGCCGCATCAACGGAGCTTTCATAATGGGAAAACTAGCCTTGTGCCATCAGTCTCTAATTTCTAGGTTGACACACAGCATACACGCAGGAGCAGAGCTTCCTGGTTCTACGCAGTGTTCTGGTACTGAAACGGGTGCTGAAGCAAGGTCCCTAGGAGTGTTGCAAAGCTTACTACCTTGAAACTAAAGCAGAACAACGATGAAGGCCTCATGGAGCTGCTGCACGCCTCTCGTTTTGCAAGGATAATCAGGGCCTTACTTCGAAGCTTGGGCTCACGTTGACTTTCATTTTAGGTATAGCGCAGAGCAGGGTGAGCTTCCAACAAGGAACTGGAAACCCAAGGTTTCTCAGGAGAAAACTCATTTTCTTCTCAGAACCATGCCGGCAGTGAGGAAAACCCCGGCAACAACCATGCTTTTCAGGTAGCTTCGAGGCCGCATGAACGGAGCTTTCATAATGGGAAAAGAAGCCTTATGCCATCAGTCTCCAATTTCTAGGTTGACACGCAGCATACACGCAGGACCAGAGCTTACTGTCTCTATGCAGTGTTCTGGTACCGAAACGGTTGCTTAAGCAAAGTCCCTAGGAGTCTTGGAAAGCTTACTACCGTGAAACTAAAGCAGAACAGCGATGAAGGCCTCATGGAGCTGCTGCACGCCACCCGTTTTGCCAGGATAATCAGGGCCTTACTTCGAGGCTAGTGCTCACATTGACTTTCACGTTTGGTATAGAGCAGAGCAGGGTGAGCTTCCAACTAGGAACTGGAAGCACAAGGTTTCTTTGGAGAAAACTCATTTCTTCTATGTGCCATGCCGGCTGTAAGTAAAAGCACGATAACAACAGTGCTTTTCAGGTAGCTTCGGGGCCGCATGAATGGAGCTTTCAAAATGGGAAAACAAGCCTTGTGCCATCAGTCTCTAATTTCTAGGTTGACACGCAGCATACACGCAGGAGCAGAGCTTCCTGGTTCTACGCAGTGTTCTGACTGAAACGGGTGCTGAAGCAAGGCCCCTAGGAGTGTTGAAAAGCTTACTACCTTGAAACTAAAGCAGAACAACGATGAAGGCCTCATGGAGCTGCTGCACGCCTCTCGTTTTGCAAGGATAATCAGGGCCTTACTTCGAAGCTTGGGCTCACGTTGACTTTCATTTTAGGTATAGAGCAGAGCAGGGTGAGCTTCCAACAAGGAACTGGAAATCCCAGGTTTCTTAGGAGAAAACTCATTTTCTTCTCAGAACCATGCCGGCAGTGAGGAAAACCCCGGCAACAACAATGCTTTTCAGGTAGCTTCGAGGCCGCATGAACGGAGCTTTCATAATGGGAAAAGAAGCCTTATGCCATCAGTCTCCAATTTCTAGGTTGACACGCAGCATACACGCAGGACCAGAGCTTACTGTCTCTACGCAGTGTTCTCGTACCGAAACGGTTGCTTAAGCAAAGTCCCTAGGAATGTTGGAAAGCTTACAACCGTGAAACTAAAGCAGAACAGCGATGAAGGCCTCATGGAGTTGCTGCACGCCTCCCGTTTTGCAAGGATAATCAGGGCCTTACTTCGAAGCTTGGGCTCACGTTGACTTTCACTTTAGGTATAGCGCAGAGCAGGGTGAGCTTCCAACAAGGAACTGGAAACCCAAGGTTTCTTAGGAGAAAACTCATTTTCTTCTCAGAACCATGCCGGCAGTGAGGAAAACCCCGGCAACAACAATGCTTTTCAGGTAGCTTCGAGGCCGCATGAACGGAGCTTTCATAATGGGAAAAGAAGCCTTATGCCATCAGTCTCCAATTTCTAGGTTGACACGCAGCATACACGCAGGACCAGAGCTTACTGTCTCTACGCAGTGTTCTGGTACCGAAACGGTTGCTTAAGCAATGTCCCTAGGAATGTTGGAAAGCTTACTACCGTGAAACTAAAGCAGAACAGCGATGAAGGCCTCATGGAGCTGCTGCACGCCTCCCGTTTTGCCAGGATAATCAGGGCCTTACTTCGAGGCTAGTGCTCACATTGACTTTCACGTTTGGTATAGAGCAGAGCAGGGTGAGCTTCCAACTAGGAACTGGAAGCACAAGGTTTCTTTGGAGAAAACTCATTTCTTCTATGTGCCATGCCGGCTGTAAGTAAAAGCACGGTAACAACAGTGCTTTTCAGGTAGCTTCGGGGCCGCATGAATGGAGCTTTCAAAATGGGAAAACAAGCCTTGTGCCATCAGTCTCTAATTTCTAGGTTGACACGCAGCATACACGCAGGAGCAGAGCTTCCTGGTTCTACGCAGTGTTCTGACTGAAACGGGTGCTGAAGCAAGGCCCCTAGGAGTGTTGAAAAGCTTACTACCTTGAAACTAAAGCAGAACAAAGATGAAGGCCTCATGGAGCTGCTGCACGCCTCTCGTTTTGCAAGGATAATCAGGGCCTTACTTCGAAGCTTGGGCTCACGTTGACTTTCACTTTAGGTATAGCGCAGAGCAGGGTGAGCTTCCAACAAAGAACTGGAAACCCAAGGTTTCTCAGGAGAAAACTCATTTTCTTCTCAGAACCATGCCGGCAGTGAGGAAAACCCCGGCAACAACAATGCTTTTCAGGTAGCTTCGAGGCCGCATGAACGGAGCTTTCATAATGGGAAAAGAAGCCTTATGCCATCAGTCTCCAATTTCTAGGTTGACACGCAGCATACACGCAGGACCAGAGCTTACTGTCTCTACGCAGTGTTCTGGTACCGAAACGGTTGCTTAAGCAATGTCCCTAGGAATGTTGGAAAGCTTACTACCGTGAAACTAAAGCAGAACAGCGATGAAGGCCTCATGGAGCTGCTGCACGCCTCCCGTTTTGCCAGGATAATCAGGGCCTTACTTCGAGGCTAGTGCTCACATTGACTTTCACGTTTGGTATAGAGCAGAGCAGGGTGAGCTTCCAACTAGGAACTGGAAGCACAAGGTTTCTTTCGAGAAAACTCATTTTCTTCTATGAACCATGCCGGCTGTAAGTAAAAGCACGGTAACAACAGTGCTTTTCAGGTAGCTTCGGGGCCGCATCAACGGAGCTTTCATAATGGGAAAACTAGCCTTGTGCCATCAGTCTCTAATTTCTAGGTTGACACGCAGCATACACGCAGGAGCAGAGCTTCCTGGTTCTACGCAGTGTTCTGGTACTGAAACGGGTGCTGAAGCAAGTCCCCTAGGAGTGTTGAAAAGCTTACTACCTTGAAACTAAAGCAGAACAACGATGAAGGCCTCATGGATCTGCTGCACGCCTCTCGTTTTGCAAGGATAATCAGGGCCTTACTTTGAAGCTTGGGCTCACGTTGACTTTCACTTTAGGTATAGCGCAGAGCAGGGTGAGCTTCCAACAAGGAACTGGAAACCCAAGGTTTCGTAGGAGAAAACTCATTTTCTTCTCAGAACCATGCCGGCAGTGAGGAAAACCCCGGCAACAACAATGCTTTTCAGGTAGCTTCGAGGCCGCATGAACGGAGCTTTCATAATGGGAAAAGAAGCCTTATGCCATCAGTCTCCAATTTCTAGGTTGACACGCAGCATACACGCAGGACCAGAGCTTACTGTCTCTACGCAGTGTTCTGGTACCGAAACGGTTGCTTAAGCAAAGTCCCTAGGAATGTTGGAAAGCTTACTACCGTGAAACTAAAGCAGAACAGCGATGAAGGCCTCATGGAGCTGCTGCACGCCTCCCGTTTTGCCAGGATAATCAGGGCCTTACTTCGAGGCTAGTGCTCACATTGACTTTCACGTTTGCTATAGAGCAGAGCAGGGTGAGCTTCCAACTAGGAACTGGAAGCACAAGGTTTCTTTCGAGAAAACTCATTTTCTTCTATGAACCATGCCGGCTGTAAGTAAAAGCACGGTAACAACAGTGCTTTTCAGGTAGCTTCGGGGCCTCATCAACGGAGCTATCATAATGGGAAAACTAGCCTTGTGCCATCAGTCTCTAATTTCTAGGTTGACACGCAGCATACACGCAGGAGCATAGCTTCCTGGTTCAACGCAGTGTTCTGGTACTGAAACGGGTGCTGAAGCAAGTCCCCTAGGAGTGTTGAAAAGCTTACTACCTTGAAACTAAAGCAGAACAACGATGAAGGCCTCATGGATCTGCTGCACGCCTCTCGTTTTGCAAGGATAATCAGGGCCTTACTTTGAAGCTTGGGCTCACGTTGACTTTCACTTTAGGTATAGCGCAGAGCAGGGTGAGCTTCCAACAAGGAACTGGAAACCCAAGGTTTCGTAGGAGAAAACTCATTTTCTTCTCAGAACCATGCCGGCAGTGAGGAAAACCCCGGCAACAACAATGCTTTTCAGGTAGCTTCGAGGCCGCATGAACGGAGCTTTCATAATGGGAAAAGAAGCCTTATGCCATCAGTCTCCAATTTCTAGGTTGACACGCAGCATACACGCAGGACCAGAGCTTACTGTCTCTACGCAGTGTTCTGGTACCGAAACGGTTGCTTAAGCAAAGTCCCTAGGAATGTTGGAAAGCTTACTACCGTGAAACTAAAGCAGAACAGCGATGAAGGCCTCATGGAGCTGCTGCACGCCTCCCGTTTTGCCAGGATAATCAGGGCCTTACTTCGAGGCTAGTGCTCACATTGACTTTCACGTTTGGTATAGAGCAGAGCAGGGTGAGCTTCCAACTAGGAACTGGAAGCACAAGGTTTCTTTCGAGAAAACTCATTTTCTTCTATGAACCATGCCGGCTGTAAGTAAAAGCACGGTAACAACAGTGCTTTTCAGGTAGCTTCGGGGCCGCATCAACGGAGCTTTCATAATGGGAAAACTAGCCTTGTGCCATCAGTCTCTAATTTCCAGGTTGACACGCAGCATACACGCAGGAGCAGAGCTTCCTGGTTCTAGGCAGTGTTCTGGTACTGAAACGGGTGCTGAAGCAAGTCCCCTAGGAGTGTTGAAAAGCTTACTACCTTGAAACTAAAGCAGAACAACGATGAAGGCCTCATGGATCTGCTGCACGCCTCTCGTTTTGCAAGGATAATCAGGGCCTTACTTTGAAGCTTGGGCTCACGTTGACTTTCACTTTAGGTATAGCGCAAAGCAGGGTGAGCTTCCAACAAGGAACTGGAAACCCAAGGTTTCGTAGGAGAAAACTCATTTTCTTCTCAGAACCATGCCGGCAGTGAGGAAAACCCCGGCAACAACCATGCTTTCCAGGTAGCTTCGAGGCCGCATGAACGGAGCTTTCATAATGGGAAAAGAAGCCTTATGCCATCAGTCTCCAATTTCTAGGTTGACACGCAGCATACACGCAGGACCAGAGCATACTGTCTCTACGCAGTGTTCTGGTACCGAAACGGTTGCTTAAGCAAAGTCCCTAGGAGTCTTGGAAAGCTTACTACCGTGAAACTAAAGCAGAACAGCGATGAAGGCCTCATGGAGCTGCTGCACGCCACCCGTTTTGCCAGGATAATCAGGGCCTTACTTCGAGGCTAGTGCTCACATTGACTTTCACGTTTGGTATAGAGCAGAGCAGGGTGAGCTTCCAACTAGGAACTGGAAGCACAAGGTTTCTTTGGAGAAAACTCATTTCTTCTATGTGCCATGCCGGCTGTAAGTAAAAGCACGGTAACAACAGTGCTTTTCAGGTAGCTTCGGGGCCGCATGAATGGAGCTTTCAAAATGGGAAAACAAGCCTTGTGCCATCAGTCTCTAATTTCTAGGTTGACACGCAGCATACACGCAGGAGCAGAGCTTCCTGGTTCTACGCAGTGTTCTGACTGAAACGGGTGCTGAAGCAAGGCCCCTAGGAGTGTTGAAAAGCTTACTACCTTGAAACTAAAGCAGAACAACGATGAAGGCCTCATGGAGCTGCTGCACGCCTCTCGTTTTGCAAGGATAATCAGGGCCTTACTTCGAAGCTTGGGCTCACGTTGACTTTCATTTTAGGTATAGAGCAGAGCAGGGTGAGCTTCCAACAAGGAACTGGAAATCCCAGGTTTCTTAGGAGAAAACTCATTTTCTTCTCAGAACCATGCCGGCAGTGAGGAAAACCCCGGCAACAACAATGCTTTTCAGGTAGCTTCGAGGCCGCATGAACGGAGCTTTCATAATGGGAAAAGAAGCCTTATGCCATCAGTCTCCAATTTCTAGGTTGACACGCAGCATACACGCAGGACCAGAGCTTACTGTCTCTACGCAGTGTTCTCGTACCGAAACGGTTGCTTAAGCAAAGTCCCTAGGAATGTTGGAAAGCTTACAACCGTGAAACTAAAGCAGAACAGCGATGAAGGCCTCATGGAGCTGCTGCACGCCTCCCGTTTTGCAAGGATAATCAGGGCCTTACTTCGAAGCTTGGGCTCACGTTGACTTTCACTTTAGGTATAGCGCAGAGCAGGGTGAGCTTCCAACAAGGAACTGGAAACCCAAGGTTTCTTAGGAGAAAACTCATTTTCTTCTCAGAACCATGCCGGCAGTGAGGAAAACCCCGGCAACAACAATGCTTTTCAGGTAGCTTCGAGGCCGCATGAACGGAGCTTTCATAATGGGAAAAGAAGCCTTATGCCATCAGTCTCCAATTTCTAGGTTGACACGCAGCATACACGCAGGACCAGAGCTTACTGTCTCTACGCAGTGTTCTGGTACCGAAACGGTTGCTGAAGCAAAGTCCCTAGGAATGTTGGAAAGCTTACTACCGTGAAACTAAAGCAGAACAGCGATGAAGGCCTCATGGAGCTGCTGCACGCCTCCCGTTTTGCCAGGATAATCAGGGCCTTACTTCGAGGCTAGTGCTCACATTGACTTTCACGTTTGGTATAGAGCAGAGCAGGGTGAGCTTCCAACTAGGAACTGGAAGCACAAGGTTTCTTTTGAGAAAACTCATTTTCTTCTATGAACCATGCCGGCTGTAAGTAAAAGCACGGTAACAACAGTGCTTTTCAGGTAGCTTCGGGGCCGCATCAACGGAGCTTTCATAATGGGAAAACTAGCCTTGTGCCATCAGTCTCTAATTTCTAGGTTGACACACAGCATACACGCAGGAGCAGAGCTTCCTGGTTCTACGCAGTGTTCTGGTACTGAAACGGGTGCTGAAGCAAGGTCCCTAGGAGTGTTGCAAAGCTTACTACCTTGAAACTAAAGCAGAACAACGATGAAGGCCTCATGGAGCTGCTGCACGCCTCTCGTTTTGCAAGGATAATCAGGGCCTTACTTCGAAGCTTGGGCTCACGTTGACTTTCATTTTAGGTATAGCGCAGAGCAGGGTGAGCTTCCAACAAGGAACTGGAAACCCAAGGTTTCTCAGGAGAAAACTCATTTTCTTCTCAGAACCATGCCGGCAGTGAGGAAAACCCCGGCAACAACCATGCTTTTCAGGTAGCTTCGAGGCCGCATGAACGGAGCTTTCATAATGGGAAAAGAAGCCTTATGCCATCAGTCTCCAATTTCTAGGTTGACACGCAGCATACACGCAGGACCAGAGCTTACTGTCTCTATGCAGTGTTCTGGTACCGAAACGGTTGCTTAAGCAAAGTCCCTAGGAGTCTTGGAAAGCTTACTACCGTGAAACTAAAGCAGAACAGCGATGAAGGCCTCATGGAGCTGCTGCACGCCACCCGTTTTGCCAGGATAATCAGGGCCTTACTTCGAGGCTAGTGCTCACATTGACTTTCACGTTTGGTATAGAGCAGAGCAGGGTGAGCTTCCAACTAGGAACTGGAAGCACAAGGTTTCTTTGGAGAAAACTCATTTCTTCTATGTGCCATGCCGGCTGTAAGTAAAAGCACGGTAACAACAGTGCTTTTCAGGTAGCTTCGGGGCCGCATGAATGGAGCTTTCAAAATGGGAAAACAAGCCTTGTGCCATCAGTCTCTAATTTCTAGGTTGACACGCAGCATACACGCAGGAGCAGAGCTTCCTGGTTCTACGCAGTGCTCTGACTGAAACGGGTGCTGAAGCAAGGCCCCTAGGAGTGTTGAAAAGCTTACTACCTTGAAACTAAAGCAGAACAACGATGAAGGCCTCATGGAGATGCTGCACGCCTCTCGTTTTGCAAGGATAATCAGGGCCTTACTTCGAAGCTTGGGCTCACGTTGACTTTCATTTTAGGTATAGAGCAGAGCAGGGTGAGCTTCCAACAAGGAACTGGAAATCCCAGGTTTCTTAGGAGAAAACTCATTTTCTTCTCAGAACCATGCCGGCAGTGAGGAAAACCCCGGCAACAACAATGCTTTTCAGGTAGCTTCGAGGCCGCATGAACGGAGCTTTCATAATGGGAAAAGAAGCCTTATGCCATCAGTCTCCAATTTCTAGGTTGACACGCAGCATACACGCAGGACCAGAGCTTACTGTCTCTACGCAGTGTTCTCGTACCGAAACGGTTGCTTAAGCAAAGTCCCTAGGAATGTTGGAAAGCTTACAACCGTGAAACTAAAGCAGAACAGCGATGAAGGCCTCATGGAGCTGCTGCACGCCTCCCGTTTTGCAAGGATAATCAGGGCCTTACTTCGAAGCTTGGGCTCACGTTGACTTTCACTTTAGGTATAGCGCAGAGCAGGGTGAGCTTCCAACAAGGAACTGGAAACCCAAGGTTTCTTAGGAGAAAACTCATTTTCTTCTCAGAACCATGCCGGCAGTGAGGAAAACCCCGGCAACAACAATGCTTTTCAGGTAGCTTCGAGGCCGCATGAACGGAGCTTTCATAATGGGAAAAGAAGCCTTATGCCATCAGTCTCCAATTTCTAGGTTGACACGCAGCATACACGCAGGACCAGAGCTTACTGTCTCTACGCAGTGTTCTGGTACCGAAACGGTTGCTTAAGCAAAGTCCCTAGGAATGTTGGAAAGCTTACTACCGCGAAACTAAAGCAGAACAGCGATGAAGGCCTCATGGAGCTGCTGCACGCCTCCCGTTTTGCCAGGATAATCAGGGCCTTACTTCGAGGCTAGTGCTCACATTGACTTTCACGTTTGGTATAGAGCAGAGCAGGGTGAGCTTCCAACTAGGAACTGGAAGCACAAGGTTTCTTTTGAGAAAACTCATTTTCTTCTATGAACCATGCCGGCTGTAAGTAAAAGCACGGTAACAACAGTGCTTTTCAGGTAGCTTCGGGGCCGCATCAACGGAGCTTTCATAATGGGAAAACTAGCCTTGTGCCATCAGTCTCTAATTTCTAGGTTGACACACAGCATACACGCAGGAGCAGAGCTTCCTGGTTCTACGCAGTGTTCTGGTACTGAAACGGGTGCTGAAGCAAGGTCCCTAGGAGTGTTGCAAAGCTTACTACCTTGAAACTAAAGCAGAACAACGATGAAGGCCTCATGGAGCTGCTGCACGCCTCTCGTTTTGCAAGGATAATCAGGGCCTTACTTCGAAGCTTGGGCTCACGTTGACTTTCATTTTAGGTATAGCGCAGAGCAGGGTGAGCTTCCAACAAGGAACTGGAAACCCAAGGTTTCTCAGGAGAAAACTCATTTTCTTCTCAGAACCATGCCGGCAGTGAGGAAAACCCCGGCAACAACCATGCTTTTCAGGTAGCTTCGAGGCCGCATGAACGGAGCTTTCATAATGGGAAAAGAAGCCTTATGCCATCAGTCTCCAATTTCTAGGTTGACACGCAGCATACACGCAGGACCAGAGCTTACTGTCTCTTTGCAGTGTTCTGGTACCGAAACGGTTGCTTAAGCAAAGTCCCTAGGAATGTTGGAAAGCTTACTACCGTGAAACTAAAGCAGAACAGCGATGAAGGCCTCATGGAGCTGCTGCACGCCTCCCGTTTTGCCAGGATAATCAGGGCCTTACTTCGAGGCTAGTGCTCACATTGACTTTCACGTTTGGTATAGAGCAGAGCAGGGTGAGCTTCCAACTAGGAACTGGAAGCACAAGGTTCTTTGGAGAAAACTCATTTCTTCTATGAACCATGCCGGCTGTAAGTAAAAGCACGGTAACAACAGTGCTTTTCAGGTAGCTTCGGGGCCGCATGAATGGAGCTTTCAAAATGGGAAAACAAGCCTTGTGCCATCAGTCTCTAATTTCTAGGTTGACACGCAGCATACACGCAGGAGCAGAGCTTCCTGGTTCTACGCAGTGTTCTGACTGAAACGGGTGCTGAAGCAAGGCCCCTAGGAGTGTTGAAAAGCTTACTACCTTGAAACTAAAGCAGAACAACAATGAAAGCCTCATGGAGCTGCTGCATGCCTCTCCTTTTGCAAGGATAATCAGGGCCTTACTTCGAAGCTTGGGCTCACGTTGACTTTCACTTTAGGTATAGCGCAGAGCAGGGTGAGCTTCCAACAAGGAACTGGAAACCCAAGGTTTCTCAGGAGAAAACTCATTTTCTTCTCAGAACCATGCCGGCAGTGAGGAAAACCCCGGCAACAACAATGCTTTTCAGGTAGCTTCGAGGCCGCATGAACGGAGCTTTCATAATGGGAAAAGAAGCCTTATGCCATCAGTCTCCAATTTCTAGGTTGACACGCAGCATACACGCAGGACCAGAGCTTACTGTCTCTACGCAGTGTTCTGGTACCGAAACGGTTGCTTAAGCAATGTCCCTAGGAATGTTGGAAAGCTTACTACCGTGAAACTAAAGCAGAACAGCGATGAAGGCCTCATGGAGCTGCTGCACGCCTCCCGTTTTGCCAGGATAATCAGGGCCTTACTTCGAGGCTAGTGCTCACATTGACTTTCACGTTTGGTATAGAGCAGAGCAGGGTGAGCTTCCAACTAGGAACTGGAAGCACAAGGTTTCTTTCGAGAAAACTCATTTTCTTCTATGAACCATGCCGGCTGTAAGTAAAAGCACGGTAACAACAGTGCTTTTCAGGTAGCTTCGGGGCCGCATCTACGGAGCTTTCATAATGGGAAAACTAGCCTTGTGCCATCAGTCTCTAATTTCTAGGTTGACACGCAGCATACACGCAGGAGCAGAGCTTCCTGGTTCTACGCAGTGTTCTGGTACTGAAACGGGTGCTGAAGCAAGTCCCCTAGGAGTGTTGAAAAGCTTACTACCTTGAAACTAAAGCAGAACAACGATGAAGGCCTCATGGATCTGCTGCACGCCTCTCGTTTAGCAAGGATAATCAGGGCCTTACTTTGAAGCTTGGGCTCACGTTGACTTTCACTTTAGGTATAGCGCAAAGCAGGGTGAGCTTCCAACAAGGAACTGGAAACCCAAGGTTTCTCAGGAGAAAACTCATTTTCTTCTCAGAACCATGCCGGCAGTGAGGAAAACCCCGGCAACAACAATGCCTTTCAGGTAGCTTCTAGGCCGCATGAACGGAGCTTTCATAATGGGAAAAGAAGCCTTATGCCATCAGTCTCCAATTTCTAGGTTGACACGCAGCATACACGCAGGACCAGAGCTTACTGTCTCTACGCAGTGTTCTGGTACCGAAACGGTTGCTTAAGCAAAGTCCCTAGGAATGTTGGAAAGCTTACTACCGTGAAACTAAAGCAGAACAGCGATGAAGGCCTCATGGAGCTGCTGCACGCCTCCCGTTTTGCCAGGATAATCAGGGCCTTACTTCGAGGCTAGTGCTCACATTGACTTTCACGTTTGGTATTGAGCAGAGCAGGGTGAGCTTCCAACTAGGAACTGGAAGCACAAGGTTTCTTTGGAGAAAATTCATTTCTTCTATGTGCCATGCCGGCTGTAAGTAAAAGCACGGTAACAACAGTGCTTTTCAGGTAGCTTCGGGGCCGCATGAATGGAGCTTTCAAAATGGGAAAACAAGCCTTGTGCCATCAGTCTCTAATTTCTAGGTTGACACGCAGCATACACGCAGGAGCAGAGCTTCCTGGTTCTACGCAGTGTTCTGACTGAAACGGGTGCTGAAGCAAGGCCCCTAGGAGTGTTGAAAAGCTTACTACCTTGAAACTAAAGCAGAACAACGATGAAGGCCTCATGGAGCTGCTGCACGCCTCTCGTTTTGCAAGGATAATCAGGGCCTTACTTCGAAGCTTGGGCTCACGTTGACTTTCATTTTAGGTATAGAGCAGAGCAGGGTGAGCTTCCAACAAGGAACTGGAAATCCCAGGTTTCTTAGGAGAAAACTCATTTTCTTCTCAGAACCATGCCGGCAGTGAGGAAAACCCCGGCAACAACAATGCTTTTCAGGTAGCTTCGAGGCCGCATGAACGGAGCTTTCATAATGGGAAAAGAAGCCTTATGCCATCAGTCTCCAATTTCTAGGTTGACACGCAGCATACACGCAGGACCAGAGCTTACTGTCTCTACGCAGTGTTCTGGTACCGAAACGGTTGCTTAAGCAAAGTCCCTAGGAATGTTGGAAAGCTTACAACCGTGAAACTAAAGCAGAACAGCGATGAAGGCCTCATGGAGCTGCTGCACGCCTCCCGTTTTGCAAGGATAATCAGGGCCTTACTTCGAAGCTTGGGCTCACGTTGACTTTCACTTTAGGTATAGCGCAGAGCAGGGTGAGCTTCCAACAAGGAACTGGAAACCCAAGGTTTCTTAGGAAAAAACTCATTTTCTTCTCAGAACCATGCCGGCAGTGAGGAAAACCCCGGCAACAACAATGCTTTTCAGGTAGCTTCCAGGCCGCATGAACGGAGCTTTCATAATGGGAAAAGAAGCCTTATGCCATCAGTCGCCAATTTCTAGGTTGACACGCAGCATACACGCAGGACCAGAGCTTACTGTCTCTACGCAGTGTTCTGGTACCGAAACGGTTGCTGAAGCAAAGTCCCTAGGAATGTTGGAAAGCTTACTACCGTGAAACTAAAGCAGAACAGCGATGAAGGCCTCATGGAGCTGCTGCACGCCTCCCGTTTTGCCAGGATAATCAGGGCCTTACTTCGAGGCTAGTGCTCACATTGACTTTCACGTTTGGTATAGAGCAGAGCAGGGTGAGCTTCCAACTAGGAACTGGAAGCACAAGGTTTCTTTTGAGAAAACTCATTTTCTTCTATGAACCATGCCGGCTGTAAGTAAAAGCACGGTAACAACAGTGCTTTTCAGGTAGCTTCGGGGCCGCATCAACGGAGCTTTCATAATGGGAAAACTAGCCTTGTGCCATCAGTCTCTAATTTCTAGGTTGACACGCAGCATACACGCAGGAGCAGAGCTTCCTGGTTCTACGCAGTGTTCTGGTACTGAAACGGGTGCTGAAGCAAGGTCCCTAGGAGTGTTGCAAAGCTTACTACCTTGAAACTAAAGCAGAACAACGATGAAGGCCTCATGGAGCTGTTGCACGCCTCTCGTTTTGCAAGGATAATCAGGGCCTTACTTCGAAGCTTGGGCTCACGTTGACTTTCATTTTAGGTATAGCGCAGAGCAGGGTGAGCTTCCAACAAGGAACTGGAAACCCAAGGTTTCTCAGGAGAAAACTCATTTTCTAATCAGAACCATGCCGGCAGTGAGGAAAACCCCGGCAACAACCATGCTTTTCAGGTAGCTTCGAGGCCGCATGAACGGAGCTTTCATAATGGGAAAAGAAGCCTTATGCCATCAGTCTCCAATTTCTAGGTTGACACGCAGCATACACGCAGGACCAGAGCTTACTGTCTCTATGCAGTGTTCTGGTACCGAAACGGTTGCTTAAGCAAAGTCCCTAGGAATGTTGGAAAGCTTACTACCGTGAAACTAAAGCAGAACAGCGATGAAGGCCTCATGGAGCTGCTGCACGCCTCCCGTTTTGCCAGGATAATCAGGGCCTTACTTCGAGGCTAGTGCTCACATTGACTTTCACGTTTGGTATAGAGCAGAGCAGGGTGAGCTTCCAACTAGGAACTGGAAGCACAAGGTTTCCTTGGAGAAAACTCATTTCTTCTATGAACCATGCCGGCTGTAAGTAAAAGCACGGTAACAACAGTGCTTTTCAGGTAGCTTCGGGGCCGCATGAATGGAGCTTTCAAAATGGGAAAACAAGCCTTGTGCCATCAGTCTCTAATTTCTAGGTTGACACGCAGCATACACGCAGGAGCAGAGCTTCCTGGTTCTACGCAGTGTTCTGACTGAAACGGGTGCTGAAGCAAGGCCCCTAGGAGTGTTGAAAAGCTTACTACCTTGAAACTAAAGCAGAACAACGATGAAGGCCTCATGGAGCTGCTGCACGCCTCCCGTTTTGCAAGGATAATCAGGGCCTTACTTCGAAGCTTGGGCTCACGTTGACTTTCACTTTAGGTATAGCGCAGAGCAGGGTGAGCTTCCAACAAGGAACTGGAAACCCAAGGTTTCTTAGGAAAAAACTCATTTTCTTCTCAGAACCATGCCGGCAGTGAGGAAAACCCCGGCAACAACAATGCTTTTCAGGTAGCTTCCAGGCCGCATGAACGGAGCTTTCATAATGGGAAAAGAAGCCTTATGCCATCAGTCTCCAATTTCTAGGTTGACACGCAGCATACACGCAGGACCAGAGCTTACTGTCTCTACGCAGTGTTCTGGTACCGAAACGGTTGCTGAAGCAAAGTCCCTAGGAATGTTGGAAAGCTTACTACCGTGAAACTAAAGCAGAACAGCGATGAAGGCCTCATGGAGCTGCTGCACGCCTCCCGTTTTGCCAGGATAATCAGGGCCTTACTTCGAGGCTAGTGCTCACATTGACTTTCACGTTTGGTATAGAGCAGAGCAGGGTGAGCTTCCAACTAGGAACTGGAAGCACAAGGTTTCTTTCGAGAAAACTCATTTCTTCTATGAACCATGCCGGCTGTAAGTAAAAGCACGGTAACAACAGTGCTTTTCAGGTAGCTTCGGGGCCGCATGAATGGAGCTTTCAAAATGGGAAAACAAGCCTTGTGCCATCAGTCTCTAATTTCTAGGTTGACACGCAGCATACACGCAGGAGCAGAGCTTCCTGGTTCTACGCAGTGTTCTGACTGAAACGGGTGCTGAAGCAAGGCCCCTAGGAGTGTTGAAAAGCTTACTACCTTGAAACTAAAGCAGAACAACGATGAAGGCCTCATGGAGCTGCTGCACGCCTCTCGTTTTGCAAGGATAATCAGGGTCTTACTTCGAAGCTTGGGCTCACGTTGACTTTCACTTTAGGTATAGCGCAGAGCAGGGTGAGCTTCCAACAAGGAACTGGAAACCCAAGGTTTCTCAGGAGAAAACTCATTTTCTTCTCAGAACCATGCCGGCAGTGAGGAAAACCCCGGCAACAACAATGCTTTTCAGGTAGCTTCGAGGCCGCATGAACGGAGCTTTCATAATGGGAAAAGAAGCCTTATGCCATCAGTCTCCAATTTCTAGGTTGCCACGCAGCATACACGCAGGACCAGAGCTTACTGTCTCTACGCAGTGTTCTGGTACCGAAACGGTTGCTTAAGCAATGTCCCTAGGAATGTTGGAAAGCTTACTACCGTGAAACTAAAGCAGAACAGCGATGAAGGCCTCATGGAGCTGCTGCACGCCTCCCGTTTTGCCAGGATAATCAGGGCCTTACTTCGAGGCTAGTGCTCACATTGACTTTCACGTTTGGTATAGAGCAGAGCAGGGTGAGCTTCCAACTAGGAACTGGAAGCACAAGGTTTCTTTCGAGAAAACTCATTTTCTTCTATGAACCATGCCGGCTGTAAGTAAAAGCACGGTAACAACAGTGCTTTTCAGGTAGCTTCGGGGCCGCATCAACGGAGCTTTCATAATGGGAAAACTAGCCTTGTGCCATCAGTCTCTAATTTCTAGGTTGACACGCAGCATACACGCAGGAGCAGAGCTTCCTGGTTCTACGCAGTGTTCTGGTACTGAAACGGGTGCTGAAGCAAGTCCCCTAGGAGTGTTGAAAAGCTTACTACCTTGAAACTAAAGCAGAACAACGATGAAGGCCTCATGGAGCTGCTGCACGCCTCTCGTTTTGCAAGGATAATCAGGGCCTTACTTCGAAGCTTGGGCTCACGTTCACTTTCACTTTAGGTATAGCGCAGAGCAGGGTGAGCTTCCAACAAGGAACTGGAAACCCAAGGTTTCGTAGGAGAAAACTCATTTTCTTCTCAGAACCATGCCGGCAGTGAGGAAAACCCCGGCAACAACAATGCTTTTCAGGTAGCTTCGAGGCCGCATGAACGGAGCTTTCATAATGGGAAAAGAAGCCTTATGCCATCAGTCTCCAATTTCTAGGTTGACACGCAGCATACACGCAGGACCAGAGCTTACTGTCTCTACGCAGTGTTCTGGTACCGAAACGGTTGCTTAAGCAATGTCCCTAGGAATGTTGGAAAGCTTACTACCGTGAAACTAAAGCAGAACAGCGATGAAGGCCTCATGGAGCTGCTGCACGCCTCCCGTTTTGCCAGGATAATCAGGGCCTTACTTCGAGGCTAGTGCTCACATTGACTTTCACGTTTGGTATAGAGCAGAGCAGGGTGAGCTTCCAACTAGGAACTGGAAGCACAAGGTTTCTTTCGAGAAAACTCATTTTCTTCTATGAACCATGCCGGCTGTAAGTAAAAGCACGGTAACAACAGTGCTTTTCAGGTAGCTTCGGGGCCGCATCAACGGAGCTTTCATAATGGGAAAACTAGCCTTGTGCCATCAGTCTCTAATTTCTAGGTTGACACGCAGCATACACGCAGGAGCAGAGCTTCCTGGTTCTACGCAGTGTTCTGGTACTGAAACGGGTGCTGAAGCAAGGCCCCTAGGAGTGTTGAAAAGCTTACTACCTTGAAACTAAAGCAGAACAACGATGAAGGCCTCATGGATCTGCTGCACGCCTCTCGTTTTGCAAGGATAATCAGGGCCTTACTTCGAAGCTTGGGCTCACGTTGACTTTCACTTTAGGTATAGCGCAGAGCAGGTTGAGCTTCCAACAAGGAACTGGAAACCCAAGGTTTCTTAGGAGAAAACTCATTTTCTTCTCAGAACCATGCCGGCAGTGAGGAAAACCCCGGCAACAACAATGCTTTTCAGGTAGCTTCGAGGCCGCATGAACGGAGCTTTCATAATGGGAAAAGAAGCCTTATGCCATCAGTCTCCAATTTCTAGGTTGACACGCAGCATACACGCAGGACCAGAGCTTACTGTCTCTACGCAGTGTTCTGGTACCGAAACGGTTGCTTAAGCAAAGTCCCTAGGAATGTTGGAAAGCTTACTACCGTGAAACTAAAGCAGAACAGAGATGAAGGCCTCATGGAGCTGCTGCACGCCTCCCGTTTTGCCAGGATAATCAGGGCCTTACTTCGAGGCTAGTGCTCACATTGACTTTCACGTTTGGTATAGAGCAGAGCCGGGTGAGCTTCCAACTAGGAACTGGAAGCACAAGGTTTCTTTCGAGAAAACTCATTTTCTTCTATGAACCATGCCGGCTGTAAGTAAAAGCACGGTAACAACAGTGCTTTTCAGGTAGCTTCGGGGCCGCATCAACGGAGCTTTCATAATGGGAAAACTAGCCTTGTGCCATCAGTCTCTAATTTCTAGGTTGACACGCAGCATACACGCAGGACCAGAGCTTACTGTCTCTACGCAGTGTTCTGGTACCGAAACGGTTGCTTAAGCAAAGTCCCTAGGAATGTTGGAAAGCTTACTACCGTGAAACTAAAGCAGAACAGCGATGAAGGCCTCATGGAGCTGCTGCACGCCTCCCGTTTTGCCAGGATAATCAGGGCCTTACTTCGAGGCTAGTGCTCACATTGACTTTCATGTTTGGTATAGAGCAGAGCAGGGTGAGCTTCCAACTAGGAACTGGAAGCACAAGGTTTCTTTCGAGAAAACTCATTTTCTTCTATGAACCATGCCGGCTGTAAGTAAAAGCACGGTAACAACAGTGCTTTTCAGGTAGCTTCAGGGCCGCATCAATGGAGCTTTCATAATGGGAAAACTAGCCTTGTGCCATCAGTCTCTAATTTCCAGGTTGACACGCAGCATACACGCAGGAGCAGAGCTTCCTGGTTCTACGCAGTGTTCTGGTACTGAAACGGGTGCCGAAGCAAGTCCTCTAGGAGTGTTGAAAAGCTTACTACCTTGAAACTAAAGCAGAACAACGATGAAGGCCTCATGGATCTGCTGCACGCCTCTCGTTTTGCAAGGATAATCAGGGCCTTACTTTGAAGCTTGGGCTCACGTTCACTTTCACTTTAGGTATAGCGCAGAGCAGGGTGAGCTTCCAACAAGGAACTGGAAACCCAAGGTTTCGTAGGAGAAAACTCATTTTCTTCTCAGAACCATGCCGGCAGTGAGGAAAACCCCGGCAACAACAATGCTTTTCAGGTAGCTTCGAGGCCGCATGAACGGAGCTTTCATAATGGGAAAAGAAGCCTTATGCCATCAGTCTCCAATTTCTAGGTTGACACGCAGCATACACGCAGGACCAGAGCTTACTGTCTCTACGCAGTGTTCTGGTACCGAAACGGTTGCTCAAGCAAAGTCCCTAGGAATGTTGGAAAGCTTACTACCGTGAAACTAAAGCAGAACAGCGATGAAGGCCTCATGGAGCTGCTGCACGCCTCCCGTTTTGCCAGGATAATCAGGGCCTTACTTCGAGGCTAGTGCTCACATTGACTTTCACGTTTGGTATAGAGCACAGCAGGGTGAGCTTCCAACTAGGAACTGGAAGCACAAGGTTTCTTTCGAGAAAACTCATTTTCTTCTATGAACCATGCCGGCTGTAAGTAAAAGCACGGTAACAACAGTGCTTTTCAGGTAGCTTCGGGGCCGCATCAACGGAGCTTTCATAATGGGAAAACTAGCCTTGTGCCATCAGTCTCTAATTTCTAGGTTGACACGCAGCATACACGCAGGAGCAGAGCTTCCTGGTTCTACGCAGTGTTCTGGTACTGAAACGGGTGCTGAAGCAAGTCCCCTAGGAGTGTTGAAAAGCTTACTACCTTGAAACTAAAGCAGAACAACGATGAAGGCCTCATGGATCTGCTGCACGCCTCTCGTTTTGCAAGGATAATCAGGGCCTTACTTTGAAGCTTGGGCTCACGTTGACTTTCACTTTAGGTATAGCGCAGAGCAGGGTGAGCTTCCAACAAGGAACTGGAAACCCAAGGTTTCGTAGGAGAAAACTCATTTTCTTCTCAGAACCATGCCGGCAGTGAGGAAAACCCCGGCAACAACAATGCTTTTCAGGTAGCTTCGAGGCCGCATGAACGGAGCTTTCATAATGGGAAAAGAAGCCTTATGCCATCAGTCTCCAATTTCTAGGTTGACACGCAGCATACACGCAGGACCAGAGCTTACTGTCTCTACGCAGTGTTCTGGTACCGAAACGGTTGCTTAAGCAAAGTCCCTAGGAATGTTGGAAAGCTTACTACCGTGAAACTAAAGCAGAACAGCGATGAAGGCCTCATGGAGCTGCTGCACGCCTCCCGTTTTCCAGGATAATCAGGGCCTTACTTCGAGGCTAGTGCTCACATTGACTTTCACGTTTGGTATAGAGCAGAGCAGGGTGAGCTTCCAACTAGGAACTGGAAGCACAAGGTTTCTTTCGAGAAAACTCATTTTCTTCTATGAACCATGCCGGCTGTAAGTAAAAGCACGGTAACAACAGTGCTTTTCAGGTAGCTTCGGGGCCGCATCAACGGAGCTTTCATAATGGGAAAACTAGCCTTGTGCCATCAGTCTCTAATTTCTAGGTTGACACGCAGCATACACGCAGGAGCAGAGCTTCCTGGTTCTACGCAGTGTTCTGGTACTGAAACGGGTGCTGAAGCAAGTCCCCTACGAGTGTTGCAAAGCTTACTACCTTGAAACTAAAGCAGAACAACGATGAAGTCCTCATGGAGCTGCTGCACGCCTCTCGTTTTGCAAGGATAATCAGGGCCTTACTTCGAAGCTTGGGCTCACGTTGACTTTCACATTAGGTATCGAGCAGAGCAGGGTGAGCTTCCAACAAGGAACTGGAAACCCAAGGTTTCTTAGGAGAAAACTCATTTTCTTCTCAGAACCATGCCGG
This sequence comes from Eubalaena glacialis, assembly GCF_028564815.1. Taxonomy (NCBI): domain Eukaryota; kingdom Metazoa; phylum Chordata; class Mammalia; order Artiodactyla; family Balaenidae; genus Eubalaena; species Eubalaena glacialis. The sequence goes on along the minus strand of NC_083721.1, from coordinate 138,037,346 downwards.
CAGTGAGGAAAACCCCGGCAACAACCATGCTTTTCAGGTAGCTTCGAGGCCGCATGAACGGAGCTTTCATAATGGGAAAAGAAGCTTTATGCCGTCAGTCTCCAATATCTAGGTTGACACGCAGCATACACGCAGGACCAGAGCTTACTGTCTAAGCAGTGTTCTGGTACCGAAACGGTTGCTTAAGCAAAGTCCCTAGGAGTCTTGGAAAGCTTACTACCGTGAAACTAAAGCAGAACAGCGATGAAGGCCTCATGGAGCTGCTGCACGCCTCCCGTTTTGCCAGGATAATCCGGGCCTTACTTCGAGGCTAGTGCTCACATTGACTTTCACGTTTGGTATAGAGCAGAGCAGGGTGAGCTTCCAACTAGGATCTGGAAGCACAAGGTTTCTTTCGAGAAAACTCATTTTCTTCTATGAACCATGCCGGCTGTAAGTAAAAGCACGGTAACAACAGTGCTTTTCAGGTAGCTTCGGGGCCGCATCAACGGAGCTTTCATAATGGGAAAACTAGCCTTGTGCCATCAGTCTCTAATTTCTAGGTTGACACGCAGCATACACGCAGGAGCAGAGCTTCCTGGTTCTACGCAGTGTTCTGGTACTGAAACGGGTGCTGAAGCAAGTCCCCTAGGAGTGTTGAAAAGCTTACTACCTTGAAACTAAAGCAGAACAACGATGAAGGCCTCATGGATCTGCTGCACGCCTCTCGTTTTGCAAGGATAATCAGGGCCTTACTTTGAAGCTTGGGCTCACGTTCACTTTCACTTTAGGTATAGCGCAGAGCAGGGTGAGCTTCCAACAAGGAACTGGAAACCCAAGGTTTCGTAGGAGAAAACTCATTTTCTTCTCAGAACCATGCCGGCAGTGAGGAAAACCCCGGCAACAACAATGCTTTTCAGGTAGCTTCGAGGCCGCATGAACGGAGCTTTCATAATGGGAAAAGAAGCCTTATGCCATCAGTCTCCAATTTCTAGGTTGACACGCAGCATACACGCAGGACCAGAGCTTACTGTCTCTACGCAGTGTTCTGGTACCGAAACGGTTGCTTAAGCAAAGTCCCTAGGAATGTTGGAAAGCTTACTACCGTGAAACTAAAGCAGAACAGCGATGAAGGCCTCATGGAGCTGCTGCACGCCTCCCGTTTTGCCAGGATAATCAGGGCCTTACTTCGAGGCTAGTGCTCACATTGACTTTCATGTTTGGTATAGAGCAGAGCAGGGTGAGCTTCCAACTAGGAACTGGAAGCACAAGGTTTCTTTCGAGAAAACTCATTTTCTTCTATGAACCATGCCGGCTGTAAGTAAAAGCACGGTAACAACAGTGCTTTTCAGGTAGCTTCAGGGCCGCATCAATGGAGCTTTCATAATGGGAAAACTAGCCTTGTGCCATCAGTCTCTAATTTCCAGGTTGACACGCAGCATACACGCAGGAGCAGAGCTTCCTGGTTCTACGCAGTGTTCTGGTACTGAAACGGGTGCCGAAGCAAGTCCTCTAGGAGTGTTGAAAAGCTTACTACCTTGAAACTAAAGCAGAACAACGATGAAGGCCTCATGGATCTGCTGCACGCCTCTCGTTTTGCAAGGATAATCAGGGCCTTACTTTGAAGCTTGGGCTCACGTTCACTTTCACTTTAGGTATAGCGCAGAGCAGGGTGAGCTTCCAACAAGGAACTGGAAACCCAAGGTTTCGTAGGAGAAAACTCATTTTCTTCTCAGAACCATGCCGGCAGTGAGGAAAACCCCGGCAACAACAATGCTTTTCAGGTAGCTTCGAGGCCGCATGAACGGAGCTTTCATAATGGGAAAAGAAGCCTTATGCCATCAGTCTCCAATTTCTAGGTTGACACGCAGCATACACGCAGGACCAGAGCTTACTGTCTCTACGCAGTGTTCTGGTACCGAAACGGTTGCTTAAGCAAAGTCCCTAGGAATGTTGGAAAGCTTACTACCGTGAAACTAAAGCAGAACAGCGATGAAGGCCTCATGGAGCTGCTGCACGCCTCCCGTTTTGCCAGGATAATCAGGGCCTTACATCGAGGCTAGTGCTCACATTGACTTTCACGTTTGGTATAGAGCAGAGCAGGGTGAGCTTCCAACTAGGAACTGGAAGCACAAGGTTTCTTTCGAGAAAACTCATTTTCTTCTATGAACCATGCCGGCTGTAAGTAAAAGCACAGTAACAACAGTGCTTTTCAGGTAGCTTCGGGGCCGCATCAACGGAGCTTTCATAATGGGAAAACTAGCCTTGTGCCATCAGTCTCTAATTTCTAGGTTGACACGCAGCATACACGCAGGAGCAGAGCTTCCTGGTTCTACGCAGTGTTCTGGTACTGAAACGGGTGCTGAAGCAAGTCCCCTAGGAGTGTTGAAAAGCTTACTACCTTGAAACTAAAGCAGAACAACGATGAAGGCCTCATGGATCTGCTGCACGCCTCTCGTTTTGCAAGGATAATCAGGGCCTTACTTTGAAGCTTGGGCTCACGTTGACTTTCACTTTAGGTATAGCGCAGAGCAGGGTGAGCTTCCAACAAGGAACTGGAAACCCAAGGTTTCGTAGGAGAAAACTCATTTTCTTCTCAGAACCATGCCGGCAGTGAGGAAAACCCCGGCAACAACAATGCTTTTCAGGTAGCTTCGAGGCCGCATGAACGGAGCTTTCATAATGGGAAAAGAAGCCTTATGCCATCAGTCTCCAATTTCTAGGTTGACACGCAGCATACACGCAGGACCAGAGCTTACTGTCTCTACGCAGTGTTCTGGTACCGAAACGGTTGCTTAAGCAAAGTCCCTAGGAATGTTGGAAAGCTTACTACCGTGAAACTAAAGCAGAACAGCGATGAAGGCCTCATGGAGCTGCTGCACGCCTCCCGTTTTGCCAGGATAATCAGGGCCTTACTTCGAGGCTAGTGCTCACATTGACTTTCACGTTTGGTATAGAGCAGAGCAGGGTGAGCTTCCAACTAGGAACTGGAAGCACAAGGTTTCTTTCGAGAAAACTCTTTTTCTTCTATGAACCATGCCGGCTGTAAGTAAAAGCACGGTAACAACAGTGCTTTTCAGGTAGCTTCGGGGCCGCATCAACGGAGCTTTCATAATGGGAAAACTAGCCTTGTGCCATCAGTCTCTAATTTCTAGGTTGACACGCAGCATACACGCAGGAGCAGAGCTTCCTGGTTCTACGCAGTGTTCTGGTACTGAAACGGGTGCTGAAGCAAGTCCCCTACGAGTGTTGCAAAGCTTACTACCTTGAAACTAAAGCAGAACAACGATGAAGTCCTCATGGAGCTGCTGCACGCCTCTCGTTTTGCAAGGATAATCAGGGCCTTACTTCGAAGCTTGGGCTCACGTTGACTTTCACATTAGGTATCGAGCAGAGCAGGGTGAGCTTCCAACAAGGAACTGGAAACCCAAGGTTTCTTAGGAGAAAACTCATTTTCTTCTCAGAACCATGCAGGCAGTGAGGAAAACCCCGGCAACAACCATGCTTTTCAGGTAGCTTCGAGGCCGCATGAACGGAGCTTTCATAATGGGAAAAGAAGCTTTATGCCATCAGTCTCCAATATCTAGGTTGACACGCAGCATACACGCAGGACCAGAGCTTACTGTCTACGCAGTGTTCTGGTACCGAAACGGTTGCTTAAGCAAAGTCCCTAGGAGTCTTGGAAAGCTTACTACCGTGAAACTAAAGCAGAACAGCGATGAAGGCCTCATGGAGCTGCTGCACGCCTCCCGTTTTGCCAGGATAATCCGGGCCTTACTTCGAGGCTAGTGCTCACATTGACTTTCACGTTTGGTATAGAGCAGAGCAGGGTGAGCTTCCAACTAGGAACTGGAAGCACAAGGTTTCTTTCGAGAAAACTCATTTTCTTCTATGAACCATGCCGGCTGTAAGTAAAAGCACGGTAACAACAGTGCTTTTCAGGTAGCTTCGGGGCCGCATCAACGGAGCTTTCATAATGGGAAAACTAGCCTTGTGCCATCAGTCTATAATTTCTAGGTTGACACGCAGCATACACGCAGGAGCAGAGCTTCCTGGTTCTACGCAGTGTTCTGGTACTGAAACGGGTGCTGAAGCAAGGCCCCTAGGAGTGTTGAAAAGCTTACTACCTTGAAACTAAAGCAGAACAACGATGAAGGCCTCATGGAGCTGCTGCACGCCTCTCGTTTTGCAAGGATAATCAGGGCCTTACTTCGAAGCTTGGGCTCACGTTGACTTTCACTTTAGGTATAGCGCAGAGCAGGGTGAGCTTCCAACAAGGAACTGGAAACCCAAGGTTTCTCAGGAGAAAACTCATTTTCTTCTCAGAACCATGCCGGCAGTGAGGAAAACCCAGGCAACAACAATGCTTTTCAGGTAGCTTCGAGGCCGCATGAACGGAGCTTTCATAATGGGAAAAGAAGCCTTATGCCATCAGTCTCCAATTTCTAGGTTGACACGCAGCATACACGCAGGACCAGAGCTTACTGTCTCTACGCAGTGTTCTGGTACCGAAACGGTTGCTTAAGCAATGTCCCTAGGAATGTTGGAAAGCTTACTACCGTGAAACTAAAGCAGAACAGCGATGAAGGCCTCATGGAGCTGCTGCACGCCTCCCGTTTTGCCAGGATAATCAGGGCCTTACTTCGAGGCTAGTGCTCACATTGACTTTCACGTTTGGTATAGAGCAGAGCAGGGTGAGCTTCCAACTAGGAACTGGAAGCACAAGGTTTCTTTCGAGAAAACTCATTTTCTTCTATGAACCATGCCGGCTGTAAGTAAAAGCACGGTAACAACAGTGCTTTTCAGGTAGCTTCGGGGCCGCATCAACGGAGCTTTCATAATGGGAAAACTAGCCTTGTGCCATCAGTCTCTAATTTCTAGGTTGACACGCAGCATACACGCAGGAGCAGAGCTTCCTGGTTCTACGCAGTGTTCTGGTACTGAAACGGGTGCTGAAGCAAGTCCCCTAAGAGTGTTGAAAAGCTTACTACCTTGAAACTAAAGCAGAACAACGATGAAGGCCTCATGGATCTGCTGCACGCCTCTCGTTTTGCAAGGATAATCAGGGCCTTACTTTGAAGCTTGGGCTCACGTTGACTTTCACTTTAGGTATAGCGCAGAGCAGGGTGAGCTTCCAACAAGGAACTGGAAACCCAAGGTTTCTCAGGAGAAAACTCATTTTCTTCTCAGAACCATGCCGGCAGTGAGGAAAACCCCGGCAACAACAATGCTTTTCAGGTAGCTTCGAGGCCGCATGAACGGAGCTTTCATAATGGGAAAAGAAGCCTTATGCCATCAGTCTCCAGTTTCTAGGTTGAAACGCAGCATACACGCAGGACCAGAGCTTACTGTCTCTACGCAGTGTTCTGGTACCGAAACGGTTGCTTAAGCAAAGTCCCTAGGAATGTTGGAAAGCTTACTACCGTGAAACTAAAGCAGAACAGCGATGAAGGCCTCATGGAGCTGCTGCACGCCTCCCGTTTTGCCAGGATAATCAGGGCCTTACTTCGAGGCTAGTGCTCACATTGACTTTCACGTTTGGTATAGAGCAGAGCAGGGTGAGCTTCCAACTAGGAACTGGAAGCACAAGGTTTCTTTCGAGAAAACTCATTTTCTTCTATGAACCATGCCGGCTGTAAGTAAAAGCACGGTAACAACAGTGCTTTTCAGGTAGCTTCGGGGCCGCATCAACGGAGCTTTCATAATGGGAAAACTAGCCTTGTGCCATCAGTCTCTAATTTCTAGGTTGACACGCAGCATACACGCAGGAGCAGAGCTTCCTGGTTCTACGCAGTGTTCTGGTACTGAAACGGGTGCTGAAGCAAGGCCCCTAGGAGTGTTGAAAAGCTTACTACCTTGAAACTAAAGCAGAACAACGATGAAGGCCTCATGGATCTGCTGCACGCCTCTCGTTTTGCAAGGATAATCAGGGCCTTACTTCGAAGCTTGGGCTCACGTTGACTTTCACTTTAGGTATAGCGCAGAGCAGGGTGAGCTTCCAACAAGGAACTGGAAACCCAAGGTTTCTTAGGAGAAAACTCATTTTCTTCTCAGAACCATGCCGGCAGTGAGGAAAACCCCGGCAACAACAATGCTTTTCAGGGAGCTTCGAGGCCGCATGAACGGAGCTTTCATAATGGGAAAAGAAGCCTTATGCCATCAGTCTCCAATTTCTAGGTTGACACGCAGCATACACGCAGGACCAGAGCTTACTGTCTCTACGCAGTGTTCTGGTACCGAAACGGTTGCTTAAGCAAAGTCCCTAGGAATGTTGGAAAGCTTACTACCGTGAAACTAAAGCAGAACAGCGATGAAGGCCTCATGGAGCTGCTGCACGCCTCCCGTTTTGCCAGGATAATCAGGGCCTTACTTCGAGGCTAGTGCTCACATTGACTTTCACGTTTGGTATAGAGCAGAGCAGGGTTAGCTTCCAACTAGGAACTGGAAGCACAAGGTTTCTTTCGAGAAAACTCATTTTCTTCTATGAACCATGCCGGCTGTAAGTAAAAGCACGGTAACAACAGTGCTTTTCAGGTAGCTTCGGGGCCGCATCAACGGAGCTTTCATAATGGGAAAACTAGCCTTGTGCCATCAGTCTCTAATTTCTAGGTTGACACGCAGCATACACGCAGGAGCAGAGCTTCCTGGTTCTACGCAGTGTTCTGGTACTGAAACGGGTGCTGAAGCAAGTCCCCTAGGAGTGTTGAAAAGCTTACTACCTTGAAACTAAAGCAGAACAACGATGAAGGCCTCATGGATCTGCTGCACGCCTCTCGTTTTGCAAGGATAATCAGGGCCTTACTTTGAAGCTTGGGCTCACGTTCACTTTCACTTTAGGTATAGCGCAGAGCAGGGTGAGCTTCCAACAAGGAACTGGAAACCCAAGGTTTCGTAGGAGAAAACTCATTTTCTTCTCAGAACCATGCCGGCAGTGAGGAAAACCCCGGCAACAACAATGCTTTTCAGGTAGCTTCGAGGCCGCATGAACGGAGCTTTCATAATGGGAAAAGAAGCCTTATGCCATCAGTCTCCAATTTCTAGGTTGACACGCAGCATACACGCAGGACCAGAGCTTACTGTCTCTACGCAGTGTTCTGGTACCGAAACGGTTGCTTAAGCAAAGTCCCTAGGAATGTTGGAAAGCTTACTACCGTGAAACTAAAGCAGAACAGCGATGAAGGCCTCATGGAGCTGCTGCACGCCTCCCGTTTTGCCAGGATAATCAGGGCCTTACTTCGAGGCTAGTGCTCACATTGACTTTCACGTTTGGTATAGAGCAGAGCCGGGTGAGCTTCCAACTAGGAACTGGAAGCACAAGGTTTCTTTCGAGAAAACTCATTTTCTTCTATGAACCATGCCGGCTGTAAGTAAAAGCACGGTAACAACAGTGCTTTTCAGGTAGCTTCAGGGCCGCATCAACGGAGCTTTCATAATGGGAAAACTAGCCTTGTGCCATCAGTCTCTAATTTCCAGGTTGACACGCAGCATACACGCAGGAGCAGAGCTTCCTGGTTCTACGCAGTGTTCTGGTACTGAAACGGGTGCTGAAGCAAGTCCCCTAGGAATGTTGAAAAGCTTACTACCTTGAAACTAAAGCAGAACAACGATGAAGGCCTCATGGATCTGCTGCACGCCTCTCGTTTTGCAAGGATAATCAGGGCCTTACTTTGAAGCTTGGGCTCACGTTGACTTTCACTTTAGGTATAGCGCAGAGCAGGGTGAGCTTCCAACAAGGAACTGGAAACCCAAGGTTTCGTAGGAGAAAACTCATTTTCTTCTCAGAACCATGCCGGCAGTGAGGAAAACCCCGGCAACAACAATGCTTTTCAGGTAGCTTCGAGGCCGCATGAACGGAGCTTTCATAATGGGAAAAGAAGCCTTATGCCATCAGTCTCCAATTTCTAGGTTGACACGCAGCATACACGCAGGACCAGAGCTTACTGTCTCTACGCAGTGTTCTGGTACCGAAACGGTTGCTTAAGCAAAGTCCCTAGGAATGTTGGAAAGCTTACTACCGTGAAACTAAAGCAGAACAGCGATGAAGGCCTCATGGAGCTGCTGCACGCCTCCCGTTTTGCCAGGATAATCAGGGCCTTACTTCGAGGCTAGTGCTCACATTGACTTTCACGTTTGGTATAGAGCAGAGCAGGGTGAGCTTCCAACTAGGAACTGGAAGCACAAGGTTTCTTTCGAGAAAACTCATTTTCTTCTATGAACCATGCCGGCTGTAAGTAAAAGCACGGTAACAACAGTGCTTTTCAGGTAGCTTCGGGGCCGCATCAACGGAGCTTTCATAATGGGAAAACTAGCCTTGTGCCATCAGTCTCTAATTTCTAGGTTGACACGCAGCATACACGCAGGAGCAGAGCTTCCTGGTTCTACGCAGTGTTCTGGTACTGAAACGGGTGCTGAAGCAAGTCCCCTACGAGTGTTGCAAAGCTTACTACCTTGAAACTAAAGCAGAACAACGATGAAGTCCTCATGGAGCTGCTGCACGCCTCTCGTTTTGCAAGGATAATCAGGGCCTTACTTCGAAGCTTGGGCTCACGTTGACTTTCACATTAGGTATCGAGCAGAGCAGGGTGAGCTTCCAACAAGGAACTGGAAACCCAAGGTTTCTTAGGAGAAAACTCATTTTCTTCTCAGAACCATGCCGGCAGTGAGGAAAACCCCGGCAACAACCATGCTTTTCAGGTAGCTTCGAGGCCGCATGAACGGAGCTTTCATAATGGGAAAAGAAGCTTTATGCCATCAGTCTCCAATATCTAGGTTGACACGCAGCATACACGCAGGACCAGAGCTTACTGTCTCTACGCAGTGTTCTGGTACCGAAACGGTTGCTTAAGCAATGTCCCTAGGAATGTTGGAAAGCTTACTACCGTGAAACTAAAGCAGAACAGCGATGAAGGCCTCATGGAGCTGCTGCACGCCTCCCGTTTTGCCAGGACAATCAGGGCCTTACTTCGAGGCTAGTGCTCACATTGACTTTCACGTTTGGTATAGAGCACAGCAGGGTGAGCTTCCAACTAGGAACTGGAAGCACAAGGTTTCTTTCGAGAAAACTCATTTTCTTCTATGAACCATGCCGGCTGTAAGTAAAAGCACGGTAACAACAGTGCTTTTCAGGTAGCTTCGGGGCCGCATCAACGGAGCTTTCATAATGGGAAAACTAGCCTTGTGCCATCAGTCTCTAATTTCTAGGTTGACACGCAGCATACACGCAGGAGCAGAGCTTCCTGGTTCTACGCAGTGTTCTGGTACTGAAACGGGTGCTGAAGCAAGTCCCCTAGGAGTGTTGAAAAGCTTACTACCTTGAAACTAAAGCAGAACAACGATGAAGGCCTCATGGATCTGCTGCACGCCTCTCGTTTTGCAAGGATAATCAGGGCCTTACTTTGAAGCTTGGGCTCACGTTCACTTTCACTTTAGGTATAGCGCAGAGCAGGGTGAGCTTCCAACAAGGAACTGGAAACCCAAGGTTTCTCAGGAGAAAACTCATTTTCTTCTCAGAACCATGCCGGCAGTGAGGAAAACCCCGGCAACAACAATGCTTTTCAGGTAGCTTCGAGGCCGCATGAACGGAGCTTTCATAATGGGAAAAGAAGCCTTATGCCATCAGTCTCCAATTTCTAGGTTGACACGCAGCATACACGCAGGACCAGAGCTTACTGTCTCTACGCAGTGTTCTGGTACCGAAACGGTTGCTTAAGCAAAGTCCCTAGGAATGTTGGAAAGCTTACTACCGTGAAACTAAAGCAGAACAGCGATGAAGGCCTCATGGAGCTGCTGCACGCCTCCCGTTTTGCCAGGATAATCAGGGCCTTACTTCGAGGCTAGTGCTCACATTGACTTTCATGTTTGGTATAGAGCAGAGCAGGGTGAGCTTCCAACTAGGAACTGGAAGCACAAGGTTTCTTTCGAGAAAACTCATTTTCTTCTATGAACCATGCCGGCTGTAAGTAAAAGCACGGTAACAACAGTGCTTTTCAGGTAGCTTCAGGGCCGCATCAATGGAGCTTTCATAATGGGAAAACTAGCCTTGTGCCATCAGTCTCTAATTTCTAGGTTGACACGCAGCATACACGCAGGAGCAGAGCTTCCTGGTTCTACGCAGTGTTCTGGTACTGAAACGGGTGCTGAAGCAAGTCCCCTACGAGTGTTGCAAAGCTTACTACCTTGAAACTAAAGCAGAACAACGATGAAGTCCTCATGGAGCTGCTGCACGCCTCTCGTTTTGCAAGGATAATCAGGGCCTTACTTCGAAGCTTGGGCTCACGTTGACTTTCACATTAGGTATCGAGCAGAGCAGGGTGAGCTTCCAAAAAGGAACTGGAAACCCAAGGTTTCTTAGGAGAAAACTCATTTTCTTCTCAGAACCATGCCGGCAGTGAGGAAAACCCCGGCAACAACCATGCTTTTCAGGTAGCTTCGAGGCCGCATGAACGGAGCTTTCATAATGGGAAAAGAAGCTTTATGCCATCAGTCTCCAATATCTAGGTTGACACGCAGCATACACGCAGGACCAGAGCTTACTGTCTCTACGCAGTGTTCTGGTACCGAAACGGTTGCTTAAGCAATGTCCCTAGGAATGTTGGAAAGCTTACTACCGTGAAACTAAAGCAGAACAGCGATGAAGGCCTCATGGAGCTGCTGCACGCCTCCCGTTTTGCCAGGACAATCAGGGCCTTACTTCGAGGCTAGTGCTCACATTGACTTTCACGTTTGGTATAGAGCACAGCAGGGTGAGCTTCCAACTAGGAACTGGAAGCACAAGGTTTCTTTCGAGAAAACTCATTTTCTTCTATGAACCATGCCGGCTGTAAGTAAAAGCACGGTAACAACAGTGCTTTTCAGGTAGCTTCGGGGCCGCATCAACGGAGCTTTCATAATGGGAAAACTAGCCTTGTGCCATCAGTCTCTAATTTCTAGGTTGACACGCAGCATACACGCAGGAGCAGAGCTTCCTGGTTCTACGCAGTGTTCTGGTACTGAAACGGGTGCTGAAGCAAGTCCCCTAGGAGTGTTGAAAAGCTTACTACCTTGAAACTAAAGCAGAACAACGATGAAGGCCTCATGGATCTGCTGCACGCGTCTCGTTTTGCAAGGATAATCAGGGCCTTACTTTGAAGCTTGGGCTCACGTTCACTTTCACTTTAGGTATAGCGCAGAGCAGGGTGAGCTTCCAACAAGGAACTGGAAACCCAAGGTTTCTCAGGAGAAAACTCATTTTCTTCTCAGAACCATGCCGGCAGTGAGGAAAACCCCGGCAACAACAATGCTTTTCAGGTAGCTTCGAGGCCGCATGAACGGAGCTTTCATAATGGGAAAAGAAGCCTTATGCCATCAGTCTCCAATTTCTAGGTTGACACGCAGCATACACGCAGGACCAGAGCTTACTGTCTCTACGCAGTGTTCTGGTACCGAAACGGTTGCTTAAGCAAAGTCCCTAGGAATGTTGGAAAGCTTACTACCGTGAAACTAAAGCAGAACAGCGATGAAGGCCTCATGGAGCTGCTGCACGCCTCCCGTTTTGCCAGGATAATCAGGGCCTTACTTCGAGGCTAGTGCTCACATTGACTTTCATGTTTGGTATAGAGCAGAGCAGGGTGAGCTTCCAACTAGGAACTGGAAGCACAAGGTTTCTTTCGAGAAAACTCATTTTCTTCTATGAACCATGCCGGCTGTAAGTAAAAGCACGGTAACAACAGTGCTTTTCAGGTAGCTTCAGGGCCGCATCAATGGAGCTTTCATAATGGGAAAACTAGCCTTGTGCCATCAGTCTCTAATTTCCAGGTTGACACGCAGCATACACGCAGGAGCAGAGCTTCCTGGTTCTACGCAGTGTTCTGGTACTGAAACGGGTGCTGAAGCAAGTCCTCTAGGAGTGTTGAAAAGCTTACTACCTTGAAACTAAAGCAGAACAACGATGAAGGCCTCATGGAGCTGCTGCACGCCTCTCGTTTTGCAAGGATAATCAGGGCCTTACTTTGAAGCTTGGGCTCACGTTCACTTTCACTTTAGGTATAGCGCAGAGCAGGGTGAGCTTACAACAAGGAACTGGAAACCCAAGGTTTCGTAGGAGAAAACTCATTTTCTTCTCAGAACCATGCCGGCAGTGAGGAAAACCCCGGCAACAACAATGCTTTTCAGGTAGCTTCGAGGCCGCATGAACGGAGCTTTCATAATGGGAAAAGAAGCCTTATGCCATCAGTCTCCAATTTCTAGGTTGACACGCAGCATACACGCAGGACCAGAGCTTACTGTCTCTACGCAGTGTTCTGGTACCGAAACGGTTGCTTAAGCAAAGTCCCTAGGAATGTTGGAAAGCTTACTACCGTGAAACTAAAGCAGAACAGCGATGAAGGCCTCATGGAGCTGCTGCACGCCTCCCGTTTTGCCAGGATAATCAGGGCCTTACTTCGAGGCTAGTGCTCACATTGACTTTCACGTTTGGTATAGAGCAGAGCAGGGTGAGCTTCCAACTAGGAACTGGAAGCACAAGGTTTCTTTCGAGAAAACTCATTTTCTTCTATGAACCATGCCGGCTGTAAGTAAAAGCACGGTAACAACAGTGCTTTTCAGGTAGCTTCAGGGCCGCATCAATGGAGCTTTCATAATGGGAAAACTAGCCTTGTGCCATCAGTCTCTAATTTCCAGGTTGACACGCAGCATACACGCAGGAGCAGAGCTTCCTGGTTCTACGCAGTGTTCTGGTACTGAAACGGGTGCTGAAGCAAGTCCTCTAGGAGTGTTGAAAAGCTTACTACCTTGAAACTAAAGCAGAACAACGATGAAGGCCTCATGGAGCTGCTGCACGCCTCTCGTTTTGCAAGGATAATCAGGGCCTTACTTTGAAGCTTGGGCTCACGTTCACTTTCACTTTAGGTATAGCGCAGAGCAGGGTGAGCTTCCAACAAGGAACTGGAAACCCAAGGTTTCGTAGGAGAAAACTCATTTTCTTCTCAGAACCATGCCGGCAGTGAGGAAAACCCCGGCAACAACAATGCTTTTCAGGTAGCTTCGAGGCCGCATGAACGGAGCTTTCATAATGGGAAAAGAAGCCTTATGCCATCAGTCTCCAATTTCTAGGTTGACACGCAGCATACACGCAGGACCAGAGCTTACTGTCTCTACGCAGTGTTCTGGTACCGAAACGGTTGCTTAAGCAAAGTCCCTAGGAATGTTGGAAAGCTTACTACCGTGAAACTAAAGCAGAACAGCGATGAAGGCCTCATGGAGCTGCTGCACGCCTCCCGTTTTGCCAGGATAATCAGGGCCTTACTTTGAAGCTTGGGCTCACGTTCACTTTCACTTTAGGTATAGCGCAGAGCAGGGTGAGCTTCCAACAAGGAACTGGAAACCCAAGGTTTCTCAGGAGAAAACTCATTTTCTTCTCAGAACCATGCCGGCAGTGAGGAAAACCCCGGCAACAACAATGCTTTTCAGGTAGCTTCGAGGCCGCATGAACGGAGCTTTCATAATGGGAAAAGAAGCCTTATGCCATCAGTCTCCAATTTCTAGGTTGACACGCAGCATACACGCAGGACCAGAGCTTACTGTCTCTACGCAGTGTACTGGTACCGAAACGGTTGCTTAAGCAAAGTCCCTAGGAATGTTGGAAAGCTTACTACCGTGAAACTAAAGCAGAACAGCGATGAAGGCCTCATGGATCTGCTGCACGCCTCTCGTTTTGCAAGGATAATCAGGGCCTTACTTTGAAGCTTGGGCTCACGTTCACTTTCACTTTAGGTATAGCGCAGAGCAGGGTGAGCTTCCAACAAGGAACTGGAAACCCAAGGTTTCTCAGGAGAAAACTCATTTTCTTCTCAGAACCATGCCGGCAGTGAGGAAAACCCCGGCAACAACAATGCTTTTCAGGTAGCTTCGAGGCCGCATGAACGGAGCTTTCATAATGGGAGAAGAAGCCTTATGCCATCAGTCTCCAATTTCTAGGTTGACACGCAGCATACACGCAGGACCAGAGCTTACTGTCTCTACGCAGTGTTCTGGTACCGAAACGGTTGCTTAAGCAAAGTCCCTAGGAATGTTGGAAAGCTTACTACCGTGAAACTAAAGCAGAACAGCGATGAAGGCCTCATGGAGCTGCTGCACGCCTCCCGTTTTGCCAGGATAATCAGGGCCTTACTTCGAGGCTAGTGCTCACATTGACTTTCATGTTTGGTATAGAGCAGAGCAGGGTGAGCTTCCAACTAGGAACTGGAAGCACAAGGTTTCTTTCGAGAAAACTCATTTTCTTCTATGAACCATGCCGGCTGTAAGTAAAAGCACGGTAACAACAGTGCTTTTCAGGTAGCTTCAGGGCCGCATCAATGGAGCTTTCATAATGGGAAAACTAGCCTTGTGCCATCAGTCTCTAATTTCCAGGTTGACACGCAGCATACACGCAGGAGCAGAGCTTCCTGGTTCTACGCAGTGTTCTGGTACTGAAACGGGTGCTGAAGCAAGTCCTCTAGGAGTGTTGAAAAGCTTACTACCTTGAAACTAAAGCAGAACAACGATGAAGGCCTCATGGAGCTGCTGCACGCCTCTCGTTTTGCAAGGATAATCAGGGCCTTACTTTGAAGCTTGGGCTCACGTTCACTTTCACTTTAGGTATAGCGCAGAGCAGGGTGAGCTTCCAACAAGGAACTGGAAACCCAAGGTTTCGTAGGAGAAAACTCATTTTCTTCTCAGAACCATGCCGGCAGTGAGGAAAACCCCGGCAACAACAATGCTTTTCAGGTAGCTTCGAGGCCGCATGAACGGAGCTTTCATAATGGGAAAAGAAGCCTTATGCCATCAGTCTCCAATTTCTAGGTTGACACGCAGCATACACGCAGGACCAGAGCTTACTGTCTCTACGCAGTGTTCTGGTACCGAAACGGTTGCTTAAGCAAAGTCCCTAGGAATGTTGGAAAGCTTACTACCGTGAAACTAAAGCAGAACAGCGATGAAGGCCTCATGGAGCTGCTGCACGCCTCCCGTTTTGCCAGGATAATCAGGGCCTTACTTCGAGGCTAGTGCTCACATTGACTTTCACGTTTGGTATAGAGCAGAGCAGGGTGAGCTTCCAACTAGGAACTGGAAGCACAAGGTTTCTTTCGAGAAAACTCATTTTCTTCTATGAACCATGCCGGCTGTAAGTAAAAGCACGGTAACAACAGTGCTTTTCAGGTAGCTTCGGGGCCGCATCAACGGAGCTTTCATAATGGGAAAACTAGCCTTGTGCCATCAGTCTCTAATTTCTAGGTTGACACGCAGCATACACGCAGGAGCAGAGATTCCTGGTTCTACGCAGTGTTCTGGTACTGAAACGGGTGCTGAAGCAAGGCCCCTAGGAGTGTTGAAAAGCTTACTACCTTGAAACTAAAGCAGAACAACGATGAAGGCCTCATGGATCTGCTGCACGCCTCTCGTTTTGCAAGGATAATCAGGGCCTTACTTTGAAGCTTGGGCTCACGTTCACTTTCACTTTAGGTATAGCGCAGAGCAGGGTGAGCTTCCAACAAGGAACTGGAAACCCAAGGTTTCTCAGGAGAAAACTCATTTTCTTCTCAGAACCATGCCGGCAGTGAGGAAAACCCCGGCAACAACAATGCTTTTCAGGTAGCTTCGAGGCCGCATGAACGGAGCTTTCATAATGGGAAAAGAAGCCTTATGCCATCAGTCTCCAATTTCTAGGTTGACACGCAGCATACACGCAGGACCAGAGCTTACTGTCTCTACGCAGTGTTCTGGTACCGAAACGGTTGCTTAAGCAAAGTCCCTAGGAATGTTGGAAAGCTTACTACCGTGAAACTAAAGCAGAACAGCGATGAAGGCCTCATGGAGCTGCTGCACGCCTCCCGTTTTGCCAGGATAATCAGGGCCTTA
The DNA here is from genome assembly GCF_028564815.1 of Eubalaena glacialis. NCBI lineage: Eukaryota > Metazoa > Chordata > Mammalia > Artiodactyla > Balaenidae > Eubalaena > Eubalaena glacialis. The sequence goes on along the minus strand of NC_083721.1, from coordinate 138,021,494 downwards.
CTTCGAGGCTAGTGCTCACATTGACTTTCACGTTTGGTATAGAGCAGAGCAGGGTGAGCTTCCAACTAGGAACTGGAAGCACAAGGTTTCTTTCGAGAAAACTCATTTTCTTCTATGAACCATGCCGGCTGTAAGTAAAAGCACGGTAACAACAGTGCTTTTCAGGTAGCTTCGGGGCCGCATCAACGGAGCTTTCATAATGGGAAAACTAGCCTTGTGCCATCAGTCTCTAATTTCTAGGTTGACACGCAGCATACACGCAGGAGCAGAGCTTCCTGGTTCTACGCAGTGTTCTGGTACTGAAACGGGTGCTGAAGCAAGTCCCCTACGAGTGTTGCAAAGCTTACTACCTTGAAACTAAAGCAGAACAACGATGAAGTCCTCATGGAGCTGCTGCACGCCTCTCGTTTTGCAAGGATAATCAGGGCCTTACTTCGAAGCTTGGGCTCACGTTGACTTTCACATTAGGTATCGAGCAGAGCAGGGTGAGCTTCCAACAAGGAACTGGAAACCCAAGGTTTCTCAGGAGAAAACTCATTTTCTTCTCAGAACCATGCCGGCAGTGAGGAAAACCCAGGCAACAACAATGCTTTTCAGGTAGCTTCGAGGCCGCATGAACGGAGCTTTCATAATGGGAAAAGAAGCCTTATGCCATCAGTCTCCAATTTCTAGGTTGACACGCAGCATACACGCAGGACCAGAGCTTACTGTCTCTACGCAGTGTTCTGGTACCGAAACGGTTGCTTAAGCAATGTCCCTAGGAATGTTGGAAAGCTTACTACCGTGAAACTAAAGCAGAACAGCGATGAAGGCCTCATGGAGCTGCTGCACGCCTCCCGTTTTGCCAGGATAATCAGGGCCTTACTTCGAGGCTAGTGCTCACATTGACTTTCACGTTTGGTATAGAGCAGAGCAGGGTGAGCTTCCAACTAGGAACTGGAAGCACAAGGTTTCTTTCGAGAAAACTCATTTTCTTCTATGAACCATGCCGGCTGTAAGTAAAAGCACGGTAACAACAGTGCTTTTCAGGTAGCTTCGGGGCCGCATCAACGGAGCTTTCATAATGGGAAAACTAGCCTTGTGCCATCAGTCTCTAATTTCTAGGTTGACACGCAGCATACACGCAGGAGCAGAGCTTCCTGGTTCTACGCAGTGTTCTGGTACTGAAACGGGTGCTGAAGCAAGTCCCCTAGGAGTGTTGAAAAGCTTACTACCTTGAAACTAAAGCAGAACAACGATGAAGGCCTCATGGATCTGCTGCACGCCTCTCGTTTTGCAAGGATAATCAGGGCCTTACTTTGAAGCTTGGGCTCACGTTGACTTTCACTTTAGGTATAGCGCAGAGCAGGGTGAGCTTCCAACAAGGAACTGGAAACCCAAGGTTTCGTAGGAGAAAACTCATTTTCTTCTCAGAACCATGCCGGCAGTGAGGAAAACCCCGGCAACAACAATGCTTTTCAGGTAGCTTCGAGGCCGCATGAACGGAGCTTTCATAATGGGAAAAGAAGCCTTATGCCATCAGTCTCCAATTTCTAGGTTGACACGCAGCATACACGCAGGACCAGAGCTTACTGTCTCTACGCAGTGTTCTGGTACCGAAACGGTTGCTTAAGCAAAGTCCCTAGGAATGTTGGAAAGCTTACTACCGTGAAACTAAAGCAGAACAGCGATGAAGGCCTCATGGAGCTGCTGCACGCCTCCCGTTTTGCCAGGACAATCAGGGCCTTACTTCGAGGCTAGTGCTCACATTGACTTTCACGTTTGGTATAGAGCACAGCAGGGTGAGCTTCCAACTAGGAACTGGAAGCACAAGGTTTCTTTCGAGAAAACTCATTTTCTTCTATGAACCATGCCGGCTGTAAGTAAAAGCAAGGTAACAACAGTGCTTTTCAGGTAGCTTCGGGGCCGCATCAACGGAGCTTTCATAATGGGAAAACTAGCCTTGTGCCATCAGTCTCTAATTTCTAGGTTGACACGCAGCATACACGCAGGAGCAGAGCTTCCTGGTTCTACGCAGTGTTCTGGTACTGAAACGGGTGCTGAAGCAAGTCCCCTAGGAGTGTTGAAAAGCTTACTACCTTGAAACTAAAGCAGAACAACGATGAAGGCCTCATGGATCTGCTGCACGCGTCTCGTTTTGCAAGGATAATCAGGGCCTTACTTTGAAGCTTGGGCTCACGTTCACTTTCACTTTAGGTATAGCGCAGAGCAGGGTGAGCTTCCAACAAGGAACTGGAAACCCAAGGTTTCTCAGGAGAAAACTCATTTTCTTCTCAGAACCATGCCGGCAGTGAGGAAAACCCCGGCAACAACAATGCTTTTCAGGTAGCTTCGAGGCCGCATGAACGGAGCTTTCATAATGGGAAAAGAAGCCTTATGCCATCAGTCTCCAATTTCTAGGTTGACACGCAGCATACACGCAGGACCAGAGCTTACTGTCTCTACGCAGTGTTCTGGTACCGAAACGGTTGCTTAAGCAAAGTCCCTAGGAATGTTGGAAAGCTTACTACCGTGAAACTAAAGCAGAACAGCGATGAAGGCCTCATGGAGCTGCTGCACGCCTCCCGTTTTGCCAGGATAATCAGGGCCTTACTTCGAGGCTAGTGCTCACATTGACTTTCATGTTTGGTATAGAGCAGAGCAGGGTGAGCTTCCAACTAGGAACTGGAAGCACAAGGTTTCTTTCGAGAAAACTCATTTTCTTCTATGAACCATGCCGGCTGTAAGTAAAAGCACGGTAACAACAGTGCTTTTCAGGTAGCTTCAGGGCCGCATCAATGGAGCTTTCATAATGGGAAAACTAGCCTTGTGCCATCAGTCTCTAATTTCCAGGTTGACACGCAGCATACACGCAGGAGCAGAGCTTCCTGGTTCTACGCAGTGTTCTGGTACTGAAACGGGTGCTGAAGCAAGTCCTCTAGGAGTGTTGAAAAGCTTACTACCTTGAAACTAAAGCAGAACAACGATGAAGGCCTCATGGAGCTGCTGCACGCCTCTCGTTTTGCAAGGATAATCAGGGCCTTACTTTGAAGCTTGGGCTCACGTTCACTTTCACTTTAGGTATAGCGCAGAGCAGGGTGAGCTTACAACAAGGAACTGGAAACCCAAGGTTTCGTAGGAGAAAACTCATTTTCTTCTCAGAACCATGCCGGCAGTGAGGAAAACCCCGGCAACAACAATGCTTTTCAGGTAGCTTCGAGGCCGCATGAACGGAGCTTTCATAATGGGAAAAGAAGCCTTATGCCATCAGTCTCCAATTTCTAGGTTGACACGCAGCATACACGCAGGACCAGAGCTTACTGTCTCTACGCAGTGTTCTGGTACCGAAACGGTTGCTTAAGCAAAGTCCCTAGGAATGTTGGAAAGCTTACTACCGTGAAACTAAAGCAGAACAGCGATGAAGGCCTCATGGAGCTGCTGCACGCCTCCCGTTTTGCCAGGATAATCAGGGCCTTACTTCGAGGCTAGTGCTCACATTGACTTTCACGTTTGGTATAGAGCAGAGCAGGGTGAGCTTCCAACTAGGAACTGGAAGCACAAGGTTTCTTTCGAGAAAACTCATTTTCTTCTATGAACCATGCCGGCTGTAAGTAAAAGCACGGTAACAACAGTGCTTTTCAGGTAGCTTCAGGGCCGCATCAATGGAGCTTTCATAATGGGAAAACTAGCCTTGTGCCATCAGTCTCTAATTTCCAGGTTGACACGCAGCATACACGCAGGAGCAGAGCTTCCTGGTTCTACGCAGTGTTCTGGTACTGAAACGGGTGCTGAAGCAAGTCCTCTAGGAGTGTTGAAAAGCTTACTACCTTGAAACTAAAGCAGAACAACGATGAAGGCCTCATGGAGCTGCTGCACGCCTCTCGTTTTGCAAGGATAATCAGGGCCTTACTTTGAAGCTTGGGCTCACGTTCACTTTCACTTTAGGTATAGCGCAGAGCAGGGTGAGCTTCCAACAAGGAACTGGAAACCCAAGGTTTCGTAGGAGAAAACTCATTTTCTTCTCAGAACCATGCCGGCAGTGAGGAAAACCCCGGCAACAACAATGCTTTTCAGGTAGCTTCGAGGCCGCATGAACGGAGCTTTCATAATGGGAAAAGAAGCCTTATGCCATCAGTCTCCAATTTCTAGGTTGACACGCAGCATACACGCAGGACCAGAGCTTACTGTCTCTACGCAGTGTTCTGGTACCGAAACGGTTGCTTAAGCAAAGTCCCTAGGAATGTTGGAAAGCTTACTACCGTGAAACTAAAGCAGAACAGCGATGAAGGCCTCATGGAGCTGCTGCACGCCTCCCGTTTTGCCAGGATAATCAGGGCCTTACTTTGAAGCTTGGGCTCACGTTCACTTTCACTTTAGGTATAGCGCAGAGCAGGGTGAGCTTCCAACAAGGAACTGGAAACCCAAGGTTTCTCAGGAGAAAACTCATTTTCTTCTCAGAACCATGCCGGCAGTGAGGAAAACCCCGGCAACAACAATGCTTTTCAGGTAGCTTCGAGGCCGCATGAACGGAGCTTTCATAATGGGAAAAGAAGCCTTATGCCATCAGTCTCCAATTTCTAGGTTGACACGCAGCATACACGCAGGACCAGAGCTTACTGTCTCTACGCAGTGTACTGGTACCGAAACGGTTGCTTAAGCAAAGTCCCTAGGAATGTTGGAAAGCTTACTACCGTGAAACTAAAGCAGAACAGCGATGAAGGCCTCATGGATCTGCTGCACGCCTCTCGTTTTGCAAGGATAATCAGGGCCTTACTTTGAAGCTTGGGCTCACGTTCACTTTCACTTTAGGTATAGCGCAGAGCAGGGTGAGCTTCCAACAAGGAACTGGAAACCCAAGGTTTCTCAGGAGAAAACTCATTTTCTTCTCAGAACCATGCCGGCAGTGAGGAAAACCCCGGCAACAACAATGCTTTTCAGGTAGCTTCGAGGCCGCATGAACGGAGCTTTCATAATGGGAAAAGAAGCCTTATGCCATCAGTCTCCAATTTCTAGGTTGACACGCAGCATACACGCAGGACCAGAGCTTACTGTCTCTACGCAGTGTTCTGGTACCGAAACGGTTGCTTAAGCAAAGTCCCTAGGAATGTTGGAAAGCTTACTACCGTGAAACTAAAGCAGAACAGCGATGAAGGCCTCATGGAGCTGCTGCACGCCTCCCGTTTTGCCAGGATAATCAGGGCCTTACTTCGAGGCTAGTGCTCACATTGACTTTCATGTTTGGTATAGAGCAGAGCAGGGTGAGCTTCCAACTAGGAACTGGAAGCACAAGGTTTCTTTCGAGAAAACTCATTTTCTTCTATGAACCATGCCGGCTGTAAGTAAAAGCACGGTAACAACAGTGCTTTTCAGGTAGCTTCAGGGCCGCATCAATGGAGCTTTCATAATGGGAAAACTAGCCTTGTGCCATCAGTCTCTAATTTCCAGGTTGACACGCAGCATACACGCAGGAGCAGAGCTTCCTGGTTCTACGCAGTGTTCTGGTACTGAAACGGGTGCTGAAGCAAGTCCTCTAGGAGTGTTGAAAAGCTTACTACCTTGAAACTAAAGCAGAACAACGATGAAGGCCTCATGGAGCTGCTGCACGCCTCTCGTTTTGCAAGGATAATCAGGGCCTTACTTTGAAGCTTGGGCTCACGTTCACTTTCACTTTAGGTATAGCGCAGAGCAGGGTGAGCTTCCAACAAGGAACTGGAAACCCAAGGTTTCGTAGGAGAAAACTCATTTTCTTCTCAGAACCATGCCGGCAGTGAGGAAAACCCCGGCAACAACAATGCTTTTCAGGTAGCTTCGAGGCCGCATGAACGGAGCTTTCATAATGGGAAAAGAAGCCTTATGCCATCAGTCTCCAATTTCTAGGTTGACACGCAGCATACACGCAGGACCAGAGCTTACTGTCTCTACGCAGTGTTCTGGTACCGAAACGGTTGCTTAAGCAAAGTCCCTAGGAATGTTGGAAAGCTTACTACCGTGAAACTAAAGCAGAACAGCGATGAAGGCCTCATGGAGCTGCTGCACGCCTCCCGTTTTGCCAGGATAATCAGGGCCTTACTTCGAGGCTAGTGCTCACATTGACTTTCACGTTTGGTATAGAGCAGAGCAGGGTGAGCTTCCAACTAGGAACTGGAAGCACAAGGTTTCTTTCGAGAAAACTCATTTTCTTCTATGAACCATGCCGGCTGTAAGTAAAAGCACGGTAACAACAGTGCTTTTCAGGTAGCTTCGGGGCCGCATCAACGGAGCTTTCATAATGGGAAAACTAGCCTTGTGCCATCAGTCTCTAATTTCTAGGTTGACACGCAGCATACACGCAGGAGCAGAGATTCCTGGTTCTACGCAGTGTTCTGGTACTGAAACGGGTGCTGAAGCAAGGCCCCTAGGAGTGTTGAAAAGCTTACTACCTTGAAACTAAAGCAGAACAACGATGAAGGCCTCATGGATCTGCTGCACGCCTCTCGTTTTGCAAGGATAATCAGGGCCTTACTTTGAAGCTTGGGCTCACGTTCACTTTCACTTTAGGTATAGCGCAGAGCAGGGTGAGCTTCCAACAAGGAACTGGAAACCCAAGGTTTCTCAGGAGAAAACTCATTTTCTTCTCAGAACCATGCCGGCAGTGAGGAAAACCCCGGCAACAACAATGCTTTTCAGGTAGCTTCGAGGCCGCATGAACGGAGCTTTCATAATGGGAAAAGAAGCCTTATGCCATCAGTCTCCAATTTCTAGGTTGACACGCAGCATACACGCAGGACCAGAGCTTACTGTCTCTACGCAGTGTTCTGGTACCGAAACGGTTGCTTAAGCAAAGTCCCTAGGAATGTTGGAAAGCTTACTACCGTGAAACTAAAGCAGAACAGCGATGAAGGCCTCATGGAGCTGCTGCACGCCTCCCGTTTTGCCAGGATAATCAGGGCCTTACTTCGAGGCTAGTGCTCACATTGACTTTCACGTTTGGTATAGAGCAGAGCAGGGTGAGCTTCCAACTAGGAACTGGAAGCACAAGGTTTCTTTCGAGAAAACTCATTTTCTTCTATGAACCATGCCGGCTGTAAGTAAAAGCACGGTAACAACAGTGCTTTTCAGGTAGCTTCGGGGCCGCATCAACGGAGCTTTCATAATGGGAAAACTAGCCTTGTGCCATCAGTCTCTAATTTCTAGGTTGACACGCAGCATACACGCAGGAGCAGAGCTTCCTGGTTCTACGCAGTGTTCTGGTACTGAAACGGGTGCTGAAGCAAGTCCCCTACGAGTGTTGCAAAGCTTACTACCTTGAAACTAAAGCAGAACAACGATGAAGTCCTCATGGAGCTGCTGCACGCCTCTCGTTTTGCAAGGATAATCAGGGCCTTACTTCGAAGCTTGGGCTCACGTTGACTTTCACATTAGGTATCGAGCAGAGCAGGGTGAGCTTCCAACAAGGAACTGGAAACCCAAGGTTTCTCAGGAGAAAACTCATTTTCTTCTCAGAACCATGCCGGCAGTGAGGAAAACCCAGGCAACAACAATGCTTTTCAGGTAGCTTCGAGGCCGCATGAACGGAGCTTTCATAATGGGAAAAGAAGCCTTATGCCATCAGTCTCCAATTTCTAGGTTGACACGCAGCATACACGCAGGACCAGAGCTTACTGTCTCTACGCAGTGTTCTGGTACCGAAACGGTTGCTTAAGCAATGTCCCTAGGAATGTTGGAAAGCTTACTACCGTGAAACTAAAGCAGAACAGCGATGAAGGCCTCATGGAGCTGCTGCACGCCTCCCGTTTTGCCAGGATAATCAGGGCCTTACTTCGAGGCTAGTGCTCACATTGACTTTCACGTTTGGTATAGAGCAGAGCAGGGTGAGCTTCCAACTAGGAACTGGAAGCACAAGGTTTCTTTCGAGAAAACTCATTTTCTTCTATGAACCATGCCGGCTGTAAGTAAAAGCACGGTAACAACAGTGCTTTTCAGGTAGCTTCGGGGCCGCATCAACGGAGCTTTCATAATGGGAAAACTAGCCTTGTGCCATCAGTCTCTAATTTCTAGGTTGACACGCAGCATACACGCAGGAGCAGAGCTTCCTGGTTCTACGCAGTGTTCTGGTACTGAAACGGGTGCTGAAGCAAGTCCCCTAGGAGTGTTGAAAAGCTTACTACCTTGAAACTAAAGCAGAACAACGATGAAGGCCTCATGGATCTGCTGCACGCCTCTCGTTTTGCAAGGATAATCAGGGCCTTACTTTGAAGCTTGGGCTCACGTTGACTTTCACTTTAGGTATAGCGCAGAGCAGGGTGAGCTTCCAACAAGGAACTGGAAACCCAAGGTTTCGTAGGAGAAAACTCATTTTCTTCTCAGAACCATGCCGGCAGTGAGGAAAACCCCGGCAACAACAATGCTTTTCAGGTAGCTTCGAGGCCGCATGAACGGAGCTTTCATAATGGGAAAAGAAGCCTTATGCCATCAGTCTCCAATTTCTAGGTTGACACGCAGCATACACGCAGGACCAGAGCTTACTGTCTCTACGCAGTGTTCTGGTACCGAAACGGTTGCTTAAGCAAAGTCCCTAGGAATGTTGGAAAGCTTACTACCGTGAAACTAAAGCAGAACAGCGATGAAGGCCTCATGGAGCTGCTGCACGCCTCCCGTTTTGCCAGGATAATCAGGGCCTTACTTCGAGGCTAGTGCTCACATTGACTTTCACGTTTGGTATAGAGCAGACCAGGGTGAGCTTCCAACTAGGAACTGGAAGCACAAGGTTTCTTTCGAGAAAACTCATTTTCTTCTATGAACCATGCCGGCTGTAAGTAAAAGCACGGTAACAACAGTGCTTTTCAGGTAGCTTCGGGGCCGCATCAACGGAGCTTTCATAGTGGGAAAACTAGCCTTGTGCCATCAGTCTCTAATTTCTAGGTTGACACGCAGCATACACGCAGGAGCAGAGCTTTCTGGTTCTACGCAGTGTTCTGGTACTGAAACGGGTGCTGAAGCAAGTCCCCTACGAGTGTTGCAAAGCTTACTACCTTGAAACTAAAGCAGAACAACGATGAAGTCCTCATGGAGCTGCTGCACGCCTCTCGTTTTGCAAGGATAATCAGGGCCTTACTTCGAAGCTTGGGCTCACGTTGACTTTCACATTAGGTATCGAGCAGAGCAGGGTGAGCTTCCAACAAGGAACTGGAAACCCAAGGTTTCTTAGGAGAAAACTCATTTTCTTCTCAGAACAATGCAGGCAGTGAGGAAAACCCCGGCAACAACCATGCTTTTCAGGTAGCTTCGAGGCCGCATGAACGGAGCTTTCATAATGGGAAAAGAAGCTTTATGCCATCAGTCTCCAATATCTAGGTTGACACGCAGCATACACGCAGGAGCAGAGATTCCTGGTTCTACGCAGTGTTCTGGTACTGAAACGGGTGCTGAAGCAAGTCCCCTAGGAGTGTTGAAAAGCTTACTACCTTGAAACTAAAGCAGAACAACGATGAAGGCCTCATGGATCTGCTGCACGCCTCTCGTTTTGCAAGGATAATCAGGGCCTTACTTTGAAGCTTGGGCTCACGTTGACTTTCACTTTAGGTATAGCGCAGAGCAGGGTGAGCTTCCAACAAGGAACTGGAAACCCAAGGTTTCGTAGGAGAAAACTCATTTTCTTCTCAGAACCATGCCGGCAGTGAGGAAAACCCCGGCAACAACAATGCTTTTCAGGTAGCTTCGAGGCCGCATGAACGGAGCTTTCATAATGGGAAAAGAAGCCTTATGCCATCAGTCTCCAATTTCTAGGTTGACACGCAGCATACACGCAGGACCAGAGCTTACTGTCTCTACGCAGTGTTCTGGTACCGAAACGGTTGCTTAAGCAAAGTCCCTAGGAATGTTGGAAAGCTTACTACCGTGAAACTAAAGCAGAACAGCGATGAAGGCCTCATGGAGCTGCTGCACGCCTCCCGTTTTGCCAGGATAATCAGGGCCTTACTTCGAGGCTAGTGCTCACATTGACTTTCACGTTTGGTATAGAGCAGAGCAGGGTGAGCTTCCAACTAGGAACTGGAAGCACAAGGTTTCTTTCGAGAAAACTCATTTTCTTCTATGAACCATGCCGGCTGTAAGTAAAAGCACGGTAACAACAGTGCTTTTCAGGTAGCTTCGGGGCCGCATCAACGGAGCTTTCATAATGGGAAAACTAGCCTTGTGCCATCAGTCTCTAATTTCCAGGTTGACACGCAGCATACACGCAGGAGCAGAGCTTCCTGGTTCTACGCAGTGTTCTGGTACTGAAACGGGTGCTGAAGCAAGTCCCCTAGGAGTGTTGAAAAGCTTACTACCTTGAAACTAAAGCAGAACAACGATGAAGGCCTCATGGATCTGCTGCACGCCTCTCGTTTTGCAAGGATAATCAGGGCCTTACTTTGAAGCTTGGGCTCACGTTGACTTTCACTTTAGGTATAGCGCAGAGCAGGGTGAGCTTCCAACAAGGAACTGGAAACCCAAGGTTTCGTAGGAGAAAACTCATTTTCTTCTCAGAACCATGCCGGCAGTGAGGAAAACCCCGGCAACAACAATGCTTTTCAGGTAGCTTCGAGGCCGCATGAACGGAGCTTTCATAATGGGAAAAGAAGCCTTATGCCATCAGTCTCCAATTTCTAGGTTGACACGCAGCATACACGCAGGACCAGAGCTTACTGTCTCTACGCAGTGTTCTGGTACCGAAACGGTTGCTTAAGCAAAGTCCCTAGGAATGTTGGAAAGCTTACTACCGTGAAACTAAAGCAGAACAGCGATGAAGGCCTCATGGAGCTGCTGCACGCCTCCCGTTTTGCCAGGATAATCAGGGCCTTACTTCGAGGCTAGTGCTCACATTGACTTTCACGTTTGGTATAGAGCACAGCAGGGTGAGCTTCCAACTAGGAACTGGAAGCACAAGGTTTCTTTCGAGAAAACTCATTTTCTTCTATGAACCATGCCGGCTGTAAGTAAAAGCACGGTAACAACAGTGCTTTTCAGGTAGCTTCGGGGCCGCATCAACGGAGCTTTCATAATGGGAAAACTAGCCTTGTGCCATCAGTCTCTAATTTCTAGGTTGACACGCAGCATACACGCAGGAGCAGAGCTTCCTGGTTCTACGCAGTGTTCTGGTACTGAAACGGGTGCTGAAGCAAGTCCCCTAGGAGTGTTGAAAAGCTTACTACCTTGAAACTAAAGCAGAACAACGATGAAGGCCTCATGGATCTGCTGCACGCCTCTCGTTTTGCAAGGATAATCAGGGCCTTACTTTGAAGCTTGGGCTCACGTTGACTTTCACTTTAGGTATAGCGCAGAGCAGGGTGAGCTTCCAACAAGGAACTGGAAACCCAAGGTTTCGTAGGAGAAAACTCATTTTCTTCTCAGAACCATGCCGGCAGTGAGGAAAACCCCGGCAACAACAATGCTTTTCAGGTAGCTTCGAGGCCGCATGAACGGAGCTTTCATAATGGGAAAAGAAGCCTTATGCCATCAGTCTCCAATTTCTAGGTTGACACGCAGCATACACGCAGGACCAGAGCTTACTGTCTCTACGCAGTGTTCTGGTACCGAAACGGTTGCTTAAGCAAAGTCCCTAGGAATGTTGGAAAGCTTACTACCGTGAAACTAAAGCAGAACAGCGATGAAGGCCTCATGGAGCTGCTGCACGCCTCCCGTTTTGCCAGGATAATCAGGGCCTTACTTCGAGGCTAGTGCTCACATTGACTTTCACGTTTGGTATAGAGCAGAGCAGGGTGAGCTTCCAACTAGGAACTGGAAGCACAAGGTTTCTTTGGAGAAAACTCATTTTCTTCTATGAACCATGCCGGCTGTAAGTAAAAGCACGGTAACAACAGTGCTTTTCAGGTAGCTTCGGGGCCGCATCAACGGAGCTTTCATAATGGGAAAACTAGCCTTGTGCCATCAGTCTCTAATTTCTAGGTTGACACGCAGCATACACGCAGGAGCAGAGCTTCCTGGTTCTACGCAGTGTTCTGGTACTGAAACGGGTGCTGAAGCAAGTCCCCTACGAGTGTTGCAAAGCTTACTACCTTGAAACTAAAGCAGAACAACGATGAAGTCCTCATGGAGCTGCTGCACGCCTCTCGTTTTGCAAGGATAATCAGGGCCTTACTTCGAAGCTTGGGCTCACGTTGACTTTCACATTAGGTATCGAGCAGAGCAGGGTGAGCTTCCAACAAGGAACTGGAAACCCAAGGTTTCTTAGGAGAAAACTCATTTTCTTCTCAGAACCATGCCGGCAGTGAGGAAAACCCCGGCAACAACCATGCTTTTCAGGTAGCTTCGAGGCCGCATGAACGGAGCTTTCATAATGGGAAAAGAAGCTTTATGCCGTCAGTCTCCAATATCTAGGTTGACACGCAGCATACACGCAGGACCAGAGCTTACTGTCTAAGCAGTGTTCTGGTACCGAAACGGTTGCTTAAGCAAAGTCCCTAGGAGTCTTGGAAAGCTTACTACCGTGAAACTAAAGCAGAACAGCGATGAAGGCCTCATGGAGCTGCTGCACGCCTCCCGTTTTGCCAGGATAATCCGGGCCTTACTTCGAGGCTAGTGCTCACATTGACTTTCACGTTTGGTATAGAGCACAGCAGGGTGAGCTTCCAACTAGGAACTGGAAGCACAAGGTTTCTTTCGAGAAAACTCATTTTCTTCTATGAACCATGCCGGCTGTAAGTAAAAGCACGGTAACAACAGTGCTTTTCAGGTAGCTTCGGGGCCGCATCAACGGAGCTTTCATAATGGGAAAACTAGCCTTGTGCCATCAGTCTCTAATTTCTAGGTTGACACGCAGCATACACGCAGGAGCAGAGCTTCCTGGTTCTACGCAGTGTTCTGGTACTGAAACGGGTGCTGAAGCAAGTCCCCTAGGAGTGTTGAAAAGCTTACTACCTTGAAACTAAAGCAGAACAACGATGAAGGCCTCATGGATCTGCTGCACGCCTCTCGTTTTGCAAGGATAATCAGGGCCTTACTTTGAAGCTTGGGCTCACGTTCACTTTCACTTTAGGTATAGCGCAGAGCAGGGTGAGCTTCCAACAAGGAACTGGAAACCCAAGGTTTCGTAGGAGAAAACTCATTTTCTTCTCAGAACCATGCCGGCAGTGAGGAAAACCCCGGCAACAACAATGCTTTTCAGGTAGCTTCGAGGCCGCATGAACGGAGCTTTCATAATGGGAAAAGAAGCCTTATGCCATCAGTCTCCAATTTCTAGGTTGACACGCAGCATACACGCAGGACCAGAGCTTACTGTCTCTACGCAGTGTTCTGGTACCGAAACGGTTGCTTAAGCAAAGTCCCTAGGAATGTTGGAAAGCTTACTACCGTGAAACTAAAGCAGAACAGCGATGAAGGCCTCATGGAGCTGCTGCACGCCTCCCGTTTTGCCAGGATAATCAGGGCCTTACTTCGAGGCTAGTGCTCACATTGACTTTCATGTTTGGTATAGAGCAGAGCAGGGTGAGCTTCCAACTAGGAACTGGAAGCACAAGGTTTCTTTCGAGAAAACTCATTTTCTTCTATGAACCATGCCGGCTGTAAGTAAAAGCACGGTAACAACAGTGCTTTTCAGGTAGCTTCAGGGCCGCATCAATGGAGCTTTCATAATGGGAAAACTAGCCTTGTGCCATCAGTCTCTAATTTCCAGGTTGACACGCAGCATACACGCAGGAGCAGAGCTTCCTGGTTCTACGCAGTGTTCTGGTACTGAAACGGGTGCCGAAGCAAGTCCTCTAGGAGTGTTGAAAAGCTTACTACCTTGAAACTAAAGCAGAACAACGATGAAGGCCTCATGGATCTGCTGCACGCCTCTCGTTTTGCAAGGATAATCAGGGCCTTACTTTGAAGCTTTGGCTCACGTTCACTTTCACTTTAGGTATAGCGCAGAGCAGGGTGAGCTTCCAACAAGGAACTGGAAACCCAAGGTTTCGTAGGAGAAAACTCATTTTCTTCTCAGAACCATGCCGGCAGTGAGGAAAACCCCGGCAACAACAATGCTTTTCAGGTAGCTTCGAGGCCGCATGAACGGAGCTTTCATAATGGGAAAAGAAGCCTTATGCCATCAGTCTCCAATTTCTAGGTTGACACGCAGCATACACGCAGGACCAGAGCTTACTGTCTCTACGCAGTGTTCTGGTACCGAAACGGTTGCTTAAGCAAAGTCCCTAGGAATGTTGGAAAGCTTACTACCGTGAAACTAAAGCAGAACAGCGATGAAGGCCTCATGGAGCTGCTGCACGCCTCCCGTTTTGCCAGGATAATCAGGGCCTTACTTCGAGGCTAGTGCTCACATTGACTTTCACGTTTGGTATAGAGCAGAGCAGGGTGAGCTTCCAACTAGGAACTGGAAGCACAAGGTTTCTTTCGAGAAAACTCATTTTCTTCTATGAACCATGCCGGCTGTAAGTAAAAGCACGGTAACAACAGTGCTTTTCAGGTAGCTTCGGGGCCGCATCAACGGAGCTTTCATAATGGGAAAACTAGCCTTGTGCCATCAGTCTCTAATTTCTAGGTTGACACGCAGCATACACGCAGGAGCAGAGCTTCCTGGTTCTACGCACTGTTCTGGTACTGAAACGGGTGCTGAAGCAAGTCCCCTAGGAGTGTTGAAAAGCTTACTACCTTGAAACTAAAGCAGAACAACGATGAAGGCCTCATGGATCTGCTGCACGCCTCTCGTTTTGCAAGGATAATCAGGGCCTTACTTTGAAGCTTGGGCTCACGTTGACTTTCACTTTAGGTATAGCGCAGAGCAGGGTGAGCTTCCAACAAGGAACTGGAAACCCAAGGTTTCTCAGGAGAAAACTCATTTTCTTCTCAGAACCATGCCGGCAGTGAGGAAAACCCCGGCAACAACAATGCTTTTCAGGTAGCTTCGAGGCCGCATGAACGGAGCTTTCATAATGGGAAAAGAAGCCTTATGCCATCAGTCTCCAATTTCTAGGTTGACACGCAGCATACACGCAGGACCAGAGCTTACTGTCTCTACGCAGTGTTCTGGTACCGAAACGGTTGCTTAAGCAAAGTCCCTAGGAATGTTGGAAAGCTTACTACCGTGAAACTAAAGCAGAACAGCGATGAAGGCCTCATGGAGCTGCTGCACGCCTCCCGTTTTGCCAGGATAATCAGGGCCTTACATCGAGGCTAGTGCTCACATTGACTTTCACGTTTGGTATAGAGCAGAGCAGGGTGAGCTTCCAACTAGGAACTGGAAGCACAAGGTTTCTTTCGAGAAAACTCATTTTCTTCTATGAACCATGCCGGCTGTAAGTAAAAGCACAGTAACAACAGTGCTTTTCAGGTAGCTTCGGGGCCGCATCAACGGAGCTTTCATAATGGGAAAACTAGCCTTGTGCCATCAGTCTCTAATTTCTAGGTTGACACGCAGCATACACGCAGGAGCAGAGCTTCCTGGTTCTACGCAGTGTTCTGGTACTGAAACGGGTGCTGAAGCAAGTCCCCTAGGAGTGTTGAAAAGCTTACTACCTTGAAACTAAAGCAGAACAACGATGAAGGCCTCATGGATCTGCTGCACGCCTCTCGTTTTGCAAGGATAATCAGGGCCTTACTTTGAAGCTTGGGCTCACGTTCACTTTCACTTTAGGTATAGCGCAGAGCAGGGTGAGCTTCCAACAAGGAACTGGAAACCCAAGGTTTCGTAGGAGAAAACTCATTTTCTTCTCAGAACCATGCCGGCAGTGAGGAAAACCCCGGCAACAACAATGCTTTTCAGGTAGCTTCGAGGCCGCATGAACGGAGCTTTCATAATGGGAAAAGAAGCCTTATGCCATCAGTCTCCAATTTCTAGGTTGACACGCAGCATACACGCAGGACCAGAGCTTACTGTCTCTACGCAGTGTTCTGGTACCGAAACGGTTGCTTAAGCAAAGTCCCTAGGAATGTTGGAAAGCTTACTACCGTGAAACTAAAGCAGAACAGCGATGAAGGCCTCATGGAGCTGCTGCACGCCTCCCGTTTTGCCAGGATAATCAGGGCCTTACTTCGAGGCTAGTGCTCACATTGACTTTCACGTTTGGTATAGAGCAGAGCAGGGTGAGCTTCCAACTAGGAACTGGAAGCACAAGGTTTCTTTCGAGAAAACTCTTTTTCTTCTATGAACCATGCCGGCTGTAAGTAAAAGCACGGTAACAACAGTGCTTTTCAGGTAGCTTCGGGGCCGCATCAACGGAGCTTTCATAATGGGAAAACTAGCCTTGTGCCATCAGTCTCTAATTTCTAGGTTGACACGCAGCATACACGCAGGAGCAGAGCTTCCTGGTTCTACGCAGTGTTCTGGTACTGAAACGGGTGCTGAAGCAAGTCCCCTACGAGTGTTGCAAAGCTTACTACCTTGAAACTAAAGCAGAACAACGATGAAGTCCTCATGGAGCTGCTGCACGCCTCTCGTTTTGCAAGGATAATCAGGGCCTTACTTCGAAGCTTGGGCTCACGTTGACTTTCACATTAGGTATCGAGCAGAGCAGGGTGAGCTTCCAACAAGGAACTGGAAACCCAAGGTTTCTTAGGAGAAAACTCATTTTCTTCTCAGAACCATGCAGGCAGTGAGGAAAACCCCGGCAACAACCATGCTTTTCAGGTAGCTTCGAGGCCGCATGAACGGAGCTTTCATAATGGGAAAAGAAGCTTTATGCCATCAGTCTCCAATATCTAGGTTGACACGCAGCATACACGCAGGACCAGAGCTTACTGTCTACGCAGTGTTCTGGTACCGAAACGGTTGCTTAAGCAAAGTCCCTAGGAGTCTTGGAAAGCTTACTACCGTGAAACTAAAGCAGAACAGCGATGAAGGCCTCATGGAGCTGCTGCACGCCTCCCGTTTTGCCAGGATAATCCGGGCCTTACTTCGAGGCTAGTGCTCACATTGACTTTCACGTTTGGTATAGAGCAGAGCAGGGTGAGCTTCCAACTAGGAACTGGAAGCACAAGGTTTCTTTCGAGAAAACTCATTTTCTTCTATGAACCATGCCGGCTGTAAGTAAAAGCACGGTAACAACAGTGCTTTTCAGGTAGCTTCGGGGCCGCATCAACGGAGCTTTCATAATGGGAAAACTAGCCTTGTGCCATCAGTCTCTAATTTCTAGGTTGACACGCAGCATACACGCAGGAGCAGAGCTTCCTGGTTCTACGCAGTGTTCTGGTACTGAAACGGGTGCTGAAGCAAGGCCCCTAGGAGTGTTGAAAAGCTTACTACCTTGAAACTAAAGCAGAACAACGATGAAGGCCTCATGGAGCTGCTGCACGCCTCTCGTTTTGCAAGGATAATCAGGGCCTTACTTCGAAGCTTGGGCTCACGTTGACTTTCACTTTAGGTATAGCGCAGAGCAGGGTGAGCTTCCAACAAGGAACTGGAAACCCAAGGTTTCTCAGGAGAAAACTCATTTTCTTCTCAGAACCATGCCGGCAGTGAGGAAAACCCAGGCAACAACAATGCTTTTCAGGTAGCTTCGAGGCCGCATGAACGGAGCTTTCATAATGGGAAAAGAAGCCTTATGCCATCAGTCTCCAATTTCTAGGTTGACACGCAGCATACACGCAGGACCAGAGCTTACTGTCTCTACGCAGTGTTCTGGTACCGAAACGGTTGCTTAAGCAATGTCCCTAGGAATGTTGGAAAGCTTACTACCGTGAAACTAAAGCAGAACAGCGATGAAGGCCTCATGGAGCTGCTGCACGCCTCCCATTTTGCCAGGATAATCAGGGCCTTACTTCGAGGCTAGTGCTCACATTGACTTTCACGTTTGGTATAGAGCAGAGCAGGGTGAGCTTCCAACTAGGAACTGGAAGCACAAGGTTTCTTTCGAGAAAACTCATTTTCTTCTATGAACCATGCCGGCTGTAAGTAAAAGCACGGTAACAACAGTGCTTTTCAGGTAGCTTCGGGGCCGCATCAACGGAGCTTTCATAATGGGAAAACTAGCCTTGTGCCATCAGTCTCTAATTTCTAGGTTGACACGCAGCATACACGCAGGAGCAGAGCTTCCTGGTTCTACGCAGTGTTCTGGTACTGAAACGGGTGCTGAAGCAAGGCCCCTAGGAGTGTTGAAAAGCTTACTACCTTGAAACTAAAGCAGAACAGCGATGAAGGCCTCATGGAGCTGCTGCACGCCTCCCGTTTTGCCAGGATAATCAGGGCCTTACTTCGAGGCTAGTGCTCACATTGACTTTCACGTTTGGTATAGAGCAGTGCAGGGTGAGCTTCCAACTAGGAACTGGAAGCACAAGGTTTCTTTCGAGAAAACTCATTTTCTTCTATGAACCATGCCGGCTGTAAGTAAAAGCACGGTAACAACAGTGCTTTTCAGGTAGCTTCGGGGCCGCATCAACGGAGCTTTCATAATGGGAAAACTAGCCTTGTGCCATCAGTCTCTAATTTCTAGGTTGACACGCAGCATACACGCAGGAGCAGAGCTTCCTGGTTCTACGCAGTGTTCTGGTACTGAAACGGGTGCTGAAGCAAGGCCCCTAGGAGTGTTGCAAAGCTTACTACCTTGAAACTAAAGCAGAACAACGATGAAGGCCTCATGGAGCTGCTGCACGCCTCTCGTTTTGCAAGGATAATCAGGGCCTTACTTCGAAGCTTGGGCTCACGTTGACTTTCACTTTAGGTATAGCGCAGAGCAGGGTGAGCTTCCAACAAGGAACTGGAAACCCAAGGTTTCTTAGGAGAAAACTCATTTTCTTCTCAGAACCATGCCGGCAGTGAGGAAAACCCCGGCAACAACAATGCTTTTCAGGTAGCTTCAAGGCCGCATGAACGGAGCTTTCATAATGGGAAAAGAAGCCTTATGCCATCAGTCTCCAATTTCTAGGTTGACAAGCAGCATACACGCAGAACCAGAGCTTACTGTCTCTACGCAGTGTTCTGGTACCGAAACGGTTGCTTAAGCAAAGTCCCTAGGAATGTTGGAAAGCTTACTACCGTGAAACTAAAGCAGAACAGCGATGAAGGCCTCATGGAGCTGCTGCACGCCTCCCGTTTTGCCAGGATAATCAGGGCCTTACTTCGAGGCTAGTGCTCACATTGACTTTCACGTTTGGTATAGAGCAGAGCAGGGTGAGCTTCCAACTAGGAACTGGAAGCACAAGGTTTCTTTCGAGAAAACTCATTTTCTTCTATGAACCATGCCGGCTGTAAGTAAAAGCACGGTAACAACAGTGCTTTTCAGGTAGCTTCGGGGCCGCATCAACAGAGCTTTCATAATGGGAAAACTAGCCTTGTGCCATCAGTCTCTAATTTCTAGGTTGACACGCAGCATACACGCAGGAGCAGAGCTTCCTGGTTCTACGCAGTGTTCTGATACTGAAACGGGTGCTGAAGCAAGGCCCCTAGGAGTGTTGAAAAGCTTACTACCTTGAAACTAAAGCAGAACAACGATGAAGGCCTCATGGATCTGCTGCACGCCTCTCGTTTTGCAAGGATAATCAGGGCCTTACTTCGAAGCTTGGGCTCACGTTGACTTTCACTTTAGGTATAGCGCAGAGCAGGGTGAGCTTCCAACAAGGAAGTGGAAACCCAATGTTTCTTAGGAGAAAACTCATTTTCTTCTCAGAACCATGCCGGCAGTGAGGAAAACCCCGGCAACAACAATGCTTTTCAGGTAGCTTCGAGGCCGCATGAACGGAGCTTTCATAATGGGAAAAGAAGCCTTATGCCATCAGTCTCCAATTTCTAGGTTGACACGCAGCATACACGCAGGACCAGAGCTTACTGTCTCTACGCAGTGTTCTGGTACCGAAACGGTTGCTTAAGCAATGTCCCTAGGAATGTTGGAAAGCTTACTACCGTGAAACTAAAGCAGAACAGCGATGAAGGCCTCATGGAGCTGCTGCACGCCTCCCGTTTTGCCAGGATAATCAGGGCCTTACTTCGAGGCTAGTGCTCACATTGACTTTCACGTTTGGTATAGAGCAGAGCAGGGTGAGCTTCCAACTAGGAACTGGAAGCACAAGGTTTCTTTCGAGAAAACTCATTTTCTTCTATGAACCATGCCGGCTGTAAGTAAAAGCACGGTAACAACAGTGCTTTTCAGGTAGCTTCGGGGCCGCATCAACGGAGCTTTCATAATGGGAAAACTAGCCTTGTGCCATCAGTCTCTAATTTCTAGGTTGACACGCAGCATACACGCAGGAGCAGAGCTTCCTGGTTCTACGCAGTGTTCTGGTACTGAAACGGGTGCTGAAGCAAGTCCCCTAAGAGTGTTGAAAAGCTTACTACCTTGAAACTAAAGCAGAACAACGATGAAGGCCTCATGGATCTGCTGCACGCCTCTCGTTTTGCAAGGATAATCAGGGCCTTACTTTGAAGCTTGGGCTCACGTTGACTTTCACTTTAGGTATAGCGCAGAGCAGGGTGAGCTTCCAACAAGGAACTGGAAACCCAAGGTTTCTCAGGAGAAAACTCATTTTCTTCTCAGAACCATGCCGGCAGTGAGGAAAACCCCGGCAACAACAATGCTTTTCAGGTAGCTTCGAGGCCGCATGAACGGAGCTTTCATAATGGGAAAAGAAGCCTTATGCCATCAGTCTCCAGTTTCTAGGTTGAAACGCAGCATACACGCAGGACCAGAGCTTACTGTCTCTACGCAGTGTTCTGGTACCGAAACGGTTGCTTAAGCAAAGTCCCTAGGAATGTTGGAAAGCTTACTACCGTGAAACTAAAGCAGAACAGCGATGAAGGCCTCATGGAGCTGCTGCACGCCTCCCGTTTTGCCAGGATAATCAGGGCCTTACTTCGAGGCTAGTGCTCACATTGACTTTCACGTTTGGTATAGAGCAGAGCAGGGTGAGCTTCCAACTAGGAACTGGAAGCACAAGGTTTCTTTCGAGAAAACTCATTTTCTTCTATGAACCATGCCGGCTGTAAGTAAAAGCACGGTAACAACAGTGCTTTTCAGGTAGCTTCGGGGCCGCATCAATGGAGCTTTCATAATGGGAAAACTAGCCTTGTGCCATCAGTCTCTAATTTCTAGGTTGACACGCAGCATACACGCAGGAGCAGAGCTTCCTGGTTCTACGCAGTGTTCTGGTACTGAAACGGGTGCTGAAGCAAGGCCCCTAGGAGTGTTGAAAAGCTTACTACCTTGAAACTAAAGCAGAACAACGATGAAGGCCTCATGGAGCTGCTGCACGCCTCTCGTTTTGCAAGGATAATCAGGGCCTTACTTCGAAGCTTGGGCTCACGTTGACTTTCACTTTAGGTATAGCGCAGAGCAGGGTGAGCTTCCAACAAGGAACTGGAAACCCAAGGTTTCTTAGGAGAAAACTCATTTTCTTCTCAGAACCATGCCGGCAGTGAGGAAAACCCCGGCAACAACAATGCTTTTCAGGGAGCTTCGAGGCCGCATGAACGGAGCTTTCATAATGGGAAAAGAAGCCTTATGCCATCAGTCTCCAATTTCTAGGTTGACACGCAGCATACACGCAGGACCAGAGCTTACTGTCTCTACGCAGTGTTCTGGTACCGAAACGGTTGCTTAAGCAATGTCCCTAGGAATGTTGGAAAGCTTACTACCGTGAAACTAAAGCAGAACAGCGATGAAGGCCTCATGGAGCTGCTGCACGCCTCCCATTTTGCCAGGATAATCAGGGCCTTACTTCGAGGCTAGTGCTCACATTGACTTTCACGTTTGGTATAGAGCAGAGCAGGGTGAGCTTCCAACTAGGAACTGGAAGCACAAGGTTTCTTTCGAGAAAACTCATTTTCTTCTATGAACCATGCCGGCTGTAAGTAAAAGCACGGTAACAACAGTGCTTTTCAGGTAGCTTCGGGGCCGCATCAACGGAGCTTTCATAATGGGAAAACTAGCCTTGTGCCATCAGTCTCTAATTTCTAGGTTGACACGCAGCATACACGCAGGAGCAGAGCTTCCTGGTTCTACGCAGTGTTCTGGTA
The DNA here is from genome assembly GCF_028564815.1 of Eubalaena glacialis. Taxonomy (NCBI): domain Eukaryota; kingdom Metazoa; phylum Chordata; class Mammalia; order Artiodactyla; family Balaenidae; genus Eubalaena; species Eubalaena glacialis. Next base: position 137,999,599 of record NC_083721.1, on the reverse strand, counting down.
CTGAAACGGGTGCTGAAGCAAGGCCCCTAGGAGTGTTGAAAAGCTTACTACCTTGAAACTAAAGCAGAACAGCGATGAAGGCCTCATGGAGCTGCTGCACGCCTCCCGTTTTGCCAGGATAATCAGGGCCTTACTTCGAGGCTAGTGCTCACATTGACTTTAACGTTTGGTATAGAGCAGTGCAGGGTGAGCTTCCAACTAGGAACTGGAAGCACAAGGTTTCTTTCGAGAAAACTCATTTTCTTCTATGAACCATGCCGGCTGTAAGTAAAAGCACGGTAACAACAGTGCTTTTCAGGTAGCTTCGGGGCCGCATCAACGGAGCTTTCATAATGGGAAAACTAGCCTTGTGCCATCAGTCTCTAATTTCTAGGTTGACACGCAGCATACACGCAGGAGCAGAGCTTCCTGGTTCTACGCAGTGTTCTGGTACTGAAACGGGTGCTGAAGCAAGGCCCCTAGGAGTGTTGCAAAGCTTACTACCTTGAAACTAAAGCAGAACAACGATGAAGGCCTCATGGAGCTGCTGCACGCCTCTCGTTTTGCAAGGATAATCAGGGCCTTACTTCGAAGCTTGGGCTCACGTTGACTTTCACTTTAGGTATAGCGCAGAGCAGGGTGAGCTTCCAACAAGGAACTGGAAACCCAAGGTTTCTTAGGAGAAAACTCATTTTCTTCTCAGAACCATGCCGGCAGTGAGGAAAACCCCGGCAACAACAATGCTTTTCAGGTAGCTTCAAGGCCGCATGAACGGAGCTTTCATAATGGGAAAAGAAGCCTTATGCCATCAGTCTCCAATTTCTAGGTTGACAAGCAGCATACACGCAGAACCAGAGCTTACTGTCTCTACGCAGTGTTCTGGTACCGAAACGGTTGCTTAAGCAAAGTCCCTAGGAATGTTGGAAAGCTTACTACCGTGAAACTAAAGCAGAACAGCGATGAAGGCCTCATGGAGCTGCTGCACGCCTCCCGTTTTGCCAGGATAATCAGGGCCTTACTTCGAGGCTAGTGCTCACATTGACTTTCACGTTTGGTATAGAGCAGAGCAGGGTGAGCTTCCAACTAGGAACTGGAAGCACAAGGTTTCTTTCGAGAAAACTCATTTTCTTCTATGAACCATGCCGGCTGTAAGTAAAAGCACGGTAACAACAGTGCTTTTCAGGTAGCTTCGGGGCCGCATCAACGGAGCTTTCATAATGGGAAAACTAGCCTTGTGCCATCAGTCTCTAATTTCTAGGTTGACACGCAGCATACACGCAGGAGCAGAGCTTCCTGGTTCTACGCAGTGTTCTGATACTGAAACGGGTGCTGAAGCAAGGCCCCTAGGAGTGTTGAAAAGCTTACTACCTTGAAACTAAAGCAGAACAACGATGAAGGCCTCATGGATCTGCTGCACGCCTCTCGTTTTGCAAGGATAATCAGGGCCTTACTTCGAAGCTTGGGCTCACGTTGACTTTCACTTTAGGTATAGCGCAGAGCAGGGTGAGCTTCCAACAAGGAAGTGGAAACCCAATGTTTCTTAGGAGAAAACTCATTTTCTTCTCAGAACCATGCCGGCAGTGAGGAAAACCCCGGCAACAACAATGCTTTTCAGGTAGCTTCGAGGCCGCATGAACGGAGCTTTCATAATGGGAAAAGAAGCCTTATGCCATCAGTCTCCAATTTCTAGGTTGACACGCAGCATACACGCAGGACCAGAGCTTACTGTCTCTACGCAGTGTTCTGGTACCGAAACGGTTGCTTAAGCAATGTCCCTAGGAATGTTGGAAAGCTTACTACCGTGAAACTAAAGCAGAACAGCGATGAAGGCCTCATGGAGCTGCTGCACGCCTCCCGTTTTGCCAGGATAATCAGGGCCTTACTTCGAGGCTAGTGCTCACATTGACTTTCACGTTTGGTATAGAGCAGAGCAGGGTGAGCTTCCAACTAGGAACTGGAAGCACAAGGTTTCTTTCGAGAAAACTCATTTTCTTCTATGAACCATGCCGGCTGTAAGTAAAAGCACGGTAACAACAGTGCTTTTCAGGTAGCTTCGGGGCCGCATCAACGGAGCTTTCATAATGGGAAAACTAGCCTTGTGCCATCAGTCTCTAATTTCTAGGTTGACACGCAGCATACACGCAGGAGCAGAGCTTCCTGGTTCTACGCAGTGTTCTGGTACTGAAACGGGTGCTGAAGCAAGTCCCCTAAGAGTGTTGAAAAGCTTACTACCTTGAAACTAAAGCAGAACAACGATGAAGGCCTCATGGATCTGCTGCACGCCTCTCGTTTTGCAAGGATAATCAGGGCCTTACTTTGAAGCTTGGGCTCACGTTGACTTTCACTTTAGGTATAGCGCAGAGCAGGGTGAGCTTCCAACAAGGAACTGGAAACCCAAGGTTTCTCAGGAGAAAACTCATTTTCTTCTCAGAACCATGCCGGCAGTGAGGAAAACCCCGGCAACAACAATGCTTTTCAGGTAGCTTCGAGGCCGCATGAACGGAGCTTTCATAATGGGAAAAGAAGCCTTATGCCATCAGTCTCCAGTTTCTAGGTTGAAACGCAGCATACACGCAGGACCAGAGCTTACTGTCTCTACGCAGTGTTCTGGTACCGAAACGGTTGCTTAAGCAAAGTCCCTAGGAATGTTGGAAAGCTTACTACCGTGAAACTAAAGCAGAACAGCGATGAAGGCCTCATGGAGCTGCTGCACGCCTCCCGTTTTGCCAGGATAATCAGGGCCTTACTTCGAGGCTAGTGCTCACATTGACTTTCACGTTTGGTATAGAGCAGAGCAGGGTGAGCTTCCAACTAGGAACTGGAAGCACAAGGTTTCTTTCGAGAAAACTCATTTTCTTCTATGAACCATGCCGGCTGTAAGTAAAAGCACGGTAACAACAGTGCTTTTCAGGTAGCTTCGGGGCCGCATCAATGGAGCTTTCATAATGGGAAAACTAGCCTTGTGCCATCAGTCTCTAATTTCTAGGTTGACACGCAGCATACACGCAGGAGCAGAGCTTCCTGGTTCTACGCAGTGTTCTGGTACTGAAACGGGTGCTGAAGCAAGGCCCCTAGGAGTGTTGAAAAGCTTACTACCTTGAAACTAAAGCAGAACAACGATGAAGGCCTCATGGATCTGCTGCACGCCTCTCGTTTTGCAAGGATAATCAGGGCCTTACTTCGAAGCTTGGGCTCACGTTGACTTTCACTTTAGGTATAGCGCAGAGCAGGGTGAGCTTCCAACAAGGAACTGGAAACCCAAGGTTTCTTAGGAGAAAACTCATTTTCTTCTCAGAACCATGCCGGCAGTGAGGAAAACCCCGGCAACAACAATGCTTTTCAGGGAGCTTCGAGGCCGCATGAACGGAGCTTTCATAATGGGAAAAGAAGCCTTATGCCATCAGTCTCCAATTTCTAGGTTGACACGCAGCATACACGCAGGACCAGAGCTTACTGTCTCTACGCAGTGTTCTGGTACCGAAACGGTTGCTTAAGCAAAGTCCCTAGGAATGTTGGAAAGCTTACTACCGTGAAACTAAAGCAGAACAGCGATGAAGGCCTCATGGAGCTGCTGCACGCCTCCCGTTTTGCCAGGATAATCAGGGCCTTACTTCGAGGCTAGTGCTCACATTGACTTTCACGTTTGGTATAGAGCAGAGCCGGGTGAGCTTCCAACTAGGAACTGGAAGCACAAGGTTTCTTTCGAGAAAACTCATTTTCTTCTATGAACCATGCCGGCTGTAAGTAAAAGCACGGTAACAACAGTGCTTTTCAGGTAGCTTCGGGGCCGCATCAACGGAGCTTTCATAATGGGAAAACTAGCCTTGTGCCATCAGTCTCTAATTTCTAGGTTGACACGCAGCATACACGCAGGAGCAGAGCTTCCTGGTTCTACGCAGTGTTCTGGTACTGAAACGGGTGCTGAAGCAAGTCCCCTAGGAGTGTTGAAAAGCTTACTACCTTGAAACTAAAGCAGAACAACGATGAAGGCCTCATGGAGCTGCTGCACGCCTCTCGTTTTGCAAGGATAATCAGGGCCTTACTTCGAAGCTTGGGCTCACGTTGACTTTCATTTTAGGTATAGCGCAGAGCAGGGTGAGCTTCCAACAAGGAACTGGAAATCCCAGGTTTCTTAGGAGAAAACTCATTTTCTTCTCAGAACCATGCCGGCAGTGAGGAAAACCCCGGCAACAACCATGCTTTTCAGGTAGCTTCGAGGCCGCATGAACGGAGCTTTCATAATGGGAAAAGAAGCCTTATGCCATCAGTCTCCAATTTCTAGGTTGACACGCAGCATACACGCAGGACCAGAGCTTACTGTCTCTACGCATTGTTCTGGTACCGAAACGGTTGCTTAAGCAAAGTCCCTAGGAGTCTTGGAAAGCTTACTACCGTGAAACTAAAGCAGAACAGCGATGAAGGCCTCATGGAGCTGCTGCACGCCACCTGTTTTGCCAGGATAATCAGGGCCTTACTTCGAGGCTAGTGCTCACATTGACTTTCACGTTTGGTATAGAGCAGAGCAGGGTGAGCTTCCAACTAGGAACTGGAAGCACAAGGATTCTTTGGAGAAAACTCATTTCTTCTATGTGCCATGCCGGCTGTAAGTAAAAGCACGGTAACAACAGTGCTTTTCAGGTAGCTTCGGGGCCTCATGAATGGAGCTTTCAAAATGGGAAAACAAGCCTTGTGCCATCAGTCTCTAATTTCTAGGTTGACACGCAGCATACACGCAGGAGCAGAGCTTCCTGGTTCTACGCAGTGTTCTGACTGAAACGGGTGCTGAAGCAAGGCCCCTAGGAGTGTTGAAAAGCTTACTACCTTGAAACTAAAGCAGAACAACGATGAAGGCCTCATGGAGCTGCTGCACGCCTCTCGTTTTGCAAGGATAATCAGGGCCTTACTTCGAAGCTTGGGCTCACGTTGACTTTCATTTTAGGTATAGAGCAGAGCAGGGTGAGCTTCCAAAGGAACGGGAAACCCAAGGTTTCTTAGGAGAAAACTCATTTTCTTCTCAGAACCATGCCGGCAGTGAGGAAAACCCCGGCAACAACCATGCTTTTCAGATAGCTTCGAGGCCGCAAGAACGGAGCTTTCATAATGGGAAAAGGAGCCTTATGCCATCAGTCTCCAATTTCTAGGTTGACACGCAGCATACACGCAGGACCAGAGCTTACTGTCTCTACGCAGTGTTCTGGTACCGAAACGGTTGCTTAAGCAATGTCCCTAGGAATGTTGGAAAGCTTACTACCGTGAAACTAAAGCAGAACAGCGATGAAGGCCTCATGGAGCTGCTGCACGCCTCCCGTTTTGCCAGGATAATCAGGGCCTTACTTCGAGGCTAGTGCTCACATTGACTTTCACGTTTGGTATAGAGCAGAGCAGGGTGAGCTTCCAACTAGGAACTGGAAGCACAAGGTTTCTTTCGAGAAAACTCATTTTCTTCTATGAACCATGCCGGCTGTAAGTAAAAGCACGGTAACAACAGTGCTTTTCAGGTAGCTTCGGGGCCGCATCAACGGAGCTTTCATAATGGGAAAACTAGCCTTGTGCCATCAGTCTCTAATTTCTAGGTTGACACGCAGCATACACGCAGGAGCAGAGCTTCCTGGTTCTACGCAGTGTTCTGGTACTGAAACGGGTGCTGAAGCAAGTCCCCTAGGAGTGTTGAAAAGCTTACTACCTTGAAACTAAAGCAGAACAACGATGAAGGCCTCATGGATCTGCTGCACGCCTCTCGTTTTGCAAGGATAATCAGGGCCTTACTTTGAAGCTTGGGCTCACGTTCACTTTCACTTTAGGTATAGCGCAGAGCAGGGTGAGCTTCCAACAAGGAACTGGAAACCCCAGGTTTCTTAGGAGAAAACTCATTTTCTTCTCAGAACCATGCCGGCAGTGAGGAAAACCCCGGCAACAACAATGCTTTTCAGGTAGCTTCGAGGCCGCATGAACGGAGCTTTCATAATGGGAAAAGAAGCCTTATGCCATCAGTCTCCAATTTCTAGGTTGACACGCAGCATACACGCAGGACCAGAGCTTACTGTCTCTACGCAGTGTTCTGGTACCGAAACGGTTGCTTAAGCAAAGTCCCTAGGAATGTTGGAAAGCTTACTACCGTGAAACTAAAGCAGAACAGCGATGAAGGCCTCATGGAGCTGCTGCACGCCTCCCGTTTTGCCAGGATAATCAGGGCCTTACTTCGAGGCTAGTGCTCACATTGACTTTCACGTTTGGTATAGAGCAGAGCCGGGTGAGCTTCCAACTAGGAACTGGAAGCACAAGGTTTCTTTCGAGAAAACTCATTTTCTTCTATGAACCATGCCGGCTGTAAGTAAAAGCACGGTAACAACAGTGCTTTTCAGGTAGCTTCAGGGCCGCATCAACGGAGCTTTCATAATGGGAAAACTAGCCTTGTGCCATCAGTCTCTAATTTCCAGGTTGACACGCAGCATACACGCAGGAGCAGAGCTTCCTGGTTCTACGCAGTGTTCTGGTACTGAAACGGGTGCTGAAGCAAGTCCCCTAGGAATGTTGAAAAGCTTACTACCTTGAAACTAAAGCAGAACAACGATGAAGGCCTCATGGATCTGCTGCACGCCTCTCGTTTTGCAAGGATAATCAGGGCCTTACTTTGAAGCTTGGGCTCACGTTGACTTTCACTTTAGGTATAGCGCAGAGCAGGGTGAGCTTCCAACAAGGAACTGGAAACCCAAGGTTTCGTAGGAGAAAACTCATTTTCTTCTCAGAACCATGCCGGCAGTGAGGAAAACCCCGGCAACAACAATGCTTTTCAGGTAGCTTCGAGGCCGCATGAACGGAGCTTTCATAATGGGAAAAGAAGCCTTATGCCATCAGTCTCCAATTTCTAGGTTGACACGCAGCATACACGCAGGACCAGAGCTTACTGTCTCTACGCAGTGTTCTGGTACCGAAACGGTTGCTTAAGCAAAGTCCCTAGGAATGTTGGAAAGCTTACTACCGTGAAACTAAAGCAGAACAGCGATGAAGGCCTCATGGAGCTGCTGCACGCCTCCCGTTTTGCCAGGATAATCAGGGCCTTACTTCGAGGCTAGTGCTCACATTGACTTTCACGTTTGGTATAGAGCAGAGCAGGGTGAGCTTCCAACTAGGAACTGGAAGCACAAGGTTTCTTTCGAGAAAACTCATTTTCTTCTATGAACCATGCCGGCTGTAAGTAAAAGCACGGTAACAACAGTGCTTTTCAGGTAGCTTCGGGGCCGCATCAACGGAGCTTTCGTAATGGGAAAACTAGCCTTGTGCCATCAGTCTCTAATTTCTAGGTTGACACGCAGCATACACGCAGGAGCAGAGCTTCCTGGTTCTACGCAGTGTTCTGGTACTGAAACGGGTGCTGAAGCAAGTCCCCTACGAGTGTTGCAAAGCTTACTACCTTGAAACTAAAGCAGAACAACGATGAAGTCCTCATGGAGCTGCTGCACGCCTCTCGTTTTGCAAGGATAATCAGGGCCTTACTTCGAAGCTTGGGCTCACGTTGACTTTCACATTAGGTATCGAGCAGAGCAGGGTGAGCTTCCAACAAGGAACTGGAAACCCAAGGTTTCTTAGGAGAAAACTCATTTTCTTCTCAGAACCATGCCGGCAGTGAGGAAAACCCCGGCAACAACCATGCTTTTCAGGTAGCTTCGAGGCCGCATGAACGGAGCTTTCATAATGGGAAAAGAAGCTTTATGCCATCAGTCTCCAATATCTAGGTTGACACGCAGCATACACGCAGGACCAGAGCTTACTGTCTCTACGCAGTGTTCTGGTACCAAAACGGTTGCTTAAGCAATGTCCCTAGGAATGTTGGAAAGCTTACTACCGTGAAACTAAAGCAGAACAGCGATGAAGGCCTCATGGAGCTGCTGCACGCCTCCCGTTTTGCCAGGACAATCAGGGCCTTACTTCGAGGCTAGTGCTCACATTGACTTTCACGTTTGGTATAGAGCACAGCAGGGTGAGCTTCCAACTAGGAACTGGAAGCACAAGGTTTCTTTCGAGAAAACTCATTTTCTTCTATGAACCATGCCGGCTGTAAGTAAAAGCACGGTAACAACAGTGCTTTTCAGGTAGCTTCGGGGCCGCATCAACGGAGCTTTCATAATGGGAAAACTAGCCTTGTGCCATCAGTCTCTAATTTCTAGGTTGACACGCAGCATACACGCAGGAGCAGAGCTTCCTGGTTCTACGCAGTGTTCTGGTACTGAAACGGGTGCTGAAGCAAGTCCCCTAGGAGTGTTGAAAAGCTTACTACCTTGAAACTAAAGCAGAACAACGATGAAGGCCTCATGGATCTGCTGCACGCCTCTCGTTTTGCAAGGATAATCAGGGCCTTACTTTGAAGCTTGGGCTCACGTTCACTTTCACTTTAGGTATAGCGCAGAGCAGGGTGAGCTTCCAACAAGGAACTGGAAACCCAAGGTTTCTCAGGAGAAAACTCATTTTCTTCTCAGAACCATGCCGGCAGTGAGGAAAACCCCGGCAACAACAATGCTTTTCAGGTAGCTTCGAGGCCGCATGAACGGAGCTTTCATAATGGGAAAAGAAGCCTTATGCCATCAGTCTCCAATTTCTAGGTTGACACGCAGCATACACGCAGGACCAGAGCTTACTGTCTCTACGCAGTGTTCTGGTACCGAAACGGTTGCTTAAGCAAAGTCCCTAGGAATGTTGGAAAGCTTACTACCGTGAAACTAAAGCAGAACAGCGATGAAGGCCTCATGGAGCTGCTGCACGCCTCCCGTTTTGCCAGGATAATCAGGGCCTTACTTCGAGGCTAGTGCTCACATTGACTTTCATGTTTGGTATAGAGCAGAGCAGGGTGAGCTTCCAACTAGGAACTGGAAGCACAAGGTTTCTTTCGAGAAAACTCATTTTCTTCTATGAACCATGCCGGCTGTAAGTAAAAGCACGGTAACAACAGTGCTTTTCAGGTAGCTTCAGGGCCGCATCTATGGAGCTTTCATAATGGGAAAACTAGCCTTGTGCCATCAGTCTCTAATTTCCAGGTTGACACGCAGCATACACGCAGGAGCAGAGCTTCCTGGTTCTACGCAGTGTTCTGGTACTGAAACGGGTGCTGAAGCAAGGCCCCTAGGAGTGTTGAAAAGCTTACTACCTTGAAACTAAAGCAGAACAACGATGAAGGCCTCATGGATCTGCTGCACGCCTCTCGTTTTGCAAGGATAATCAGGGCCTTACTTTGAAGCTTGGGCTCACGTTCACTTTCACTTTAGGTATAGCGCAGAGTAGGGTGAGCTTCCAACAAGGAACTGGAAACCCAAGGTTTCTCAGGAGAAAACTCATTTTCTTCTCAGAACCATGCCGGCAGTGAGGAAAACCCCGGCAACAACAATGCTTTTCAGGTAGCTTCGAGGCCGCATGAACGGAGCTTTCATAATGGGAAAAGAAGCCTTATGCCATCAGTCTCCAATTTCTAGGTTGACACGCAGCATACACGCAGGACCAGAGCTTACTGTCTCTACGCAGTGTTCTGGTACCGAAACGGTTGCTTAAGCAAAGTCCCTAGGAATGTTGGAAAGCTTACTACCGTGAAACTAAAGCAGAACAGCGATGAAGGCCTCATGGAGCTGCTGCACGCCTCCCGTTTTGCCAGGATAATCAGGGCCTTACTTCGAGGCTAGTGCTCACATTGACTTTCACGTTTGGTATAGAGCAGAGCAGGGTGAGCTTCCAACTAGGAACTGGAAGCACAAGGTTTCTTTCGAGAAAACTCATTTTCTTCTATGAACCATGCCGGCTGTAAGTAAAAGCACGGTAACAACAGTGCTTTTCAGGTAGCTTCGGGGCCGCATCAACGGAGCTTTCATAATGGGAAAACTAGCCTTGTGCCATCAGTCTCTAATTTCTAGGTTGACACGCAGCATACACGCAGGAGCAGAGCTTCCTGGTTCTACGCAGTGTTCTGGTACTGAAACGGGTGCTGAAGCAAGTCCCCTACGAGTGTTGCAAAGCTTACTACCTTGAAACTAAAGCAGAACAACGATGAAGTCCTCATGGAGCTGCTGCACGCCTCTCGTTTTGCAAGGATAATCAGGGCCTTACTTCGAAGCTTGGGCTCACGTTGACTTTCACATTAGGTATCGAGCAGAGCAGGGTGAGCTTCCAACAAGGAACTGGAAAACCAAGGTTTCTCAGGAGAAAACTCATTTTCTTCTCAGAACCATGCCGGCAGTGAGGAAAACCCAGGCAACAACAATGCTTTTCAGGTAGCTTCGAGGCCGCATGAACGGAGCTTTCATAATGGGAAAAGAAGCCTTATGCCATCAGTCTCCAATTTCTAGGTTGACACGCAGCATACACGCAGGACCAGAGCTTACTGTCTCTACGCAGTGTTCTGGTACCGAAACGGTTGCTTAAGCAATGTCCCTAGGAATGTTGGAAAGCTTACTACCGTGAAACTAAAGCAGAACAGCGATGAAGGCCTCATGGAGCTGCTGCACGCCTCCCGTTTTGCCAGGATAATCAGGGCCTTACTTCGAGGCTAGTGCTCACATTGACTTTCACGTTTGGTATAGAGCAGAGCAGGGTGAGCTTCCAACTAGGAACTGGAAGCACAAGGTTTCTTTCGAGAAAACTCATTTTCTTCTATGAACCATGCCGGCTGTAAGTAAAAGCACGGTAACAACAGTGCTTTTCAGGTAGCTTCGGGGCCGCATCAACGGAGCTTTCATAATGGGAAAACTAGCCTTGTGCCATCAGTCTCTAATTTCTAGGTTGACACGCAGCATACACGCAGGAGCAGAGCTTCCTGGTTCTACGCAGTGTTCTGGTACTGAAACGGGTGCTGAAGCAAGTCCCCTAGGAGTGTTGAAAAGCTTACCACCTTGAAACTAAAGCAGAACAACGATGAAGGCCTCATGGATCTGCTGCACGCCTCTCGTTTTGCAAGGATAATCAGGGCCTTACTTTGAAGCTTGGGCTCACGTTGACTTTCACTTTAGGTATAGCGCAGAGCAGGGTGAGCTTCCAACAAGGAACTGGAAACCCAAGGTTTCGTAGGAGAAAACTCATTTTCTTCTCAGAACCATGCCGGCAGTGAGGAAAACCCCGGCAACAACAATGCTTTTCAGGTAGCTTCGAGGCCGCATGAACGGAGCTTTCATAATGGGAAAAGAAGCCTTATGCCATCAGTCTCCAATTTCTAGGTTGACACGCAGCATACACGCAGGACCAGAGCTTACTGTCTCTACGCAGTGTTCTGGTACCGAAACGGTTGCTTAAGCAAAGTCCCTAGGAATGTTGGAAAGCTTACTACCGTGAAACTAAAGCAGAACAGCGATGAAGGCCTCATGGAGCTGCTGCACGCCTCCCGTTTTGCCAGGATAATCAGGGCCTTACTTCGAGGCTAGTGCTCACATTGACTTTCACGTTTGGTATAGAGCAGAGCAGGGTGAGCTTCCAACTAGGAACTGGAAGCACAAGGTTTCTTTCGAGAAAACTCATTTTCTTCTATGAACCATGCCGGCTGTAAGTAAAAGCACGGTAACAACAGTGCTTTTCAGGTAGCTTCGGGGCCGCATCAACGGAGCTTTCATAGTGGGAAAACTAGCCTTGTGCCATCAGTCTCTAATTTCTAGGTTGACACGCAGCATACACGCAGGAGCAGAGCTTTCTGGTTCTACGCAGTGTTCTGGTACTGAAACGGGTGCTGAAGCAATTCCCCTAGGAGTGTTGAAAAGCTTACTACCTTGAAACTAAAGCAGAACAACGATGAAGGCCTCATGGATCTGCTGCACGCCTCTCGTTTTGCAAGGATAATCAGGGCCTTACTTTGAAGCTTGGGCTCACGTTGACTTTCACTTTAGGTATAGCGCAGAGCAGGGTGAGCTTCCAACAAGGAACTGGAAACCCAAGGTTTCGTAGGAGAAAACTCATTTTCTTCTCAGAACCATGCCGGCAGTGAGGAAAACCCCGGCAACAACAATGCTTTTCAGGTAGCTTCGAGGCCGCATGAACGGAGCTTTCATAATGGGAAAAGAAGCCTTATGCCATCAGTCTCCAATTTCTAGGTTGACACGCAGCATACACGCAGGACCAGAGCTTACTGTCTCTACGCAGTGTTCTGGTACCGAAACGGTTGCTTAAGCAAAGTCCCTAGGAATGTTGGAAAGCTTACTACCGTGAAACTAAAGCAGAACAGCGATGAAGGCCTCATGGAGCTGCTGCACGCCTCCCGTTTTGCCAGGATAATCAGGGCCTTACTTCGAGGCTAGTGCTCACATTGACTTTCACGTTTGGTATAGAGCAGAGCAGGGTGAGCTTCCAACTAGGAACTGGAAGCACAAGGTTTCTTTCGAAAAACTCATTTTCTTCTATGAACCATGCCGGCTGTAAGTAAAAGCACGGTAACAACAGTGCTTTTCAGGTAGCTTCGGGGCCGCATCAACGGAGCTTTCATAATGGGAAAACTAGCCTTGTGCCATCAGTCTCTAATTTCTAGGTTGACACGCAGCATACACGCAGGAGCAGAGCTTCCTGGTTCTACGCAGTGTTCTGGTACTGAAACGGGTGCTGAAGCAAGGCCCCTAAGAGTGTTGCAAAGCTTACTACCTTGAAACTAAAGCAGAACAACGATGAAGTCCTCATGGAGCTGCTGCACGCCTCTCGTTTTGCAAGGATAATCAGGGCCTTACTTCGAAGCTTGGGCTCACGTTGACTTTCACATTAGGTATCGAGCAGAGCAGGGTGAGCTTCCAACAAGGAACTGGAAACCCAAGGTTTCTTAGGAGAAAACTCATTTTCTTCTCAGAACCATGCCGGCAGTGAGGAAAACCCCGGCAACAACCATGCTTTTCAGGTAGCTTCGAGGCCGCATGAACGGAGCTTTCATAATGGGAAAAGAAGCTTTATGCCATCAGTCTCCAATATCTAGGTTGACACGCAGCATACACGCAGGACCAGAGCTTACTGTCTCTACGCAGTGTTCTGGTACCGAAACGGTTGCTTAAGCAATGTCCCTAGGAATGTTGGAAAGCTTACTACCGTGAAACTAAAGCAGAACAGCGATGAAGGCCTCATGGAGCTGCTGCACGCCTCCCGTTTTGCCAGGACAATCAGGGCCTTACTTCGAGGCTAGTGCTCACATTGACTTTCACGTTTGGTATAGAGCACAGCAGGGTGAGCTTCCAACTAGGAACTGGAAGCACAAGGTTTCTTTCGAGAAAACTCATTTTCTTCTATGAACCATGCCGGCTGTAAGTAAAAGCACGGTAACAACAGTGCTTTTCAGGTACCTTCGGGGCCGCATCAACGGAGCTTTCATAATGGGAAAACTAGCCTTGTGCCATCAGTCTCTAATTTCTAGGTTGACACGCAGCATACACGCAGGAGCAGAGCTTCCTGGTTCTACGCAGTGTTCTGGTACTGAAACGGGTGCTGAAGCAAGTCCCCTAGGAGTGTTGAAAAGCTTACTACCTTGAAACTAAAGCAGAACAACGATGAAGGCCTCATGGATCTGCTGCACGCCTCTCGTTTTGCAAGGATAATCAGGGCCTTACTTTGAAGCTTGGGCTCACGTTCACTTTCACTTTAGGTATAGCGCAGAGCAGGGTGAGCTTCCAACAAGGAACTGGAAACCCAAGGTTTCGTAGGAGAAAACTCATTTTCTTCTCAGAACCATGCCGGCAGTGAGGAAAACCCCGGCAACAACAATGCTTTTCAGGTAGCTTCGAGGCCGCATGAACGGAGCTTTCATAATGGGAAAAGAAGCCTTATGCCATCAGTCTCCAATTTCTAGGTTGACACGCAGCATACACGCAGGACCAGAGCTTACTGTCTCTACGCAGTGTTCTGGTACCGAAACGGTTGCTTAAGCAAAGTCCCTAGGAATGTTGGAAAGCTTACTACCGTGAAACTAAAGCAGAACAGCGATGAAGGCCTCATGGAGCTGCTGCACGCCTCCCGTTTTGCCAGGATAATCAGGGCCTTACTTCGAGGCTAGTGCTCACATTGACTTTCACGTTTGGTATAGAGCAGAGCAGGGTGAGCTTCCAACTAGGAACTGGAAGCACAAGGTTTCTTTCGAGAAAACTCTTTTTCTTCTATGAACCATGCCGGCTGTAAGTAAAAGCACGGTAACAACAGTGCTTTTCAGGTAGCTTCGGGGCCGCATCAACGGAGCTTTCATAATGGGAAAACTAGCCTTGTGCCATCAGTCTCTAATTTCTAGGTTGACACGCAGCATACACGCAGGAGCAGAGCTTCCTGGTTCTACGCAGTGTTCTGGTACTGAAACGGGTGCTGAAGCAAGTCCCCTACGAGTGTTGCAAAGCTTACTACCTTGAAACTAAAGCAGAACAACGATGAAGTCCTCATGGAGCTGCTGCACGCCTCTCGTTTTGCAAGGATAATCAGGGCCTTACTTCGAAGCTTGGGCTCACGTTGACTTTCACATTAGGTATCGAGCAGAGCAGGGTGAGCTTCCAACAAGGAACTGGAAACCCAAGGTTTCTTAGGAGAAAACTCATTTTCTTCTCAGAACCATGCCGGCAGTGAGGAAAACCCCGGCAACAACCATGCCTTTCAGGTAGCTTCGAGGCCACATGAACGGAGCTTTCATAATGGGAAAAGAAGCTTTATGCCATCAGTCTCCAATATCTAGGTTGACACGCAGCATACACGCAGGACCAGAGCTTACTGTCTCTACGCAGTGTTCTGGTACCGAAACGGTTGCTTAAGCAATGTCCCTAGGAAAGTTGGAAAGCTTACTACCGTGAAACTAAAGCAGAACAGCGATGAAGGCCTCATGGAGCTGCTGCACGCCTCCCGTTTTGCCAGGACAATCAGGGCCTTACTTCGAGGCTAGTGCTCACATTGACTTTCACGTTTGGTATAGAGCAGAGCAGGGTGAGCTTCCAACTAGGAACTGGAAGCACAAGGTTTCTTTCGAGAAAACTCATTTTCTTCTATGAACCATGCCGGCTGTAAGTAAAAGCACGGTAACAACAGTGCTTTTCAGGTAGCTTCGGGGCCGCATCAACGGAGCTTTCATAATGGGAAAACTAGCCTTGTGCCATCAGTCTCTAATTTCTAGGTTGACACGCAGCATACACGCAGGAGCAGAGATTCCTGGTTCTACGCAGTGTTCTGGTACTGAAACGGGTGCTGAAGCAAGTCCCCTAGGAGTGTTGAAAAGCTTACTACCTTGAAACTAAAGCAGAACAACGATGAAGGCCTCATGGATCTGCTGCACGCCTCTCGTTTTGCAAGGATAATCAGGGCCTTACTTTGAAGCTTGGGCTCACGTTCACTTTCACTTTAGGTATAGCGCAGAGCAGGGTGAGCTTCCAACAAGGAACTGGAAACCCAAGGTTTCTCAGGAGAAAACTCATTTTCTTCTCAGAACCATGCCGGCAGTGAGGAAAACCCCGGCAACAACAATGCTTTTCAGGTAGCTTCGAGGCCGCATGAACGGAGCTTTCATAATGGGAAAAGAAGCCTTATGCCATCAGTCTCCAATTTCTAGGTTGACACGCAGCATACACGCAGGACCAGAGCTTACTGTCTCTACGCAGTGTTCTGGTACCGAAACGGTTGCTTAAGCAAAGTCCCTAGGAATGTTGGAAAGCTTACTACCGTGAAACTAAAGCAGAACAGCGATGAAGGCCTCATGGAGCTGCTGCACGCCTCCCGTTTTGCCAGGATAATCAGGGCCTTACTTCGAGGCTAGTGCTCACATTGACTTTCACGTTTGGTATAGAGCAGAGCAGGGTGAGCTTCCAACTAGGAACTGGAAGCACAAGGTTTCTTTCGAGAAAACTCATTTTCTTCTATGAACCATGCCGGCTGTAAGTAAAAGCACGGTAACAACAGTGCTTTTCAGGTAGCTTCGGGGCCGCATCAACGGAGCTTTCATAATGGGAAAACTAGCCTTGTGCCATCAGTCTCTAATTTCTAGGTTGACACGCAGCATACACGCAGGAGCAGAGCTTCCTGGTTCTACGCAGTGTTCTGGTACTGAAACGGGTGCTGAAGCAAGTCCCCTACGAGTGTTGCAAAGCTTACTACCTTGAAACTAAAGCAGAACAACGATGAAGTCCTCATGGAGCTGCTGCACGCCTCTCGTTTTGCAAGGATAATCAGGGCCTTACTTCGAAGCTTGGGCTCACGTTGACTTTCACATTAGGTATCGAGCAGAGCAGGGTGAGCTTCCAACAAGGAACTGGAAACCCAAGGTTTCTCAGGAGAAAACTCATTTTCTTCTCAGAACCATGCCGGCAGTGAGGAAAACCCAGGCAACAACAATGCTTTTCAGGTAGCTTCGAGGCCGCATGAACGGAGCTTTCATAATGGGAAAAGAAGCCTTATGCCATCAGTCTCCAATTTCTAGGTTGACACGCAGCATACACGCAGGACCAGAGCTTACTGTCTCTACGCAGTGTTCTGGTACCGAAACGGTTGCTTAAGCAATGTCCCTAGGAATGTTGGAAAGCTTACTACCGTGAAACTAAAGCAGAACAGCGATGAAGGCCTCATGGAGCTGCTGCACGCCTCCCGTTTTGCCAGGATAATCAGGGCCTTACTTCGAGGCTAGTGCTCACATTGACTTTCACGTTTGGTATAGAGCAGAGCAGGGTGAGCTTCCAACTAGGAACTGGAAGCACAAGGTTTCTTTCGAGAAAACTCATTTTCTTCTATGAACCATGCCGGCTGTAAGTAAAAGCACGGTAACAACAGTGCTTTTCAGGTAGCTTCGGGGCCGCATCAACGGAGCTTTCATAATGGGAAAACTAGCCTTGTGCCATCAGTCTCTAATTTCTAGGTTGACACGCAGCATACACGCAGGAGCAGAGCTTCCTGGTTCTACGCAGTGTTCTGGTACTGAAACGGGTGCTGAAGCAAGTCCCCTAGGAGTGTTGAAAAGCTTACTACCTTGAAACTAAAGCAGAACAACGATGAAGGCCTCATGGATCTGCTGCACGCCTCTCGTTTTGCAAGGATAATCAGGGCCTTACTTTGAAGCTTGGGCTCACGTTCACTTTCACTTTAGGTATAGCGCAGAGCAGGGTGAGCTTCCAACAAGGAACTGGAAACCCAAGGTTTCGTAGGAGAAAACTCATTTTCTTCTCAGAACCATGCCGGCAGTGAGGAAAACCCCGGCAACAACAATGCTTTTCAGGTAGCTTCGAGGCCGCATGAACGGAGCTTTCATAATGGGAAAAGAAGCCTTATGCCATCAGTCTCCAATTTCTAGGTTGACACGCAGCATACACGCAGGACCAGAGCTTACTGTCTCTACGCAGTGTTCTGGTACCGAAACGGTTGCTTAAGCAAAGTCCCTAGGAATGTTGGAAAGCTTACTACCGTGAAACTAAAGCAGAACAGCGATGAAGGCCTCATGGAGCTGCTGCACGCCTCCCGTTTTGCCAGGATAATCAGGGCCTTACTTCGAGGCTAGTGCTCACATTGACTTTCACGTTTGGTATAGAGCAGAGCAGGGTGAGCTTCCAACTAGGAACTGGAAGCACAAGGTTTCTTTCGAGAAAACTCATTTTCTTCTATGAACCATGCCGGCTGTAAGTAAAAGCACGGTAACAACAGTGCTTTTCAGGTAGCTTCGGGGCCGCATCAACGGAGCTTTCATAGTGGGAAAACTAGCCTTGTGCCATCAGTCTCTAATTTCTAGGTTGACACGCAGCATACACGCAGGAGCAGAGCTTTCTGGTTCTACGCAGTGTTCTGGTACTGAAACGGGTGCTGAAGCAAGTCCCCTACGAGTGTTGCAAAGCTTACTACCTTGAAACTAAAGCAGAACAACGATGAAGTCCTCATGGAGCTGCTGCACGCCTCTCGTTTTGCAAGGATAATCAGGGCCTTACTTCGAAGCTTGGGCTCACGTTGACTTTCACATTAGGTATCGAGCAGAGCAGGGTGAGCTTCCAACAAGGAACTGGAAACCCAAGGTTTCTTAGGAGAAAACTCATTTTCTTCTCAGAACCATGCCGGCAGTGAGGAAAACCCCGGCAACAACCATGCTTTTCAGGTAGCTTCGAGGCCGCATGAACGGAGCTTTCATAATGGGAAAAGAAGCTTTATGCCATCAGTCTCCAATATCTAGGTTGACACGCAGCATACACGCAGGAGCAGAGATTCCTGGTTCTACGCAGTGTTCTGGTACTGAAACGGGTGCTGAAGCAAGTCCCCTAGGAGTGTTGAAAAGCTTACTACCTTGAAACTAAAGCAGAACAACGATGAAGGCCTCATGGATCTGCTGCACGCCTCTCGTTTTGCAAGGATAATCAGGGCCTTACTTTGAAGCTTGGGCTCACGTTCACTTTCACTTTAGGTATAGCGCAGAGCAGGGTGAGCTTCCAACAAGGAACTGGAAACCCAAGGTTTCGTAGGAGAAAACTCATTTTCTTCTCAGAACCATGCCGGCAGTGAGGAAAACCCCGGCAACAACAATGCTTTTCAGGTAGCTTCGAGGCCGCATGAACGGAGCTTTCATAATGGGAAAAGAAGCCTTATGCCATCAGTCTCCAATTTCTAGGTTGACACGCAGCATACACGCAGGACCAGAGCTTACTGAGTCTACGCAGTGTTCTGGTACCGAAACGGTTGCTTAAGCAAAGTCCCTAGGAATGTTGGAAAGCTTACTACCGTGAAACTAAAGCAGAACAGCGATGAAGGCCTCATGGAGCTGCTGCACGCCTCCCGTTTTGCCAGGATAATCAGGGCCTTACTTCGAGGCTAGTGCTCACATTGACTTTCACGTTTGGTATAGAGCAGAGCCGGGTGAGCTTCCAACTAGGAACTGGAAGCACAAGGTTTCTTTCGAGAAAACTCATTTTCTTCTATGAACCATGCCGGCTGTAAGTAAAAGCACGGTAACAACAGTGCTTTTCAGGTAGCTTCAGGGCCGCATCAACGGAGCTTTCATAATGGGAAAACTAGCCTTGTGCCATCAGTCTCTAATTTCCAGGTTGACACGCAGCATACACGCAGGAGCAGAGCTTCCTGGTTCTACGCAGTGTTCTGGTACTGAAACGGGTGCTGAAGCAAGTCCCCTAGGAGTGTTGAAAAGCTTACTACCTTGAAACTAAAGCAGAACAACGATGAAGGCCTCATGGATCTGCTGCACGCCTCTCGTTTTGCAAGGATAATCAGGGCCTTACTTTGAAGCTTGGGCTCACGTTGACTTTCACTTTAGGTATAGCGCAGAGCAGGGTGAGCTTCCAACAAGGAACTGGAAACCCAAGGTTTCGTAGGAGAAAACTCATTTTCTTCTCAGAACCATGCCGGCAGTGAGGAAAACCCCGGCAACAACAATGCTTTTCAGGTAGCTTCGAGGCCGCATGAACGGAGCTTTCATAATGGGAAAAGAAGCCTTATGCCATCAGTCTCCAATTTCTAGGTTGACACGCAGCATACACGCAGGACCAGAGCTTACTGTCTCTACGCAGTGTTCTGGTACCGAAACGGTTGCTTAAGCAAAGTCCCTAGGAATGTTGGAAAGCTTACTACCGTGAAACTAAAGCAGAACAGCGATGAAGGCCTCATGGAGCTGCTGCACGCCTCCCGTTTTGCCAGGATAATCAGGGCCTTACTTCGAGGCTAGTGCTCACATTGACTTTCACGTTTGGTATAGAGCAGAGCAGGGTGAGCTTCCAACTAGGAACTGGAAGCACAAGGTTTCTTTCGAAAAACTCATTTTCTTCTATGAACCATGCCGGCTGTAAGTAAAAGCACGGTAACAACAGTGCTTTTCAGGTAGCTTCGGGGCCGCATCAACGGAGCTTTCATAATGGGAAAACTAGCCTTGTGCCATCAGTCTCTAATTTCTAGGTTGACACGCAGCATACACGCAGGAGCAGAGCTTCCTGGTTCTACGCAGTGTTCTGGTACTGAAACGGGTGCTGAAGCAAGGCCCCTACGAGTGTTGCAAAGCTTACTACCTTGAAACTAAAGCAGAACAACGATGAAGTCCTCATGGAGCTGCTGCACGCCTCTCGTTTTGCAAGGATAATCAGGGCCTTACTTCGAAGCTTGGGCTCACGTTGACTTTCACATTAGGTATCGAGCAGAGCAGGGTGAGCTTCCAACAAGGAACTGGAAACCCAAGGTTTCTTAGGAGAAAACTCATTTTCTTCTCAGAACCATGCCGGCAGTGAGGAAAACCCCGGCAACAACCATGCTTTTCAGGTAGCTTCGAGGCCGCATGAACGGAGCTTTCATAATGGGAAAAGAAGCTTTATGCCATCAGTCTCCAATATCTAGGTTGACACGCAGCATACACGCAGGACCAGAGCTTACTGTCTCTACGCAGTGTTCTGGTACCGAAACGGTTGCTTAAGCAATGTCCCTAGGAATGTTGGAAAGCTTACTACCGTGAAACTAAAGCAGAACAGCGATGAAGGCCTCATGGAGCTGCTGCACGCCTCCCGTTTTGCCAGGACAATCAGGGCCTTACTTCGAGGCTAGTGCTCACATTGACTTTCACGTTTGGTATAGAGCACAGCAGGGTGAGCTTCCAACTAGGAACTGGAAGCACAAGGTTTCTTTCGAGAAAACTCATTTTCTTCTATGAACCATGCCGGCTGTAAGTAAAAGCACGGTAACAACAGTGCTTTTCAGGTACCTTCGGGGCCGCATCAACGGAGCTTTCATAATGGGAAAACTAGCCTTGTGCCATCAGTCTCTAATTTCTAGGTTGACACGCAGCATACACGCAGGAGCAGAGCTTCCTGGTTCTACGCAGTGTTCTGGTACTGAAACGGGTGCTGAAGCAAGTCCCCTAGGAGTGTTGAAAAGCTTACTACCTTGAAACTAAAGCAGAACAACGATGAAGGCCTCATGGATCTGCTGCACGCCTCTCGTTTTGCAAGGATAATCAGGGCCTTTCTTTGAAGCTTGGGCTCACGTTCACTTTCACTTTAGGTATAGCGCAGAGCAGGGTGAGCTTCCAACAAGGAACTGGAAACCCAAGGTTTCGTAGGAGAAAACTCATTTTCTTCTCAGAACCATGCCGGCAGTGAGGAAAACCCCGGCAACAACAATGCTTTTCAGGTAGCTTCGAGGCCGCATGAACGGAGCTTTCATAATGGGAAAAGAAGCCTTATGCCATCAGTCTCCAATTTCTAGGTTGACACGCAGCATACACGCAGGACCAGAGCTTACTGTCTCTACGCAGTGTTCTGGTACCGAAACGGTTGCTTAAGCAAAGTCCCTAGGAATGTTGGAAAGCTTACTACCGTGAAACTAAAGCAGAACAGCGATGAAGGCCTCATGGAGCAGCTGCACGCCTCCCGTTTTGCCAGGATAATCAGGGTTTTACTTCGAGGCTAGTGCTCACATTGACTTTCATGTTTGGTATAGAGCAGAGCAGGGTGAGCTTCCAACTAGGAACTGGAAGCACAAGGTTTCTTTCGAGAAAACTCATTTTCTTCTATGAACCATGCCGGCTGTAAGTAAAAGCACGGTAACAACAGTGCTTTTCAGGTAGCTTCAGGGCCGCATCAATGGAGCTTTCATAATGGGAAAACTAGCCTTGTGCCATCAGTCTCTAATTTCCAGGTTGACACGCAGCATACACGCAGGAGCAGAGCTTCCTGGTTCTACGCAGTGTTCTGGTACTGAAACGGGTGCTGAAGCAAGTCCTCTAGGAGTGTTGAAAAGCTTACTACCTTGAAACTAAAGCAGAACAACGATGAAGGCCTCATGGATCTGCTGCACGCCTCTCGTTTTGCAAGGATAATCAGGGCCTTACTTTGAAGCTTGGGCTCACGTTCACTTTCACTTTAGGTATAGCGCAGAGCAGGGTGAGCTTCCAACAAGGAACTGGAAACCCAAGGTTTCTCAGGAGAAAACTCATTTTCTTCTCAGAACCATGCCGGCAGTGAGGAAAACCCCGGCAACAACAATGCTTTTCAGGTAGCTTCGAGGCCGCATGAACGGAGCTTTCATAATGGGAAAAGAAGCCTTATGCCATCAGTCTCCAATTTCTAGGTTGACACGCAGCATACACGCAGGACCAGAGCTTACTGTCTCTACGCAGTGTTCTGGTACCGAAACGGTTGCTTAAGCAAAGTCCCTAGGAATGTTGGAAAGCTTACTACCGTGAAACTAAAGCAGAACAGCGATGAAGGCCTCATGGAGCTGCTGCACGCCTCCCGTTTTGCCAGGATAATCAGGGCCTTACTTCGAGGCTAGTGCTCACATTGACTTTCACGTTTGGTATAGAGCAGAGCAGGGTGAGCTTCCAACTAGGAACTGGAAGCACAAGGTTTCTTTCGAGAAAACTCATTTTCTTCTATGAACCATGCCGGCTGTAAGTAAAAGCACGGTAACAACAGTGCTTTTCAGGTAGCTTCGGGGCCGCATCAACGGAGCTTTCATAATGGGAAAACTAGCCTTGTGCCATCAGTCTCTAATTTCTAGGTTGACACGCAGCATACACGCAGGAGCAGAGCTTCCTGGTTCTACGCAGTGTTCTGGTACTGAAACGGGTGCTGAAGCAAGTCCCCTACGAGTGTTGCAAAGCTTACTACCTTGAAACTAAAGCAGAACAACGATGAAGTCCTCATGGAGCTGCTGCACGCCTCTCGTTTTGCAAGGATAATCAGGGCCTTACTTCGAAGCTTGGGCTCACGTTGACTTTCACATTAGGTATCGAGCAGAGCAGGGTGAGCTTCCAACAAGGAACTGGAAACCCAAGGTTTCTTAGGAGAAAACTCATTTTCTTCTCAGAACCATGCCGGCAGTGAGGAAAACCCCGGCAACAACCATGCTTTTCAGGTAGCTTCGAGGCCACATGAACGGAGCTTTCATAATGGGAAAAGAAGCTTTATGCCATCAGTCTCCAATATCTAGGTTGACACGCAGCATACACGCAGGACCAGAGCTTACTGTCTCTACGCAGTGTTCTGGTACCGAAACGGTTGCTTAAGCAATGTCCCTAGGAATGTTGGAAAGCTTACTACCGTGAAACTAAAGCAGAACAGCGATGAAGGCCTCATGGAGCTGCTGCACGCCTCCCGTTTTGCCAGGACAATCAGGGCCTTACTTCGAGGCTAGTGCTCACATTGACTTTCACGTTTGGTATAGAGCACAGCAGGGTGAGCTTCCAACTAGGAACTGGAAGCACAAGGTTTCTTTCGAGAAAACTCATTTTCTTCTATGAACCATGCCGGCTGTAAGTAAAAGCACGGTAACAACAGTGCTTTTCAGGTAGCTTCGGGGCCGCATCAACGGAGCTTTCATAATGGGAAAACTAGCCTTGTGCCATCAGTCTCTAATTTCTAGGTTGACACGCAGCATACACGCAGGAGCAGAGCTTCCTGGTTCTACGCAGTGTTCTGGTACTGAAACGGGTGCTGAAGCAAGTCCCCTAGGAGTGTTGAAAAGCTTACTACCTTGAAACTAAAGCAGAACAACGATGAAGTCCTCATGGAGCTGCTGCACGCCTCTCGTTTTGCAAGGATAATCAGGGCCTTACTTCGAAGCTTGGGCTCACGTTGACTTTCACATTAGGTATCGAGCAGAGCAGGGTGAGCTTCCAACAAGGAACTGGAAACCCAAGGTTTCTCAGGAGAAAACTCATTTTCTTCTCAGAACCATGCCGGCAGTGAGGAAAACCCAGGCAACAACAATGCTTTTCAGGTAGCTTCGAGGCCGCATGAACGGAGCTTTCATAATGGGAAAAGAAGCCTTATGCCATCAGTCTCCAATTTCTAGGTTGACACGCAGCATACACGCAGGACCAGAGCTTACTGTCTCTACGCAGTGTTCTGGTACCGAAACGGTTGCTTAAGCAAAGTCCCTAGGAATGTTGGAAAGCTTACTACCGTGAAACTAAAGCAGAACAGCGATGAAGGCCTCATGGAGCTGCTGCACGCCTCCCGTTTTGCCAGGATAATCAGGGCCTTACTTCGAGGCTAGTGCTCACATTGACTTTCACGTTTGGTATAGAGCAGAGCAGGGTGAGCTTCCAACTAGGAACTGGAAGCACAAGGTTTCTTTCGAGAAAACTCATTTTCTTCTATGAACCATGCCGGCTGTAAGTAAAAGCACGGTAACAACAGTGCTTTTCAGGTAGCTTCGGGGCCGCATCAACGGAGCTTTCATAATGGGAAAACTAGCCTTGTGCCATCAGTCTCTAATTTCCAGGTTGACACGCAGCATACACGCAGGAGCAGAGCTTCCTGGTTCTACGCAGTGTTCTGGTACTGAAACGGGTGCTGAAGCAAGTCCCCTAGGAGTGTTGAAAAGCTTACTACCTTGAAACTAAAGCAGAACAACGATGAAGGCCTCATGGATCTGCTGCACGCCTCTCGTTTTGCAAGGATAATCAGGGCCTTTCTTTGAAGCTTGGGCTCACGTTCACTTTCACTTTAGGTATAGCGCAGAGCAGGGTGAGCTTCCAACAAGGAACTGGAAACCCAAGGTTTCGTAGGAGAAAACTCATTTTCTTCTCAGAACCATGCCGGCAGTGAGGAAAACCCCGGCAACAACAATGCTTTTCAGGTAGCTTCGAGGCCGCATGAACGGAGCTTTCATAATGGGAAAAGAAGCCTTATGCCATCAGTCTCCAATTTCTAGGTTGACACGCAGCATACACGCAGGACCAGAGCTTACTGTCTCTACGCAGTGTTCTGGTACCGAAACGGTTGCTTAAGCAAAGTCCCTAGGAATGTTGGAAAGCTTACTACCGTGAAACTAAAGCAGAACAGCGATGAAGGCCTCATGGAGCAGCTGCACGCCTCCCGTTTTGCCAGGATAATCAGGGTTTTACTTCGAGGCTAGTGCTCACATTGACTTTCATGTTTGGTATAGAGCAGAGCAGGGTGAGCTTCCAACTAGGAACTGGAAGCACAAGGTTTCTTTCGAGAAAACTCATTTTCTTCTATGAACCATGCCGGCTGTAAGTAAAAGCACGGTAACAACAGTGCTTTTCAGGTAGCTTCAGGGCCGCATCAATGGAGCTTTCATAATGGGAAAACTAGCCTTGTGCCATCAGTCTCTAATTTCCAGGTTGACACGCAGCATACACGCAGGAGCAGAGCTTCCTGGTTCTACGCAGTGTTCTGGTACTGAAACGGGTGCTGAAGCAAGTCCTCTAGGAGTGTTGAAAAGCTTACTACCTTGAAACTAAAGCAGAACAACGATGAAGGCCTCATGGATCTGCTGCACGCCTCTCGTTTTGCAAGGATAATCAGGGCCTTACTTTGAAGCTTGGGCTCACGTTCACTTTCACTTTAGGTATAGCGCAGAGCAGGGTGAGCTTCCAACAAGGAACTGGAAACCCAAGGTTTTGTAGGAGAAAACTCATTTTCTTCTCAGAACCATGCCGGCAGTGAGGAAAACCCCGGCAACAACAATGCTTTTCAGGTAGCTTCGAGGCCGCATGAACGGAGCTTTCATAATGGGAAAAGAAGCCTTATGCCATCAGTCTCCAATTTCTAGGTTGACACGCAGCATACACGCAGGACCAGAGCTTACTGTCTCTACGCAGTGTTCTGGTACCGAAACGGTTGCTTAAGCAAAGTCCCTAGGAATGTTGGAAAGCTTACTACCGTGAAACTAAAGCAGAACAGCGATGAAGGCCTCATGGAGCTGCTGCACGCCTCCCGTTTTGCCAGGATAATCAGGGCCTTACTTCGAGGCTAGTGCTCACATTGACTTTCACGTTTGGTATAGAGCAGAGCAGGGTGAGCTTCCAACTAGGAACTGGAAGCACAAGGTTTCTTTCGAGAAAACTCATTTTCTTCTATGAACCATGCCGGCTGTAAGTAAAAGCACGGTAACAACAGTGCTTTTCAGGTAGCTTCGGGGCCGCATCAACGGAGCTTTCATAATGGGAAAACTAGCCTTGTGCCATCAGTCTCTAATTTCTAGGTTGACACGCAGCATACACGCAGGAGCAGAGCTTCCTGGTTCTACGCAGTGTTCTGGTACTGAAACGGGTGCTGAAGCAAGTCCCCTACGAGTGTTGCAAAGCTTACTACCTTGAAACTAAAGCAGAACAACGATGAAGTCCTCATGGAGCTGCTGCACGCCTCTCGTTTTGCAAGGATAATCAGGGCCTTACTTCGAAGCTTGGGCTCACGTTGACTTTCACATTAGGTATCGAGCAGAGCAGGGTGAGCTTCCAACAAGGAACTGGAAACCCAAGGTTTCTTAGGAGAAAACTCATTTTCTTCTCAGAACCATGCCGGCAGTGAGGAAAACCCCGGCAACAACCATGCTTTTCAGGTAGCTTCGAGGCCACATGAACGGAGCTTTCATAATGGGAAAAGAAGCTTTATGCCATCAGTCTCCAATATCTAGGTTGACACGCAGCATACACGCAGGACCAGAGCTTACTGTCTCTACGCAGTGTTCTGGTACCGAAACGGTTGCTTAAGCAATGTCCCTAGGAATGTTGGAAAGCTTACTACCGTGAAACTAAAGCAGAACAGCGATGAAGGCCTCATGGAGCTGCTGCACGCCTCCCGTTTTGCCAGGACAATCAGGGCCTTACTTCGAGGCTAGTGCTCACATTGACTTTCACGTTTGGTATAGAGCACAGCAGGGTGAGCTTCCAACTAGGAACTGGAAGCACAAGGTTTCTTTCGAGAAAACTCATTTTCTTCTATGAACCATGCCGGCTGTAAGTAAAAGCACGGTAACAACAGTGCTTTTCAGGTAGCTTCGGGGCCGCATCAACGGAGCTTTCATAATGGGAAAACTAGCCTTGTGCCATCAGTCTCTAATTTCTAGGTTGACACGCAGCATACACGCAGGAGCAGAGCTTCCTGGTTCTACGCAGTGTTCTGGTACTGAAACGGGTGCTGAAGCAAGTCCCCTAGGAGTGTTGAAAAGCTTACTACCTTGAAACTAAAGCAGAACAACGATGAAGTCCTCATGGAGCTGCTGCACGCCTCTCGTTTTGCAAGGATAATCAGGGCCTTACTTCGAAGCTTGGGCTCACGTTGACTTTCACATTAGGTATCGAGCAGAGCAGGGTGAGCTTCCAACAAGGAACTGGAAACCCAAGGTTTCTCAGGAGAAAACTCATTTTCTTCTCAGAACCATGCCGGCAGTGAGGAAAACCCAGGCAACAACAATGCTTTTCAGGTAGCTTCGAGGCCGCATGAACGGAGCTTTCATAATGGGAAAAGAAGCCTTATGCCATCAGTCTCCAATTTCTAGGTTGACACGCAGCATACACGCAGGACCAGAGCTTACTGTCTCTACGCAGTGTTCTGGTACCGAAACGGTTGCTTAAGCAAAGTCCCTAGGAATGTTGGAAAGCTTACTACCGTGAAACTAAAGCAGAACAGCGATGAAGGCCTCATGGAGCTGCTGCACGCCTCCCGTTTTGCCAGGATAATCAGGGCCTTACTTCGAGGCTAGTGCTCACATTGACTTTCACGTTTGGTATAGAGCAGAGCAGGGTGAGCTTCCAACTAGGAACTGGAAGCACAAGGTTTCTTTCGAGAAAACTCATTTTCTTCTATGAACCATGCCGGCTGTAAGTAAAAGCACGGTAACAACAGTGCTTTTCAGGTAGCTTCGGGGCCGCATCAACGGAGCTTTCATAATGGGAAAACTAGCCTTGTGCCATCAGTCTCTAATTTCTAGGTTGACACGCAGCATACACGCAGGAGCAGAGCTTCCTGGTTCTACGCAGTGTTCTGGTACTGAAACGGGTGCTGAAGCAAGTCCCCTAGGAGTGTTGAAAAGCTTACTACCTTGAAACTAAAGCAGAACAACGATGAAGGCCTCATGGATCTGCTGCACGCCTCTCGTTTTGCAAGGATAATCAGGGCCTTACTTTGAAGCTTGGGCTCACGTTGACTTTCACTTTAGGTATAGCGCAGAGCAGGGTGAGCTTCCAACAAGGAACTGGAAACCCAAGGTTTCGTAGGAGAAAACTCATTTTCTTCTCAGAACCATGCCGGCAGTGAGGAAAACCCCGGCAACAACAATGCTTTTCAGGTAGCTTCGAGGCCGCATGAACGGAGCTTTCATAATGGGAAAAGAAGCCTTATGCCATCAGTCTCCAATTTCTAGGTTGACACGCAGCATACACGCAGGACCAGAGCTTACTGTCTCTACGCAGTGTTCTGGTACCGAAACGGTTGCTTAAGCAAAGTCCCTAGGAATGTTGGAAAGCTTACTACCGTGAAACTAAAGCAGAACAGCGATGAAGGCCTCATGGAGCTGCTGCACGCCTCCCGTTTTGCCAGGATAATCAGGGCCTTACTTCGAGGCTAGTGCTCACATTGACTTTCACGTTTGGTATAGAGCAGAGCAGGGTGAGCTTCCAACTAGGAACTGGAAGCACAAGGTTTCTTTCGAGAAAACTCATTTTCTTCTATGAACCATGCCGGCTGTAAGTAAAAGCACGGTAACAACAGTGCTTTTCAGGTAGCTTCGGGGCCGCATCAACGGAGCTTTCATAGTGGGAAAACTAGCCTTGTGCCATCAGTCTCTAATTTCTAGGTTGACACGCAGCATACACGCAGGAGCAGAGCTTTCTGGTTCTACGCAGTGTTCTGGTACTGAAACGGGTGCTGAAGCAAGTCCCCTACGAGTGTTGCAAAGCTTACTACCTTGAAACTAAAGCAGAACAACGATGAAGTCCTCATGGAGCTGCTGCACGCCTCTCGTTTTGCAAGGATAATCAGGGCCTTACTTCGAAGCTTGGGCTCACGTTGACTTTCACATTAGGTATCGAGCAGAGCAGGGTGAGCTTCCAACAAGGAACTGGAAACCCAAGGTTTCTTAGGAGAAAACTCATTTTCTTCTCAGAACCATGCAGGCAGTGAGGAAAACCCCGGCAACAACCATGCTTTTCAGGTAGCTTCGAGGCCGCATGAACGGAGCTTTCATAATGGGAAAAGAAGCTTTATGCCATCAGTCTCCAATATCTAGGTTGACACGCAGCATACACGCAGGAGCAGAGATTCCTGGTTCTACGCAGTGTTCTGGTACTGAAACGGGTGCTGAAGCAAGTCCCCTAGGAGTGTTGAAAAGCTTACTACCTTGAAACTAAAGCAGAACAACGATGAAGGCCTCATGGATCTGCTGCACGCCTCTCGTTTTGCAAGGATAATCAGGGCCTTACTTTGAAGCTTGGGCTCACGTTCACTTTCACTTTAGGTATAGCGCAGAGCAGGGTGAGCTTCCAACAAGGAACTGGAAACCCAAGGTTTCGTAGGAGAAAACTCATTTTCTTCTCAGAACCATGCCGGCAGTGAGGAAAACCCCGGCAACAACAATGCTTTTCAGGTAGCTTCGAGGCCGCATGAACGGAGCTTTCATAATGGGAAAAGAAGCCTTATGCCATCAGTCTCCAATTTCTAGGTTGACACGCAGCATACACGCAGGACCAGAGCTTACTGTCTCTACGCAGTGTTCTGGTACCGAAACGGTTGCTTAAGCAAAGTCCCTAGGAATGTTGGAAAGCTTACTACCGTGAAACTAAAGCAGAACAGCGATGAAGGCCTCATGGAGCTGCTGCACGCCTCCCGTTTTGCCAGGATAATCAGGGCCTTACTTCGAGGCTAGTGCTCACATTGACTTTCACGTTTGGTATAGAGCACAGCAGGGTGAGCTTCCAACTAGGAACTGGAAGCACAAGGTTTCTTTCGAGAAAACTCATTTTCTTCTATGAACCATGCCGGCTGTAAGTAAAAGCACGGTAACAACAGTGCTTTTCAGGTAGCTTCAGGGCCGCATCAACGGAGCTTTCATAATGGGAAAACTAGCCTTGTGCCATCAGTCTCTAATTTCCAGGTTGACACGCAGCATACACGCAGGAGCAGAGCTTCCTGGTTCTACGCAGTGTTCTGGTACTGAAACGGGTGCTGAAGCAAGTCCCCTAGGAGTGTTGAAAAGCTTACTACCTTGAAACTAAAGCAGAACAACGATGAAGGCCTCATGGATCTGCTGCACGCCTCTCGTTTTGCAAGGATAATCAGGGCCTTACTTTGAAGCTTGGGCTCACGTTGACTTTCACTTTAGGTATAGCGCAGAGCAGGGTGAGCTTCCAACAAGGAACTGGAAACCCAAGGTTTCGTAGGAGAAAACTCATTTTCTTCTCAGAACCATGCCGGCAGTGAGGAAAACCCCGGCAACAACAATGCTTTTCAGGTAGCTTCGAGGCCGCATGAACGGAGCTTTCATAATGGGAAAAGAAGCCTTATGCCATCAGTCTCCAATTTCTAGGTTGACACGCAGCATACACGCAGGACCAGAGCTTACTGTCTCTACGCAGTGTTCTGGTACCGAAACGGTTGCTTCAGCAAAGTCCCTAGGAATGTTGGAAAGCTTACTACCGTGAAACTAAAGCAGAACAGCGATGAAGGCCTCATGGAGCTGCTGCACGCCTCCCGTTTTGCCAGGATAATCAGGGCCTTACTTCGAGGCTAGTGCTCACATTGACTTTCACGTTTGGTATAGAGCAGAGCAGGGTGAGCTTCCAACTAGGAACTGGAAGCACAAGGTTTCTTTCGAAAAACTCATTTTCTTCTATGAACCATGCCGGCTGTAAGTAAAAGCACGGTAACAACAGTGCTTTTCAGGTAGCTTCGGGGCCGCATCAACGGAGCTTTCATAATGGGAAAACTAGCCTTGTGCCATCAGTCTCTAATTTCTAGGTTGACACGCAGCATACACGCAGGAGCAGAGCTTCCTGGTTCTACGCAGTGTTCTGGTACTGAAACGGGTGCTGAAGCAAGGCCCCTACGAGTGTTGCAAAGCTTACTACCTTGAAACTAAAGCAGAACAACGATGAAGTCCTCATGGAGCTGCTGCACGCCTCTCGTTTTGCAAGGATAATCAGGGCCTTACTTCGAAGCTTGGGCTCACGTTGACTTTCACTTTAGGTATCGAGCAGAGCAGGGTGAGCTTCCAACAAGGAACTGGAAACCCAAGGTTTCTTAGGAGAAAACTCATTTTCTTCTCAGAACCATGCCGGCAGTGAGGAAAACCCCGGCAACAACCATGCTTTTCAGGTAGCTTCGAGGCCGCATGAACGGAGCTTTCATAATGGGAAAAGAAGCTTTATGCCATCAGTCTCCAATATCTAGGTTGACACGCAGCATACACGCAGGACCAGAGCTTACTGTCTCTACGCAGTGTTCTGGTACCGAAACGGTTGCTTAAGCAATGTCCCTAGGAATGTTGGAAAGCTTACTACCGTGAAACTAAAGCAGAACAGCGATGAAGGCCTCATGGAGCTGCTGCACGCCTCCCGTTTTGCCAGGACAATCAGGGCCTTACTTCGAGGCTAGTGCTCACATTGACTTTCACGTTTGGTATAGAGCACAGCAGGGTGAGCTTCCAACTAGGAACTGGAAGCACAAGGTTTCTTTCGAGAAAACTCATTTTCTTCTATGAACCATGCCGGCTGTAAGTAAAAGCACGGTAACAACAGTGCTTTTCAGGTAGCTTCGGGGCCGCATCAACGGAGCTTTCATAGTGGGAAAACTAGCCTTGTGCCATCAGTCTCTAATTTCTAGGTTGACACGCAGCATACACGCAGGAGCAGAGCTTTCTGGTTCTACGCAGTGTTCTGGTACTGAAACGGGTGCTGAAGCAAGTCCCCTACGAGTGTTGCAAAGCTTACTACCTTGAAACTAAAGCAGAACAACGATGAAGTCCTCATGGAGCTGCTGCACGCCTCTCGTTTTGCAAGGATAATCAGGGCCTTACTTCGAAGCTTGGGCTCACGTTGACTTTCACATTAGGTATCGAGCAGAGCAGGGTGAGCTTCCAACAAGGAACTGGAAACCCAAGGTTTCTTAGGAGAAAACTCATTTTCTTCTCAGAACCATGCAGGCAGTGAGGAAAACCCCGGCAACAACCATGCTTTTCAGGTAGCTTCGAGGCCGCATGAACGGAGCTTTCATAATGGGAAAAGAAGCTTTATGCCATCAGTCTCCAATATCTAGGTTGACACGCAGCATACACGCAGGAGCAGAGATTCCTGGTTCTACGCAGTGTTCTGGTACTGAAACGGGTGCTGAAGCAAGTCCCCTAGGAGTGTTGAAAAGCTTACTACCTTGAAACTAAAGCAGAACAACGATGAAGGCCTCATGGATCTGCTGCACGCCTCTCGTTTTGCAAGGATAATCAGGGCCTTACTTTGAAGCTTGGGCTCACGTTCACTTTCACTTTAGGTATAGCGCAGAGCAGGGTGAGCTTCCAACAAGGAACTGGAAACCCAAGGTTTCGTAGGAGAAAACTCATTTTCTTCTCAGAACCATGCCGGCAGTGAGGAAAACCCCGGCAACAACAATGCTTTTCAGGTAGCTTCGAGGCCGCATGAACGGAGCTTTCATAATGGGAAAAGAAGCCTTATGCCATCAGTCTCCAATTTCTAGGTTGACACGCAGCATACACGCAGGACCAGAGCTTACTGTCTCTACGCAGTGTTCTGGTACCGAAACGGTTGCTTAAGCAAAGTCCCTAGGAATGTTGGAAAGCTTACTACCGTGAAACTAAAGCAGAACAGCGATGAAGGCCTCATGGAGCTGCTGCACGCCTCCCGTTTTGCCAGGATAATCAGGGCCTTACTTCGAGGCTAGTGCTCACATTGACTTTCACGTTTGGTATAGAGCACAGCAGGGTGAGCTTCCAACTAGGAACTGGAAGCACAAGGTTTCTTTCGAGAAAACTCATTTTCTTCTATGAACCATGCCGGCTGTAAGTAAAAGCACGGTAACAACAGTGCTTTTCAGGTAGCTTCAGGGCCGCATCAACGGAGCTTTCATAATGGGAAAACTAGCCTTGTGCCATCAGTCTCTAATTTCCAGGTTGACACGCAGCATACACGCAGGAGCAGAGCTTCCTGGTTCTACGCAGTGTTCTGGTACTGAAACGGGTGCTGAAGCAAGTCCCCTAGGAGTGTTGAAAAGCTTACTACCTTGAAACTAAAGCAGAACAACGATGAAGGCCTCATGGATCTGCTGCACGCCTCTCGTTTTGCAAGGATAATCAGGGCCTTACTTTGAAGCTTGGGCTCACGTTGACTTTCACTTTAGGTATAGCGCAGAGCAGGGTGAGCTTCCAACAAGGAACTGGAAACCCAAGGTTTCGTAGGAGAAAACTCATTTTCTTCTCAGAACCATGCCGGCAGTGAGGAAAACCCCGGCAACAACAATGCTTTTCAGGTAGCTTCGAGGCCGCATGAACGGAGCTTTCATAATGGGAAAAGAAGCCTTATGCCATCAGTCTCCAATTTCTAGGTTGACACGCAGCATACACGCAGGACCAGAGCTTACTGTCTCTACGCAGTGTTCTGGTACCGAAACGGTTGCTTAAGCAAAGTCCCTAGGAATGTTGGAAAGCTTACTACCGTGAAACTAAAGCAGAACAGCGATGAAGGCCTCATGGAGCTGCTGCACGCCTCCCGTTTTGCCAGGATAATCAGGGCCTTACTTCGAGGCTAGTGCTCACATTGACTTTCACGTTTGGTATAGAGCAGAGCAGGGTGAGCTTCCAACTAGGAACTGGAAGCACAAGGTTTCTTTCGAAAAACTCATTTTCTTCTATGAACCATGCCGGCTGTAAGTAAAAGCACGGTAACAACAGTGCTTTTCAGGTAGCTTCGGGGCCGCATCAACGGAGCTTTCATAATGGGAAAACTAGCCTTGTGCCATCAGTCTCTAATTTCTAGGTTGACACGCAGCATACACGCAGGAGCAGAGCTTCCTGGTTCTACGCAGTGTTCTGGTACTGAAACGGGTGCTGAAGCAAGGCCCCTACGAGTGTTGCAAAGCTTACTACCTTGAAACTAAAGCAGAACAACGATGAAGTCCTCATGGAGCTGCTGCACGCCTCTCGTTTTGCAAGGATAATCAGGGCCTTACTTCGAAGCTTGGGCTCACGTTGACTTTCACTTTAGGTATCGAGCAGAGCAGGGTGAGCTTCCAACAAGGAACTGGAAACCCAAGGTTTCTTAGGAGAAAACTCATTTTCTTCTCAGAACCATGCCGGCAGTGAGGAAAACCCCGGCAACAACCATGCTTTTCAGGTAGCTTCGAGGCCGCATGAACGGAGCTTTCATAATGGGAAAAGAAGCTTTATGCCATCAGTCTCCAATATCTAGGTTGACACGCAGCATACACGCAGGACCAGAGCTTACTGTCTCTACGCAGTGTTCTGGTACCGAAACGGTTGCTTAAGCAATGTCCCTAGGAATGTTGGAAAGCTTACTACCGTGAAACTAAAGCAGAACAGCGATGAAGGCCTCATGGAGCTGCTGCACGCCTCCCGTTTTGCCAGGACAATCAGGGCCTTACTTCGAGGCTAGTGCTCACATTGACTTTCACGTTTGGTATAGAGCACAGCAGGGTGAGCTTCCAACTAGGAACTGGAAGCACAAGGTTTCTTTCGAGAAAACTCATTTTCTTCTATGAACCATGCCGGCTGTAAGTAAAAGCACGGTAACAACAGTGCTTTTCAGGTAGCTTCGGGGCCGCATCAACGGAGCTTTCATAATGGGAAAACTAGCCTTGTGCCATCAGTCTCTAATTTCTAGGTTGACACGCAGCATACACGCAGGAGCAGAGCTTCCTGGTTCTACGCAGTGTTCTGGTACTGAAACGGGTGCTGAAGCAAGTCCCCTAGGAGTGTTGAAAAGCTTACTACCTTGAAACTAAAGCAGAACAACGATGAAGGCCTCATGGATCTGCTGCACGCCTCTCGTTTTGCAAGGATAATCAGGGCCTTACTTTGAAGCTTGGGCTCACGTTGACTTTCACTTTAGGTATAGCGCAGAGCAGGGTGAGCTTCCAACAAGGAACTGGAAACCCAAGGTTTCGTAGGAGAAAACTCATTTTCTTCTCAGAACCATGCCGGCAGTGAGGAAAACCCCGGCAACAACAATGCTTTTCAGGTAGCTTCGAGGCCGCATGAACGGAGCTTTCATAATGGGAAAAGAAGCCTTATGCCATCAGTCTCCAATTTCTAGGTTGACACGCAGCATACACGCAGGACCAGAGCTTACTGTCTCTACGCAGTGTTCTGGTACCGAAACGGTTGCTTAAGCAAAGTCCCTAGGAATGTTGGAAAGCTTACTACCGTGAAACTAAAGCAGAACAGCGATGAAGGCCTCATGGAGCAGCTGCACGCCTCCCGTTTTGCCAGGATAATCAGGGCCTTACTTCGAGGCTAGTGCTCACATTGACTTTCATGTTTGGTATAGAGCAGAGCAGGGTGAGCTTCCAACTAGGAACTGGAAGCACAAGGTTTCTTTCGAGAAAACTCATTTTCTTCTATGAACCATGCCGGCTGTAAGTAAAAGCACGGTAACAACAGTGCTTTTCAGGTAGCTTCAGGGCCGCATCAATGGAGCTTTCATAATGGGAAAACTAGCCTTGTGCCATCAGTCTCTAATTTCCAGGTTGACACGCAGCATACACGCAGGAGCAGAGCTTCCTGGTTCTACGCAGTGTTCTGGTACTGAAACGGGTGCTGAAGCAAGTCCTCTAGGAGTGTTGAAAAGCTTACTACCTTGAAACTAAAGCAGAACAACGATGAAGGCCTCATGGATCTGCTGCACGCCTCTCGTTTTGCAAGGATAATCAGGGCCTTACTTTGAAGCTTGGGCTCACGTTCACTTTCACTTTAGGTATAGCGCAGAGCAGGGTGAGCTTCCAACAAGGAACTGGAAACCCAAGGTTTCGTAGGAGAAAACTCATTTTCTTCTCAGAACCATGCCGGCAGTGAGGAAAACCCCGGCAACAACAATGCTTTTCAGGTAGCTTCGAGGCCGCATGAACGGAGCTTTCATAATGGGAAAAGAAGCCTTATGCCATCAGTCTCCAATTTCTAGGTTGACACGCAGCATACACGCAGGACCAGAGCTTACTGTCTCTACGCAGTGTTCTGGTACCGAAACGGTTGCTTAAGCAAAGTCCCTAGGAATGTTGGAAAGCTTACTACCGTGAAACTAAAGCAGAACAGCGATGAAGGCCTCATGGAGCTGCTGCACGCCTCCCGTTTTGCCAGGATAATCAGGGCCTTACTTCGAGGCTAGTGCTCACATTGACTTTCACGTTTGGTATAGAGCAGAGCAGGGTGAGCTTCCAACTAGGAACTGGAAGCACAAGGTTTCTTTCGAGAAAACTCATTTTCTTCTATGAACCATGCCGGCTGTAAGTAAAAGCACGGTAACAACAGTGCTTTTCAGGTAGCTTCGGGGCCGCATCAACGGAGCTTTCATAATGGGAAAACTAGCCTTGTGCCATCAGTCTCTAATTTCTAGGTTGACACGCAGCATACACGCAGGAGCAGAGCTTCCTGGTTCTACGCAGTGTTCTGGTACTGAAACGGGTGCTGAAGCAAGTCCCCTACGAGTGTTGCAAAGCTTACTACCTTGAAACTAAAGCAGAACAACGATGAAGTCCTCATGGAGCTGCTGCACGCCTCTCGTTTTGCAAGGATAATCAGGGCCTTACTTCGAAGCTTGGGCTCACGTTGACTTTCACATTAGGTATCGAGCAGAGCAGGGTGAGCTTCCAACAAGGAACTGGAAACCCAAGGTTTCTTAGGAGAAAACTCATTTTCTTCTCAGAACCATGCCGGCAGTGAGGAAAACCCCGGCAACAACCATGCTTTTCAGGTAGCTTCGAGGCCACATGAACGGAGCTTTCATAATGGGAAAAGAAGCTTTATGCCATCAGTCTCCAATATCTAGGTTGACACGCAGCATACACGCAGGACCAGAGCTTACTCTCTCTACGCAGTGTTCTGGTACCGAAACGGTTGCTTAAGCAATGTCCCTAGGAATGTTGGAAAGCTTACTACCGTGAAACTAAAGCAGAACAGCGATGAAGGCCTCATGGAGCTGCTGCACGCCTCCCGTTTTGCCAGGACAATCAGGGCCTTACTTCGAGGCTAGTCCTCACATTGACTTTCACGTTTGGTATAGAGCACAGCAGGGTGAGCTTCCAACTAGGAACTGGAAGCACAAGGTTTCTTTCGAGAAAACTCATTTTCTTCTATGAACCATGCCGGCTGTAAGTAAAAGCACGGTAACAACAGTACTTTTCAGGTAGCTTCGGGGCCGCATCAACGGAGCTTTCATAATGGGAAAACTAGCCTTGTGCCATCAGTCTCTAATTTCTAGGTTGACACGCAGCATACACGCAGGAGCAGAGCTTCCTGGTTCTACGCAGTGTTCTGGTACTGAAACGGGTGCTGAAGCAAGTCCCCTAGGAGTGTTGAAAAGCTTACTACCTTGAAACTAAAGCAGAACAACGATGAAGGCCTCATGGATCTGCTGCACGCCTCTCGTTTTGCAAGGATAATCAGGGCCTTACTTGGAAGCTTGGGCTCACGTTCACTTTCACTTTAGGTATAGCGCAGAGCAGGGTGAGCTTCCAACAAGGAACTGGAAACCCAAGGTTTCGTAGGAGAAAACTCATTTTCTTCTCAGAACCATGCCGGCAGTGAGGAAAACCCCGGCAACAACAATGCTTTTCAGGTAGCTTCGAGGCCGCATGAACGGAGCTTTCATAATGGGAAAAGAAGCCTTATGCCATCAGTCTCCAATTTCTAGGTTGACACGCAGCATACACGCAGGACCAGAGCTTACTGTCTCTACGCAGTGTTCTGGTACCGAAACGGTTGCTTAAGCAAAGTCCCTAGGAATGTTGGAAAGCTTACTACCGTGAAACTAAAGCAGAACAGCGATGAAGGCCTCATGGAGCTGCTGCACGCCTCCCGTTTTGCCAGGATAATCAGGGCCTTACTTCGAGGCTAGTGCTCACATTGACTTTCACGTTTGGTATAGAGCAGAGCAGGGTGAGCTTCCAACTAGGAACTGGAAGCACAAGGTTTCTTTCGAGAAAACTCATTTTCTTCTATGAACCATGCCGGCTGTAAGTAAAAGCACGGTAACAACAGTGCTTTTCAGGTAGCTTCGGGGCCGCATCAACGGAGCTTTCATAATGGGAAAACTAGCCTTGTGCCATCAGTCTCTAATTTCTAGGTTGACACGCAGCATACACGCAGGAGCAGAGATTCCTGGTTCTACGCAGTGTTCTGGTACTGAAACGGGTGCTGAAGCAAGTCCCCTAGGAGTGTTGAAAAGCTTACTACCTTGAAACTAAAGCAGAACAACGATGAAGGCCTCATGGATCTGCTGCACGCCTCTCGTTTTGCAAGGATAATCAGGGCCTTACTTTGAAGCTTGGGCTCACGTTCACTTTCACTTTAGGTATAGCGCAGAGCAGGGTGAGCTTCCAACAAGGAACTGGAAACCCAAGGTTTCTCAGGAGAAAACTCATTTTCTTCTCAGAACCATGCCGGCAGTGAGGAAAACCCCGGCAACAACAATGCTTTTCAGGTAGCTTCGAGGCCGCATGAACGGAGCTTTCATAATGGGAAAAGAAGCCTTATGCCATCAGTCTCCAATTTCTAGGTTGACACGCAGCATACACGCAGGACCAGAGCTTACTGTCTCTACGCAGTGTTCTGGTACCGAAACGGTTGCTTAAGCAAAGTCCCTAGGAATGTTGGAAAGCTTACTACCGTGAAACTAAAGCAGAACAGCGATGAAGGCCTCATGGAGCTGCTGCACGCCTCCCGTTTTGCCAGGATAATCAGGGCCTTACTTCGAGGCTAGTGCTCACATTGACTTTCACGTTTGGTATAGAGCAGAGCAGGGTGAGCTTCCAACTAGGAACTGGAAGCACAAGGTTTCTTTCGAGAAAACTCATTTTCTTCTATGAACCATGCCGGCTGTAAGTAAAAGCACGGTAACAACAGTGCTTTTCAGGTAGCTTCGGGGCCGCATCAACGGAGCTTTCATAATGGGAAAACTAGCCTTGTGCCATCAGTCTCTAATTTCTAGGTTGACACGCAGCATACACGCAGGAGCAGAGCTTCCTGGTTCTACGCAGTGTTCTGGTACTGAAACGGGTGCTGAAGCAAGTCCCCTACGAGTGTTGCAAAGCTTACTACCTTGAAACTAAAGCAGAACAACGATGAAGTCCTCATGGAGCTGCTGCACGCCTCTCGTTTTGCAAGGATAATCAGGGCCTTACTTCGAAGCTTGGGCTCACGTTGACTTTCACATTAGGTATCGAGCAGAGCAGGGTGAGCTTCCAACAAGGAACTGGAAACCCAAGGTTTCTCAGGAGAAAACTCATTTTCTTCTCAGAACCATGCCGGCAGTGAGGAAAACCCAGGCAACAACAATGCTTTTCAGGTAGCTTCGAGGCCGCATGAACGGAGCTTTCATAATGGGAAAAGAAGCCTTATGCCATCAGTCTCCAATTTCTAGGTTGACACGCAGCATACACGCAGGACCAGAGCTTACTGTCTCTACGCAGTGTTCTGGTACCGAAACGGTTGCTTAAGCAATGTCCCTAGGAATGTTGGAAAGCTTACTACCGTGAAACTAAAGCAGAACAGCGATGAAGGCCTCATGGAGCTGCTGCACGCCTCCCGTTTTGCCAGGATAATCAGGGCCTTACTTCGAGGCTAGTGCTCACATTGACTTTCACGTTTGGTATAGAGCAGAGCAGGGTGAGCTTCCAACTAGGAACTGGAAGCACAAGGTTTCTTTCGAGAAAACTCATTTTCTTCTATGAACCATGCCGGCTGTAAGTAAAAGCACGGTAACAACAGTGCTTTTCAGGTAGCTTCGGGGCCGCATCAACGGAGCTTTCATAATGGGAAAACTAGCCTTGTGCCATCAGTCTCTAATTTCTAGGTTGACACGCAGCATACACGCAGGAGCAGAGCTTCCTGGTTCTACGCAGTGTTCTGGTACTGAAACGGGTGCTGAAGCAAGTCCCCTAGGAGTGTTGAAAAGCTTACTACCTTGAAACTAAAGCAGAACAACGATGAAGGCCTCATGGATCTGCTGCACGCCTCTCGTTTTGCAAGGATAATCAGGGCCTTACTTTGAAGCTTGGGCTCACGTTGACTTTCACTTTAGGTATAGCGCAGAGCAGGGTGAGCTTCCAACAAGGAACTGGAAACCCAAGGTTTCGTAGGAGAAAACTCATTTTCTTCTCAGAACCATGCCGGCAGTGAGGAAAACCCCGGCAACAACAATGCTTTTCAGGTAGCTTCGAGGCCGCATGAACGGAGCTTTCATAATGGGAAAAGAAGCCTTATGCCATCAGTCTCCAATTTCTAGGTTGACACGCAGCATACACGCAGGACCAGAGCTTACTGTCTCTACGCAGTGTTCTGGTACCGAAACGGTTGCTTAAGCAAAGTCCCTAGGAATGTTGGAAAGCTTACTACCGTGAAACTAAAGCAGAACAGCGATGAAGGCCTCATGGAGCTGCTGCACGCCTCCCGTTTTGCCAGGATAATCAGGGCCTTACTTCGAGGCTAGTGCTCACATTGACTTTCACGTTTGGTATAGAGCAGAGCAGGGTGAGCTTCCAACTAGGAACTGGAAGCACAAGGTTTCTTTCGAGAAAACTCATTTTCTTCTATGAACCATGCCGGCTGTAAGTAAAAGCACGGTAACAACAGTGCTTTTCAGGTAGCTTCGGGGCCGCATCAACGGAGCTTTCATAATGGGAAAACTAGCCTTGTGCCATCAGTCTCTAATTTCTAGGTTGACACGCAGCATACACGCAGGAGCAGAGCTTTCTGGTTCTACGCAGTGTTCTGGTACTGAAACGGGTGCTGAAGCAAGTCCCCTACGAGTGTTGCAAAGCTTACTACCTTGAAACTAAAGCAGAACAACGATGAAATCCTCATGGAGCTGCTGCACGCCTCTCGTTTTGCAAGGATAATCAGGGCCTTACTTCGAAGCTTGGGCTCACGTTGACTTTCACATTAGGTATCGAGCAGAGCAGGGTGAGCTTCCAACAAGGAACTGGAAACCCAAGGTTTCTTAGGAGAAAACTCATTTTCTTCTCAGAACCATGCAGGCAGTGAGGAAAACCCCGGCAACAACCATGCTTTTCAGGTAGCTTCGAGGCCGCATGAACGGAGCTTTCATAATGGGAAAAGAAGCTTTATGCCATCAGTCTCCAATATCTAGGTTGACACGCAGCATACACGCAGGACCAGAGCTTACTGTCTACGCAGTGTTCTGGTACCGAAACGGTTGCTTAAGCAAAGTCCCTAGGAGTCTTGGAAAGCTTACTACCGTGAAACTAAAGCAGAACAGCGATGAAGGCCTCATGGAGCTGCTGCACGCCTCCCGTTTTGCCAGGATAATCAGGGCCTTACTTCGAGGCTAGTGCTCACATTGACTTTCACGTTTGGTATAGAGCAGAGCAGGGTGAGCTTCCAACTAGGAACTGGAAGCACAAGGTTTCTTTCGAGAAAACTCATTTTCTTCTATGAACCATGCCGGCTGTAAGTAAAAGCACGGTAACAACAGTGCTTTTCAGGTAGCTTCGGGGCCGCATCAACGGAGCTTTCATAATGGGAAAACTAGCCTTGTGCCATCAGTCTCTAATTTCTAGGTTGACACGCAGCATACACGCAGGAGCAGAGCTTCCTGGTTCTACGCAGTGTTCTGGTACTGAAACGGGTGCTGAAGCAAGTCCCCTACGAGTGTTGCAAAGCTTACTACCTTGAAACTAAAGCAGAACAACGATGAAGTCCTCATGGAGCTGCTGCACGCCTCTCGTTTTGCAAGGATAATCAGGGCCTTACTTCGAAGCTTGGGCTCACGTTGACTTTCACATTAGGTATCGAGCAGAGCAGGGTGAGCTTCCAACAAGGAACTGGAAACCCAAGGTTTCTCAGGAGAAAACTCATTTTCTTCTCAGAACCATGCCGGCAGTGAGGAAAACCCAGGCAACAACAATGCTTTTCAGGTAGCTTCGAGGCCGCATGAACGGAGCTTTCATAATGGGAAAAGAAGCCTTATGCCATCAGTCTCCAATTTCTAGGTTGACACGCAGCATACACGCAGGACCAGAGCTTACTGTCTCTACGCAGTGTTCTGGTACCGAAACGGTTGCTTAAGCAATGTCCCTAGGAATGTTGGAAAGCTTACTACCGTGAAACTAAAGCAGAACAGCGATGAAGGCCTCATGGAGCTGCTGCACGCCTCCCGTTTTGCCAGGATAATCAGGGCCTTACTTCGAGGCTAGTGCTCACATTGACTTTCACGTTTGGTATAGAGCAGAGCAGGGTGAGCTTCCAACTAGGAACTGGAAGCACAAGGTTTCTTTCGAGAAAACTCATTTTCTTCTATGAACCATGCCGGCTGTAAGTAAAAGCACGGTAACAACAGTGCTTTTCAGGTAGCTTCGGGGCCGCATCAACGGAGCTTTCATAATGGGAAAACTAGCCTTGTGCCATCAGTCTCTAATTTCTAGGTTGACACGCAGCATACACGCAGGAGCAGAGCTTCCTGGTTCTACGCAGTGTTCTGGTACTGAAACGGGTGCTGAAGCAAGTCCCCTAGGAGTGTTGAAAAGCTTACTACCTTGAAACTAAAGCAGAACAACGATGAAGGCCTCATGGATCTGCTGCACGCCTCTCGTTTTGCAAGGATAATCAGGGCCTTACTTTGAAGCTTGGGCTCACGTTGACTTTCACTTTAGGTATAGCGCAGAGCAGGGTGAGCTTCCAACAAGGAACTGGAAACCCAAGGTTTCGTAGGAGAAAACTCATTTTCTTCTCAGAACCATGCCGGCAGTGAGGAAAACCCCGGCAACAACAATGCTTTTCAGGTAGCTTCGAGGCCGCATGAACGGAGCTTTCATAATGGGAAAAGAAGCCTTATGCCATCAGTCTCCAATTTCTAGGTTGACACGCAGCATACACGCAGGACCAGAGCTTACTGTCTCTACGCAGTGTTCTGGTACCGAAACGGTTGCTTAAGCAAAGTCCCTAGGAATGTTGGAAAGCTTACTACCGTGAAACTAAAGCAGAACAGCGATGAAGGCCTCATGGAGCTGCTGCACGCCTCCCGTTTTGCCAGGATAATCAGGGCCTTACTTCGAGGCTAGTGCTCACATTGACTTTCACGTTTGGTATAGAGCAGAGCAGGGTGAGCTTCCAACTAGGAACTGGAAGCACAAGGTTTCTTTCGAGAAAACTCATTTTCTTC
Source organism: Eubalaena glacialis (assembly GCF_028564815.1). NCBI lineage: Eukaryota > Metazoa > Chordata > Mammalia > Artiodactyla > Balaenidae > Eubalaena > Eubalaena glacialis. Next base: position 137,956,596 of record NC_083721.1, on the reverse strand, counting down.
TATGAACCATGCCGGCTGTAAGTAAAAGCACGGTAACAACAGTGCTTTTCAGGTAGCTTCGGGGCCGCATCAACGGAGCTTTCATAATGGGAAAACTAGCCTTGTGCCATCAGTCTCTAATTTCTAGGTTGACACGCAGCATACACGCAGGAGCAGAGCTTTCTGGTTCTACGCAGTGTTCTGGTACTGAAACGGGTGCTGAAGCAAGTCCCCTACGAGTGTTGCAAAGCTTACTACCTTGAAACTAAAGCAGAACAACGATGAAGTCCTCATGGAGCTGCTGCACGCCTCTCGTTTTGCAAGGATAATCAGGGCCTTACTTCGAAGCTTGGGCTCACGTTGACTTTCACATTAGGTATCGAGCAGAGCAGGGTGAGCTTCCAACAAGGAACTGGAAACCCAAGGTTTCTTAGGAGAAAACTCATTTTCTTCTCAGAACCATGCAGGCAGTGAGGAAAACCCCGGCAACAACCATGCTTTTCAGGTAGCTTCGAGGCCGCATGAACGGAGCTTTCATAATGGGAAAAGAAGCTTTATGCCATCAGTCTCCAATATCTAGGTTGACACGCAGCATACACGCAGGACCAGAGCTTACTGTCTACGCAGTGTTCTGGTACCGAAACGGTTGCTTAAGCAAAGTCCCTAGGAGTCTTGGAAAGCTTACTACCGTGAAACTAAAGCAGAACAGCGATGAAGGCCTCATGGAGCTGCTGCACGCCTCCCGTTTTGCCAGGATAATCCGGGCCTTACTTCGAGGCTAGTGCTCACATTGACTTTCACGTTTGGTATAGAGCAGAGCAGGGTGAGCTTCCAACTAGGAACTGGAAGCACAAGGTTTCTTTCGAGAAAACTCATTTTCTTCTATGAACCATGCCGGCTGTAAGTAAAAGCACGGTAACAACAGTGCTTTTCAGGTAGCTTCGGGGCCGCATCAACGGAGCTTTCATAATGGGAAAACTAGCCTTGTGCCATCAGTCTCTAATTTCTAGGTTGACACGCAGCATACACGCAGGAGCAGAGCTTCCTGGTTCTACGCAGTGTTCTGGTACTGAAACGGGTGCTGAAGCAAGGCCCCTAGGAGTGTTGAAAAGCTTACTACCTTGAAACTAAAGCAGAACAACGATGAAGGCCTCATGGAGCTGCTGCACGCCTCTCGTTTTGCAAGGATAATCAGGGCCTTACTTCGAAGCTTGGGCTCACGTTGACTTTCACTTTAGGTATAGCGCAGAGCAGGGTGAGCTTCCAACAAGGAACTGGAAACCCAAGGTTTCTCAGGAGAAAACTCATTTTCTTCTCAGAACCATGCCGGCAGTGAGGAAAACCCAGGCAACAACAATGCTTTTCAGGTAGCTTCGAGGCCGCATGAACGGAGCTTTCATAATGGGAAAAGAAGCCTTATGCCATCAGTCTCCAATTTCTAGGTTGACACGCAGCATACACGCAGGACCAGAGCTTACTGTCTCTACGCAGTGTTCTGGTACCGAAACGGTTGCTTAAGCAATGTCCCTAGGAATGTTGGAAAGCTTACTACCGTGAAACTAAAGCAGAACAGCGATGAAGGCCTCGTGGAGCTGCTGCACGCCTCCCATTTTGCCAGGATAATCAGGGCCTTACTTCGAGGCTAGTGCTCACATTGACTTTCACGTTTGGTATAGAGCAGAGCAGGGTGAGCTTCCAACTAGGAACTGGAAGCACAAGGTTTCTTTCGAGAAAACTCATTTTCTTCTATGAACCATGCCGGCTGTAAGTAAAAGCACGGTAACAACAGTGCTTTTCAGGTAGCTTCGGGGCCGCATCAACGGAGCTTTCATAATGGGAAAACTAGCCTTGTGCCATCAGTCTCTAATTTCTAGGTTGACACGCAGCATACACGCAGGAGCAGAGCTTCCTGGTTCTACGCAGTGTTCTGGTACGGAAACGGGTGCTGAAGCAAGGCCCCTAGGAGTGTTGCAAAGCTTACTACCTTGAAACTAAAGCAGAACAACGATGAAGGCCTCATGGAGCTGCTGCACGCCTCTCGTTTTGCAAGGATAATCAGGGCCTTACTTCGAAGCTTGGGCTCACGTTGACTTTCAGTTTAGGTATAGCGCAGAGCAGGGTGAGCTTCCAACAAGGAACTGGAAACCCAAGGTTTCTCAGGAGAAAACTCATTTTCTTCTCAGAACCATGCCGGCAGTGAGGAAAACCCAGGCAACAACAATGCTTTTCAGGTAGCTTCGAGGCCGCATGAACGGAGCTTTCATAATGGGAAAAGAAGCCTTATGCCATCAGTCTCCAATTTCTAGGTTGACACGCAGCATACACGCAGGACCAGAGCTTACTGTCTCTACGCAGTGTTCTGGTACCGAAACGGTTGCTTAAGCAATGTCCCTAGGAATGTTGGAAAGCTTACTACCGTGAAACTAAAGCAGAACAGCGATGAAGGCCTCGTGGAGCTGCTGCACGCCTCCCATTTTGCCAGGATAATCAGGGCCTTACTTCGAGGCTAGTGCTCACATTGACTTTCACGTTTGGTATAGAGCAGAGCAGGGTGAGCTTCCAACTAGGAACTGGAAGCACAAGGTTTCTTTCGAGAAAACTCATTTTCTTCTATGAACCATGCCGGCTGTAAGTAAAAGCACGGTAACAACAGTGCTTTTCAGGTAGCTTCGGGGCCGCATCAACGGAGCTTTCATAATGGGAAAACTAGCCTTGTGCCATCAGTCTCTAATTTCTAGGTTGACACGCAGCATACACGCAGGAGCAGAGCTTCCTGGTTCTACGCAGTGTTCTGGTACTGAAACGGGTGCTGAAGCAAGGCCCCTAGGAGTGTTGCAAAGCTTACTACCTTGACACTAAAGCAGAACAACGATGAAGGCCTCATGGAGCTGCTGCACGCCTCTCGTTTTTCAAGGATAATCAGGGCCTTACTTCGAAGCTTGGGCTCACGTTGACTTTCACTTTAGGTATAGCGCAGAGCAGGGTGAGCTTCCAACAAGGAACTGGAAACCCAAGGTTTCTCAGGAGAAAACTCATTTTCTTCTCAGAACCATGCCGGCAGTGAGGAAAACCCCGGCAACAACAATGCTTTTCAGGTAGCTTCGAGGCCGCATGAACGGAGCTTTCATAATGGGAAAAGAAGCCTTATGCCATCAGTCTCCAATTTCTAGGTTGACACGCAGCATACACGCAGGACCAGAGCTTACTGTCTCTACGCAGTGTTCTGGTACCGAAACGGTTGCTTAAGCAAAGTCCCTAGGAATGTTGGAAAGCTTACTACCGTGAAACTAAAGCAGAACAGCGATGAAGGCCTCATGGAGCTGCTGCACGCCTCCCGTTTTGCCAGGATAATCAGGGCCTTACTTCGAGGCTAGTGCTCACATTGACTTTCACGTTTGGTATAGAGCAGAGCAGGGTGAGCTTCCAACTAGGAACTGGAAGCACAAGGTTTCTTTCGAGAAAACTCATTTTCTTCTATGAACCATGCCGGCTGTAAGTAAAAGCACGGTAACAACAGTGTTTTTCAGGTAGCTTCGGGGCCGCATCAACGGAGCTTTCATAATGGGAAAACTAGCCTTGTGCCATCAGTCTCTAATTTCTAGGTTGACACGCAGCATACACGCAGGAGCAGAGCTTCCTGGTTCTACGCAGTGTTCTGGTACTGAAACGGGTGCTGAAGCAAGGCCCCTAGGAGTGTTGAAAAGCTTACTACCTTGAAACTAAAGCAGAACAACGATGAAGGCCTCATGGAGCTACTGCACGCCTCTCGTTTTGCAAGGATAATCAGGGCCTTACTTCGAAGCTTGGGCTCACGTTGACTTTCATTTTAGGTATAGAGCAGAGCAGGGTGAGCTTCCAAAGGAACGGGAATCCCACGGTTTCTTAGGAGAAAACTCATTTTCTTCTCAGAACCATGCCGGCAGTGAGGAAAACCCCGGCAACAACAATGCTTTTCAGGTAGCTTCGAGGCCGCATGAACGGAGCTTTCATAATGGGAAAAGAAGCCTTATGCCATCAGTCTCCAATTTCTAGGTTGACACGCAGCATACACGCAGGACCAGAGCTTACTGTCTCTACGCAGTGTTCTGGTACCGAAACGGTTGCTTAAGCAAAGTCCCTAGGAATGTTGGAAAGCTTACTACCGTGAAACTAAAGCAGAACAGCGATGAAGGCCTCATGGAGCTGCTGCACGCCTCCCGTTTTGCCAGGATAATCAGGGCCTTACTTCGAGGCTAGTGCTCACATTGACTTTCACGTTTGGTATAGAGCAGAGCAGGGTGAGCTTCCAACTAGGAACTGGAAGCACAAGGTTTCTTTCGAGAAAACTCATTTTCTTCTCAGAACCATGCCGGCAGTGAGGAAAACCCCGGCAACAACCATGCTTTTCAGGTAGCATCGAGGCCGCATGAACGGAGCTTTCATAATGAGATAAGAAGCTTTATGCCATCAGTCTCCAATTTCTAGGTTGACACGCAGCATACACGCAGGAGCAGACCTTCCTGGTTCTACGCAGTGTTCTGGTACTGAAACGGGTGCTGAAGCAAGGCCCCTAGGAGTGTTGAAAAGCTTACTACCTTGAAACTAAAGCAGAACAACGATGAAGGCCTCATGGAGCTGCTGCACGCGTCTCGTTTTGCAAGGATAATCAGGGCCTTACTTCGAAGCTTCGGCTCACGTTGACTTTCACTTTAGGTATAGCGCAGAGCAGGGTGAGCTTCCAACAAGGAACTGGAAACCCAAGGTTTCTCAGGAGAAAACTCATTTTCTTCTCAGAACCATGCCGGCAGTGAGGAAAACCCCGGCAACAACAATGCTTTTCAGGTAGCTTCGAGGCCGCATGAACGGAGCTTTCATAATGGGAAAAGAAGCCTTATGCCATCAGTCTCCAATTTCTAGGTTGACACGCAGCATACACGCAGGACCAGAGCTTACTGTCTCTACGCAGTGTTCTGGTACCGAAACGGTTGCTTAAGCAAAGTCCCTAGGAATGTTGGAAAGCTTACTACCGTGAAACTAAAGCAGAACAGCGATGAAGGCCTCATGGAGCTGCTGCACGCCTCCCGTTTTGCCAGGATAATCAGGGTCTTATTTCGAGGCTAGTGCTCACATTGACTTTCACGTTTGGTATAGAGCAGAGCCGGGTGAGCTTCCAACTAGGAACTGGAAGCACAAGGTTTCTTTCGAGAAAACTCATTTTCTTCTATGAACCATGCCGGCTGTAAGTAAAAGCACGGTAACAACAGTGCTTTTCAGGTAGCTTCAGGGCCGCATCAACGGAGCTTTCATAATGGGAAAACTAGCCTTGTGCCATCAGTCTCTAATTTCCAGGTTGACACGCAGCATACACGCAGGAGCAGAGCTTCCTGGTTCTACGCAGTGTTCTGGTACTGAAACGGGTGCTGAAGCAAGTCCCCTAGGAGTGTTGAAAAGCTTACTACCTTGAAACTAAAGCAGAACAACGATGAAGGCCTCATGGAGCTGCTGCACGCCTCTCGTTTTGCAAGGATAATCAGGGCCTTACTTTGAAGCTTGGGCTCACGTTGACTTTCACTTTAGGTATAGCGCAGAGCAGGGTGAGCTTCCAACAAGGAACTGGAAACCCAAGGTTTCGTAGGAGAAAACTCATTTTCTTCTCAGAACCATGCCGGCAGTGAGGAAAACCCCGGCAACAACAATGCTTTTCAGGTAGCTTCGAGGCCGCATGAACGGAGCTTTCATAATGGGAAAAGAAGCCTTATGCCATCAGTCTCCAATTTCTAGGTTGACACGCAGCATACACGCAGGACCAGAGCTTACTGTCTCTACGCAGTGTTCTGGTACCGAAACGGTTGCTTAAGCAAAGTCCCTAGGAATGTTGGAAAGCTTACTACCGTGAAACTAAAGCAGAACAGCGATGAAGGCCTCATGGAGCTGCTGCACGCCTCCCGTTTTGCCAGGATAATCAGGGCCTTACTTCGAGGCTAGTGCTCACATTGACTTTCACGTTTGGTATAGAGCAGAGCAGGGTGAGCTTCCAACTAGGAACTGGAAGCACAAGGTTTCTTCGAGAAAACTCATTTTCTTCTATGAACCATGCCGGCTGTAAGTAAAAGCACGGTAACAACAGTGCTTTTCAGGTAGCTTCGGGGCCGCATCAACGGAGCTTTCATAATGGGAAAACTAGCCTTGTGCCATCAGTCTCTAATTTCTAGGTTGACACGCAGCATACACGCAGGAGCAGAGCTTCCTGTTTCTACGCAGTGTTCTGGTACTGAAACGGGTGCTGAAGCAAGTCCCCTAGGAGTGTTGCAAAGCTTACTACCTTGAAACTAAAGCAGAACAACGATGAAGGCCTCATGGAGCTGCTGCACGCCTCTCGTTTTGCAAGGATAATCAGGGCCTTACTTCGAAGCTTGGGCTCACGTTGACTTTCACATTAGGTATCGAGCAGAGCAGGGTGAGCTTCCAACAAGGAACTGGAAACCCATGGTTTCTTAGGAGAAAACTCATTTTTTTCTCAGAACCATGCCGGCAGTGAGGAAAACCCCGGCAACAACCATGCTTTTCAGGTAGCTTCGAGGCCGCATGAACGGAGCTTTCATAATGGGAAAAGAAGCTTTATGCCATCAGTCTCCAATATCTAGGTTGACACGCAGCATACACGCAGGACCAGAGCTTACTGTCTACGCAGTGTTCTGGTACCGAAACGGTTGCTTAAGCAAAGTCCCTAGGAGTCTTGGAAAGCTTACTACCGTGAAACTAAAGCAGAACAGCGATGAAGGCCTCATGGAGCTGCTGCACGCCTCCCGTTCTGCCAGGATAATCCGGACCTTACTTCGAGGCTAGTGCTCACATTGACTTTCACGTTTGGTATAGAGCAGAGCAGGGTGAGCTTCCAACTAGGAACTGGAAGCACAAGGTTTCTTTCGAGAAAACTCATTTTCTTCTATGAACCATGCCGGCTGTAAGTAAAAGCACAGTAACAACAGTGCTTTTCAGGTAGCTTCGGGGCCGCATCAACGGAGCTTTCATAATGGGAAAACTAGCCTTGTGCCATCAGTCTCTAATTTCTAGGTTGACACGCAGCATACACGCAGGAGCAGAGCTTCCTGGTTCTACGCAGTGTTCTGGTACTGAAACGGGTGCTGAAGCAAGGCCCCTAGGAGTGTTGAAAAGCTTACTACCTTGAAACTAAAGCAGAAGAACGATGAAGGCCTCATGGAGCTGCTGCACGCCTCTCGTTTTGCAAGGATAATCAGGGCCTTACTTCGAAGCTTGGGCTCACGTTGACTTTCACTTTAGGTATAGCGCAGAGCAGGGTGAGCTTCCAACAATTAACTGGAAACCCAAGGTTTCTCAGGAGAAAACTCATTTTCTTCTCAGAACCATTCCGGCAGTGAGGAAAACCCCGGCAACAACAATGCTTTTCAGGTAGCTTCGAGGCCGCATGAACGGAGCTTTCATAATGGGAAAAGAAGCCTTATGCCATCAGTCTCCAATTTCTAGGTTGACACGCAGCATACACGCAGGACCAGAGCTTACTGTCTCTACGCAGTGTTCTGGTACCGAAACGGTTGCTTAAGCAAAGTCCCTAGGAATGTTGGAAAGCTTACTACCGTGAAACTAAAGCAGAACAGCGATGAAGGCCTCATGGAGCTGCTGCACGCCTCCCGTTTTGCCAGGATAATCAGGGCCTTACTTCGAGGCTAGTGCTCACATTGACTTTCACGTTTGGTATAGAGCAGAGCAGGGTGAGCTTCCAACTAGGAACTGGAAGCACAAGGTTTCTTTCGAGAAAACTCATTTTCTTCTATGAACCATGCCGGCTGTAAGTAAAAGCACGGTAACAACAGTGCTTTTCAGGTAGCTTCGGGGCCGCATCAACGGAGCTTTCATAATGGGAAAACTAGCCTTGTGCCATCGGTCTCTAATTTCTAGGTTGACACGCAGCATACACGCAGGAGCAGAGCTTCCTGGTTCTACGCAGTGTTCTGGTACTGAAACGGGTGCTGAAGCAAGTCCCCTAGGAGTGTTGCAAAGCTTACTACCTTGAAACTAAAGCAGAACAACGATGAAGGCCTCATGGAGCTGCTGCACGCCTCTCGTTTTGCAAGGATAATCAGGGCCTTACTTCGAAGCTTGGGCTCACGTTGACTTTCACTTTAGGTATAGCGCAGAGCAGGGTGAGCTTCTAACAAGGAACTGGAAACCCAAGGTTTTGTAGGAGAAAACTCATTTTTTTCTCAGAACCATGCCGGCAGTGAGGAAAACCCCGGCAACAACAATGCTTTTCAGGTAGCTTCGAGGCCGCATGAACGGAGCTTTCATAATGGGAAAAGAAGCCTTATGCCATCAGTCTCCAATTTCTAGGTTGACACGCAGCATACACGCAGGACCAGAGCTTACTGTCTCTACGCAGTGTTCTGGTACCGAAACGGTTGCTTAAGCAAAGTCCCTAGGAATGTTGGAAAGCTTACTACCGTGAAACTAAAGCAGAACAGCGATGAAGGCCTCATGGAGCTGCTGCACGCCTCCCGTTTTGCCAGGATAATCAGGGCCTTACTTCGAGGCTAGTGCTCACATTGACTTTCACGTTTGGTATAGAGCAGAGCAGGGTGAGCTTCCAACTAGGAACTGGAAGCACAAGGTTTCTTTCGAGAAAACTCATTTTCTTCTATGAACCATGCCGGCTGTAAGTAAAAGCACGGTAACAACAGTGCTTTTCAGGTAGCTTCGGGGCCGCATCAACGGAGCTTTCATAATGGGAAAACTAGCCTTGTGCCATCAGTCTCTAATTTCTAGGTTGACACGCAGCATACACGCAGGAGCAGAGCTTCCTGGTTCTACGCAGTGTTCTGGTACTGAAACGGGTGCTGAAGCAAGTCCCCTACGAGTGTTGCAAAGCTTACTACCTTGAAACTAAAGCAGAACAACGATGAAGGCCTCATGGAGCTGCTGCACGCCTCTCGTTTTGCAAGGATAATCAGGGCCTTACTTCGAAGCTTGGGCTCACGTTGACTTTCACATTAGGTATCGAGCAGAGCAGGGTGAGCTTCCAACAAGGAACTGGAAACCCAAGGTTTCTTAGGAGAAAACTCATTTTCTTCTCAGAACCATGCCGGCAGTGAGGAAAACCCCGGCAACAACCATGCTTTTCAGGTAGCTTCGAGGCCGCATGAACGGAGCTTTCATAATGGGAAAAGAAGCTTTATGCCATCAGTCTCCAATATCTAGGTTGACACGCAGCATACACGCAGGACCAGAGCTTACTGTCTACGCAGTGTTCTGGTACCGAAACGGTTGCTTAAGCAAAGTCCCTAGGAGTCTTGGAAAGCTTACTACCGTGAAACTAAAGCAGAACAGCGATGAAGGCCTCATGGAGCTGCTGCACGCCTCCCGTTTTGCCAGCATAATCAGGGACTTACTTCGAGGCTAGTGCTCACATTGACTTTCACGTTTGGTATAGAGCAGAGCAGGGTGAGCTTCCAACTAGGAACTGGAAGCACAAGGTTTCTTTGGAGAAAATTCATTTTATTCTATGAACCATGCCGGCTGTAAGTAAAAGCACGGTAACAACAGTGTTTTTCAGGTAGCTTCGGGGCCGCATGAATGGAGATTTCAAAATGGGAAAAGAAGCCTTGTGCCATCAGTCTCTAATTTCTAGGTTGACACGCAGAATACACGCAGGAGCAGAGCTTCCTGGTTCTACGCAGTGTTCTGACTGAAACGGGTGCGGAAGCAAGGCACCTAGGACTGTTGAAAAGCTTACTACCTTGAAACTAAAGCAAAACAACGATGAAGGCCTCATGGAGCTGCTGCACGCCTCTCGTTTTGCAAGGATAATCAGGGCCTTACTTCGAAGCTTGGGCTCACGTTGACTTTCACTTTAGGTATAGCGCAGAGCAGGGTGAGCTTCCAACAAGGAACTGGAAACCCAAGGTTTTGTAGGAGAAAACTCATTTTTTTCTCAGAACCATGCCGGCAGTGAGGAAAACCCCGGCAACAACAATGCTTTTCAGGTAGCTTCGAGGCCGCATGAACGGAGCTTTCATAATGGGAAAAGAAGCCTTATGCCATCAGTCTCCAATTTCTAGGTTGACACGCAGCATACACGCAGGACCAGAGCTTACTGTCTCTACGCAGTGTTCTGGTACCGAAACGGTTGCTTAAGCAAAGTCCCTAAGAATGTTGGAAAGCTTACTACCGTGAAACTAATGCAGAACAGCGATGAAGGCCTCATGGAGCTGCTGCACGCCTCCCGTTTTGCCAGGATAATCAGGGCCTTACTTCGAGGCTAGTGCTCACATTGACTTTCACGTTTGGTATAGAGCAGAGCAGGGTGAGCTTCCAACTAGGAACTGGAAGCACAAGGTTTCTTAGTAGAAAACTCATTTTCTTCTCAGAACCATGCCGGCAGTGAGGAAAACCCCGGCAACAACCATGCTTTTCAGGTAGCTTCGAGGCCGCATGAACGGAGCTTTCATAATGGGAAAAGAAGCTTTATGCCATCAGTCTCCAATATCTAGGTTGACACGCAGCATACACGCAGGACCAGAGCTTACTGTCTACGCAGTGTTCTGGTACCGAAACGGTTGCTTAAGCAAAGTCCCTAGGAGTCTTGGAAAGCTTACTACCGTGAAACTAAAGCAGAACAGCGATGAAGGCCTCATGGAGCTGCTGCACGCCTCCCGTTTTGCCAGCATAATCAGGGCCTTACTTCGAGGCTAGTGCTCACATTGACTTTCACGTTTGGTATAGAGCAGAGCAGGGTGAGCTTCCAACTAGGAACTGGAAGCACAAGGTTTCTTTGGAGAAAACTCATTTTATTCTATGAACCATGCCGGCTGTAAGTAAAAGCACGGTAACAACAGTGCTTTTCAGGTAGCTTCGGGGCCGCATGAATGGAGATTTCAAAATGGGAAAAGAAGCCTTGTGCCATCAGTCTCTAATTTCTAGGTTGACACGCAGCATACACGCAGCAGCAGAGCTTCCTGGTTCTACGCAGTGTTCTGACTGAAACGGGTGCGGAAGCAAGGCCCCTAGGACTGTTGAAAAGCTTACTACCTTGAAACTAAAGCAGAACAACGATGAAGGCCTCATGGAGCTGCTGCACGCCTCTCGTTTTGCAAGGATAATCAGGGCCTTACTTTGAAGCTTGGGCTCACGTTCACTTTCACTTTAGGTATAGAGCAGAGCAGGGTGAGCTTCCAACAAGGAACTGGAAACCCAAGGTTTCGTAGGAGAAAACTCATTTTCTTCTCAGAACCATGCCGGCAGTGAGGAAAACCCCGGCAACAACAATGCTTTTCAGGTAGCTTCGAGGCCGCATGAACGGAGCTTTCATAATGGGAAAAGAAGCCTTATGCCATCAGTCTCCAATTTCTAGGTTGACACGCAGCATACACGCAGGACCAGAGCTTACTGTCTACGCAGTGTTCTGGTACCGAAACGGTTGCTTAAGCAAAGTCCCTAGGAGTCTTGGAAAGCTTACTACCGTGAAACTAAAGCAGAACAGCGATGAAGGCCTCATGGAGCTGCTGCACGCCTCCCGTTTTGCCAGGATAATCCGGGCCTTACTTCGAGGCTAGTGCTCACATTGACTTTCACGTTTGGTGTAGAGCAGAGCAGGGTGAGCTTCCAACTAGGAACTGGAAGCACAAGGTTTCTTTCGAGAAAACTCATTTTCTTCTATGAACCATGCCGGCTGTAAGTAAAAGCACGGTAACAACAGTGCTTTTCAGGTAGCTTCGGGGCCGCATCAACGGAGCTTTCATAATGGGAAAACTAGCCTTGTGCCATCAGTCTCTAATTTCTAGGTTGACACGCAGCATACACGCAGGAGCAGAGCTTCCTGGTTCTACGCAGTGTTCTGGTACTGAAACGGGTGCTGAAGCAAGTCCCCTAGGAGTGTTGAAAAGCTTACTACCTTGAAACTAAAGCAGAACAACGATGAAGGCCTCATGGAGCTGCTGCACGCCTCTCGTTGTGCAAGGATAATCAGGGCCTTACTTCGAAGCTTGGGCTCACGTTGACTTTCACTTTAGGTATAGCGCAGAGCAGGGTGAGCTTCCAACAAGGAACTGGAAACCCAAGGTTTCTCAGGAGGAAACTCATTTTCTTCTCAGAACCATGCCGGCAGTGAGGAAAACCCCGGCAACAACAATGCTTTTCAGGTAGCTTCGAGGCCGCATGAACGGAGCTTTCATAATGGGAAAAGAAGCCTTATGCCATCAGTCTCCAATTTCTAGGTTGACACGCAGCATACACGCAGGACCAGAGCTTACTGTCTCTATGCAGTGTTCTGGTACCGAAACGGTTGCTTAAGCAATGTCCCTAGGAATGTTGGAAAGCTTACTACCGTGAAACTAAAGCAGAACAGCGATGAAGGCCTCATGGAGCTGCTGCACGCCTCCCGTTTTGCCAGGATAATCAGGGCCTTACTTCGAGGCTAGTGCTCACATTGACTTTCACGTTTGGTATAGAGCAGAGCAGGGTGAGCTTCCAACTAGGAACTGGAAGCACAAGGTTTCTTTCGAGAAAACTCATTTTCTTCTATGAACCATGCCGGCTGTAAGTAAAAGCACGGTAACAACAGTGCTTTTCAGGTACCTTCGGGGCCGCATCAACGGAGCTTTCATAATGGGAAAACTAGCCTTGTGCCATCAGTCTCTAATTTCTAGGTTGACAGGCAGCATACACGCAGGAGCAGAGCTTCCTGGTTCTACGCAGTGTTCTGGTACTGAAACGGGTGCTGAAGCAAGTCCCCTAGGAGTGTTGAAAAGCTTACTACCTTGAAACTAAAGCAGAACAACGATGAAGGCCTCATGGATCTGCTGCACGCCTCTCGTTTTGCAAGGATAATCAGGGCCTTACTTTGAAGCTTGGGCTCACGTTGACTTTCACTTTAGGTATAGCGCAGAGCAGGGTGAGCTTCCAACAAGGAACTGGAAACCCAAGGTTTCGTAGGAGAAAACTCATTTTCTTCTCAGAACCATGCCGGCAGTGAGGAAAACCCCGGCAACAACAATGCTTTTCAGGTAGCTTCGAGGCCGCATGAACGGAGCTTTCATAATGGGAAAAGAAGCCTTATGCCATCAGTCTCCAATTTCTAGGTTGACACGCAGCATACACGCAGGACCAGAGCTTACTGTCTCTACGCAGTGTTCTGGTACCGAAACGGTTGCTTAAGCAAAGTCCCTAGGAATGTTGGAAAGCTTACTACCGTGAAACTAAAGCAGAACAGCGATGAAGGCCTCATGGAGCTGCTGCACGCCTCCCGATTTGCCAGGATAATCAGGGCCTTACTTCGAGGCTAGTGCTCACATTGACTTTCATGTTTGGTATAGAGAAGAGCAGGGTGAGCTTCCAACTAGGAACTGGAAGCACAAGGTTTCTTTCGAGAAAACTCATTTTCTTCTATGAACCATGCCGGCTGTAAGTAAAAGCACGGTAACAACAGTGCTTTTCAGGTAGCTTCAGGGCCGCATCAATGGAGCTTTCATAATGGGAAAACTAGCCTTGTGCCATCAGTCTCTAATTTCCAGGTTGACACGCAGCATACACGCAGGAGCAGAGCTTCCTGGTTCTACGCAGTGTTCTGGTACTGAAACGGGTGCTGAAGCAAGTCCTCTAGGAGTGTTGAAAAGCTTACTACCTTGAAACTAAAGCAGAACAACGATGAAGTCCTCATGGATCTGCTGCACGCCTCTCGTTTTGCAAGGATAATCAGGGCCTTACTTTGAAGCTTGGGCTCACGTTCACTTTCACTTTAGGTATAGCGCAGAGCAGGGTGAGCTTCCAACAAGGAACTGGAAACCCAAGGTTTCTCAGGAGAAAACTTATTTTCTTCTCAGAACCATGCCGGCAGTGAGGAAAACCCCGGCAACAACAATGCTTTTCAGGTAGCTTCGAGGCCGCATGAACGGAGCTTTCATAATGGGAAAAGAAGCCTTATGCCATCAGTCTCCAATTTCTAGGTTGACACGCAGCATACACGCAGGACCAGAGCTTACTGTCTCTACGCAGTGTTCTGGTACCGAAACGGTTGCTTAAGCAAAGTCCCTAGGAATGTTGGAAAGCTTACTACCGTGAAACTAAAGCAGAACAGCGATGAAGGCCTCATGGAGCTGCTGCACGCCTCCCGTTTTGCCAGGATAATCAGGGCCTTACTTCGAGGCTAGTGCTCACATTGACTTTCACGTTTGGTATAGAGCAGAGCAGGGTGAGCTTCCAACTAGGAACTGGAAGCACAAGGTTTCTTTCGAGAAAACTCATTTTCTTCTATGAACCATGCCGGCTGTAAGTAAAAGCACGGTAACAACAGTGCTTTTCAGGTAGCTTCGGGGCCGCATCAACGGAGCTTTCATAATGGGAAAACTAGCCTTGTGCCATCAGTCTCTAATTTCTAGGTTGACACGCAGCATACACGCAGGAGCAGAGCTTCCTGGTTCTACGCAGTGTTCTGGTACTGAAACGGGTGCTGAAGCAAGTCCCCTACGAGTGTTGCAAAGCTTACTACCTTGAAACTAAAGCAGAACAACGATGAAGTCCTCATGGAGCTGCTGCACGCCTCTCGTTTTGCAAGGATAATCAGGGCCTTACTTCGAAGCTTGGGCTCACGTTGACTTTCACATTAGGTATCGAGCAGAGCAGGGTGAGCTTCCAACAAGGAACTGGAAACCCAAGGTTTCTCAGGAGAAAACTCATTTTCTTCTCAGAACCATGCCGGCAGTGAGGAAAACCCAGGCAACAACAATGCTTTTCAGGTAGCTTCGAGGCCGCATGAACGGAGCTTTCATAATGGGAAAAGAAGCCTTATGCCATCAGTCTCCAATTTCTAGGTTGACACGCAGCATACACGCAGGACCAGAGCTTACTGTCTCTACGCAGTGTTCTGGTACCGAAACGGTTGCTTAAGCAATGTCCCTAGGAATGTTGGAAAGCTTACTACCGTGAAGCTAAAGCAGAACAGCGATGAAGGCCTCATGGAGCTTCTGCACGCCTCCCGTTTTGCCAGGATAATCAGGGCCTTACTTCGAGGCTAGTGCTCACATTGACTTTCACGTTTGGTATAGAGCAGAGCAGGGTGAGCTTCCAACTAGGAACTGGAAGCACAAGGTTTCTTTCGAGAAAACTCATTTTCTTCTATAAACCATGCCGGCTGTAAGTAAAAGCACGGTAACAACAGTGCTTTTCAGGTAGCTTCGGGGCCGCATCAACGGAGCTTTCATAATGGGAAAACTAGCCTTGTGCCATCAGTCTCTAATTTCTAGGTTGACACGCAGCATACACGCAGGAGCAGAGCTTCCTGGTTCTACGCAGTGTTCTGGTACTGAAACGGGTGCTGAAGCAAGTCCCCTAGGAGTGTTGAAAAGCTTACTACCTTGAAACTAAAGCAGAACAACGATGAAGGCCTCATGGATCTGCTGCACGCCTCTCGTTTTGCAAGGATAATCAGGGCCTTACTTTGAAGCTTGGGCTCACGTTGACTTTCACTTTAGGTATAGCGCAGAGCAGGGTGAGCTTCCAACAAGGAACTGGAAACCCAAGGTTTCGTAGGAGAAAACTCATTTTCTTCTCAGAACCATGCCGGCAGTGAGGAAAACCCCGGCAACAACAATGCTTTTCAGGTAGCTTCGAGGCCGCATGAACGGAGCTTTCATAATGGGAAAAGAAGCCTTATGCCATCAGTCTCCAATTTCTAGGTTGACACGCAGCATACACGCAGGACCAGAGCTTACTGTCTCTACGCAGTGTTCTGGTACCGAAACGGTTGCTTAAGCAAAGTCCCTAGGAATGTTGGAAAGCTTACTACCGTGAAACTAAAGCAGAACAGCGATGAAGGCCTCATGGAGCTGCTGCACGCCTCCCGTTTTGCCAGGATAATCAGGGCCTTACTTCGAGGCTAGTGCTCACATTGACTTTCACGTTTGGTATAGAGCAGAGCAGGGTGAGCTTCCAACTAGGAACTGGAAGCACAAGGTTTCTTTCGAGAAAACTCATTTTCTTCTATGAACCATGCCGGCTGTAAGTAAAAGCACGGTAACAACAATGCTTTTCAGGTAGCTTCGGGGCCGCATCAACGGAGCTTTCATAGTGGGAAAACTAGCCTTGTGCCATCAGTCTCTAATTTCTAGGTTGACACGCAGCATACACGCAGGAGCAGAGCTTCCTGGTTCTACGCAGTGTTCTGGTACTGAAACGGGTGCTGAAGCAAGTCCCCTACGAGTGTTGCAAAGCTTACTACCTTGAAACTAAAGCAGAAGAACGATGAAGTCCTCATGGAGCTGCTGCACGCCTCTCGTTTTGCAAGGATAATCAGGGCCTTACTTCGAAGCTTGGGCTCACGTTGACTTTCACATTAGGTATCGAGCAGAGCAGGGTGAGCTTCCAACAAGGAACTGGAAACCCAAGGTTTCTTAGGAGAAAACTCATTTTCTTCTCAGAACCATGCAGGCAGTGAGGAAAACCCCGGCAACAACCATGCTTTTCAGGTAGCTTCGAGGCCGCATGAACGGAGCTTTCATAATGGGAAAAGAAGCTTTATGCCATCAGTCTCCAATATCTAGGTTGACACGCAGCATACACGCAGGACCAGAGCTTACTGTCTACGCAGTGTTCTGGTACCGAAACGGTTGCTTAAGCAAAGTCCCTAGGAGTCTTGGAAAGCTTACTACCGTGAAACTAAAGCAGAACAGCGATGAAGGCCTCATGGAGCTGCTGCACGCCTCCCGTTTTGCCAGGATAATCCGGGCCTTACTTCGAGGCTAGTGCTCACATTGACTTTCACGTTTGGTATAGAGCAGAGCAGGGTGAGCTTCCAACTAGGAACTGGAAGCACAAGGTTTCTTTCGAGAAAACTCATTTTCTTCTATGAACCATGCCGGCTGTAAGTAAAAGCACGGTAACAACAGTGCTTTTCAGGTAGCTTCGGGGCCGCATCAACGGAGCTTTCATAATGGGAAAACTAGCCTTGTGCCATCAGTCTCTAATTTCTAGGTTGACACGCAGCATACACGCAGGAGCAGAGCTTCCTGGTTCTACGCAGTGTTCTGGTACTGAAACGGGTGCTGAAGCAAGGCCCCTAGGAGTGTTGAAAAGCTTACTACCTTGAAACTAAAGCAGAACAACGATGAAGGCCTCATGGAGCTGCTGCACGCCTCTCGTTTTGCAAGGATAATCAGGGCCTTACTTCGAAGCTTGGGCTCACGTTGACTTTCACTTTAGGTATAGCGCAGAGCAGGGTGAGCTTCCAACAAGGAACTGGAAACCCAAGGTTTCTCAGGAGAAAACTCATTTTCTTCTCAGAACCATGCCGGCAGTGAGGAAAACCCAGGCAACAACAATGCTTTTCAGGTAGCTTCGAGGCCGCATGAACGGAGCTTTCATAATGGGAAAAGAAGCCTTATGCCATCAGTCTCCAATTTCTAGGTTGACAAGCAGCATACACGCAGGACCAGAGCTTACTGTCTCTACGCAGTGTTCTGGTACCGAAACGGTTGCTTAAGCAAAGTCCCTAGGAATGTTGGAAAGCTTACTACCGTGAAACTAAAGCAGAACAGCGATGAAGGCCTCATGGAGCTGCTGCACGCCTCCCGTTTTGCCAGGATAATCAGGGCCTTACTTCGAGGCTAGTGCTCACATTGACTTTCACGTTTGGTATAGAGCAGAGCAGGGTGAGCTTCCAACTAGGAACTGGAAGCACAAGGTTTCTTTCGAGAAAACTCATTTTCTTCTATGAACCATGCCGGCTGTAAGTAAAAGCACGGTAACAACAGTGCTTTTCAGGTAGCTTCGGGGCCGCATCAACGGAGCTTTCATAATGGGAAAACTAGCCTTGTGCCATCAGTCTCTAATTTCTAGGTTGACACGCAGCATACACGCAGGAGCAGAGCTTCCTGGTTCTACGCAGTGTTCTGGTACTGAAACGGGTGCTGAAGCAAGGCCCCTAGGAGTGTTGCAAAGCTTACTACCTTGACACTAAAGCAGAACAACGATGAAGGCCTCATGGAGCTGCTGCACGCCTCTCGTTTTGCAAGGATAATCAGGGCCTTACTTCGAAGCTTGGGCTCACGTTGACTTTCACTTTAGGTATAGCGCAGAGCAGGGTGAGCTTCCAACAAGGAACTGGAAACCCAAGGTTTCGTAGGAGAAAACTCATTTTCTTCTCAGAACCATGCCGGCAGTGAGGAAAACCCCGGCAACAACAATGCTTTTCAGGTAGCTTCGAGGCCGCATGAACGGAGCTTTCATAATGGGAAAAGAAGCCTTATGCCATCAGTCTCCAATTTCTAGGTTGACACGCAGCATACACGCAGGACCAGAGCTTACTGTCTCTACGCAGTGTTCTGGTACCGAAACGGTTGCTTAAGCAAAGTCCCTAGGAATGTTGGAAAGCTTACTACCGTGAAACTAAAGCAGAACAGCGATGAAGGCCTCATGGAGCTGCTGCACGCCTCCCGTTTTGCCAGGATAATCAGGGCCTTACTTCGAGGCTAGTGCTCACATTGACTTTCACGTTTGGTATAGAGCAGAGCAGGGTGAGCTTCCAACTAGGAACTGGAAGCACAAGGTTTCTTTCGAGAAAACTCATTTTCTTCTATGAACCATGCCGGCTGTAAGTAAAAGCACGGTAACAACAGTGCTTTTCAGGTAGCTTCGGGGCCGCATCAACAGAGCTTTCATAATGGGAAAACTAGCCTTGTGCCATCAGTCTCTAATTTCTAGGTTGACACGCAGCATACACGCAGGAGCAGAGCTTCCTGGTTCTACGCAGTGTTCTGGTACTGAAACGGGTGCTGAAGCAAGGCCCCTAGGAGTGTTGAAAAGCTTACTACCTTGAAACTAAAGCAGAACAACGATGAAGGCCTCATGGAGCTGCTGCACGCCTCTCGTTTTGCAAGGATAATCAGGGCCTTACTTCGAAGCTTGGGCTCACGTTGACTTTCATTTTAGGTATAGAGCAGAGCAGGGTGAGCTTCCAAAGGAACGGGAATCCCACGGTTTCTTAGGAGAAAACTCATTTTCTTCTCAGAACCATGCCGGCAGTGAGGAAAACCCCGGCAACAACAATGCTTTTCAGGTAGCTTCGAGGCCGCATGAACGGAGCTTTCATAATGGGAAAAGAAGCCTTATGCCATCAGTCTCCAATTTCTAGGTTGACACGCAGCATACACGCAGGACCAGAGCTTACTGTCTCTACGCAGTGTTCTGGTACCGAAACGGTTGCTTAAGCAAAGTCCCTAGGAATGTTGGAAAGCTTACTACCGTGAAACTAAAGCAGAACAGCGATGAAGGCCTCATGGAGCTGCTGCACGCCTCCCGTTTTGCCAGGATAATCAGGGCCTTACTTCGAGGCTAGTGCTCACATTGACTTTCACGTTTGGTATAGAGCAGAGCAGGGTGAGCTTCCAACTAGGAACTGGAAGCACAAGGTTTCTTTCGAGAAAACTCATTTTCTTCTCAGAACCATGCCGGCAGTGAGGAAAACCCCGGCAACAACCATGCTTTTCAGGTAGCATCGAGGCCGCATGAACGGAGCTTTCATAATGAGATAAGAAGCTTTATGCCATCAGTCTCCAATTTCTAGGTTGACACGCAGCATACACGCAGGAGCAGAGCTTCCTGGTTCTACGCAGTGTTCTGGTACTGAAACGGGTGCTGAAGCAAGGCCCCTAGGAGTGTTGAAAAGCTTACTACCTTGAAACTAAAGCAGAACAACGATGAAGGCCTCATGGAGCTGCTGCACGCGTCTCGTTTTGCAAGGATAATCAGGGCCTTACTTCGAAGCTTCGGCTCACGTTGACTTTCACTTTAGGTATAGCGCAGAGCAGGGTGAGCTTCCAACAAGGAACTGGAAACCCAAGGTTTCTCAGGAGAAAACTCATTTTCTTCTCAGAACCATGCGAGCAGTGAGGAAAACCCCGGCAACAACAATGCTTTTCAGGTAGGTTCGAGGCCGCATGAACGGAGCTTTCATAATGGGAAAAGAAGCCTTATGCCATCAGTCTCCAATTTCTAGGTTGACACGCAGCATACACGCAGGACCAGAGCTTACTGTCTCTACGCAGTGTTCTGGTACCGAAACGGTTGCTTAAGCAAAGTCCCTAGGAATGTTGGAAAGCTTACTACCGTGAAACTAAAGCAGAACAGCGATGAAGGCCTCATGGAGCTGCTGCACGCCTCCCGTTTTGCCAGGATAATCAGGGTCTTATTTCGAGGCTAGTGCTCACATTGACTTTCACGTTTGGTATAGAGCAGAGCAGGGTGAGCTTCCAACTAGGAACTGGAAGCACAAGGTTTCTTTCGAGAAAACTCATTTTCTTCTATGAACCATGCCGGCTGTAAGTAAAAGCACGGTAACAACAGTGCTTTTCAGGTAGCTTCAGGGCCGCATCAACGGAGCTTTCATAATGGGAAAACTAGCCTTGTGCCATCAGTCTCTAATTTCTAGGTTGACACGCAGCATACACGCAGGAGCAGAGCTTCCTGGTTCTACGCAGTGTTCTGGTACTGAAACGGGTGCTGAAGCAAGTCCCCTAGGAGTGTTGAAAAGCTTACTACCTTGAAACTAAAGCAGAACAACGATGAAGGCCTCATGGATCTGCTGCACGCCTCTCGTTTTGCAAGGATAATCAGGGCCTTACTTTGAAGCTTGGGCTCACGTTGACTTTCACTTTAGGTATAGCGCAGAGCAGGGTGAGCTTCCAACAAGGAACTGGAAACCCAAGGTTTCGTAGGAGAAAACTCATTTTTTTCTCAGAACCATGCCGGCAGTGAGGAAAACCCCGGCAACAACAATGCTTTTCAGGTAGCTTCGAGGCCGCATGAACGGAGCTTTCATAATGGGAAAAGAAGCCTTATGCCATCAGTCTCCAATTTCTAGGTTGACACGCAGCATACACGCAGGACCAGAGCTTACTGTCTCTACGCAGTGTTCTGGTACCGAAACGGTTGCTTAAGCAAAGTCCCTAGGAATGTTGGAAAGCTTACTACCGTGAAACTAAAGCAGAACAGCGATGAAGGCCTCATGGAGCTGCTGCACGCCTCCCGTTTTGCCAGGATAATCAGGGCCTTACTTCGAGGCTAGTGCTCACATTGACTTTCACGTTTGGTATAGAGCAGAGCAGGGTGAGCTTCCAACTAGGAACTGGAAGCACAAGGTTTCTTTCGAGAAAACTCATTTTCTTCTATGAACCATGCCGGCTGTAAGTAAAAGCACGGTAACAACAGTGCTTTTCAGGTAGCTTCGGGGCCGCATCAACGGAGCTTTCATAATGGGAAAACTAGCCTTGTGCCATCAGTCTCTAATTTCTAGGTTGACACGCAGCATACACGCAGGAGCAGAGCTTCCTGTTTCTACGCAGTGTTCTGGTACTGAAACGGGTGCTGAAGCAAGTCCCCTAGGAGTGTTGCAAAGCTTACTACCTTGAAACTAAAGCAGAACAACGATGAAGGCCTCATGGAGCTGCTGCACGCCTCTCGTTTTGCAAGGATAATCAGGGCCTTACTTCGAAGCTTGGGCTCACGTTGACTTTCACATTAGGTATCGAGCAGAGCAGGGTGAGCTTCCAACAAGGAACTGGAAACCCAAGGTTTCTTAGGAGAAAACTCATTTTCTTCTCAGAACCATGCCGGCAGTGAGGAAAACCCCGGCAACAACCATGCTTTTCAGGTAGCTTCGAGGCCGCATGAACGGAGCTTTCATAATGGGAAAAGAAGCTTTATGCCATCAGTCTCCAATATCTAGGTTGACACGCAGCATACACGCAGGACCAGAGCTTACTGTCTACGCAGTGTTCTGGTACCGAAACGGTTGCTTAAGCAAAGTCCCTAGGAGTCTTGGAAAGCTTACTACCGTGAAACTAAAGCAGAACAGCGATGAAGGCCTCATGGAGCTGCTGCACGCCTCCCGTTTTGCCAGCATAATCAGGGACTTACTTCGAGGCTAGTGCTCACATTGACTTTCACGTTTGGTATATAGCAGAGCAGGGTGAGCTTCCAACTAGGAACTGGAAGCACAAGGTTTCTTTGGAGAAAAATCATTTTATTCTATGAACCATGCCGGCTGTAAGTAAAAGCACGGTAACAACAGTGTTTTTCAGGTAGCTTCGGGGCCGCATGAATGGAGATTACAAAATGGGAAAAGAAGCCTTGTGCCATCAGTCTCTAATTTCTAGGTTGACACGCAGCATACACGCAGGAGCAGAGCTTCCTGGTTCTACGCAGTGTTCTGACTGAAACGGGTGCGGAAGCAAGGCCCCTAGGACTGTTGAAAAGCTTACTACCTTGAAACTAAAGCAAAACAACGATGAAGGCCTCATGGAGCTGCTGCACGCCTCTCGTTTTGCAAGGATAATCAGGGCCTTTCTTCGAAGCTTGGGCTCACGTTGACTTTCACTTTAGGTATAGCGCAGAGCAGGGTGAGCTTCCAACAAGGAACTGGAAACCCAAGGTTTTGTAGGAGAAAACTCATTTTTTTCTCAGAACCATGCCGGCAGTGAGGAAAACCCCGGCAACAACAATGCTTTTCAGGTAGCTTCGAGGCCGCATGAACGGAGCTTTCATAATGGGAAAAGAAGCCTTATGCCATCAGTCTCCAATTTCTAGGTTGACACGCAGCATACACGCAGGACCAGAGCTTACTGTCTCTACGCAGTGTTCTGGTACCGAAACGGTTGCTTAAGCAAAGTCCCTAGGAATGTTGGAAAGCTTACTACCGTGAAACTAAAGCAGAACAGCGATGAAGGCCTCATGGAGCTGCTGCACGCCTCCCGTTTTGCCAGGATAATCAGGGCCTTACTTCGAGGCTAGTGCTCACATTGACTTTCACGTTTGGTATAGAGCAGAGCAGGGTGAGCTTCCAACTAGGAACTGGAAGCACAAGGTTTCTTAGGAGAAAACTCATTTTCTTCTCAGAACCATGCCGGCAGTGAGGAAAACCCCGGCAACAACCATGCTTTTCAGGTAGCTTCGAGGCCGCATGAACGGAGCTTTCATAATGGGAAAAGAAGCTTTATGCCATCAGTCTCCAATATCTAGGTTGACACGCAGCATACACGCAGGACCAGAGCTTACTGTCTACGCAGTGTTCTGGTACCGAAACGGTTGCTTAAGCAAAGTCCCTAGGAGTCTTGGAAAGCTTACTACCGTGAAACTAAAGCAGAACAGCGATGAAGGCCTCATGGAGCTGCTGCACGCCTCCCGTTTTGCCAGCATAATCAGGGACTTACTTCGAGGCTAGTGCTCACATTGACTTTCACGTTTGGTATAGAGCAGAGCAGGGTGAGCTTCCAACTAGGAACTGGAAGCACAAGGTTTCTTTGGAGAAAACTCATTTTATTCTATGAACCATGCCGGCTGTAAGTAAAAGCACGGTAACAACAGTGCTTTTCAGGTAGCTTCGGGGCCGCATGAATGGAGATTTCAAAATGGGAAAAGAAGCCTTGTGCCATCAGTCTCTAATTTCTAGGTTGACACGCAGCATACACGCAACAGCAGAGCTTCCTGGTTCTACGCAGTGTTCTGACTGAAACGGGTGCGGAAGCAAGGCCCCTAGGACTGTTGAAAAGCTTACTACCTTGAAACTAAAGCAGAACAACGATGAAGGCCTCATGGAGCTGCTGCACGCCTCTCGTTTTGCAAGGATAATCAGGGCCTTACTTCGAAGCTTGGGCTCACGTTGACTTTCACTTTAGGTATAGAGCAGAGCAGGGTGAGCTTCCAACAAGGAACTGGAAACCCCAGGTTTCTTAGGAGAAAACTCATTTTCTCTCAGAACCATGCCGGCAGTGAGGAAAACCCCGGCAACAACAATGCTTTTCAGGTAGCTTCGAGGCCGCATGAACGGAGCTTTCATAATGGGAAAAGAAGCCTTATGCCATCAGTCTCCAATTTCTAGGTTGACACGCAGCATACACGCAGGACCAGAGCTTACTGTCTCTACGCAGTGTTCTGGTACCGAAACGGTTGCTTAAGCAAAGTCCCTAGGAATGTTGGAAAGGTTACTACCGTGAAACTAAAGCAGAACAGCGATGAAGGCCTCATGGAGCTGCTGCACGCCTCCCGTTTTGCCAGGATAATCCGGGCCTTATTTCGAGGCTAGTGCTCACATTGACTTTCACGTTTGGTATAGAGCAGAGCAGGGTTAGCTTCCAACTAGGAACTGGAAGCACAAGGTTTCTTTCGAGAAAACTCATTTTCTTCTATGAACCATGCCGGCTGTAAGTAAAAGCACGGTAACAACAGTGCTTTTCAGGTAGCTTCGGGGCCGCATCAACGGAGCTTTCATAATGGGAAAACTAGCCTTGTGCCATCAGTCTCTAATTTCCAGGTTGACACGCAGCATACACGCAGGAGCAGAGCTTCCTGGTTCTACGCAGTGTTCTGGTACTGAAACGGGTGCTGAAGCAAGTCCCCTAGGAGTGTTGAAAAGCTTACTACCTTGAAACTAAAGCAGAACAACGATGAAGGCCTCATGGAGCTGCTGCACGCCTCTCGTTTTGCAAGGATAATCAGGGCCTTACTTCGAAGCTTGGGCTCACGTTGACTTTCACATTAGGTATAGAGCAGAGCAGGGTGAGCTTCCAACAAGGAACTGGAAACCCAAGGTTTCTTAGGAGAAAACTCATTTTCTCCCAGAACCATGCCGGCAGTGAGGAAAACCCCGGCAACAACAATGCTTTTCAGGTAGCTTCGAGGCCGCATGAACGGAGCTTTCATAATGGCAAAAGAAGCCTTATGCCATCAGTCTCCAATTTCTAGGTTGACACGCAGCATACACGCAGGACCAGAGCTTACTGTCTCTACGCAGTGTTCTGGTACCGAAACGGTTGCTTAAGCAAAGTCCCTAGGAATGTTGGAAAGCTTACTACCGTGAAACTAAAGCAGAACAGCGATGAAGGCCTCATGGAGCTGCTGCACGCCTCCCGTTTTGCCAGGATAATCAGGGCCTTACTTCGAGGCTAGTGCTCACATTGACTTTCACGTTTGGTATAGAGCAGAGCAGGGTGAGCTTCCAACTAGGAACTGGAAGCACAAGGTTTCTTTCGAGAAAACTCATTTTCTTCTATGAACCATGCCGGCTGTAAGTAAAAGCACGGTAACAACAGTGCTTTTCAGGTAGCTTCGGGGCCGCATCAACGGAGCTTTCATAATGGGAAAACTAGCCTTGTGCCATCAGTCTCTAATTTCTAGGTTGACACTCAGCATACACGCAGGAGCAGAGCTTCCTGGTTCTACGCAGTGTTCTGGTACTGAAACGGGTGCTGGAGCAAGGCCCCTAGGAGTGTTGAAAAGCTTACTACCTTGAAACTAAAGCAGAACAACGATGAAGGCCTCATGGAGCTGCTGCACGCCTCTCGTTTTGCAAGGATAATCAGGGCCTTACTTCGAAGCTTGGGCTCACGTTGACTTTCACATTAGGTATAGAGCAGAGCAGGGTGAGCTTCCAACAAGGAACTGGAAACCCAAGGTTTCTTAGGAGAAAACTCATTTTCTTCTCAGAACCATGCCGGCAGTGAGGAAAACCCCGGCAACAACCATGCTTTTCAGGTAGCTTCGAGGCCGCATGAACGGAGCTTTCATAATGGGAAAAGAAGCTTTATGCCATCAGTCTCCAATATCTAGGTTGACACGCAGCAAACACGCAGGACCAGAGCTTACTGTCTACGCAGTGTTCTGGTACCGAAACGGTTGCTTAAGCAAAGTCCCTAGGAGTCTTGGAAAGCTTACTACCGTGAAACTAAAGCAGAACAGCGATGAAGGCCTCATGGAGCTGCTGCACGCCTCCCGGTTTGCCAGCATAATCAGGGCCTTACTTCGAGGCTAGTGCTCACATTGACTTTCACGTTTGGTATAGAGCAGAGCAGGGTGAGCTTCCAACTAGGAACTGGAAGCACAAGGTTTCTTTGGAGAAAACTCATTTTCTTCTATGAACCATGCCGGCTGTAAGTAGAAGCACGGTAACAACAGTGCTTTTCAGGTATCTTCGGGGCCGCATGAATGGAGCTTTCAAAATGGGAAAAGAAGCCTTGTGCCATCAGTCTCTAATTTCTAGGTTGACACGCAGCATACACGCAGGAGCAGAGCTTCCTGGTTCTACGCAGTGTTCTGACTGAAACGGGTGCGGAAGCAAGGCCCCTAGGAGTGTTGAAAAGCTTACTACCTTGAAACTAAAGCAGAACAACGATGAAGGCCTCATGGAGCTGCTGCACGCCTCTCGTTTTGCAAGGATAATCAGGACCTTACTTCGAAGCTTGGGCTCACGTTGACTTTCACTTTAGGTATAGAGAGGAGCAGGGTGAGCTTCCAACAAGGAACTGGAAACCCCAGGTTTCTTAGGAGAAACTCATTTTCTCTCAGAACCATGCCGGCAGTGAGGAAAACCCCGGCAACAACAATGCTTTTCAGGTAGCTTCGAGGCCGCATGAACGGAGCTTTCATAATGGGAAAAGAAGCCTTATGCCATCAGTCTCCAATTTCTAGGTTGACACGCAGCATACACGCAGGACCAGAGCTTACTGTCTCTACGCAGTGTTCTGGTACCGAAACGGTTGCTTAAGCAAAGTCCCTAGGAATGTTGGAAAGCTTACTACCGCGAAACTAAAGCAGAACAGCGATGAAGGCCTCATGGAGCTGCTGCACGCCTCCCGTTTTGCCAGGATAATCAGGGCCTTACTTCGAGGCTAGTGCTCACATTGACTTTCACGTTTGGTATAGAGCAGAGCAGGGTGAGCTTCCAACTAGGAACTGGAAGCACAAGGTTTCTTTCGAGAAAACTCATTTTCTTCTATGAACCATGCCGGCTGTAAGTAAAAGCACGGTAACAACAGTGCTTTTCAGGTAGCTTCGGGGCCGCATCAACGGAGCTTTCATAATGGGAAAACTAGCCTTGTGCCATCAGTCTCTAATTTCCAGGTTGACACGCAGCATACACGCAGGAGCAGAGCTTCCTGGTTCTACGCAGTGTTCTGGTACTGAAACGGGTGCTGAAGCAAGTCCCCTAGGAGTGTTGAAAAGCTTACTACCTTGAAACTAAAGCAGAACAACGATGAAGGCCTCATGAATCTGCTGCACGCCTCTCGTTTTGCAAGGATAATCAGGGCCTTACTTTGAAGCTTGGGCTCACGTTGACTTTCACTTTAGGTATAGCGCAGAGCAGGGTGAGCTTCCAACAAGGAACTGGAAACCCAAGGTTTCGTAGGTGAAAACTCATTTTTTTCTCAGAACCATGCCGGCAGTGAGGAAAACCCCGGCAACAACAATGCTTTTCAGGTAGCTTCGAGGCCGCATGAACGGAGCTTTCATAATGGGAAAAGAAGCCTTATGCCATCAGTCTCCAATTTCTAGGTTGACACGCAGCATACACGCAGGACCAGAGCTTACTGTCTCTACGCAGTGTTCTGGTACCGAAACGGTTGCTTAAGCAAAGTCCCTAGGAATGTTGGAAAGCTTACTACCGTGAAACTAAAGCAGAACAGCGATGAAGGCCTCATGGAGCTGCTGCACGCCTCCCGTTTTGCCAGGATAATCAGGGCCTTACTTCGAGGCTAGTGCTCACATTAACTTTCACGTTTGGTATAGAGCAGAGCAGGGTGAGCTTCCAACTAGGAACTGGAAGCACAAGGTTTCTTTCGAGAAAACTCATTTTCTTCTATGAACCATGCCGGCTGTAAGTAAAAGCACGGTAACAACAGTGCTTTTCAGGTAGCTTCAGGGCCGCATCAACGGAGCTTTCATAATGGGAAAACTAGCCTTGTGCCATCAGTCTCTAATTTCCAGGTTGACACGCAGCATACACGCAGGAGCAGAGCTTCCTGGTTCTACGCAGTGTTCTGGTACTGAAACGGGTGCTGAAGCAAGTCCCCTAGGAGTGTTGAAAAGCTTACTACCTTGAAACTAAAGCAGAACAACGATGAAGGCCTCATGGAGCTGCTGCACGCCTCTCGTTTTGCAAGGATAATCAGGGCCTTACTTTGAAGCTTGGGCTCACGTTGACTTTCACTTTAGGTATAGCGCAGAGCAGGGTGAGCTTCCAACAAGGAACTGGAAACCCAAGGTTTCGTAGGTGAAAACTCATTTTTTTCTCAGAACCATGCCGGCAGTGAGGAAAACCCCGGCAACAACAATGCTTTTCAGGTAGCTTCGAGGCCGCATGAACGGAGCTTTCATAATGGGAAAAGAAGCCTTATGCCATCAGTCTCCAATTTCTAGGTTGACACGCAGCATACACGCAGGACCAGAGCTTACTGTCTCTACGCAGTGTTCTGGTACCGAAACGGTTGCTTAAGCAAAGTCCCTAGGAATGTTGGAAAGCTTACTACCGTGAAACTAAAGCAGAACAGCGATGAAGGCCTCATGGAGCTGCTGCACGCCTCCCGTTTTGCCAGGATAATCAGGGCCTTACTTCGAGGCTAGTGCTCACATTGACTTTCACGTTTGGTATAGAGCAGAGCAGGGTGAGCTTCCAACTAGGAACTGGAAGCACAAGGTTTCTTTCGAGAAAACTCATTTTCTTCTATGAACCATGCCGGCTGTAAGTAAAAGCACGGTAACAACAGTGCTTTTCAGGTAGCTTCGGGGCCGCATCAACGGAGCTTTCATAATGGGAAAACTAGCCTTGTGCCATCAGTCTCTAATTTCTAGGTTGACACGCAGCATACACGCAGGAGCAGAGCTTCCTGGTTCTACGCAGTGTTCTGGTACTGAAACGGGTGCTGAAGCAAGGCCCCTAGGAGTGTTGAAAAGCTTACTACCTTGAAACTAAAGCAGAACAACGATGAAGGCCTCATGGAGCTGCTGCACGCCTCTCGTTTTGCAAGGATAATCAGGGCCTTACTTCGAAGCTTGGGCTCACGTTGACTTTCACTTTAGGTATAGCGCAGAGCAGGGTGAGCTTCCAACAAGGAACTGGAAACCCAAGGTTTCTCAGGAGAAAACTCATTTTCTTCTCAGAACCATGCCGGCAGTGAGGAAAACCCCGGCAACAACAATGCTTTTCAGGTAGCTTCGAGGCCGCATGAACGGAGCTTTCATAATGGGAAAAGAAGCCTTATGCCATCAGTCTCCAATTTCTAGGTTGACACGCAGCATACACGCAGGACCAGAGCTTACTGTCTCTACGCAGTGTTCTGGTACCGAAACGGTTGCTTAAGCAAAGTCCCTAGGAATGTTGGAAAGCTTACTACCGTGAAACTAAAGCAGAACAGCGATGAAGGCCTCATGGAGCTGCTGCACGCCTCCCGTTTTGCCAGGATAATCAGGGCCTTACTTCGAGGCTAGTGCTCACATTGACTTTCACGTTTGGTATAGAGCAGAGCAGGGTGAGCTTCCAACTAGGAACTGGAAGCACAAGGTTTCTTTGGAGAAAACTCATTTTCTTCTATGAACCATGCCGGCTGTAAGTAAAAGCACGGTAACAACAGTGCTTTTCAGGTAGCTTCGGGGCCGCATCAACGGAGCTTTCATAATGGGAAAACTAGCCTTGTGCCATCAGTCTCTAATTTCTAGGTTGACACGCAGCATACACGCAGGAGCAGAGCTTCCTGGTTCTACGCAGTGTTCTGGTACTGAAACGGGTGCTGAAGCAAGTCCCCTAGGAGTGTTGAAAAGCTTACTACCTTGAAACTAAAGCAGAACAACGATGAAGGCCTCATGGAGCTGCTGCACGCCTCTCGTTTTGCAAGGATAATCAGGGCCTTACTTCGAAGCTTGGGCTCACGTTGACTTTCACTTTAGGTATAGCGCAGAGCAGGGTGAGCTTCCAACAAGGAACTGGAAACCCAAGGTTTCGTAGGAGAAAACTCATTTTCTTCTCAGAACCATGCCGGCAGTGAGGAAAACCCCGGCAACAACAATGCTTTTCAGGTAGCTTCGAGGCCGCATGAACGGAGCTTTCATAATGGGAAAAGAAGCCTTATGCCATCAGTCTCCAATTTCTAGGTTGACACGCAGCATACACGCAGGACCAGAGCTTACTGTCTCTACGCAGTGTTCTGGTACCGAAACGGTTGCTTAAGCAAAGTCCCTAGGAATGTTGGAAAGCTTACTACCGTGAAACTAATGCAGAACAGCGATGAAGGCCTCATGGAGCTGCTGCACGCCTCCCGTTTTGCCAGGATAATCAGGGCCTTACTTCGAGGCTAGTGCTCACATTGACTTTCACGTTTGGTATAGAGCAGAGCAGGGTGAGCTTCCAACTAGGAACTGGAAGCACAAGGTTTCTTTCGAGAAAACTCATTTTCTTCTATGAACCATGCCGGCTGTAAGTAAAAGCACGGTAACAACAGTGCTTTTCAGGTAGCTTCGGGGCCGCATCAACGGAGCTTTCATAATGGGAAAACTAGCCTTGTGCCATCAGTCTCTAATTTCCAGGTTGACACGCAGCATACACGCAGGAGCAGAGCTTCCTGGTTCTACGCAGTGTTCTGGTACTGAAACGGGTGCTGAAGCAAGTCCCCTAGGAGTGTTGAAAAGCTTACTACCTTGAAACTAAAGCAGAACAACGATGAAGGCCTCATGGAGCTGCTGCACGCCTCTCGTTTTGCAAGGATAATCAGGGCCTTACTTTGAAGCTTGGGCTCACGTTGACTTTCACTTTAGGTATAGCGCAGAGCAGGGTGAGCTTCCAACAAGGAACTGGAAACCCAAGGTTTCGTAGGTGAAAACTCATTTTTTTCTCAGAACCATGCCGGCAGTGAGGAAAACCCCGGCAACAACAATGCTTTTCAGGTAGCTTCGAGGCCGCATGAACGGAGCTTTCATAATGGGAAAAGAAGCCTTATGCCATCAGTCTCCAATTTCTAGGTTGACACGCAGCATACACGCAGGACCAGAGCTTACTGTCTCTACGCAGTGTTCTGGTACCGAAACGGTTGCTTAAGCAAAGTCCCTAGG
Source organism: Eubalaena glacialis (assembly GCF_028564815.1). NCBI lineage: Eukaryota > Metazoa > Chordata > Mammalia > Artiodactyla > Balaenidae > Eubalaena > Eubalaena glacialis. The sequence goes on along the minus strand of NC_083721.1, from coordinate 137,925,744 downwards.
AATGTTGGAAAGCTTACTACCGTGAAACTAAAGCAGAACAGCGATGAAGGCCTCATGGAGCTGCTGCACGCCTCCCGTTTTGCCAGGATAATCAGGGCCTTACTTCGAGGCTAGTGCTCACATTGACTTTCACGTTTGGTATAGAGCAGAGCAGGGTGAGCTTCCAACTAGGAACTGGAAGCACAAGGTTTCTTTCGAGAAAACTCATTTTCTTCTATGAACCATGCCGGCTGTAAGTAAAAGCACGGTAACAACAGTGCTTTTCAGGTAGCTTCGGGGCCGCATCAACGGAGCTTTCATAATGGGAAAACTAGCCTTGTGCCATCAGTCTCTAATTTCTAGGTTGACACGCAGCATACACGCAGGAGCAGAGCTTCCTGGTTCTACGCAGTGTTCTGGTACTGAAACGGGTGCTGAAGCAAGGCCCCTAGGAGTGTTGAAAAGCTTACTACCTTGAAACTAAAGCAGAACAACGATGAAGGCCTCATGGAGCTGCTGCACGCCTCTCGTTTTGCAAGGATAATCAGGGCCTTACTTCGAAGCTTGGGCTCACGTTGACTTTCACTTTAGGTATAGCGCAGAGCAGGGTGAGCTTCCAACAAGGAACTGGAAACCCAAGGTTTCTCAGGAGAAAACTCATTTTCTTCTCAGAACCATGCCGGCAGTGAGGAAAACCCCGGCAACAACAATGCTTTTCAGGTAGCTTCGAGGCCGCATGAACGGAGCTTTCATAATGGGAAAAGAAGCCTTATGCCATCAGTCTCCAATTTCTAGGTTGACACGCAGCATACACGCAGGACCAGAGCTTACTGTCTCTACGCAGTGTTCTGGTACCGAAACGGTTGCTTAAGCAAAGTCCCTAGGAATGTTGGAAAGCTTACTACCGTGAAACTAAAGCAGAACAGCGATGAAGGCCTCATGGAGCTGCTGCACGCCTCCCGTTTTGCCAGGATAATCAGGGCCTTACTTCGAGGCTAGTGCTCACATTGACTTTCACGTTTGGTATAGAGCAGAGCAGGGTGAGCTTCCAACTAGGAACTGGAAGCACAAGGTTTCTTTGGAGAAAACTCATTTTCTTCTATGAACCATGCCGGCTGTAAGTAAAAGCACGGTAACAACAGTGCTTTTCAGGTAGCTTCGGGGCCGCATCAACGGAGCTTTCATAATGGGAAAACTAGCCTTGTGCCATCAGTCTCTAATTTCTAGGTTGACACGCAGCATACACGCAGGAGCAGAGCTTCCTGGTTCTACGCAGTGTTCTGGTACTGAAACGGGTGCTGAAGCAAGTCCCCTAGGAGTGTTGAAAAGCTTACTACCTTGAAACTAAAGCAGAACAACGATGAAGGCCTCATGGAGCTGCTGCACGCCTCTCGTTTTGCAAGGATAATCAGGGCCTTACTTCGAAGCTTGGGCTCACGTTGACTTTCACTTTAGGTATAGCGCAGAGCAGGGTGAGCTTCCAACAAGGAACTGGAAACCCAAGGTTTCGTAGGAGAAAACTCATTTTCTTCTCAGAACCATGCCGGCAGTGAGGAAAACCCCGGCAACAACAATGCTTTTCAGGTAGCTTCGAGGCCGCATGAACGGAGCTTTCATAATGGGAAAAGAAGCCTTATGCCATCAGTCTCCAATTTCTAGGTTGACACGCAGCATACACGCAGGACCAGAGCTTACTGTCTCTACGCAGTGTTCTGGTACCGAAACGGTTGCTTAAGCAAAGTCCCTAGGAATGTTGGAAAGCTTACTACCGTGAAACTAATGCAGAACAGCGATGAAGGCCTCATGGAGCTGCTGCACGCCTCCCGTTTTGCCAGGATAATCAGGGCCTTACTTCGAGGCTAGTGCTCACATTGACTTTCACGTTTGGTATAGAGCAGAGCAGGGTGAGCTTCCAACTAGGAACTGGAAGCACAAGGTTTCTTTCGAGAAAACTCATTTTCTTCTATGAACCATGCCGGCTGTAAGTAAAAGCACGGTAACAACAGTGCTTTTCAGGTAGCTTCGGGGCCGCATCAACGGAGCTTTCATAATGGGAAAACTAGCCTTGTGCCATCAGTCTCTAATTTCTAGGTTGACACGCAGCATACACGCAGGAGCAGAGCTTCCTGGTTCTACGCAGTGTTCTGGTACTGAATCGGGTGCTGAAGCAAGGCCCCTAGGAGTGTTGAAAAGCTTACTACCTTGAAACTAAAGCAGAACAACGATGAAGGCCTCATGGAGCTGCTGCACGCCTCTCGTTTTGCAAGGATAATCAGGGCCTTACTTCGAAGCTTGGGCTCACGTTGACTTTCACTTTAGGTATAGCGCAGAGCAGGGTGAGCTTCCAACAAGGAACTGGAAACCCAAGGTTTCTCAGGAGAAAACTCATTTTCTTCTCAGAACCATGCCGGCAGTGAGGAAAACCCCGGCAACAACAATGCTTTTCAGGTAGCTTCGAGGCCGCATGAACGGAGCTTTCATAATGGGAAAAGAAGCCTTATGCCATCAGTCTCCAATTTCTAGGTTGACACGCAGCATACACGCAGGACCAGAGCTTACTGTCTCTACGCAGTGTTCTGGTACCGAAACGGTTGCTTAAGCAAAGTCCCTAGGAATGTTGGAAAGCTTACTACCGTGAAACTAAAGCAGAACAGCGATGAAGGCCTCATGGAGCTGCTGCACGCCTCCCGTTTTGCCAGGATAATCAGGGCCTTACTTCGAGGCTAGTGCTCACATTGACTTTCACGTTTGGTATAGAGCAGAGCAGGGTGAGCTTCCAACTAGGAACTGGAAGCACAAGGTTTCTTTCGAGAAAACTCATTTTCTTCTATGAACCATGCCGGCTGTAAGTAAAAGCACGGTAACAACAGTGCTTTTCAGGTAGCTTCGGGGCCGCATCAACGGAGCTTTCATAATGGGAAAACTAGCCTTGTGCCATCAGTCTCTAATTTCTAGGTTGACACTCAGCATACACGCAGGAGCAGAGCTTCCTGGTTCTACGCAGTGTTCTGGTACTGAAACGGGTGCTGAAGCAAGGCCCCTAGGAGTGTTGAAAAGCTTACTACCTTGAAACTAAAGCAGAACAACGATGAAGGCCTCATGGAGCTGCTGCACGCCTCTCGTTTTGCAAGGATAATCAGGGCCTTACTTCGAAGCTTGGGCTCACGTTGACTTTCACTTTAGGTATAGCGCAGAGCAGGGTGAGCTTCCAACAAGGAACTGGAAACCCAAGGTTTCTCAGGAGAAAACTCATTTTCTTCTCAGAACCATGCCGGCAGTGAGGAAAACCCCGGCAACAACAATGCTTTTCAGGTAGCTTCGAGGCCGCATGAACGGAGCTTTCATAATGGGAAAAGAAGCCTTATGCCATCAGTCTCCAATTTCTAGGTTGACACGCAGCATACACGCAGGACCAGAGCTTACTGTCTCTACGCAGTGTTCTGGTACCGAAACGGTTGCTTAAGCAAAGTCCCTAGGAATGTTGGAAAGCTTACTACCGTGAAACTAAAGCAGAACAGCGATGAAGGCCTCATGGAGCTGCTGCACGCCTCCCGTTTTGCCAGGATAATCAGGGCCTTACTTCGAGGCTAGTGCTCACATTGACTTTCACGTTTGGTATAGAGCAGAGCAGGGTGAGCTTCCAACTAGGAACTGGAAGCACAAGGTTTCTTTCGAGAAAACTCATTTTCTTCTATGAACCATGCCGGCTGTAAGTAAAAGCACGGTAACAACAGTGCTTTTCAGGTAGCTTCGGGGCCGCATCAACGGAGCTTTCATAATGGGAAAACTAGCCTTGTGCCATCAGTCTCTAATTTCCAGGTTGACACGCAGCATACACGCAGGAGCAGAGCTTCCTGGTTCTACGCAGTGTTCTGGTACTGAAACGGGTGCTGAAGCAAGTCCCCTAGGAGTGTTGAAAAGCTTACTACCTTGAAACTAAAGCAGAACAACGATGAAGGCCTCATGAATCTGCTGCACGCCTCTCGTTTTGCAAGGATAATCAGGGCCTTACTTTGAAGCTTGGGCTCACGTTGACTTTCACTTTAGGTATAGCGCAGAGCAGGGTGAGCTTCCAACAAGGAACTGGAAACCCAAGGTTTCGTAGGTGAAAACTCATTTTTTTCTCAGAACCATGCCGGCAGTGAGGAAAACCCCGGCAACAACAATGCTTTTCAGGTAGCTTCGAGGCCGCATGAACGGAGCTTTCATAATGGGAAAAGAAGCCTTATGCCATCAGTCTCCAATTTCTAGGTTGACACGCAGCATACACGCAGGACCAGAGCTTACTGTCTCTACGCAGTGTTCTGGTACCGAAACGGTTGCTTAAGCAATGTCCCTAGGAATGTTGGAAAGCTTACTACCGTGAAACTAAAGCAGAACAGCGATGAAGGCCTCATGGAGCTGCTGCACGCCTCCCGTTTTGCCAGGATAATCAGGGCCTTACTTCGAGGCTAGTGCTCACATTGACTTTCACGTTTGGTATAGAGCAGAGCAGGGTGAGCTTCCAACTAGGAACTGGAAGCACAAGGTTTCTTTCGAGAAAACTCATTTTCTTCTATGAACCATGCCGGCTGTAAGTAAAAGCACGGTAACAACAGTGCTTTTCAGGTAGCTTCGGGGCCGCATCAACGGAGCTTTCATAATGGGAAAACTAGCCTTGTGCCATCAGTCTCTAATTTCCAGGTTGACACGCAGCATACACGCAGGAGCAGAGCTTCCTGGTTCTACGCAGTGTTCTGGTACTGAAACGGGTGCTGAAGCAAGTCCCCTAGGAGTGTTGAAAAGCTTACTACCTTGAAACTAAAGCAGAACAACGATGAAGGCCTCATGAATCTGCTGCACGCCTCTCGTTTTGCAAGGATAATCAGGGCCTTACTTTGAAGCTTGGGCTCACGTTGACTTTCACTTTAGGTATAGCGCAGAGCAGGGTGAGCTTCCAACAAGGAACTGGAAACCCAAGGTTTCGTAGGTGAAAACTCATTTTTTTCTCAGAACGATGCCGGCAGTGAGGAAAACCCCGGCAACAACAATGCTTTTCAGGTAGCTTCGAGGCCGCATGAACGGAGCTTTCATAATGGGAAAAGAAGCCTTATGCCATCAGTCTCCAATTTCTAGGTTGACACGCAGCATACACGCAGGACCAGAGCTTACTGTCTCTACGCAGTGTTCTGGTACCGAAACGGTTGCTTAAGCAATGTCCCTAGGAATGTTGGAAAGCTTACTACCGTGAAACTAAAGCAGAACAGCGATGAAGGCCTCATGGAGCTGCTGCACGCCTCCCGTTTTGCCAGGATAATCAGGGCCTTACTTCGAGGCTAGTGCTCACATTGACTTTCACGTTTGGTATAGAGCAGAGCAGGGTGAGCTTCCAACTAGGAACTGGAAGCACAAGGTTTCTTTCGAGAAAACTCATTTTCTTCTATGAACCATGCCGGCTGTAAGTAAAAGCACGGTAACAACAGTGCTTTTCAGGTAGCTTCGGGGCCGCATCAACGGAGCTTTCATAATGGGAAAACTAGCCTTGTGCCATCAGTCTCTAATTTCTAGGTTGACACTCAGCATACACGCAGGAGCAGAGCTTCCTGGTTCTACGCAGTGTTCTGGTACTGAAACGGGTGCTGAAGCAAGGCCCCTAGGAGTGTTGAAAAGCTTACTACCTTGAAACTAAAGCAGAACAACGATGAAGGCCTCATGAATCTGCTGCACGCCTCTCGTTTTGCAAGGATAATCAGGGCCTTACTTTGAAGCTTGGGCTCACGTTGACTTTCACTTTAGGTATAGCGCAGAGCAGGGTGAGCTTCCAACAAGGAACTGGAAACCCAAGGTTTCGTAGGTGAAAACTCATTTTTTTCTCAGAACCATGCCGGCAGTGAGGAAAACCCCGGCAACAACAATGCTTTTCAGGTAGCTTCGAGGCCGCATGAACGGAGCTTTCATAATGGGAAAAGAAGCCTTATGCCATCAGTCTCCAATTTCTAGGTTGACACGCAGCATACACGCAGGACCAGAGCTTACTGTCTCTACGCAGTGTTCTGGTACCGAAACGGTTGCTTAAGCAATGTCCCTAGGAATGTTGGAAAGCTTACTACCGTGAAACTAAAGCAGAACAGCGATGAAGGCCTCATGGAGCTGCTGCACGCCTCCCGTTTTGCCAGGATAATCAGGGCCTTACTTCGAGGCTAGTGCTCACATTGACTTTCACGTTTGGTATAGAGCAGAGCAGGGTGAGCTTCCAACTAGGAACTGGAAGCACAAGGTTTCTTTCGAGAAAACTCATTTTCTTCTATGAACCATGCCGGCTGTAAGTAAAAGCACGGTAACAACAGTGCTTTTCAGGTAGCTTCGGGGCCGCATCAACGGAGCTTTCATAATGGGAAAACTAGCCTTGTGCCATCAGTCTCTAATTTCTAGGTTGACACTCAGCATACACGCAGGAGCAGAGCTTCCTGGTTCTACGCAGTGTTCTGGTACTGAAACGGGTGCTGAAGCAAGGCCCCTAGGAGTGTTGAAAAGCTTACTACCTTGAAACTAAAGCAGAACAACGATGAAGGCCTCATGGAGCTGCTGCACGCCTCTCGTTTTGCAAGGATAATCAGGGCCTTACTTCGAAGCTTGGGCTCACGTTGACTTTCACTTTAGGTATAGCGCAGAGCAGGGTGAGCTTCTAACAAGGAACTGGAAACCCAAGGTTTCTCAGGAGAAAACTCATTTTCTTCTCAGAACCATGCCGGCAGTGAGGAAAACCCCGGCAACAACAATGCTTTTCAGGTAGCTTCGAGGCCGCATGAACGGAGCTTTCATAATGGGAAAAGAAGCCTTATGCCATCAGTCTCCAATTTCTAGGTTGACACGCAGCATACACGCAGGACCAGAGCTTACTGTCTCTACGCAGTGTTCTGGTACCGAAACGGTTGCTTAAGCAAAGTCCCTAGGAATGTTGGAAAGCTTACTACCGTGAAACTAAAGCAGAACAGCGATGAAGGCCTCATGGAGCTGCTGCACGCCTCCCGTTTTGCCAGGATAATCAGGGCCTTACTTCGAGGCTAGTGCTCACATTGACTTTCACGTTTGGTATAGAGCAGAGCAGGGTGAGCTTCCAACTAGGAACTGGAAGCACAAGGTTTCTTTCGAGAAAACTCATTTTCTTCTATGAACCATGCCGGCTGTAAGTAAAAGCACGGTAACAACAGTGCTTTTCAGGTAGCTTCGGGGCCGCATCAACGGAGCTTTCATAATGGGAAAACTAGCCTTGTGCCATCAGTCTCTAATTTCCAGGTTGACACGCAGCATACACGCAGGAGCAGAGCTTCCTGGTTCTACGCAGTGTTCTGGTACTGAAACGGGTGCTGAAGCAAGTCCCCTAGGAGTGTTGAAAAGCTTACTACCTTGAAACTAAAGCAGAACAACGATGAAGGCCTCATGAATCTGCTGCACGCCTCTCGTTTTGCAAGGATAATCAGGGCCTTACTTTGAAGCTTGGGCTCACGTTGACTTTCACTTTAGGTATAGCGCAGAGCAGGGTGAGCTTCCAACAAGGAACTGGAAACCCAAGGTTTCGTAGGTGAAAACTCATTTTTTTCTCAGAACCATGCCGGCAGTGAGGAAAACCCCGGCAACAACAATGCTTTTCAGGTAGCTTCGAGGCCGCATGAACGGAGCTTTCATAATGGGAAAAGAAGCCTTATGCCATCAGTCTCCAATTTCTAGGTTGACACGCAGCATACACGCAGGACCAGAGCTTACTGTCTCTACGCAGTGTTCTGGTACCGAAAGGGTTGCTTAAGCAAAGTCCCTAGGAATGTTGGAAAGCTTACTACCGTGAAACTAAAGCAGAACAGCGATGAAGGACTCATGGAGCTGCTGCACGCCTCCCGTTTTGCCAGGATAATCAGGGCCTTACTTCGAGGCTAGTGCTCACATTGACTTTCACGTTTGGTATAGAGCAGAGCAGGGTGAGCTTCCAACTAGGAACTGGAAGCACAAGGTTTCTTTCGAGAAAACTCATTTTCTTCTATGAACCATGCCGGCTGTAAGTAAAAGCACGGTAACAACAGTGCTTTTCAGGTAGCTTCGGGGCCGCATCAACGGAGCTTTCATAATGGGAAAACTAGCCTTGTGCCATCAGTCTCTAATTTCTAGGTTGACACGCAGCATACACGCAGGAGCAGAGCTTCCTGGTTCTACGCAGTGTTCTGGTACTGAAACGGGTGCTGAAGCAAGGCCCCTAGGAGTGTTGAAAAGCTTACTACCTTGAAACTAAAGCAGAACAACGATGAAGGCCTCATGGATCTGCTGCACGCCTCTCGTTTTGCAAGGATAATCAGGGCCTTACTTCGAAGCTTGGGCTCACGTTGACTTTCACTTTAGGTATAGCGCAGAGCAGGGTGAGCTTCCAACAAGGAACTGGAAACCCAAGGTTTCTCAGGAGAAAACTCATTTTCTTCTCAGAACCATGCCGGCAGTGGGGAAAACCCAGGCAACAACAATACTTTTCAGGTAGCTTCGAGGCCGCATGAACGGAGCTTTCATAATGGGAAAAGAAGCCTTATGCCATCAGTCTCCAATTTCTAGGTTGACACGCAGCATACACGCAGGACCAGAGCTTACTGTCTCTACGCAGTGTTCTGGTACCGAAACGGTTGCTTAAGCAAAGTCCCTAGGAATGTTGGAAAGCTTACTACCGTGAAACTAAAGCAGAACAGCGATGAAGGCCTCATGGAGCTGCTGCACGCCTCCCGTTTTGCCAGGATAATCAGGGCCTTACTTCGAGGCTAGTGCTCACATTGACTTTCACGTTTGGTATAGAGCAGAGCAGGGTGAGCTTCCAACTAGGAACTGGAAGCACAAGGTTTCTTTGGAGAAAACTCATTTTCTTCTATGAACCATGCCGGCTGTAAGTAAAAGCACGGTAACAACAGTGCTTTTCAGGTAGCTTCGGGGCCGCATCAACGGAGCTTTCATAATGGGAAAACTAGCCTTGTGCCATCAGTCTCTAATTTCTAGGTTGACACGCAGCATACACGCAGGAGCAGAGCTTCCTGGTTCTACGCAGTGTTCTGGTACTGAAACGGGTGCTGAAGCAAGTCCCCTAGGAGTGTTGAAAAGCTTACTACCTTGAAACTAAAGCAGAACAACGATGAAGGCCTCATGGAGCTGCTGCACGCCTCTCGTTTTGCAAGGATAATCAGGGCCTTACTTCGAAGCTTGGGCTCACGTTGACTTTCACTTTAGGTATAGCGCAGAGCAGGGTGAGCTTCCAACAAGGAACTGGAAACCCAAGGTTTCTCAGGAGAAAACTCATTTTCTTCTCAGAACCATGCCGGCAGTGAGGAAAACCCCGGCAACAACAATGCTTTTCAGGTAGCTTCGAGGCCGCATGAACGGAGCTTTCATAATGGGAAAAGAAGCCTTATGCCATCAGTCTCCAATTTCTAGGTTGACACGCAGCATACACGCAGGACCAGAGCTTACTGTCTCTACGCAGTGTTCTGGTACCGAAACGGTTGCTTAAGCAAAGTCCCTAGGAATGTTGGAAAGCTTACTACCGTGAAACTAAAGCAGAACAGCGATGAAGGCCTCATGGAGCTGCTGCACGTCTCCCGTTTTGCCAGGATAATCAGGGCCTTACTTCGAGGCTAGTGCTCACATTGACTTTCACGTTTGGTATAGAGCAGAGCAGGGTGAGCTTCCAACTAGGAACTGGAAGCACAAGGTTTCTTTCGAGAAAACTCATTTTCTTCTATGAACCATGCCGGCTGTAAGTAAAAGCACGGTAACAACAGTGCTTTTCAGGTAGCTTCGGGGCCGCATCAACGGAGCTTTCATAATGGGAAAACTAGCCTTGTGCCATCAGTCTCTAATTTCTAGGTTGACACGCAGCATACACGCAGGAGCAGAGCTTCCTGGTTCTACGCAGTGTTCTGGTACTGAAACGGGTGCTGAAGCAAGGCCCCTAGGAGTGTTGAAAAGCTTACTACCTTGAAACTAAAGCAGAACAACGATGAAGGCCTCATGGATCTGCTGCACGCCTCTCGTTTTGCAAGGATAATCAGGGCCTTACTTTGAAGCTTGGGCTCACGTTCACTTTCACTTTAGGTATAGCGCAGAGCAGGGTGAGCTTCCAACAAGGAACTGGAAACCCAAGGTTTCGTAGGAGAAAACTCATTTTCTTCTCAGAACCATGCCGGCAGTGAGGAAAACCCCGGCAACAACAATGCTTTTCAGGTAGCTTCGAGGCCGCATGAACGGAGCTTTCATAATGGGAAAAGAAGCCTTATGCCATCAGTCTCCAATTTCTAGGTTGACACGCAGCATACACGCAGGACCAGAGCTTACTGTCTCTACGCAGTGTTCTGGTACCGAAACGGTTGCTTAAGCAAAGTCCCTAGGAATGTTGGAAAGCTTACTACCGTGAAACTAATGCAGAACAGCGATGAAGGCCTCATGGAGCTGCTGCACGCCTCCCGTTTTGCCAGGATAATCAGGGCCTTACTTCGAGGCTAGTGCTCACATTGACTTTCACGTTTGGTATAGAGCAGAGCAGGGTGAGCTTCCAACTAGGAACTGGAAGCACAAGGTTTCTTTCGAGAAAACTCATTTTCTTCTATGAACCATGCCGGCTGTAAGTAAAAGCACGGTAACAACAGTGCTTTTCAGGTAGCTTCGGGGCCGCATCAACGGAGCTTTCATAATGGGAAAACTAGCCTTGTGCCATCAGTCTCTAATTTCTAGGTTGACACGCAGCATACACGCAGGAGCAGAGCTTCCTGGTTCTACGCAGTGTTCTGGTACTGAAACGGGTGCTGAAGCAAGGCCCCTAGGAGTGTTGAAAAGCTTACTACCTTGAAACTAAAGCAGAACAACGATGAAGGCCTCATGGAGCTGCTGCACGCCTCTCGTTTTGCAAGGATAATCAGGGCCTTACTTCGAAGCTTGGGCTCACGTTGACTTTCACTTTAGGTATAGCGCAGAGCAGGGTGAGCTTCCAACAAGGAACTGGAAACCCAAGGTTTCTCAGGAGAAAACTCATTTTCTTCTCAGAACCATGCCGGCAGTGAGGAAAACCCCGGCAACAACAATGCTTTTCAGGTAGCTTCGAGGCCGCATGAACGGAGCTTTCATAATGGGAAAAGAAGCCTTATGCCATCAGTCTCCAATTTCTAGGTTGACACGCAGCATACACGCAGGACCAGAGCTTACTGTCTCTACGCAGTGTTCTGGTACCGAAACGGTTGCTTAAGCAAAGTCCCTAGGAATGTTGGAAAGCTTACTACCGTGAAACTAAAGCAGAACAGCGATGAAGGCCTCATGGAGCTGCTGCACGCCTCCCGTTTTGCCAGGATAATCAGGGCCTTACTTCGAGGCTAGTGCTCACATTGACTTTCACGTTTGGTATAGAGCAGAGCAGGGTGAGCTTCCAACTAGGAACTGGAAGCACAAGGTTTCTTTCGAGAAAACTCATTTTCTTCTATGAACCATGCCGGCTGTAAGTAAAAGCACGGTAACAACAGTGCTTTTCAGGTAGCTTCGGGGCCGCATCAACGGAGCTTTCATAATGGGAAAACTAGCCTTGTGCCATCAGTCTCTAATTTCCAGGTTGACACGCAGCATACACGCAGAAGCAGAGCTTCCTGGTTCTACGCAGTGTTCTGGTACTGAAACGGGTGCTGAAGCAAGTCCCCTAGGAGTGTTGAAAAGCTTACTACCTTGAAACTAAAGCAGAACAACGATGAAGGCCTCATGGATCTGCTGCACGCCTCTCGTTTTGCAAGGATAATCAGGGCCTTACTTTGAAGCTTGGGCTCACGTTGACTTTCACTTTAGGTATAGCGCAGAGCAGGGTGAGCTTCCAACAAGGAACTGGAAACCCAAGGTTTCGTAGGAGAAAACTCATTTTCTTCTCAGAACCATGCCGGCAGTGAGGAAAACCCCGGCAACAACCATGCTTTTCAGGTAGCTTCGAGGCCGCATGAACGGAGCTTTCATAATGGGAAAAGAAGCTTTATGCCATCAGTCTCCAATATCTAGGTTGACACGCAGCATACACGCAGGACCAGAGCTTACTGTCTACGCAGTGTTCTGGTACCGAAACGGTTGCTTAAGCAAAGTCCCTAGGAGTCTTGGAAAGCTTACTACCGTGAAACTAAAGCAGAACAGCGATGAAGGCCTCATGGAGCTGCTGCACGCCTCCCGTTTTGCCAGGATAATCCGGACCTTACTTCGAGGCTAGTGCTCACATTGACTTTCACGTTTGGTATAGAGCAGAGCCGGGTGAGCTTCCAACTAGGAACTGGAAGCACAAGGTTTCTTTCGAGAAAACTCATTTTCTTCTATGAACCATGCCGGCTGTAAGTAAAAGCACGGTAACAACAGTGCTTTTCAGGTAGCTTCGGGGCCGCATCAACGGAGCTTTCATAATGGGAAAACTAGCCTTGTGCCATCAGTCTCTAATTTCTAGGTTGACACGCAGCATACACGCAGGAGCAGAGCTTCCTGGTTCTACGCAGTGTTCTGGTACTGAAACGGGTGCTGAAGCAAGGCCCCTAGGAGTGTTGAAAAGCTTACTACCTTGAAACTAAAGCAGAACAACGATGAAGGCCTCATGGAGCTGCTGCACGCCTCTCGTTTTGCAAGGATAATCAGGGCCTTACTTCGAAGCTTGGGCTCAGGTTGACTTTCATTTTAGGTATAGCGCAGAGCAGGGTGAGCTTCCAACAAGGAACTGGAAATCCCAGGTTTCTTAGGAGAAAACTCATTTTCTTCTCAGAACCATGCCGGCAGTGAGGAAAACCACGGCAACAACAATGCTTTTCAGGTAGCTTCGAGGCCGCATGAACGGAGCTTTCATAATGGGAAAAGAAGCCTTATGCCATCAGTCTCCAATTTCTAGGTTGACACGCAGCATACACGCAGGACCAGAGCTTACTGTCTCTACGCAGTGTTCTGGTACCGAAACGGTTGTTTAAGCAAAGTCCCTAGGAGTCTTGGAAAGCTTACTACCGTGAAACTAAAGCAGAACAGCGATGAAGGCCTCATGGAGCTGCTGCACGCCACCTGTTTTGCCAGGATAATCAGGGCCTTACTTCGAGGCTAGTGCTCACATTGACTTTCACGTTTGGTATAGAGCAGAGCAGGGTGAGCTTCCAACTAGGAACTGGAAGCACAAGGTTTCTTTGGAGAAAACTCATTTCTTCTATGTGCCATGCCGGCTGTAAGTAAGAGCACGGTAACAACAGTGCTTTTCAGGTAGCTTCGGGGCCGCATGAATGGAGCTTTCAAAATGGGAAAACAAGCCTTGTGCCATCAGTCTCTAATTTCTAGGTTGACACGCAGCATACACGCAGGAGCAGAGCTTCCTGGTTCTACGCAGTGTTCTGACTGAAACGGGTGCTGAAGCAAGGCCCCTAGGAGTGTTGAAAAGCTTACTACCTTGAAACTAAAGCAGAACAACGATGAAGGCCTCATGGAGCTGCTGCACGCCTCTCGTTTTGCAAGGATAATCAGGGCCTTACTTCGAAGCTTGGGCTCACGTTGACTTTCATTTTAGGTATAGAGCAGAGCAGGGTGAGCTTCCAAAGGAACGGGAAACCCAAGGTTTCTTAGGAGAAAACTCATTTTCTTCTCAGAACCATGCCGGCAGTGAGGAAAACCCCGGCAACAACAATGCTTTTCAGGTAGCTTCGAGGCCGCATGAACGGAGCTTTCATAATGGGAAAAGAAGCCTTATGCCATCAGTCTCCAATTTCTAGGTTGACACGCAGCATACACGCAGGACCAGAGCTTACTGTCTCTACGCAGTGTTCTGGTACCGAAACGGTTGCTTAAGCAAAGTCCCTAGGAATGTTGGAAAGCTTACAACCGTGAAACTAAAGCAGAACAGCGATGAAGGCCTCATGGAGCTGCTGCACGCCTCCCGTTTTGCCAGGATAATCAGGGCCTTACTTCGAGGCTAGTGCTCACATTGACTTTCACGTTTGGTATAGAGCAGAGCAGGGTGAGCTTCCAACAAGGAACTGGAAACCCAAGGTTTCGTAGGAGAAAACTCATTTTCTTCTCAGAACCATGCCGGCAGTGAGGAAAACCCCGGCAACAACCATGCTTTTCAGGTAGCTTCGAGGCCGCATGAACGGAGCTTTCATAATGGGAAAAGAAGCTTTATGCCATCAGTCTCCAATATCTAGGTTGACACGCAGCATACACGCAGGACCAGAGCTTACTGTCTAAACAGTGTTCTGGTACCGAAACGGTTGCTTAAGCAAAGTCCCTAGGAGTCTTGGAAAGCTTACTACCGTGAAACTAAAGCAGAACAGCGATGAAGGCCTCATGGAGCTGCTGCACGCCTCCCATTTTGCCAGGATAATCAGGGCCTTACTTCGAGGCTAGTGCTCACATTGACTTTCACGTTTGGTATAGAGCAGAGCAGGGTGAGCTTCCAACTAGGAACTGGAAGCACAAGGTTTCTTTCGAGAAAACTCATTTTCTTCTATGAACCATGCCGGCTGTAAGTAAAAGCACGGTAACAACAGTGCTTTTCAGGTAGCTTCGGGGCCGCATCAACGGAGCTTTCATAATGGGAAAACTAGCCTTGTGCCATCAGTCTCTAATTTCCAGGTTGACACGCAGCATACACGCAGAAGCAGAGCTTCCTGGTTCTACGCAGTGTTCTGGTACTGAAACGGGTGCTGAAGCAAGTCCCCTAGGAGTGTTGAAAAGCTTACTACCTTGAAACTAAAGCAGAACAACGATGAAGGCCTCATGGATCTGCTGCACGCCTCTCGTTTTGCAAGGATAATCAGGGCCTTACTTTGAAGCTTGGGCTCACGTTGACTTTCACTTTAGGTATAGCGCAGAGCAGGGTGAGCTTCCAACAAGGAACTGGAAACCCAAGGTTTCGTAGGACAAAACTCATTTTCTTCTCAGAACCATGCCGGCAGTGAGGAAAACCCCGGCAACAACCATGCTTTTCAGGTAGCTTCGAGGCCGCATGAACGGAGCTTTCATAATGGGAAAAGAAGCTTTATGCCATCAGTCTCCAATATCTAGGTTGACACGCAGCATACACGCAGGACCAGAGCTTACTGTCTACGCAGTGTTCTGGTACCGAAACGGTTGCTTAAGCAAAGTCCCTAGGAGTCTTGGAAAGCTTACTACCGTGAAACTAAAGCAGAACAGCGATGAAGGCCTCATGGAGCTGCTGCACGCCTCCCGTTTTGCCAGGATAATCCGGACCTTACTTCGAGGCTAGTGCTCACATTGACTTTCACGTTTCGTATAGAGCAGAGCCGGGTGAGCTTCCAACTAGGAACTGGAAGCCCAAGGTTTCTTTCGAGAAAACTCATTTTCTTCTATGAACCATGCCGGCTGTAAGTAAAAGCACGGTAACAACAGTGCTTTTCAGGTAGCTTCGGGGCCGCATCAACGGAGCTTTCATAATGGGAAAACTAGCCTTGTGCCATCAGTCTCTAATTTCTAGGTTGACACGCAGCATACACGCAGGAGCAGAGCTTCCTGGTTCTACGCAGTGTTCTGGTACTGAAACGGGTGCTGAAGCAAGGCCCCTAGGAGTGTTGAAAAGCTTAC
This sequence comes from Eubalaena glacialis, assembly GCF_028564815.1. Taxonomy (NCBI): domain Eukaryota; kingdom Metazoa; phylum Chordata; class Mammalia; order Artiodactyla; family Balaenidae; genus Eubalaena; species Eubalaena glacialis. The sequence goes on along the minus strand of NC_083721.1, from coordinate 137,910,186 downwards.
TACCTTGAAACTAAAGCAGAACAACGATGAAGGCCTCATGGAGCTGCTGCACGCCTCTCGTTTTGCAAGGATAATCAGGGCCTTACTTCGAAGCTTGGGCTCACGTTGACTTTCACTTTAGGTATAGCGCAGAGCAGGGTGAGCTTCCAACAAGGAACTGGAAATCCCAGGTTTCTTAGGAGAAAACTCATTTTCTTCTCAGAACCATGCCGGCAGTGAGGAAAACCACGGCAACAACAATGCTTTTCAGGTAGCTTCGAGGCCGCATGAACGGAGCTTTCATAATGGGAAAAGAAGCCTTATGCCATCAGTCTCCAATTTCTAGGTTGACACGCAGCATACACGCAGGACCAGAGCTTACTGTCTCTACGCAGTGTTCTGGTACCGAAACGGTTGTTTAAGCAAAGTCCCTAGGAGTCTTGGAAAGCTTACTACCGTGAAACTAAAGCAGAACAGCGATGAAGGCCTCATGGAGCTGCTGCACGCCACCTGTTTTGCCAGGATAATCAGGGCCTTACTTCGAGGCTAGTGCTCACATTGACTTTCACGTTTGGTATAGAGCAGAGCAGGGTGAGCTTCCAACTAGGAACTGGAAGCACAAGGTTTCTTTGGAGAAAACTCATTTCTTCTATGTGCCATGCCGGCTGTAAGTAAGAGCACGGTAACAACAGTGCTTTTCAGGTAGCTTCGGGGCCGCATGAATGGAGCTTTCAAAATGGGAAAACAAGCCTTGTGCCATCAGTCTCTAATTTCTAGGTTGACACGCAGCATACACGCAGGAGCAGAGCTTCCTGGTTCTACGCAGTGTTCTGACTGAAACGGGTGCTGAAGCAAGGCCCCTAGGAGTGTTGAAAAGCTTACTACCTTGAAACTAAAGCAGAACAACGATGAAGGCCTCATGGAGCTGCTGCACGCCTCTCGTTTTGCAAGGATAATCAGGGCCTTACTTCGAAGCTTGGGCTCACGTTGACTTTCACTTTAGGTATAGAGCAGAGCAGGGTGAGCTTCCAAAGGAACGGGAAACCCAAGGTTTCTTAGGAGAAAACTCATTTTCTTCTCAGAACCATGCCGGCAGTGAGGAAAACCCCGGCAACAACAATGCTTTTCAGGTAGCTTCGAGGCCGCATGAACGGAGCTTTCATAATGGGAAAAGAAGCCTTATGCCATCAGTCTCCAATTTCTAGGTTGACACGCAGCATACACGCAGGACCAGAGCTTACTGTCTCTACGCAGTGTTCTGGTACCGAAACGGTTGCTTAAGCAAAGTCCCTAGGAATGTTGGAAAGCTTACAACCGTGAAACTAAAGCAGAACAGCGATGAAGGCCTCATGGAGCTGCTGCACGCCTCCCGTTTTGCCAGGATAATCAGGGCCTTACTTCGAGGCTAGTGCTCACATTGACTTTCACGTTTGGTATAGAGCAGAGCAGGGTGAGCTTCCAACAAGGAACTGGAAACCCAAGGTTTCTCAGGAGAAAACTCATTTTCTTTTCAGAACCATGCCGGCAGTGAGGAAAACCCCGGCAACAACCATGCTTTTCAGGTAGCTTCGAGGCCGCATGAACGGAGCTTTCATAATGGGAAAAGAAGCTTTATGCCATCAGTCTCCAATTTCTAGGTTGACACGGAGCATACACGCAGGAGCAGAGCTTCCTGGTTCTACGCAGTGTTCTGGTACTGAAACGGGTGCTGAAGCAAGGCCCCTAGGAGTGTTGAAAAGCTTACTACCTTGAAACTAAAGCAGAACAACGATGAAGGCCTCATGGAGCTGCTGCACGCGTCTCGTTTTGCAATGATAATCAGGGCCTTACTTCGAAGCTTGGGCTCACGTTGACTTTCACTTTAGGTATAGCGCAGAGCAGGGTGAGCTTCCAACAAGGAACTGGAAACCCAAGGTTTCTCAGGAGAAAACTCATTTTCTTCTCAGAACCATGCCGGCAGTGAGGAAAACCCCGGCAACAACAATGCTTTTCAGGTAGCTTCGAGGCCGCATGAACGGAGCTTTCATAATGGGAAAAGAAGCCTTATGCCATCAGTCTCCAATTTCTAGGTTGACACGCAGCATACACGCAGGACCAGAGCTTACTGTCTCTACGCAGTGTTCTGGTACCGAAACGGTTGCTTAAGCAAAGTCCCTAGGAATGTTGGAAAGCTTACTACCGTGAAACTAAAGCAGAACAGCGATGAAGGCCTCATGGAGCTGCTGCACGCCTCCCGTTTTGCCAGGATAATCAGGGCCTTACTTCGAGGCTAGTGCTCACATTGACTTTCACGTTTGGTATAGAGCAGAGCAGGGTGAGCTTCCAACTAGGAACTGGAAGCACAAGGTTTCTTTCGAGAAAACTCATTTTCTTCTATGAACCATGCCGGCTGTAAGTAAAAGCACGGTAACAACAGTGCTTTTCAGGTAGCTTCGGGGCCGCATCAACGGAGCTTTCATAATGGGAAAACTAGCCTTGTGCCATCAGTCTCTAATTTCCAGGTTGACACGCAGCATACACGCAGGAGCAGAGCTTCCTGGTTCTACGCAGTGTTCTGGTACTGAAACGGGTGCTGAAGCAAGGCCCCTAGGAGTGTTGAAAAGCTTACTACCTTGAAACTAAAGCAGAACAACGATGAAGGCCTCATGGAGCTGCTGCACGCGTCTCGTTTTGCAATGATAATCAGGGCCTTACTTCGAAGCTTGGGCTCACGTTGACTTTCACTTTAGGTATAGCGAAGAGCAGGGTGAGCTTCCAACAAGGAACTGGAAACCCAAGGTTTCTCAGGAGAAAACTCATTTTCTTCTCAGAACCATGCCGGCAGTGAGGAAAACCCCGGCAACAACAATGCTTTTCAGGTAGCTTCGAGGCCGCATGAACGGAGCTTTCATAATGGGAAAAGAAGCCTTATGCCATCAGTCTCCAATTTCTAGGTTGACACGCAGCATACACGCAGGACCAGAGCTTACTGTCTCTACGCAGTGTTCTGGTACCGAAACGGTTGCTTAAGCAAAGTCCCTAGGAATGTTGGAAAGCTTACTACCGTGAAACTAAAGCAGAACAGCGATGAAGGCCTCATGGAGCTGCTGCACGCCTCCCGTTTTGCCAGGATAATCAGGGCCTTACTTCGAGGCTAGTGCTCACATTGACTTTCACGTTTGGTATAGAGCAGAGCAGGGTGAGCTTCCAACTAGGAACTGGAAGCACAAGGTTTCTTTCGAGAAAACTCATTTTCTTCTATGAACCATGCCGGCTGTAAGTAAAAGCACGGTAACAACAGTGCTTTTCAGGTAGCTTCGGGGCCGCATCAACGGAGCTTTCATAATGGGAAAACTAGCCTTGTGCCATCAGTCTCTAATTTCCAGGTTGACACGCAGCATACACGCAGGAGCAGAGCTTCCTGGTTCTACGCAGTGTTCTGGTACTGAAACGGGTGCTGAAGCAAGTCCCCTAGGAGTGTTGAAAAGCTTACTACCTTGAAACTAAAGCAGAACAACGATGAAGGCCTCATGGATCTGCTGTACGCCTCTCGTTTTGCAAGGATAATCAGGGCCTTACTTTGAAGCTTGGGCTCACGTTGACTTTCACTTTAGGTATAGCGCAGAGCAGGGTGAGCTTCCAACAAGGAACTGGAAACCCAAGGTTTCGTAGGAGAAAACTCATTTTCTTCTCAGAACCATGCCGGCAGTGAGGAAAACCCCGGCAACAACAATGCTTTTCAGGTAGCTTCGAGGCCGCATGAACGGAGCTTTCATAATGGGAAAAGAAGCCTTATGCCATCAGTCTCCAATTTCTAGGTTGACACGCAGCATACACGCAGGACCAGAGCTTACTGTCTCTACGCAGTGTTCTGGTACCGAAACGGTTGCTTAAGCAAAGTCCCTAGGAATGTTGGAAAGCTTACTACCGTGACACTAAAGCAGAACAGCGATGAAGGCCTCATGGAGCTGCTGCACGCCTCCCGTTTTGCCAGGATAATCAGGGCCTTACTTCGAGGCTAGTGCTCACATTGACTTTCACGATTGGTATAGAGCAGAGCAGGGTGAGCTTCCAACTAGGAACTGGAAGCACAAGGTTTCTTTCGAGAAAACTCATTTTCTTCTATGAACCATGCCGGCTGTAAGTAAAAGCACGGTAACAACAGTGCTTTTCAGGTAGCTTCGGGGCCGCATCAACGGAGCTTTCATAATGGGAAAACTAGCCTTGTGCCATCAGTCTCTAATTTCTAGGTTGACACGCAGCATACACGCAGGAGCAGAGCTTCCTGGTTCTACGCAGTGTTCTGGTACTGAAACGGGTGCTGAAGCAAGGCCCCTAGGAGTGTTGAAAAGCTTACTACCTTGAAACTAAAGCAGAACAACGATGAAGGCCTCATGGATCTGCTGCACGCCTCTCGTTTTGCAAGGATAATCAGGGCCTTACTTTGAAGCTTGGGCTCACGTTGACTTTCACTTTAGGTATAGCGCAGAGCAGGGTGAGCTTCCAACAAGGAACTGGAAACCCAAGGTTTCTTAGGAGAAAACTCATTTTCTTCTCAGAACCATGCCGGCAGTGAGGAAAACCCCGGCAACAACAATGCTTTTCAGGTAGCTTCGAGGCCGCATGAACGGAGCTTTCATAATGGGAAAAGAAGCCTTATGCCATCAGTCTCCAATTTCTAGGTTGACACGCAGCATACACGCAGGACCAGAGCTTACTGTCTCTACGCAGTGTTCTGGTACCGAAACGGTTGCTTAAGCAAAGTCCCTAGGAATGTTGGAAAGCTTACTACCGTGAAACTAATGCAGAACAGCGATGAAGGCCTCATGGAGCTGCTGCACGCCTCCCGTTTTGCCAGGATAATCAGGGCCTTACTTCGAGGCTAGTGCTCACATTGACTTTCACGTTTGGTATAGAGCAGAGCAGGGTGAGCTTCCAACTAGGAACTGGAAGCACAAGGTTTCTTTCGAGAAAACTCATTTTCTTCTATGAACCATGCCGGCTGTAAGTAAAAGCACGGTAACAACAGTGCTTTTCAGGTAGCTTCGGGGCCGCATCAACGGAGCTTTCATAATGGGAAAACTAGCCTTGTGCCATCAGTCTCTAATTTCTAGGTTGACACGCAGCATACACGCAGGAGCAGAGCTTCCTGGTTCTACGCAGTGTTCTGGTACTGAAACGGGTGCTGAAGCAAGGCCCCTAGGAGTGTTGAAAAGCTTACTACCTTGAAACTAAAGCAGAACAACGATGAAGGCCTCATGGAGCTGCTGCACGCCTCTCGTTTTGCAAGGATAATCAGGGCCTTACTTCGAAGCTTGGGCTCACGTTGACTTTCATTTTAGGTATAGCGCAGAGCAGGGTGAGCTTCCAACAAGGAACTGGAAATCCCAGGTTTCTTAGGAGAAAACTCATTTTCTTCTCAGAACCATGCCGGCAGTGAGGAAAACCACGGCAACAACAATGCTTTTCAGGTAGCTTCGAGGCCGCATGAACGGAGCTTTCATAATGGGAAAAGAAGCCTTATGCCATCAGTCTCCAATTTCTAGGTTGACACGCAGCATACACGCAGGACCAGAGCTTACTGTCTCTACGCAGTGTTCTGGTACCGAAACGGTTGTTTAAGCAAAGTCCCTAGGAGTCTTGGAAAGCTTACTACCGTGAAACTAAAGCAGAACAGCGATGAAGGCCTCATGGAGCTGCTGCACGCCACCTGTTTTGCCAGGATAATCAGGGCCTTACTTCGAGGCTAGTGCTCACATTGACTTTCACGTTTGGTATAGAGCAGAGCAGGGTGAGCTTCCAACTAGGAACTGGAAGCACAAGGTTTCTTTGGAGAAAACTCATTTCTTCTATGTGCCATGCCGGCTGTAAGTAAGAGCACGGTAACAACAGTGCTTTTCAGGTAGCTTCGGGGCCGCATGAATGGAGCTTTCAAAATGGGAAAACAAGCCTTGTGCCATCAGTCTCTAATTTCTAGGTTGACACGCAGCATACACGCAGGAGCAGAGCTTCCTGGTTCTACGCAGTGTTCTGACTGAAACGGGTGCTGAAGCAAGGCCCCTAGGAGTGTTGAAAAGCTTACTACCTTGATACTAAAGCAGAACAACGATGAAGGCCTCATGGAGCTGCTGCACGCCTCTCGTTTTGCAAGGATAATCAGGGCCTTACTTCGAAGCTTGGGCTCACGTTGACTTTCATTTTAGGTATAGAGCAGAGCAGGGTGAGCTTCCAAAGGAACGGGAAACCCAAGGTTTCTTAGGAGAAAACTCATTTTCTTCTCAGAACCATGCCGGCAGTGAGGAAAACCCCGGCAACAACAATGCTTTTCAGGTAGCTTCGAGGCCGCATGAACGGAGCTTTCATAATGGGAAAAGAAGCCTTATGCCATCAGTCTCCAATTTCTAGGTTGACACCCAGATACACGCAGGACCAGAGCTTACTGTCTCTACGCAGTGTTCTGGTACCGAAACGGTTGCTTAAGCAAAGTCCCTAGGAATGTTGGAAAGCTTACAACCGTGAAACTAAAGCAGAACAGCGATGAAGGCCTCATGGAGCTGCTGCACGCCTCCCGTTTTGCCAGGATAATCAGGGCCTTACTTCGAGGCTAGTGCTCACATTGACTTTCACGTTTGGTATAGAGCAGAGCAGGGTGAGCTTCCAACAAGGAACTGGAAACCCAAGGTTTCTCAGGAGAAAACTCATTTTCTTCTCAGAACCATGCCGGCAGTGAGGAAAACCCCGGCAACAACCATGCTTTTCAGGTAGCTTCGAGGCCGCATGAACGGAGCTTTCATAATGGGAAAAGAAGCTTTATGCCATCAGTCTCCAATTTCTAGGTTGACACGCAGCATACACGCAGGAGCAGAGCTTCCTGGTTCTACGCAGTGTTCTGGTACTGAAACGGGTGCTGAAGCAAGTCCCCTAGGAGTGTTGAAAAGCTTACTACCTTGAAACTAAAGCAGAACAACGATGAAGGCCTCATGGAGCTGCTGCACGCCTCTCGTTTTGCAAGGATAATCAGGGCCTTACTTCGAAGCTTGGGCTCACGTTGACTTTCACTTTAGGTATAGCGCAGAGCAGGGTGAGCTTCCAACAAGGAACTGGAAACCCAAGGTTTCTCAGGAGAAAACTCATTTTCTTCTCAGAACCATGCCGGCAGTGAGGAAAACCCCGGCAACAACAATGCTTTTCAGGTAGCTTCGAGGCCGCATGAACGGAGCTTTCATAATGGGAAAAGAAGCCTTATGCCATCAGTCTCCAATTTCTAGGTTGACACGCAGCATACACGCAGGACCAGAGCTTACTGTCTCTACGCAGTGTTCTGGTACCGAAACGGTTGCTTAAGCAAAGTCCCTAGGAATGTTGGAAAGCTTACTACCGTGAAACTAAAGCAGAACAGCGATGAAGGCCTCATGGAGCTGCTGCACGCCTCCCGTTTTGCCAGGATAATCAGGGCCTTACTTCGAGGCTAGTGCTCACATTGACTTTCACGTTTGGTATAGAGCAGAGCAGGGTGAGCTTCCAACTAGGAACTGGAAGCACAAGGTTTCTTTCGAGAAAACTCATTTTCTTCTATGAACCATGCCGGCTGTAAGTAAAAGCACGGTAACAACAGTGCTTTTCAGGTAGCTTCGGGGCCGCATCAACGGAGCTTTCATAATGGGAAAACTAGCCTTGTGCCATCAGTCTCTAATTTCCAGGTTGACACGCAGCATACACGCAGGAGCAGAGCTTCCTGGTTCTACGCAGTGTTCTGGTACTGAAACGGGTGCTGAAGCAAGTCCCCTAGGAGTGTTGAAAAGCTTACTACCTTGAAACTAAAGCAGAACAACGATGAAGGCCTCATGGATCTGCTGCACGCCTCTCGTTTTGCAAGGATAATCAGGGCCTTACTTTGAAGCTTGGGCTCACGTTGACTTTCACTTTAGGTATAGCGCAGAGCAGGGTGAGCTTCCAACAAGGAACTGGAAACCCAAGGTTTCGTAGGAGAAAACTCATTTTCTTCTCAGAACCATGCCGGCAGTGAGGAAAACCCCGGCAACAACAATGCTTTTCAGGTAGCTTCGAGGCCGCATGAACGGAGCTTTCATAATGGGAAAAGAAGCCTTATGCCATCAGTCTCCAATTTCTAGGTTGACACGCAGCATACACGCAGGACCAGAGCTTACTGTCTCTACGCAGTGTTCTGGTACCGAAACGGTTGCTTAAGCAAAGTCCCTAGGAATGTTGGAAAGCTTACTACCGTGACACTAAAGCAGAACAGCGATGAAGGCCTCATGGAGCTGCTGCACGCCTCCCGTTTTGCCAGGATAATCAGGGCCTTACTTCGAGGCTAGTGCTCACATTGACTTTCACGATTGGTATAGAGCAGAGCAGGGTGAGCTTCCAACTAGGAACTGGAAGCACAAGGTTTCTTTCGAGAAAACTCATTTTCTTCTATGAACCATGCCGGCTGTAAGTAAAAGCACGGTAACAACAGTGCTTTTCAGGTAGCTTCGGGGCCGCATCAACGGAGCTTTCATAATGGGAAAACTAGCCTTGTGCCATCAGTCTCTAATTTCTAGGTTGACACGCAGCATACACGCAGGAGCAGAGCTTCCTGGTTCTACGCAGTGTTCTGGTACTGAAACGGGTGCTGAAGCAAGTCCCCTAGGAGTGTTGCAAAGCTTACTACCTTGAAACTAAAGCAGAACAACGATGAAGGCCTCATGGAGCTGCTGCACGCCTCTCGTTTTGCAAGGATAATCAGGGCCTTACTTCGAAGCTTGGGCTCACGTTGACTTTCACATTAGGTATCGAGCAGAGTAGGGTGAGCTTCCAACAAGGAACTGGAAACCCAAGGTTTCTTAGGAGAAAACTCATTTTCTTCTCAGAACAATGCCGGCAGTGAGGAAAACCCCGGCAACAACCATGCTTTTCAGGTAGCTTCGAGGCCGCATGAACGGAGCTTTCATAATGGGAAAAGAAGCTTTATGCCATCAGTCTCCAATATCTAGGTTGACACGCAGCATACACGCAGGACCAGAGCTTACTGTCTACGCAGTGTTCTGGTACCGAAATGGTTGCTTAAGCAAAGTCCCTAGGAGTCTTGGAAAGCTTACTACCGTGAAACTAAAGCAGAACAGCGATGAAGGCCTCATGGAGCTGCTGCACGCCTCCCGTTTTGCCAGGATAATCCGGACCTTACTTCGAGGCTAGTGCTCACATTGACTTTCACGTTTGGTATAGAGCAGAGCAGGGTGAGCTTCCAACTAGGAACTGGAAGCACAAGGTTTCTTTCGAGAAAACTCATTTTCTTCTATGAACCATGCCGGCTGTAAGTAAAAGCACGGTAACAACAGTGCTTTTCAGGTAGCTTCGGGGCCGCATCAACGGAGCTTTCATAATGGGAAAACTAGCCTTGTGCCATCAGTCTCTAATTTCTAGGTTGACACGCAGCATACACGCAGGAGCAGAGCTTCCTGGTTCTACGCAGTGTTCTGGTACTGAAACGGGTGCTGAAGCAAGGCCCCTAGGAGTGTTGAAAAGCTTACTACCTTGAAACTAAAGCAGAACAACGATGAAGGCCTCATGGAGCTGCTGCACGCCTCTCGTTTTGCAAGGATAATCAGGGCCTTACTTCGAAGCTTCGGCTCACGTTGACTTTCACTTTAGGTATAGCGCAGAGCAGGGTGAGCTTCCAACAATGAACTGGAAACCCAAGGTTTCTCAGGAGAAAACTCATTTTCTTCTCAGAACCATGCTGGCAGTGAGGAAAACCCCGGCAACAACAATGCTTTTCAGGTAGCTTCGAGGCCGCATGAACGGAGCTTTCATAATGGGAAAAGAAGCCTTATGCCATCAGTCTCCAATTTCTAGGTTGACACGCAGCATACACGCAGGACCAGAGCTTACTGTCTCTACGCAGTGTTCTGGTACCGAAACGGTTGCTTAAGCAAAGTCCCTAGGAATGTTGGAAAGCTTACTACCGTGAAACTAAAGCAGAACAGCGATGAAGGCCTCATGGAGCTGCTGCACGCCTCCCGTTTTGCCAGGATAATCAGGGCCTTACTTCGAGGCTAGTGCTCACATTGACTTTCACGTTTGGTATAGAGCAGAGCAGGGTGAGCTTCCAACTAGGAACTGGAAGCACAAGGTTTCTTTCGAGAAAACTCATTTTCTTCTATGAACCATGCCGGCTGTAAGTAAAAGCACGGTAACAACAGTGCTTTTCAGGTAGCTTCGGGGCCGCATCAACGGAGCTTTCATAATGGGAAAACTAGCCTTGTGCCATCAGTCTCTAATTTCCAGGTTGACACGCAGCATACACGCAGGAGCAGAGCTTCCTGGTTCTACGCAGTGTTCTGGTACTGAAACGGGTGCTGAAGCAAGTCCCCTAGGAGTGTTGAAAAGCTTACTACCTTGAAACTAAAGCAGAACAACGATGAAGGCCTCATGGATCTGCTGCACGCCTCTCGTTTTGCAAGGATAATCAGGGCCTTACTTTGAAGCTTGGGCTCACGTTGACTTTCACTTTAGGTATAGCGCAGAGCAGGGTGAGCTTCCAACAAGGAACTGGAAACCCAAGGTTTTGTAGGATAAAACTCATTTTTTTCTCAGAACCATGCCGGCAGTGAGGAAAACCCCGGCAACAACAATGCTTTTCAGGTAGCTTCGAGGCCGCATGAACGGAGCTTTCATAATGGGAAAAGAAGCCTTATGCCATCAGTCTCCAATTTCTAGGTTGACACGCAGCATACACGCAGGACCAGAGCTTACTGTCTCTACGCAGTGTTCTGGTACCGAAACGGTTGCTTAAGCAAAGTCCCTAGGAATGTTGGAAAGCTTACTACCGTGAAACTAAAGCAGAACAGCGATGAAGGCCTCATGGAGCTGCTGCACGCCTCCCGTTTTGCCAGGATAATCAGGGCCTTACTTCGAGGCTAGTGCTCACATTGACTTTCACGTTTGGTATAGAGCAGAGCAGGGTGAGCTTCCAACTAGGAACTGGAAGCACAAGGTTTCTTTCGAGAAAACTCATTTTCTTCTATGAACCATGCCGGCTGTAAGTAAAAGCACGGTAACAACAGTGCTTTTCATGTAGCTTCGGGGCCGCATCAACGGAGCTTTCATAATGGGAAAACTAGCCTTGTGCCATCAGTCTCTAATTTCTAGGTTGACACGCAGCATACACGCAGGAGCAGAGCTTCCTGGTTCTACGCAGTGTTCTGGTACTGAAACGGGTGCTGAAGCAAGTCCCCTAGGAGTGTTGCAAAGCTTACTACCTTGAAACTAAAGCAGAACAACGATGAAGGCCTCATGGAGCTGCTGCACGCCTCTCGTTTTGCAAGGATAATCAGGGCCTTACTTCGAAGCTTGGGCTCACAGTGACTTTCACATTAGGTATAGAGCAGAGCAGGGTGAGCTTCCAACAAGGAACTGGAAACCCAAGGTTTCTTAGGAGAAAACTCATTTTCTTCTCAGAACCATGCCGGCAGTGAGGAAAACCCCGGCAACAACCATGCTTTTCAGGTAGCTTCGAGGCCGCATGAACGGAGCTTTCATAATGGGAAAAGAAGCTTTATGCCATCAGTCTCCAATATCTAGGTTGACACGCAGCATACACGCAGGACCAGAGCTTACTGTCTACGCAGTGTTCTGGTACCGAAACGGTTGCTTAAGCAAAGTCCCTAGGAGTCTTGGAAAGCTTACTACCGTGAAACTAAAGCAGAACAGCGATGAAGGCCTCATGGAGCTGCTGCACGCCTCCCGTTTTGCCAGCATAATCAGGGACTTACTTCGAAGCTAGTGCTCACATTGACTTTCACGTTTGGTATAGAGCAGAGCAGGGTGAGCTTCCAACTAGGAACTGGAAGCACAAGGTTTCTTTGGAGAAAACTCATTTTATTCTATGAACCATGCCGGCTGTAAGTAAAAGCACGGTAACAACAGTGCTTTTCAGGTAGCTTCGGGGCCGCATGAATGGAGATTTCAAAATGGGAAAAGAAGCCTTGTGCCATCAGTCTCTAATTTCTAGGTTGACACGCAGCATACACGCAGGAGCAGAGCTTCCTGGTTCTACGCAGTGTTCTGACTGAAACGGGTGCGGAATCAAGGCCCCTAGGACTGTTGAAAAGCTTACTACCTTGAAACTAAAGCAGAACAACGATGAAGGCCTCATAGAGCTGCTGCACGCCTCTCGTTTTGCAAGGATAATCAGGGCCTTACTTCGAAGCTTGGGCTCACGTTGACTTTCACTTTATGTATAGAGCAGAGCAGGGTGAGCTTCCAACAAGGAACTGGAAACCCCAGGTTTCTTAGGAGAAAACTCATTTTCTCTCAGAACCATGCTGGCAGTGAGGAAAATCCCGGCAACAACAATGCTTTTCAGGTAGCTTCGAGGCCGCATGAACGGAGCTTTCATAATGGGAAAAGAAGCCTTATGCCATCAGTCTCCAATTTCTAGGTTGACACGCAGCATACACGCAGGACCAGAGCTTACTGTCTCTACGCAGTGTTCTGGTACCGAAACGGTTGCTTAAGCAAAGTCCCTAGGAATTTTGGAAAGCTTACTACCGTGAAACTAAAGCAGAACAGCGATGAAGGCCTCATGGAGCTGCTGCACGCCTCCCGTTTTGCCAGGATAATCCGGGCCTTACTTCGAGGCTAGTGCTCACATTGACTTTCACGTTTGGTATAGAGCAGAGCAGGGTGAGCTTCCAACTAGGAACTGGAAGCACAAGGTTTCTTTCGAGAAAACTCATTTTCTTCTATGAACCATGCCGGCTGTAAGTTAAAGCACGGTAACAACAGTGCTTTTCAGGTAGCTTCGGGGCCGCATCAACGGAGCTTTCATAATGGGAAAACTAGCCTTGTGCCATCAGTCTCTAATTTCCAGTTTGACATGCAGCATACACGCAGGAGCAGAGCTTCCTGGTTCTACGCAGTGTTCTGGTACTGAAACGGGTGCTGAAGCAAGTCCCCTAGGAGTGTTGAAAAGCTTACTACCTTGAAACTAAAGCAGAACAACGATGAAGGCCTCATGAATCTGCTGCACACCTCTCGTTTTGCAAGGATAATCAGGGCCTTACTTTGAAGCTTGGGCTCACGTTGACTTTCACTTTAGGTATAGCGCAGAGCAGGGTGAGCTTCCAACAAGGAACTGGAAACCCAAGGTTTCGTAGGTGAAAACTCATTTTTTTCTCAGAACCATGCCGGCAGTGAGGAAAACCCCGGCAACAACAATGCTTTTCAGGTAGCTTCGAGGCCGCATGAACGGAGCTTTCATAATGGGAAAAGAAGCCTTATGCCATCAGTCTCCAATTACTAGGTTGACACGCAGCATACACGCAGGACCAGAGCTTACTGTCTCTACGCAGTGTTCTGGTACCGAAACGGTTGCTTAAGCAAAGTCCCTAGGAATGTTGGAAAGCTTACTACCGTGAAACTAAAGCAGAACAGCGATGAAGGCCTCATGGAGCTGCTGCACGCCTCCCGTTTTGCCAGGATAATCAGGGCCTTACTTCGAGGCTAGTGCTCACATTAACTTTCACGTTTGGTATAGAGCAGAGCAGGGTGAGCTTCCAACTAGGAACTGGAAGCACAAGGTTTCTTTCGAGAAAACTCATTTTCTTCTATGAACCATGCCGGCTGTAAGTAAAAGCACGGTAACAACAGTGCTTTTCAGGTAGCTTCGGGGCCGCATCAACGGAGCTTTCATAATGGGAAAACTAGCCTTGTGCCATCAGTCTCTAATTTCTAGGTTGACACGCAGCATACACGCAGGAGCAGAGCTTCCTGGTTCTACGCAGTGTTCTGGTACTGAAACGGGTGCTGAAGCAAGGCCCCTAGGAGTGTTGAAAAGCTTACTACCTTGAAACTAAAGCAGAACAACGATGAAGGCCTCATGGAGCTGCTGCACGCCTCTCGTTTTGCAAGGATAATCAGGGCCTTACTTCGAAGCTTGGGCTCACGTTGACTTTCACATTAGGTATAGAGCAGAGCAGGGTGAGCTTCCAACAAGAAACTGGAAACCCAAGGTTTCTTAGGAGAAAACTCATTTTCTTCTCAGAACCATGCCGGCAGTGAGGAAAACCCCGGCAACAACCATGCTTTTCAGGTAGCTTCGAGGCCGCATGAACGGAGCTTTCATAATGGGAAAAGAAGCTTTATGCCATCAGTCTCCAATATCTAGGTTGACACGCAGCAAACACGCAGGACCAGAGCTTACTGTCTACGCAGTGTTCTGGTACCGAAACGGTTGCTTAAGCAAAGTCCCTAGGAGTCTTGGAAAGCTTACTACCGTGAAACTAAAGCAGAACAGCGATGAAGGCCTCATGGAGCTGCTGCACGCCTCCCGGTTTGCCAGGATAATCAGGGCCTTACTTCGAGGCTAGTGCTCACATTGACTTTCACGTTTGGTATAGAGCAGAGCAGGGTGAGCTTCCAACTAGGAACTGGAAGCACAAGGTTTCTTTGGAGAAAACTCATTTTCTTCTATGAACCATGCCGGCTGTAAGTAGAAGCACGGTAACAACAGTGCTTTTCAGGTAGCTTCGGGGCCGCATGAATGGAGCTTTCAAAATGGGAAAAGAAGCCTTGTGCCATCAGTCTCTAATTTCTAGGTTGACACGCAGCATACACGCAGGAGCAGAGCTTCCTGGTTCTACGCAGTGTTCTGACTGAAACGGGTGCGGAAGCAAGGCCCCTAGGACTGTTGAAAAGCTTACTACCTTGAAACTAAAGCAGAACAACGATGAAGGCCTCATGGAGCTGCTGCACGCCTCTCGTTTTGCAAGGATAATCAGGGCCTTACTTTGAAGCTTGGGCTCACGTTGACTTTCACATTAGGTATCGAGCAGAGCAGGGTGAGCTTCCAACAAGGAACTGGATACCCCAGGTTTCTTAGGAGAATACTCATTTTCTCTCAGAACCATACCGGCAGTGAGGAAAACCCCGGCAACAACAATGCTTTTCAGGTAGCTTCGAGGCCGCATGAACGGAGCTTTCATAATGGGAAAAGAAGCCTTATGCCATCAGTCTCCAATTTCTAGGTTGACACGCAGCATACACGCAGGACCAGAGCTTACTGTCTCTACGCAGTGTTCTGGTACCGAAACGGTTGCTTAAGCAAAGTCCCTAGGAATGTTGGAAAGCTTACTACCGCGAAACTAAAGCAGAACAGCGATGAAGGCCTCATGGAGCTGCTGCACGCCTCCCGTTTTGCCAGGATAATCAGGGCCTTACTTCGAGGCTAGTGCTCACATTGACTTTCACGTTTGGTATAGAGCAGAGCAGGGTGAGCTTCCAACTAGGAACTGGAAGCACAAGGTTTCTTTCGAGAAAACTCATTTTCTTCTATGAACCATGCCGGCTGTAAGTAAAAGCACGGTAACAACAGTGCTTTTCAGGTAGCTTCGGGGCCGCATCAACGGAGCTTTCATAATGGGAAAACTAGCCTTGTGCCATCAGTCTCTAATTTCTAGGTTGACACGCAGCATACACGCAGGAGCAGAGCTTCCTGGTTCTACGCAGTGTTCTGGTACTGAAACGGGTGCTGAAGCAAGTCCCCTAGGAGTGTTGAAAAGCTTACTACCTTGAAACTAAAGCAGAACAACGATGAAGGCCTCATGAATCTGCTGCACGCCTCTCGTTTTGCAAGGATAATCAGGGCCTTACTTTGAAGCTTGGGCTCACGTTGACTTTCACTTTAGGTATAGCGCAGAGCAGGGTGAGCCTCCAACAAGGAACTGGAAACCCAAGATTTCGTAGGTGAAAACTCATTTTTTTCTCAGAACCATGCCGGCAGTGAGGAAAACCCCGGCAACAACAATGCTTTTCAGGTAGCTTCGAGGCCGCATGAACGGAGCTTTCATAATGGGAAAAGAAGCCTTATGCCATCAGTCTCCAATTTCTAGGTTGACACGCAGCATACACGCAGGACCAGAGCTTACTGTCTCTACGCAGTGTTCTGGTACCGAAACGGTTGCTTAAGCAAAGTCCCTAGGAATGTTGGAAAGCTTACTACCGTGAAACTAAAGCAGAACAGCGATGAAGGCCTCATGGAGCTGCTGCACGCCTCCCGTTTTGCCAGGATAATCAGGGCCTTACTTCGAGGCTAGTGCTCACATTGACTTTCACGTTTGGTATAGAGCAGAGCAGGGTGAGCTTCCAACTAGGAACTGGAAGCACAAGGTTTCTTTCGAGAAAACTCATTTTCTTCTATGAACCATGCCGGCTGTAAGTAAAAGCACGGTAACAACAGTGCTTTTCAGGTAGCTTCGGGGCCGCATCAACGGAGCTTTCATAATGGGAAAACTAGCCTTGTGCCATCAGTCTCTAATTTCTAGGTTGACACGCAGCATACACGCAGGAGCAGAGCTTCCTGGTTCTACGCAGTGTTCTGGTACTGAAACGGGTGCTGAAGCAAGGCCCCTAGGAGTGTTGAAAAGCTTACTACCTTGAAACTAAAGCAGAACAACGATGAAGGCCTCATGGAGCTGCTGCACGCCTCTCGTTTTGCAAGGATAATCAGGGCCTTACTTCGAAGCTTGGGCTCACGTTGACTTTCACTTTAGGTATAGCGCAGAGCAGGGTGAGCTTCCAACAAGGAACTGGAAACCCAAGGTTTCTCAGGAGAAAACTCATTTTCTTCTCAGAACCATGCCGGCAGTGAGGAAAACCCCGGCAACAACAATGCTTTTCAGGTAGCTTCGAGGCCGCATGAACGGAGCTTTCATAATGGGAAAAGAAGCCTTATGCCATCAGTCTCCAATTTCTAGGTTGACACGCAGCATACACGCAGGACCAGAGCTTACTGTCTCTACGCAGTGTTCTGGTACCGAAACGGTTGCTTAAGCAAAGTCCCTAGGAATGTTGGAAAGCTTACTACCGTGAAACTAAAGCAGAACAGCGATGAAGGCCTCATGGAGCTGCTGCACGCCTCCCGTTTTGCCAGGATAATCAGGGCCTTACTTCGAGGCTAGTGCTCACATTGACTTTCACGTTTGGTATAGAGCAGAGCAGGGTGAGCTTCCAACTAGGAACTGGAAGCACAAGGTTTCTTTCGAGAAAACTCATTTTCTTCTATGAACCATGCCGGCTGTAAGTAAAAGCACGGTAACAACAGTGCTTTTCAGGTAGCTTCGGGGCCGCATCAACGGAGCTTTCATAATGGGAAAACTAGCCTTGTGCCATCAGTCTCTAATTTCTAGGTTGACACGCAGCATACACGCAGGAGCAGAGCTTCCTGGTTCTACGCAGTGTTCTGGTACTGAAACGGGTGCTGAAGCAAGTCCCCTAGGAGTGTTGAAAAGCTTACTACCTTGAAACTAAAGCAGAACAACGATGAAGGCCTCATGGAGCTGCTGCACGCCTCTCGTTTTGCAAGGATAATCAGGGCCTTACTTCGAAGCTTGGGCTCACGTTGACTTTCACTTTAGGTATAGCGCAGAGCAGGGTGAGCTTCCAACAAGGAACTGGAAACCCAAGGTTTCTCAGGAGAAAACTCATTTTCTTCTCAGAACCATGCCGGCAGTGAGGAAAACCCCGGCAACAACAATGCTTTTCAGGTAGCTTCGAGGCCGCATGAACGGAGCTTTCATAATGGGAAAAGAAGCCTTATGCCATCAGTCTCCAATTTCTAGGTTGACACGCAGCATACACGCAGGACCAGAGCTTACTGTCTCTACGCAGTGTTCTGGTACCGAAACGGTTGCTTAAGCAATGTCCCTAGGAATGTTGGAAAGCTTACTACCGTGAAACTAAAGCAGAACAGCGATGAAGGCCTCATGGAGCTGCTGCACGCCTCCCGTTTTGCCAGGATAATCAGGGCCTTACTTCGAGGCTAGTGCTCACATTGACTTTCACGTTTGGTATAGAGCAGAGCAGGGTGAGCTTCCAACTAGGAACTGGAAGCACAAGGTTTCTTTCGAGAAAACTCATTTTCTTCTATGAACCATGCCGGCTGTAAGTAAAAGCACGGTAACAACAGTGCTTTTCAGGTAGCTTCGGGGCCGCATCAACGGAGCTTTCATAATGGGAAAACTAGCCTTGTGCCATCAGTCTCTAATTTCCAGGTTGACACGCAGCATACACGCAGGAGCAGAGCTTCCTGGTTCTACGCAGTGTTCTGGTACTGAAACGGGTGCTGAAGCAAGTCCCCTAGGAGTGTTGAAAAGCTTACTACCTTGAAACTAAAGCAGAACAACGATGAAGGCCTCATGGATCTGCTGCACGCCTCTCGTTTTGCAAGGATAATCAGGGCCTTACTTTGAAGCTTGGGCTCACGTTGACTTTCACTTTAGGTATAGCGCAGAGCAGGGTGAGCTTCCAACAAGGAACTGGAAACCCAAGGTTTTGTAGGATAAAACTCATTTTTTTCTCAGAACCATGCCGGCAGTGAGGAAAACCCCGGCAACAACAATGCTTTTCAGGTAGCTTCGAGGCCGCATGAACGGAGCTTTCATAATGGGAAAAGAAGCCTTATGCCATCAGTCTCCAATTTCTAGGTTGACACGCAGCATACACGCAGGACCAGAGCTTACTGTCTCTACGCAGTGTTCTGGTACCGAAACGGTTGCTTAAGCAAAGTCCCTAGGAATGTTGGAAAGCTTACTACCGTGAAACTAAAGCAGAACAGCGATGAAGGCCTCATGGAGCTGCTGCACGCCTCCCGTTTTGCCAGGATAATCAGGGCCTTACTTCGAGGCTAGTGCTCACATTGACTTTCACGTTTGGTATAGAGCAGAGCAGGGTGAGCTTCCAACTAGGAACTGGAAGCACAAGGTTTCTTTCGAGAAAACTCATTTTCTTCTATGAACCATGCCGGCTGTAAGTAAAAGCACGGTAACAACAGTGCTTTTCAGGTAGCTTCGGGGCCGCATCAACGGAGCTTTCATAATGGGAAAACTAGCCTTGTGCCATCAGTCTCTAATTTCTAGGTTGACACGCAGCATACACGCAGGAGCAGAGCTTCCTGGTTCTACGCAGTGTTCTGGTACTGAAACGGGTGCTGAAGCAAGTCCCCTACGAGTGTTGCAAAGCTTACTACCTTGAAACTAAAGCAGAACAACGATGAAGGCCTCATGGAGCTGCTGCACGCCTCTCGTTTTGCAAGGATAATCAGGGCCTTACTTCGAAGCTTGGGCTCACAGTGACTTTCACATTAGGTATAGAGCAGAGCAGGGTGAGCTTCCAACAAGGAACTGGAAACCCAAGGTTTCTTAGGAGAAAACTCATTTTCTTCTCAGAACCATGCCGGCAGTGAGGAAAACCCCGGCAACAACCATGCTTTTCAGGTAGCTTCGAGGCCGCATGAACGGAGCTTTCATAATGGGAAAAGAAGCTTTATGCCATCAGTCTCCAATTTCTAGGTTGACACGCAGCATACACGCAGGACCAGAGCTTACTGTCTACGCAGTGTTCTGGTACCGAAACGGTTGCTTAAGCAAAGTCCCTAGGAGTCTTGGAAAGCTTACTACCGTGAAACTAAAGCAGAACAGCGATGAAGGCCTCATGGAGCTGCTGCACGCCTCCCGTTTTGCCAGCATAATCAGGGACTTACTTCGAAGCTAGTGCTCACATTGACTTTCACGTTTGGTATAGAGCAGAGCAGGGTGAGCTTCCAACTAGGAACTGGAAGCACAAGGTTTCTTTCGAGAAAACTCATTTTATTCTATGAACCATGCCGGCTGTAAGTAAAAGCACGGTAACAACAGTGCTTTTCAGGTAGCTTCGGGGCCGCATGAATGGAGATTTCAAAATGGGAAAAGAAGCCTTGTGCCATCAGTCTCTAATTTCTAGGTTGACACGCAGCATACACGCAGGAGCAGAGCTTCCTGGTTCTACGCAGTGTTCTGACTGAAACGGGTGCGGAATCAAGGCCCCTAGGACTGTTGAAAAGCTTACTACCTTGAAACTAAAGCAGAACAACGATGAAGGCCTCATGGAGCTGCTGCACGCCTCTCGTTTTGCAAGGATAATCAGGGCCTTACTTCGAAGCTTGGGCTCACGTTGACTTTCACTTTATGTATAGAGCAGAGCAGGGTGAGCTTCCAACAAAGAACTGGAAACCCCAGGTTTCTTAGGAGAAAACTCATTTTCTCTCAGAACCATGCTGGCAGTGAGGAAAATCCCGGCAACAACAATGCTTTTCAGGTAGCTTCGAGGCCGCATGAACGGAGCTTTCATAATGGGAAAAGAAGCCTTATGCCATCAGTCTCCAATTTCTAGGTTGACACGCAGCATACACGCAGGACCAGAGCTTACTGTCTCTACGCAGTGTTCTGGTACCGAAACGGTTGCTTAAGCAAAGTCCCTAGGAATTTTGGAAAGCTTACTACCGTGAAACTAAAGCAGAACAGCGATGAAGGCCTCATGGAGCTGCTGCACGCCTCCCGTTTTGCCAGGATAATCCGGGCCTTACTTCGAGGCTAGTGCTCACATTGACTTTCACGTTTGGTATAGAGCAGAGCAGGGTGAGCTTCCAACTAGGAACTGGAAGCACAAGGTTTCTTTCGAGAAAACTCATTTTCTTCTATGAACCATGCCGGCTGTAAGTTAAAGCACGGTAACAACAGTGCTTTTCAGGTAGCTTCGGGGCCGCATCAACGGAGCTTTCATAATGGGAAAACTAGCCTTGTGCCATCAGTCTCTAATTTCCAGGTTGACATGCAGCATACACGCAGGAGCAGAGCTTCCTGGTTCTACGCAGTGTTCTGGTACTGAAACGGGTGCTGAAGCAAGTCCCCTAGGAGTGTTGAAAAGCTTACTACCTTGAAACTA
Source organism: Eubalaena glacialis (assembly GCF_028564815.1). Lineage (NCBI taxonomy): Eukaryota > Metazoa > Chordata > Mammalia > Artiodactyla > Balaenidae > Eubalaena > Eubalaena glacialis. The sequence goes on along the minus strand of NC_083721.1, from coordinate 137,889,465 downwards.
AAGCAGAACAACGATGAAGGCCTCATGAATCTGCTGCACACCTCTCGTTTTGCAAGGATAATCAGGGCCTTACTTTGAAGCTTGGGCTCACGTTGACTTTCACTTTAGGTATAGCGCAGAGCAGGGTGAGCTTCCAACAAGGAACTGGAAACCCAAGGTTTCGTAGGTGAAAACTCATTTTTTTCTCAGAACCATGCCGGCAGTGAGGAAAACCCCGGCAACAACAATGCTTTTCAGGTAGCTTCGAGGCCGCATGAACGGAGCTTTCATAATGGGAAAAGAAGCCTTATGCCATCAGTCTCCAATTACTAGGTTGACACGCAGCATACACGCAGGACCAGAGCTTACTGTCTCTACGCAGTGTTCTGGTACCGAAACGGTTGCTTAAGCAAAGTCCCTAGGAATGTTGGAAAGCTTACTACCGTGAAACTAAAGCAGAACAGCGATGAAGACCTCATGGAGCTGCTGCACGCCTCCCGTTTTGCCAGGATAATCAGGGCCTTACTTCGAGGCTAGTGCTCACATTAACTTTCACGTTTGGTATAGAGCAGAGCAGGGTGAGCTTCCAACTAGGAACTGGAAGCACAAGGTTTCTTTCGAGAAAACTCATTTTCTTCTATGAACCATGCCGGCTGTAAGTAAAAGCACGGTAACAACAGTGCTTTTCAGGTAGCTTCGGGGCCGCATCAACGGAGCTTTCATAATGGGAAAACTAGCCTTGTGCCATCAGTCTCTAATTTCTAGGTTGACACGCAGCATACACGCAGGAGCAGAGCTTCCTGGTTCTACGCAGTGTTCTGGTACTGAAACGGGTGCTGAAGCAAGGCCCCTAGGAGTGTTGAAAAGCTTACTACCTTGAAACTAAAGCAGAACAACGATGAAGGCCTCATGGAGCTGCTGCACGCCTCTCGTTTTGCAAGGATAATCAGGGCCTTACTTCGAAGCTTGGGCTCACGTTGACTTTCACATTAGGTATAGAGCAGAGCAGGGTGAGCTTCCAACAAGAAACTGGAAACCCAAGGTTTCTTAGGAGAAAACTCATTTTCTTCTCAGAACCATGCCGGCAGTGAGGAAAACCCCGGCAACAACCATGCTTTTCAGGTAGCTTCGAGGCCGCATGAACGGAGCTTTCATAATGGGAAAAGAAGCTTTATGCCATCAGTCTCCAATATCTAGGTTGACACGCAGCAAACACGCAGGACCAGAGCTTACTGTCTACGCAGTGTTCTGGTACCGAAACGGTTGCTTAAGCAAAGTCCCTAGGAGTCTTGGAAAGCTTACTACCGTGAAACTAAAGCAGAACAGCGATGAAGGCCTCATGGAGCTGCTGCACGCCTCCCGGTTTGCCAGGATAATCAGGGCCTTACTTCGAGGCTAGTGCTCACATTGACTTTCACGTTTGGTATAGAGCAGAGCAGGGTGAGCTTCCAACTAGGAACTGGAAGCACAAGGTTTCTTTGGAGAAAACTCATTTTCTTCTATGAACCATGCCGGCTGTAAGTAAAAGCACGGTAACAACAGTGCTTTTCAGGTAGCTTCGGGGCCGCATCAACGGAGCTTTCATAATGGGAAAACTAGCCTTGTGCCATCAGTCTCTAATTTCTAGGTTGACACGCCACATACACGCAGGAGCAGAGCTTCCTGGTTCTACGCAGTGTTCTGGTACTGAAACGGGTGCTGAAGCAAGTCCCCTAGGAGTGTTGAAAAGCTTACTACCTTGAAACTAAAGCAGAACAACGATGAAGGCCTCATGGAGCTGCTGCACGCCTCTCGTTTTGCAAGGATAATCAGGGCCTTACTTTGAAGCTTGGGCTCACGTTGACTTTCACTTTAGGTATAGCGCAGAGCAGGGTGAGCCTCCAACAAGGAACTGGAAACCCAAGATTTCGTAGGTGAAAACTCATTTTTTTCTCAGAACCATGCCGGCAGTGAGGAAAACCCCGGCAACAACAATGCTTTTCAGGTAGCTTCGAGGCCGCATGAACGGAGCTTTCATAATGGGAAAAGAAGCCTTATGCCATCAGTCTCCAATTTCTAGGTTGACACGCAGCATACACGCAGGACCAGAGCTTACTGTCTCTACGCAGTGTTCTGGTACCGAAACGGTTGCTTAAGCAAAGTCCCTAGGAATGTTGGAAAGCTTACTACCGTGAAACTAAAGCAGAACAGCGATGAAGGCCTCATGGAGCTGCTGCACGCCTCCCGTTTTGCCAGGATAATCAGGGCCTTACTTCGAGGCTAGTGCTCACATTGACTTTCACGTTTGGTATAGAGCAGAGCAGGGTGAGCTTCCAACTAGGAACTGGAAGCACAAGGTTTCTTTCGAGAAAACTCATTTTCTTCTATGAACCATGCCGGCTGTAAGTAAAAGCACGGTAACAACAGTGCTTTTCAGGTAGCTTCGGGGCCGCATCAACGGAGCTTTCATAATGGGAAAACTAGCCTTGTGCCATCAGTCTCTAATTTCTAGGTTGACACGCAGCATACACGCAGGAGCAGAGCTTCCTGGTTCTACGCAGTGTTCTGGTACTGAAACGGGTGCTGAAGCAAGGCCCCTAGGAGTGTTGAAAAGCTTACTACCTTGAAACTAAAGCAGAACAACGATGAAGGCCTCATGGAGCTGCTGCACGCCTCTCGTTTTGCAAGGATAATCAGGGCCTTACTTCGAAGCTTGGGCTCACGTTGACTTTCACTTTAGGTATAGCGCAGAGCAGGGTGAGCTTCCAACAAGGAACTGGAAACCCAAGGTTTCTCAGGAGAAAACTCATTTTCTTCTCAGAACCATGCCTGCAGTGAGGAAAACCCCGGCAACAACAATGCTTTTCAGGTAGCTTCGAGGCCGCATGAACGGAGCTTTCATAATGGGAAAAGAAGCCTTATGCCATCAGTCTCCAATTTCTAGGTTGACACGCAGCATACACGCAGGACCAGAGCTTACTGTCTCTACGCAGTGTTCTGGTACCGAAACGGTTGCTTAAGCAAAGTCCCTAGGAATGTTGGAAAGCTTACTACCGTGAAACTAAAGCAGAACAGCGATGAAGGCCTCATGGAGCTGCTGCACGCCTCCCGTTTTGCCAGGATAATCAGGGCCTTACTTCGAGGCTAGTGCTCACATTGACTTTCACGTTTGGTATAGAGCAGAGCCGGGTGAGCTTCCAACTAGGAACTGGAAGCACAAGGTTTCTTTCGAGAAAACTCATTTTCTTCTATGAACCATGCCGGCTGTAAGTAAAAGCACGGTAACAACAGTGCTTTTCAGGTAGCTTCGGGGCCGCATCAACGGAGCTTTCATAATGGGAAAACTAGCCTTGTGCCATCAGTCTCTAATTTCTAGGTTGACACGCAGCATACACGCAGGAGCAGAGCTTCCTGGTTCTACGCAGTGTTCTGGTACTGAAACGGGTGCTGAAGCAAGTCCCCTAGGAGTGTTGAAAAGCTTACTACCTTGAAACTAAAGCAGAACAACGATGAAGGCCTCATGGAGCTGCTGCACGCCTCTCGTTTTGCAAGGATAATCAGGGCCTTACTTCGAAGCTTGGGCTCACGTTGACTTTCACTTTAGGTATAGCGCAGAGCAGGGTGAGCTTCCAACAAGGAACTGGAAACCCAAGGTTTCTCAGGAGAAAACTCATTTTCTTCTCAGAACCATGCCGGCAGTGAGGAAAACCCCGGCAACAACAATGCTTTTCAGGTAGCTTCGAGGCCGCATGAACGGAGCTTTCATAATGGGAAAAGAAGCCTTATGCCATCAGTCTCCAATTTCTAGGTTGACACGCAGCATACACGCAGGACCAGAGCTTACTGTCTCTACGCAGTGTTCTGGTACCGAAACGGTTGCTTAAGCAATGTCCCTAGGAATGTTGGAAAGCTTACTACCGTGAAACTAAAGCAGAACAGCGATGAAGGCCTCATGGAGCTGCTGCACGCCTCCCGTTTTGCCAGGATAATCAGGGCCTTACTTCGAGGCTAGTGCTCACATTGACTTTCACGTTTGGTATAGAGCAGAGCAGGGTGAGCTTCCAACTAGGAACTGGAAGCACAAGGTTTCTTTCGAGAAAACTCATTTTCTTCTATGAACCATGCCGGCTGTAAGTAAAAGCACGGTAACAACAGTGCTTTTCAGGTAGCTTCGGGGCCGCATCAACGGAGCTTTCATTTTGGGAAAACTAGCCTTGTGCCATCAGTCTCTAATTTCTAGGTTGACACGCAGCATACACGCAGGAGCAGAGCTTCCTGGTTCTACGCAGTGTTCTGGTACTGAAACGGGTGCTGAAGCAAGTCCCCTAGGAGTGTTGCAAAGCTTACTACCTTGAAACTAAAGCAGAACAACGATGAAGGCCTCATGGATCTGCTGCACGCCTCTCGTTTTGCAAGGATAATCAGGGCCTTACTTTGAAGCTTGGGCTCACGTTCACTATCACTTTAGGTATAGCGCAGAGCAGGGTGAGCTTCCAACAAGGAACTGGAAACCCAAGGTTTCGTAGGAGAAAACTCATTTTCTTCTCAGAACCATGCCGGCAGTGAGGAAAACCCCGGCAACAACAATGCTTTTCAGGTAGCTTCGAGGCCGCATGAACGGAGCTTTCATAATGGGAAAAGAAGCCTTATGCCATCAGTCTCCAGTTTCTAGGTTGACACGCAGCATACACGCAGGACCAGAGCTTACTGTCTCTACGCAGTGTTCTGGTACCGAAACGGTTGCTTAAGCAAAGTCCCTAGGAATGTTGGAAAGCTTACTACCGTGAAACTAAAGCAGAACAGCGATGAAGGCCTCATGGAGCTGCTGCACGCCTCCCGTTTTGCCAGGATAATCAGGGCCTTACTTCGAGGCTAGTGCTCACATTGACTTTCACGTTTGGTATAGAGCAGAGCAGGGTGAGCTTCCAACTAGGAACTGGAAGCACAAGGTTTCTTTCCAGAAAACTCATTTTCTTCTATGAACCATGCCGGCTGTAAGTAAAAGCACGGTAACAACAATGCTTTTCAGGTAGCTTCGGGGCCGCATCAACGGAGCTTTCATAATGGGAAAACTAGCCTTGTGCCATCAGTCTCTAATTTCTAGGTTGACACGCAGCATACACGCAGGAGCAGAGCTTCCTGGTTCTACGCAGTGTTCTGGTACTGAAACGGGTGCTGAAGCAAGGCCCCTAGGAGTGTTGAAAAGCTTACTACCTTGAAACTAAAGCAGAACAACGATGAAGGCCTCATGGAGCTGCTGCACGCCTCTCGTTTTGCAAGGATAATCAGGGCCTTACTTCGAAGCTTGGGCTCACGTTGACTTTCACTTTAGGTATAGCGCAGAGCAGGGTGAGCTTCCAACAAGGAACTGGAAACCCAAGGTTTCTTAGGAGAAAACTCATTTTCTTCTCAGAACCATGCCGGCAGTGAGGAAAACCCCGGCAACAACAATGCTTTTCAGGTAGCTTCGAGGCCGCATGAACGGAGCTTTCATAATGGGAAAAGAAGCCTTATGCCATCAGTCTCCAATTTCTAGGTTGACACGCAGCATACACGCAGGACCAGAGCTTACTGTCTCTACGCAGTGTTCTGGTACCGAAACGGTTGCTTAAGCAAAGTCCCTAGGAATGTTGGAAAGCTTACTACCGTGAAACTAAAGCAGAACAGCGATGAAGGCCTCATGGAGCTGCTGCACGCCTCCCGTTTTGCCAGGATAATCAGGGCCTTACTTCGAGGCTAGTGCTCACATTGACTTTCACGTTTGGTATAGAGCAGAGCAGGGTGAGCTTCCAACTAGGAACTGGAAGCACAAGGCTTCTTTCGAGAAAACTCATTTTCTTCTATGAACCATGCCGGCTGTAAGTAAAAGCACGGTAACAACAGTGCTTTTCAGGTAGCTTCGGGGCCGCATCAACGGAGCTTTCATAATGGGAAAACTAGCCTTGTGCCATCAGTCTCTAATTTCTAGGTTGACACGCAGCATACACGCAGGAGCAGAGCTTCCTGGTTCTACGCAGTGTTCTGGTACTGAAACGGGTGCTGAAGCAAGGCCCCTAGGAGTGTTGAAAAGCTTACTACCTTGAAACTAAAGCAGAACAACGATGAAGGCCTCATGGAGCTGCTGCACGCCTCTCGTTTTGCAACGATAATCAGGGCCTTACTTCGAAGCTTGGGCTCACGTTGACTTTCACTTTAGGTATAGCGCAGAGCAGGGTGAGCTTCCAACAAGGAACTGGAAACCCAAGGTTTCTCAGGAGAAAACTCATTTTCTTCTCAGAACCATGCCGGCAGTGAGGAAAACCCCGGCAACAACAATGCTTTTCAGGTAGCTTCGAGGCCGCATGAACGGAGCTTTCATAATGGGAAAAGAAGCCTTATGCCATCAGTCTCCAATTTCTAGGTTGACACGCAGCATACACGCAGGACCAGAGCTTACTGTCTCTACGCAGTGTTCTGGTACCGAAACGGTTGCTTAAGCAAAGTCCCTAGGAATGTTGGAAAGCTTACTACCGTGAAACTAAAGCAGAAGAGCGATGAAGGCCTCATGGAGCTGCTGCACGCCTCCCGTTTTGCCAGGATAATCAGGGCCTTACTTCGAGGCTAGTGCTCACATTGACTTTCATGTTTGGTATAGAGCAGAGCAGGGTGAGCTTCCAACTAGGAACTGGAAGCACAAGGTTTCTTTCGAGAAAACTCATTTTCTTCTATGAACCATGCCGGCTGTAAGTAAAAGCACGGTAACAACAGTGCTTTTCAGGTAGCTTCGGGGCCGCATCAACGGAGCTTTCATAATGGGAAAACTAGCCTTGTTACATCAGTCTCTAATTTCTACGTTGACACGCAGCATACACGCAGGACCAGAGCTTCCTGGTTCTACGCAGTGTTCTGGTACTGAAACGGGTGCTGAAGCAAGGCCCCTAGGAGTGTTGAAAAGCTTACTACCTTGAAACTAAAGCAGAACAACGATGAAGGCCTCATGGAGCTGCTGCACGCCTCTCGTTTTGCAAGGATAATCAGGGCCTTACTTCGAAGCTTGGGCTCACGTTGACTTTCACTTTAGGTATAGCGCAGAGCAGGGTGAGCTTCCAACAAGGAACTGGAAACCCAAGGTTTTGTAGGATAAAACTCATTTTCTTCTCAGAACCATGCCGGCAGTGAGGAAAACCCCGGCAACAACAATGCTTTTCAGGTAGCTTCGAGGCCGCATGAACGGAGCTTTCATAATGGGAAAAGAAGCCTTATGCCATCAGTCTCCAATTTCTAGGTTGACACGCAGCATACACGCAGGACCAGAGCTTACTGTCTCTACGCAGTGTTCTGGTACCGAAACGGTTGCTTAAGCAAAGTCCCTAGGAATGTTGGAAAGCTTACTACCGTGAAACTAAAGCAGAACAGCGATGAAGGCCTCATGGAGCTGCTGCACGCCTCCCGTTTTGCCAGGATAATCAGGGCCTTACTTCGAGGCTAGTGCTCACATTGACTTTCACGTTTGGTATAGAGCAGAGCAGGGTGAGCTTCCAACTAGGAACTGGAAGCACAAGGTTTCTTTCGAGAAAACTCATTTTCTTCTATGAACCATGCCGGCTGTAAGTAAAAGCACGGTAACAACAGTGCTTTTCAGGTAGCTTCGGGGCCGCATCAACGGAGCTTTCATAATGGGAAAACTAGCCTTGTGCCATCAGTCTCTAATTTCTAGGTTGACACGCAGCATACACGCAGGAGCAGAGCTTCCTGGTTCTACGCAGTGTTCTGGTACTGAAACGGGTGCTGAAGCAAGGCCCCTAGGAGTGTTGAAAAGCTTACTACCTTGAAACTAAAGCAGAACAACGATGAAGGCCTCATGGAGCTGCTGCACGCCTCTCGTTTTGCAAGGATAATCAGGGCCTTACTTCGAAGCTTGGGCTCACGTTGACTTTCACTTTAGGTATAGCGCAGAGCAGGGTGAGCTTCCAACAAGGAACTGGAAACCCAAGGTTTTGTAGGATAAAACTCATTTTCTTCTCAGAACCATGCCGGCAGTGAGGAAAACCCCGGCAACAACAATGCTTTTCAGGTAGCTTCGAGGCCGCATGAACGGAGCTTTCATAATGGGAAAAGAAGCCTTATGCCATCAGTCTCCAATTTCTAGGTTGACACGCAGCATACACGCAGGACCAGAGCTTACTGTCTCTACGCAGTGTTCTGGTACCGAAACGGTTGCTTAAGCAAAGTCCCTAGGAATGTTGGAAAGCTTACTACCGTGAAACTAAAGCAGAACAGCGATGAAGGCCTCATGGAGCTGCTGCACGCCTCCCGTTTTGCCAGGATAATCAGGGCCTTACTTCGAGGCTAGTGCTCACATTGACTTTCACGTTTGGTATAGAGCAGAGCAGGGTGAGCTTCCAACTAGGAACTGGAAGCACAAGGTTTCTTTCGAGAAAACTCATTTTCTTCTATGAACCATGCCGGCTGTAAGTAAAAGCACGGTAACAGTGCTTTTCAGGTAGCTTCGGGGCCGCATCAACGGAGCTTTCATAATGGGAAAACTAGCCTTGTGCCATCAGTCTCTAATTTCCAGGTTGACACGCAGCATACACGCAGAAGCAGAGCTTCCTGGTTCTACGCAGTGTTCTGGTACTGAAACGGGTGCTGAAGCAAGTCCCCTAGGAGTGTTGAAAAGCTTACTACCTTGAAACTAAAGCAGAACAACGATGAAGGCCTCATGGATCTGCTGCTCGCCTCTCGTTTTGCAAGGATAATCAGGGCCTTACTTCGAAGCTTGGGCTCACGTTGACTTTCACTTTAGGTATAGCGCAGAGCAGGGTGAGCTTCCAACAAGGAACTGGAAACCCAAGGTTTCGTAGGAGAAAACTCATTTTCTTCTCAGAACCATGCCGGCAGTGAGGAAAACCCCGGCAACAACAATGCTTTTCAGGTAGCTTCGAGGCCGCATGAACGGAGCTTTCATAATGGGAAAAGAAGCCTTATGCCATCAGTCTCCAATTTCTAGGTTGACACGCAGCATACACGCAGGACCAGAGCTTACTGTCTCTACGCAGTGTTCTGGTACCGAAACGGTTGCTTAAGCAATGTCCCTAGGAATGTTGGAAAGCTTACTACCGTGAAACTAAAGCAGAACAGCGATGAAGGCCTCATGGAGCTGCTGCACGCCTCCCGTTTTGCCAGGATAATCAGGGCCTTACTTCGAGGCTAGTGCTCACATTGACTTTCACGTTTGGTATAGAGCAGAGCCGGGTGAGCTTCCAACTAGGAACTGGAAGCACAAGGTTTCTTTCGAGAAAACTCATTTTCTTCTATGAACCATGCCGGCTGTAAGTAAAAGCACGGTAACAACAGTGCTTTTCAGGTAGCTTCGGGGCCGCATCAACGGAGCTTTCATAATGGGAAAACTAGCCTTGTGCCATCAGTCTCTAATTTCTAGGTTGACACGCAGCATACACGCAGGAGCAGAGCTTCCTGGTTCTACGCAGTGTTCTGGTACTGAAACGGGTGCTGAAGCAAGTCCCCTAGGAGTGTTGCAAAGCTTACTACCTTGAAACTAAAGCAGAACAACGATGAAGGCCTCATGGAGCTGCTGCACGCCTCTCGTTTTGCAAGGATAATCAGGGCCTTACTTCGAAGCTTGGGCTCACGTTGACTTTCACATTAGGTATAGAGCAGAGCAGGGTGAGCTTCCAACAAGGAACTGGAAACCCAAGGTTTCTTAGGAGAAAACTCATTTTCTTCTCAGAACCATGCCGGCAGTGAGGAAAACCCCGGCAACAACCATGCTTTTCAGGTAGCTTCGAGGCCGCATGAACGGAGCTTTCATAATGGGAAAAGAAGCTTTATGCCATCAGTCTCCAATATCTAGGTTGACACGCAGCATACACGCAGGACCAGAGCTTACTGTCTACGCAGTGTTCTGGTACCGAAACGGTTGCTTAAGCAAAGTCCCTAGGAGTCTTGGAAAGCTTACTACCGTGAAACTAAAGCAGAACAGCGATGAAGGCCTCATGGAGCTGCTGCACGCCTCCCGTTTTGCCAGGATAATCCGGACCTTACTTCGAGGCTAGTGCTCACATTGACTTTCACGTTTGGTATAGAGCAGAGCAGGGTGAGCTTCCAACTAGGAACTGGAAGCACAAGGTTTCTTTCGAGAAAACTCATTTTCTTCTATGAACCATGCCGGCTGTAAGTAAAAGCACAGTAACAACAGTGCTTTTCAGGTAGCTTCGGGGCCGCATCAACGGAGCTTTCATAATGGGAAAACTAGCCTTGTGCCATCAGTCTCTAATTTCTAGGTTGACACGCAGCATACACGCAGGAGCAGAGCTTCCTGGTTCTACGCAGTGTTCTGGTACTGAAACGGGTGCTGAAGCAAGGCCCCTAGGAGTGTTGAAAAGCTTACTACCTTGAAACTAAAGCAGAACAACGATGAAGGCCTCATGGAGCTGCTGCACGCCTCTCGTTTTGCAAGGATAATCAGGGCCTTACTTCGAAGCTTGGGCTCACGTTGACTTTCATTTTAGGTATAGCGCAGAGCAGGGTGAGCTTCCAACAAGGAACTGGAAATCCCAGGTTTCTTAGGAGAAAACTCATTTTCTTCTCAGAACCATGCCGGCAGTGAGGAAAACCACGGCAACAACAATGCTTTTCAGGTAGCTTCGAGGCCGCATGAACGGAGCTTTCATAATGGGAAAAGAAGCCTTATGCCATCAGTCTCCAATTTCTAGGTTGACACGCAGCATACACGCAGGACCAGAGCTTACTGTCTCTACGCAGTGTTCTGGTACCGAAACGGTTGCTTAAGCAAAGTCCCTAGGAGTCTTGGAAAGCTTACTACCGTGAAACTAAAGCAGAACAGCGATGAAGGCCTCATGGAGCTGCTGCACGCCACCTGTTTTGCCAGGATAATCAGGGCCTTACTTCGAGGCTAGTGCTCACATTGACTTTCACGTTTGGTATAGAGCAGAGCAGGGTGAGCTTCCAACTAGGAACTGGAAGCACAAGGTTTCTTTGGAGAAAACTCATTTCTTCTATGTGCCATGCCGGCTGTAAGTAAGAGCACGGTAACAACAGTGCTTTTCAGGTAGCTTCGGGGCCGCATGAATGGAGCTTTCAAAATGGGAAAATAAGCCTTGTGCCATCAGTCTCTAATTTCTAGGTTGACACGCAGCATACACGCAGGAGCAGAGCTTCCTGGTTCTACGCAGTGTTCTGACTGAAACGGGTGCTGAAGCAAGGCCCCTAGGAGTGTTGAAAAGCTTACTACCTTGAAACTAAAGCAGAACAACGATGAAGGCCTCATGGAGCTGCTGCACGCCTCTCGTTTTGCAAGGATAATCAGGGCCTTACTTCCAAGCTTGGGCTCACGTTGACTTTCATTTTAGGTATAGAGCAGAGCAGGGTGAGCTTCCAAAGGAACGGGAAACCCAAGGTTTCTTAGGAGAAAACTCATTTTCTTCTCAGAACCATGCCGGCAGTGAGGAAAACCCCGGCAACAACAATGCTTTTCAGGTAGCTTCGAGGCCGCATGAACGGAGCTTTCATAATGGGAAAAGAAGCCTTATGCCATCAGTCTCCAATTTCTAGGTTGACACGCAGCATACACGCAGGACCAGAGCTTACTGTCTCTACGCAGTGTTCTGGTACCGAAACGGTTGCTTAAGCAAAGTCCCTAGGAATGTTGGAAAGCTTACAACCGTGAAACTAAAGCAGAACAGCGATGAAGGCCTCATGGAGCTGCTGCACGCCTCTCGTTTTGCAAGGATAATCAGGGCCTTACTTCGAGGCTAGTGCTCACATTGACTTTCACGTTTGGTATAGAGCAGAGCAGGGTGAGCTTCCAACAAGGAACTGGAAACCCAAGGTTTCTCAGGAGAAAACTCATTTTCTTCTCAGAACCATGCCGGCAGTGAGGAAAACCCCGGCAACAACCATGCTTTTCAGGTAGCTTCGAGGCCGCATGAACGGAGCTTTCATAATGGGAAAAGAAGCTTTATGCCATCAGTCTCCAATTTCTAGGTTGACACGCAGCATACACGCAGGAGCAGAGCTTCCTGGTTCTACGCAGTGTTCTGGTACTGAAACGGGTGCTGAAGCAAGGCCCCTAGGAGTGTTGAAAAGCTTACTACCTTGAAACTAAAGCAGAACAACGATGAAGGCCTCATGGAGCTGCTGCACGCCTCTCGTTTTGCAAGGATAATCAGGGCCTTACTTCGAAGCTTGGGCTCACGTTGACTTTCACTTTAGGTATAGCGCAGAGCAGTGTGAGCTTCCAACAAGGAACTGGAAACCCAAGGTTTTGTAGGATAAAACTCATTTTTTTCTCAGAACCATGCCGGCAGTGAGGAAAACCCCGGCAACAACAATGCTTTTCAGGTAGCTTCGAGGCCGCATGAACGGAGCTTTCATAATGGGAAAAGAAGCCTTATGCCATCAGTCTCCAATTTCTAGGTTGACACGCAGCATACACGCAGGACCAGAGCTTACTGTCTCTACGCAGTGTTCTGGTACCGAAACGGTTGCTTAAGCAAAGTCCCTAGGAATGTTGGAAAGCTTACTACCGTGAAACTAAAGCAGAACAGCGATGAAGGCCTCATGGAGCTGCTGCACGCCTCCCGTATTGCCAGGATAATCAGGGCCTTACTTCGAGGCTAGTGCTCACATTGACTTTCACGTTTGGTATAGAGCAGAGCAGGGTGAGCTTCCAACTAGGAACTGGAAGCACAAGGTTTCTTTCGAGAAAACTCATTTTCTTCTATGAACCATGCCGGCTGTAAGTAAAAGCACGGTAACAACAGTGCTTTTCAGGTAGCTTCGGGGCCGCATCAACGGAGCTTTCATAATGGGAAAACTAGCCTTGTGCCATCAGTCTCTAATTTCTAGGTTGACACGCAGCATACACGCAGGAGCAGAGCTTCCTGGTTCTACGCAGTGTTCTGGTACTGAAACGGGTGCTGAAGCAAGTCCCCTAGGAGTGTTGCAAAGCTTACTACCTTGAAACTAAAGCAGAACAACGATGAAGGCCTCATGGATCTGCTGCTCGCCTCTCGTTTTGCAAGGATAATCAGGGCCTTACTTCGAAGCTTGGGCTCACGTTGACTTTCACTTTAGGTATAGCGCAGAGCAGGGTGAGCTTCCAACAAGGAACTGGAAACCGAAGGTTTCTCAGGAGAAAACTCATTTTCTTCTCAGAACCATGCCGGCAGTGAGGAAAACCCCGGCAACAACAATGCTTTTCAGGTAGCTTCGAGGCCGCATGAACGGAGCTTTCATAATGGGAAAAGAAGCCTTATGCCATCAGTCTCCAATTTCTAGGTTGACACGCAGCATACACGCAGGACCAGAGCTTACTGTCTCTACGCAGTGTTCTGGTACCGAAACGGTTGCTTAAGCAATGTCCCTAGGAATGTTGGAAAGCTTACTACCGTGAAACTAAAGCAGAACAGCGATGAAGGCCTCATGGAGCTGCTGCACGCCTCTCGTTTTGCAAGGATAATCAGGGCCTTACTTCGAAGCTTGGGCTCACGTTGACTTTCACATTAGGTATAGAGCAGAGCAGGGTGAGCTTCCAACAAGGAACTGGAAACCCAAGGTTTCTTAGGAGAAAACTCATTTTCTTCTCAGAACCATGCCGGCAGTGAGGAAAACCCCGGCAACAACCATGCTTTTCAGGTAGCTTCGAGGCCGCATGAACGGAGCTTTCATAATGGGAAAAGAAGCTTTATGCCATCAGTCTCCAATATCTAGGTTGACACGCAGCATACACGCAGGAGCAGAGCTTCCTGGTTCTACGCAGTGTTCTGGTACTGAAACGGGTGCTGAAGCAAGGCCCCTAGGAGTGTTGAAAAGCTTACTACCTTGAAACTAAAGCAGAACAACGATGAAGGCCTCATGGAGCTGCTGCACGCCTCTCGTTTTGCAAGGATAATCAGGGCCTTACTTCGAAGCTTGGGCTCACGTTGACTTTCATTTTAGGTATAGCGCAGAGCAGGGTGAGCTTCCAACAAGGAACTGGAAATCCCAGGTTTCTTAGGAGAAAACTCATTTTCTTCTCAGAACCATGCCGGCAGTGAGGAAAACCACGGCAACAACAATGCTTTTCAGGTAGCTTCGAGGCCGCATGAACGGAGCTTTCATAATGGGAAAAGAAGCCTTATGCCATCAGTCTCCAATTTCTAGGTTGACACGCAGCATACACGCAGGACCAGAGCTTACTGTCTCTACGCAGTGTTCTGGTACCGAAACGGTTGCTTAAGCAAAGTCCCTAGGAGTCTTGGAAAGCTTACTACCGTGAAACTAAAGCAGAACAGCGATGAAGGCCTCATGGAGCTGCTGCACGCCACCTGTTTTGCCAGGATAATCAGGGCCTTACTTCGAGGCTAGTGCTCACATTGACTTTCACGTTTGGTATAGAGCAGAGCAGGGTGAGCTTCCAACTAGGAACTGGAAGCACAAGGTTTCTTTGGAGAAAACTCATTTCTTCTATGTGCCATGCCGGCTGTAAGTAAGAGCACGGTAACAACAGTGCTTTTCAGGTAGCTTCGGGGCCGCATGAATGGAGCTTTCAAAATGGGAAAACAAGCCTTGTGCCATCAGTCTCTAATTTCTAGGTTGACACGCAGCATACACGCAGGAGCAGAGCTTCCTGGTTCTACGCAGTGTTCTGACTGAAACGGGTGCTGAAGCAAGTCCCCTAGGAGTGTTGAAAAGCTTACTACCTTGAAACTAAAGCAGAACAACGATGAAGGCCTCATGGAGCTGCTGCACGCCTCTCGTTTTGCAAGGATAATCAGGGCCTTACTTCGAAGCTTGGGCTCACGTTGACTTTCATTTTAGGTATAGAGCAGAGCAGGGTGAGCTTCCAAAGGAACGGGAAACCCAAGGTTTCTTAGGAGAAAACTCATTTTCTTCTCAGAACCATGCCGGCAGTGAGGAAAACCCCGGCAACAACAATGCTTTTCAGGTAGCTTCGAGGCCGCATGAACGGAGCTTTCATAATGGGAAAAGAAGCCTTATGCCATCAGTCTCCAATTTCTAGGTTGACACGCAGCATACACGCAGGACCAGAGCTTACTGTCTCTACGCAGTGTTCTGGTACCGAAACGGTTGCTTAAGCAATGTCCCTAGGAATGTTGGAAAGCTTACTACCGTGAAACTAAAGCAGAACAGCGATGAAGGCCTCATGGAGCTGCTGCACGCCTCCCGTTTTGCCAGGATAATCAGGGCCTTACTTCGAGGCTAGTGCTCACATTGACTTTCACGTTTGGTATAGAGCAGAGCAGGGTGAGCTTCCAACTAGGAACTGGAAGCACAAGGTTTCTTTCGAGAAAACTCATTTTCTTCTATGAACCATGCCGGCTGTAAGTAAAAGCACGGTAACAACAGTGCTTTTCAGGTAGCTTCGGGGCCGCATCAACGGAGCTTTCATAATGGGAAAACTAGCCTTGTGCCATCAGTCTCTAATTTCCAGGTTGACACGCAGCATACACGCAGGAGCAGAGCTTCCTGGTTCTACGCAGTGTTCTGGTACTGAAACGGGTGCTGAAGCAAGTCCCCTAGGAGTGTTGAAAAGCTTACTACCTTGAAACTAAAGCAGAACAACGATGAAGGCCTCATGGATCTGCTGCACGCCTCTCGTTTTGCAAGGATAATCAGGGCCTTACTTTGAAGCTTGGGCTCACGTTGACTTTCACTTTAGGTATAGCGCAGAGCAGGGTGAGCTTCCAACAAGGAACTGGAAACCCAAGGTTTTGTAGGATAAAACTCATTTTTTTCTCAGAACCATGCCGGCAGTGAGGAAAACCCCGGCAACAACAATGCTTTTCAGGTAGCTTCGAGGCCGCATGAACGGAGCTTTCATAATGGGAAAAGAAGCCTTATGCCATCAGTCTCCAATTTCTAGGTTGACACGCAGCATACACGCAGGACCAGAGCTTACTGTCTCTACGCAGTGTTCTGGTACCGAAACGGTTGCTTAAGCAAAGTCCCTAGGAATGTTGGAAAGCTTACTACCGTGAAACTAAAGCAGAACAGCGATGAAGGCCTCATGGAGCTGCTGCACGCCTCCCGTATTGCCAGGATAATCAGGGCCTTACTTCGAGGCTAGTGCTCACATTGACTTTCACGTTTGGTATAGAGCAGAGCAGGGTGAGCTTCCAACTAGGAACTGGAAGCACAAGGTTTCTTTCGAGAAAACTCATTTTCTTCTATGAACCATGCCGGCTGTAAGTAAAAGCACGGTAACAACAGTGCTTTTCAGGTAGCTTCGGGGCCGCATCAACGGAGCTTTCATAATGGGAAAACTAGCCTTGTGCCATCAGTCTCTAATTTCCAGGTTGACACGCAGCATACACGCAGGAGCAGAGCTTCCTGGTTCTACGCAGTGTTCTGGTACTGAAACGGGTGCTGAAGCAAGTCCCCTAGGAGTGTTGAAAAGCTTACTACCTTGAAACTAAAGCAGAACAACGATGAAGGCCTCATGGATCTGCTGCACGCCTCTCGTTTTGCAAGGATAATCAGGGCCTTACTTTGAAGCTTGGGCTCACGTTGACTTTCACTTTAGGTATAGCGCAGAGCAGGGTGAGCTTCCAACAAGGAACTGGAAACCCAAGGTTTTGTAGGATAAAACTCATTTTTTTCTCAGAACCATGCCGGCAGTGAGGAAAACCCCGGCAACAACAATGCTTTTCAGGTAGCTTCGAGGCCGCATGAACGGAGCTTTCATAATGGGAAAAGAAGCCTTATGCCATCAGTCTCCAATTTCTAGGTTGACACGCAGCATACACGCAGGACCAGAGCTTACTGTCTCTACGCAGTGTTCTGGTACCGAAACGGTTGCTTAAGCAAAGTCCCTAGGAATGTTGGAAAGCTTACTACCGTGAAACTAAAGCAGAACAGCGATGAAGGCCTCATGGAGCTGCTGCACGCCTCCCGTTTTGCCAGGATAATCAGGGCCTTACTTCGAGGCTAGTGCTCACATTGACTTTCACGTTTGGTATAGAGCAGAGCAGGGTGAGCTTCCAACTAGGAACTGGAAGCACAAGGTTTCTTTCGAGAAAACTCATTTTCTTCTATGAACCATGCCGGCTGTAAGTAAAAGCACGGTAACAACAGTGCTTTTCAGGTAGCTTCGGGGCCGCATCAACGGAGCTTTCATAATGGGAAAACTAGCCTTGTGCCATCAGTCTCTAATTTCTAGGTTGACACGCAGCATACACGCAGGAGCAGAGCTTCCTGGTTCTACGCAGTGTTCTGGTACTGAAACGGGTGCTGAAGCAAGTCCCCTAGGAGTGTTGCAAAGCTTACTACCTTGAAACTAAAGCAGAACAACGATGAAGGCCTCATGGATCTGCTGCTCGCCTCTCGTTTTGCAAGGATAATCAGGGCCTTACTTCGAAGCTTGGGCTCACGTTGACTTTCACTTTAGGTATAGCGCAGAGCAGGGTGAGCTTCCAACAAGGAACTGGAAACCCAAGGTTTCTCAGGAGAAAACTCATTTTCTTCTCAGAACCATGCCGGCAGTGAGGAAAACCCCGGCAACAACAATGCTTTTCAGGTAGCTTCGAGGCCGCATGAACGGAGCTTTCATAATGGGAAAAGAAGCCTTATGCCATCAGTCTCCAATTTCTAGGTTGACACGCAGCATACACGCAGGACCAGAGCTTACTGTCTCTACGCAGTGTTCTGGTACCGAAACGGTTGCTTGAGCAATGTCCCTAGGAATGTTGGAAAGCTTACTACCGTGAAACTAAAGCAGAACAGCGATGAAGGCCTCATGGAGCTGCTGCACGCCTCTCGTTTTGCAAGGATAATCAGGGCCTTACTTCGAAGCTTGGGCTCACGTTGACTTTCACATTAGGTATAGAGCAGAGCAGGGTGAGCTTCCAACAAGGAACTGGAAACCCAAGGTTTCTTAGGAGAAAACTCATTTTCTTCTCAGAACCATGCCGGCAGTGAGGAAAACCCCGGCAACAACCATGCTTTTCAGGTAGCTTCGAGGCCGCATGAACGGAGCTTTCATAATGGGAAAAGAAGCTTTATGCCATCAGTCTCCAATATCTAGGTTGACACGCAGCATACACGCAGGACCAGAGCTTACTGTCTACGCAGTGTTCTGGTACCGAAACGGTTGCTTAAGCAAAGTCCCTAGGAGTCTTGGAAAGCTTACTACCGTGAAACTAAAGCAGAACAGCGATGAAGGCCTCATGGAGCTGCTGCACGCCTCCCGTTTTGCCAGGATAATCCGGACCTTACTTCGAGGCTAGTGCTCACATTGACTTTCACGTTTGGTATAGAGCAGAGCAGGGTGAGCTTCCAACTAGGAACTGGAAGCACAAGGTTTCTTTCGAGAAAACTCATTTTCTTCTATGAACCATGCCGGCTGTAAGTAAA
Source organism: Eubalaena glacialis (assembly GCF_028564815.1). Classification (NCBI taxonomy): domain Eukaryota; kingdom Metazoa; phylum Chordata; class Mammalia; order Artiodactyla; family Balaenidae; genus Eubalaena; species Eubalaena glacialis. The sequence continues at coordinate 137,871,129 of NC_083721.1, read as the reverse complement.
AGCACGGTAACAACAGTGCTTTTCAGGTAGCTTCGGGGCCGCATCAACGGAGCTTTCATAATGGGAAAACTAGCCTTGTGCCATCAGTCTCTAATTTCTAGGTTGACACGCAGCATACACGCAGGAGCAGAGCTTCCTGGTTCTACGCAGTGTTCTGGTACTGAAACGGGTGCTGAAGCAAGGCCCCTAGGAGTGTTGAAAAGCTTACTACCTTGAAACTAAAGCAGAACAACGATGAAGGCCTCATGGAGCTGCTGCACGCCTCTCGTTTTGCAAGGATAATCAGGGCCTTACTTCGAAGCTTGGGCTCACGTTGACTTTCATTTTAGGTATAGCGCAGAGCAGGGTGAGCTTCCAACAAGGAACTGGAAATCCCAGGTTTCTTAGGAGAAAACTCATTTTCTTCTCAGAACCATGCCGGCAGTGAGGAAAACCACGGCAACAACAATGCTTTTCAGGTAGCTTCGAGGCCGCATGAACGGAGCTTTCATAATGGGAAAAGAAGCCTTATGCCATCAGTCTCCAATTTCTAGGTTGACACGCAGCATACACGCAGGACCAGAGCTTACTGTCTCTACGCAGTGTTCTGGTACCGAAACGGTTGCTTAAGCAAAGTCCCTAGGAGTCTTGGAAAGCTTACTACCGTGAAACTAAAGCAGAACAGCGATGAAGGCCTCATGGAGCTGCTGCACGCCACCTGTTTTGCCAGGATAATCAGGGCCTTACTTCGAGGCTAGTGCTCACATTGACTTTCACGTTTGGTATAGAGCAGAGCAGGGTGAGCTTCCAACTAGGAACTGGAAGCACAAGGTTTCTTTGGAGAAAACTCATTTCTTCTATGTGCCATGCCGGCTGTAAGTAAGAGCACGGTAACAACAGTGCTTTTCAGGTAGCTTCGGGGCCGCATGAATGGAGCTTTCAAAATGGGAAAACAAGCCTTGTGCCATCAGTCTCTAATTTCTAGGTTGACACGCAGCATACACGCAGGAGCAGAGCTTCCTGGTTCTACGCAGTGTTCTGACTGAAACGGGTGCTGAAGCAAGTCCCCTAGGAGTGTTGAAAAGCTTACTACCTTGAAACTAAAGCAGAACAACGATGAAGGCCTCATGGAGCTGCTGCACGCCTCTCGTTTTGCAAGGATAATCAGGGCCTTACTTCGAAGCTTGGGCTCACGTTGACTTTCATTTTAGGTATAGAGCAGAGCAGGGTGAGCTTCCAAAGGAACGGGAAACCCAAGGTTTCTTAGGAGAAAACTCATTTTCTTCTCAGAACCATGCCGGCAGTGAGGAAAACCCCGGCAACAACAATGCTTTTCAGGTAGCTTCGAGGCCGCATGAACGGAGCTTTCATAATGGGAAAAGAAGCCTTATGCCATCAGTCTCCAATTTCTAGGTTGACACGCAGCATACACGCAGGACCAGAGCTTACTGTCTCTACGCAGTGTTCTGGTACCGAAACGGTTGCTTAAGCAATGTCCCTAGGAATGTTGGAAAGCTTACTACCGTGAAACTAAAGCAGAACAGCGATGAAGGCCTCATGGAGCTGCTGCACGCCTCCCGTTTTGCCAGGATAATCAGGGCCTTACTTCGAGGCTAGTGCTCACATTGACTTTCACGTTTGGTATAGAGCAGAGCAGGGTGAGCTTCCAACTAGGAACTGGAAGCACAAGGTTTCTTTCGAGAAAACTCATTTTCTTCTATGAACCATGCCGGCTGTAAGTAAAAGCACGGTAACAACAGTGCTTTTCAGGTAGCTTCGGGGCCGCATCAACGGAGCTTTCATAATGGGAAAACTAGCCTTGTGCCATCAGTCTCTAATTTCCAGGTTGACACGCAGCATACACGCAGGAGCAGAGCTTCCTGGTTCTACGCAGTGTTCTGGTACTGAAACGGGTGCTGAAGCAAGTCCCCTAGGAGTGTTGAAAAGCTTACTACCTTGAAACTAAAGCAGAACAACGATGAAGGCCTCATGGATCTGCTGCACGCCTCTCGTTTTGCAAGGATAATCAGGGCCTTACTTTGAAGCTTGGGCTCACGTTGACTTTCACTTTAGGTATAGCGCAGAGCAGGGTGAGCTTCCAACAAGGAACTGGAAACCCAAGGTTTTGTAGGATAAAACTCATTTTTTTCTCAGAACCATGCCGGCAGTGAGGAAAACCCCGGCAACAACAATGCTTTTCAGGTAGCTTCGAGGCCGCATGAACGGAGCTTTCATAATGGGAAAAGAAGCCTTATGCCATCAGTCTCCAATTTCTAGGTTGACACGCAGCATACACGCAGGACCAGAGCTTACTGTCTCTACGCAGTGTTCTGGTACCGAAACGGTTGCTTAAGCAAAGTCCCTAGGAATGTTGGAAAGCTTACTACCGTGAAACTAAAGCAGAACAGCGATGAAGGCCTCATGGAGCTGCTGCACGCCTCCCGTATTGCCAGGATAATCAGGGCCTTACTTCGAGGCTAGTGCTCACATTGACTTTCACGTTTGGTATAGAGCAGAGCAGGGTGAGCTTCCAACTAGGAACTGGAAGCACAAGGTTTCTTTCGAGAAAACTCATTTTCTTCTATGAACCATGCCGGCTGTAAGTAAAAGCACGGTAACAACAGTGCTTTTCAGGTAGCTTCGGGGCCGCATCAACGGAGCTTTCATAATGGGAAAACTAGCCTTGTGCCATCAGTCTCTAATTTCCAGGTTGACACGCAGCATACACGCAGGAGCAGAGCTTCCTGGTTCTACGCAGTGTTCTGGTACTGAAACGGGTGCTGAAGCAAGTCCCCTAGGAGTGTTGAAAAGCTTACTACCTTGAAACTAAAGCAGAACAACGATGAAGGCCTCATGGATCTGCTGCACGCCTCTCGTTTTGCAAGGATAATCAGGGCCTTACTTTGAAGCTTGGGCTCACGTTGACTTTCACTTTAGGTATAGCGCAGAGCAGGGTGAGCTTCCAACAAGGAACTGGAAACCCAAGGTTTTGTAGGATAAAACTCATTTTTTTCTCAGAACCATGCCGGCAGTGAGGAAAACCCCGGCAACAACAATGCTTTTCAGGTAGCTTCGAGGCCGCATGAACGGAGCTTTCATAATGGGAAAAGAAGCCTTATGCCATCAGTCTCCAATTTCTAGGTTGACACGCAGCATACACGCAGGACCAGAGCTTACTGTCTCTACGCAGTGTTCTGGTACCGAAACGGTTGCTTAAGCAAAGTCCCTAGGAATGTTGGAAAGCTTACTACCGTGAAACTAAAGCAGAACAGCGATGAAGGCCTCATGGAGCTGCTGCACGCCTCCCGTTTTGCCAGGATAATCAGGGCCTTACTTCGAGGCTAGTGCTCACATTGACTTTCACGTTTGGTATAGAGCAGAGCAGGGTGAGCTTCCAACTAGGAACTGGAAGCACAAGGTTTCTTTCGAGAAAACTCATTTTCTTCTATGAACCATGCCGGCTGTAAGTAAAAGCACGGTAACAACAGTGCTTTTCAGGTAGCTTCGGGGCCGCATCAACGGAGCTTTCATAATGGGAAAACTAGCCTTGTGCCATCAGTCTCTAATTTCTAGGTTGACACGCAGCATACACGCAGGAGCAGAGCTTCCTGGTTCTACGCAGTGTTCTGGTACTGAAACGGGTGCTGAAGCAAGTCCCCTAGGAGTGTTGCAAAGCTTACTACCTTGAAACTAAAGCAGAACAACGATGAAGGCCTCATGGATCTGCTGCTCGCCTCTCGTTTTGCAAGGATAATCAGGGCCTTACTTCGAAGCTTGGGCTCACGTTGACTTTCACTTTAGGTATAGCGCAGAGCAGGGTGAGCTTCCAACAAGGAACTGGAAACCCAAGGTTTCTCAGGAGAAAACTCATTTTCTTCTCAGAACCATGCCGGCAGTGAGGAAAACCCCGGCAACAACAATGCTTTTCAGGTAGCTTCGAGGCCGCATGAACGGAGCTTTCATAATGGGAAAAGAAGCCTTATGCCATCAGTCTCCAATTTCTAGGTTGACACGCAGCATACACGCAGGACCAGAGCTTACTGTCTCTACGCAGTGTTCTGGTACCGAAACGGTTGCTTGAGCAATGTCCCTAGGAATGTTGGAAAGCTTACTACCGTGAAACTAAAGCAGAACAGCGATGAAGGCCTCATGGAGCTGCTGCACGCCTCTCGTTTTGCAAGGATAATCAGGGCCTTACTTCGAAGCTTGGGCTCACGTTGACTTTCACATTAGGTATAGAGCAGAGCAGGGTGAGCTTCCAACAAGGAACTGGAAACCCAAGGTTTCTTAGGAGAAAACTCATTTTCTTCTCAGAACCATGCCGGCAGTGAGGAAAACCCCGGCAACAACCATGCTTTTCAGGTAGCTTCGAGGCCGCATGAACGGAGCTTTCATAATGGGAAAAGAAGCTTTATGCCATCAGTCTCCAATATCTAGGTTGACACGCAGCATACACGCAGGACCAGAGCTTACTGTCTACGCAGTGTTCTGGTACCGAAACGGTTGCTTAAGCAAAGTCCCTAGGAGTCTTGGAAAGCTTACTACCGTGAAACTAAAGCAGAACAGCGATGAAGGCCTCATGGAGCTGCTGCACGCCTCCCGTTTTGCCAGGATAATCCGGACCTTACTTCGAGGCTAGTGCTCACATTGACTTTCACGTTTGGTATAGAGCAGAGCAGGGTGAGCTTCCAACTAGGAACTGGAAGCACAAGGTTTCTTTCGAGAAAACTCATTTTCTTCTATGAACCATGCCGGCTGTAAGTAAAAGCACGGTAACAACAGTGCTTTTCAGGTAGCTTCGGGGCCGCATCAACGGAGCTTTCATAATGGGAAAACTAGCCTTGTGCCATCAGTCTCTAATTTCTAGGTTGACACGCAGCATACACGCAGGAGCAGAGCTTCCTGGTTCTACGCAGTGTTCTGGTACTGAAACGGGTGCTGAAGCAAGGCCCCTAGGAGTGTTGAAAAGCTTACTACCTTGAAACTAAAGCAGAACAACGATGAAGGCCTCATGGAGCTGCTGCACGCCTCTCGTTTTGCAAGGATAATCAGGGCCTTACTTCGAAGCTTGGGCTCACGTTGACTTTCATTTTAGGTATAGCGCAGAGCAGGGTGAGCTTCCAACAAGGAACTGGAAATCCCAGGTTTCTTAGGAGAAAACTCATTTTCTTCTCAGAACCATGCCGGCAGTGAGGAAAACCACGGCAACAACAATGCTTTTCAGGTAGCTTCGAGGCCGCATGAACGGAGCTTTCATAATGGGAAAAGAAGCCTTATGCCATCAGTCTCCAATTTCTAGGTTGACACGCAGCATACACGCAGGACCAGAGCTTACTGTCTCTACGCAGTGTTCTGGTACCGAAACGGTTGCTTAAGCAAAGTCCCTAGGAGTCTTGGAAAGCTTACTACCGTGAAACTAAAGCAGAACAGCGATGAAGGCCTCATGGAGCTGCTGCACGCCACCTGTTTTGCCAGGATAATCAGGGCCTTACTTCGAGGCTAGTGCTCACATTGACTTTCACGTTTGGTATAGAGCAGAGCAGGGTGAGCTTCCAACTAGGAACTGGAAGCACAAGGTTTCTTTGGAGAAAACTCATTTCTTCTATGTGCCATGCCGGCTGTAAGTAAGAGCACGGTAACAACAGTGCTTTTCAGGTAGCTTCGGGGCCGCATGAATGGAGCTTTCAAAATGGGAAAACAAGCCTTGTGCCATCAGTCTCTAATTTCTAGGTTGACACGCAGCATACACGCAGGAGCAGAGCTTCCTGGTTCTACGCAGTGTTCTGACTGAAACGGGTGCTGAAGCAAGGCCCCTAGGAGTGTTGAAAAGCTTACTACCTTGAAACTAAAGCAGAACAACGATGAAGGCCTCATGGAGCTGCTGCACGCCTCTCGTTTTGCAAGGATAATCAGGGCCTTACTTCGAAGCTTGGGCTCACGTTGACTTTCATTTTAGGTATAGAGCAGAGCAGGGTGAGCTTCCAAAGGAACGGGAAACCCAAGGTTTCTTAGGAGAAAACTCATTTTCTTCTCAGAACCATGCCGGCAGTGAGGAAAACCCCGGCAACAACAATGCTTTTCAGGTAGCTTCGAGGCCGCATGAACGGAGCTTTCATAATGGGAAAAGAAGCCTTATGCCATCAGTCTCCAATTTCTAGGTTGACACGCAGCATACACGCAGGACCAGAGCTTACTGTCTCTACGCAGTGTTCTGGTACCGACACGGTTGCTTAAGCAAAGTCCCTAGGAATGTTGGAAAGCTTACAACCGTGAAACTAAAGCAGAACAGCGATGAAGGCCTCATGGAGCTGCTGCACGCCTCCCGTTTTGCCAGGATAATCAGGGCCTTACTTCGAGGCTAGTGCTCACATTGACTTTCACGTTTGGTATAGAGCAGAGCAGGGTGAGCTTCCAACTAGGAACTGGAAGCACAAGGTTTCTTTCGAGAAAACTCATTTTCTTCTATGAACCATGCCGGCTGTAAGTAAAAGCACGGTAACAACAGTGCTTTTCAGGTAGCTTCGGGGCCGCATCAACGGAGCTTTCATAATGGGAAAACTAGCCTTGTGCCATCAGTCTCTAATTTCCAGGTTGACACGCAGCATACACGCAGGAGCAGAGCTTCCTGGTTCTACGCAGTGTTCTGGTACTGAAACGGGTGCTGAAGCAAGTCCCCTAGGAGTGTTGAAAAGCTTACTACCTTGAAACTAAAGCAGAACAACGATGAAGGCCTCATGGATCTGCTGCACGCCTCTCGTTTTGCAAGGATAATCAGGGCCTTACTTTGAAGCTTGGGCTCACGTTGACTTTCACTTTAGGTATAGCGCAGAGCAGGGTGAGCTTCCAACAAGGAACTGGAAACCCAAGGTTTTGTAGGATAAAACTCATTTTTTTCTCAGAACCATGCCGGCAGTGAGGAAAACCCCGGCAACAACAATGCTTTTCAGGTAGCTTCGAGGCCGCATGAACGGAGCTTTCATAATGGGAAAAGAAGCCTTATGCCATCAGTCTCCAATTTCAAGGTTGACACGCAGCATACACGCAGGACCAGAGCTTACTGTCTCTACGCAGTGTTCTGGTACCGAAACGGTTGCTTAAGCAAAGTCCCTAGGAATGTTGGAAAGCTTACTACCGTGAAACTAAAGCAGAACAGCGATGAAGGCCTCATGGAGCTGCTGCACGCCTCCCGTTTTGCCAGGATAATCAGGGCCTTACTTTGAGGCTAGTGCTCACATTGACTTTCACGTTTGGTATAGAGCAGAGCAGGGTGAGCTTCCAACTAGGAACTGGAAGCACAAGGTTTCTTTCGAGAAAACTCATTTTCTTCTATGAACCATGCCGGCTGTAAGTAAAAGCACGGTAACAACAGTGCTTTTCAGGTAGCTTCGGGGCCGCATCAACGGAGCTTTCATAATGGGAAAACTAGCCTTGTGCCATCAGTCTCTAATTTCTAGGTTGACACGCAGCATACACGCAGGAGCAGAGCTTCCTGGTTCTACGCAGTGTTCTGGTACTGAAACGGGTGCTGAAGCAAGGCCCCTAGGAGTGTTGAAAAGCTTACTACCTTGAAACTAAAGCAGAACAACGATGAAGGCCTCATGGAGCTGCTGCACGCCTCTCGTTTTGCAAGGATAATCAGGGCCTTACTTCGAAGCTTGGGCTCACAGTGACTTTCACATTAGGTATAGAGCAGAGCAGGGTGAGCTTCCAACAAGGAACTGGAAACCCAAGGTTTCTTAGGAGAAAACTCATTTTCTTCTCAGAACCATGCCGGCAGTGAGGAAAACCCCGGCAACAACCATGCTTTTCAGGTAGCTTCGAGGCCGCATGAACGGAGCTTTCATAATGGGAAAAGAAGCTTTATGCCATCAGTCTCCAATATCTAGGTTGACACGCAGCATACACGCAGGACCAGAGCTTACTGTCTACGCAGTGTTCTGGTACCGAAACGGTTGCTTAAGCAAAGTCCCTAGGAGTCTTGGAAAGCTTACTACCGTGAAACTAAAGCAGAACAGCGATGAAGGCCTCATGGAGCTGCTGCACGCCTCCCGTTTTGCCAGCATAATCAGGGACTTACTTCGAGGCTAGTGCTCACATTGACTTTCACGTTTGGTATAGAGCAGAGCAGGGTGAGCTTCCAACTAGGAACTGGAAGCACAAGGTTTCTTTGGAGAAAACTCATTTTATTCTATGAACCATGCCGGCTGTAAGTAAAAGCACGGTAACAACAGTGCTTTTCAGGTAGCTTCGGGGCCGCATGAATGGAGATTTCAAAATGGGAAAAGAAGCCTTGTGCCATCAGTCTCTAATTTCTAGGTTGACACGCAGCATACACGCAGGAGCAGAGCTTCCTGGTTCTACGCAGTGTTCTGACTGAAACGGGTGCGGAAGCAAGGCCCCTAGGACTGTTGAAAAGCTTACTACCTTGAAACTAAAGCAGAACAACGATGAAGGCCTCATGGATCTGCTGCACGCCTCTCGTTTTGCAAGGATAATCAGGGCCTTACTTCGAAGCTTGGGCTCACGTTGACTTTCACTTTAGGTATAGAGCAGAGCAGGGTGAGCTTCCAACAAGGAACTGGAAACCCCAGGTTTCTTAGGAGAAAACTCATTTTCTCTCAGAACCATGCTGGCAGTGAGGAAAATCCCGGCAACAACAATGCTTTTCAGGTAGCTTCGAGGCCGCATGAACCGAGCTTTCATAATGGGAAAAGAAGCCTTATGCCATCAGTCTCCAATTTCTAGGTTGACACGCAGCATACACGCAGGACCAGAGCTTACTGTCTCTACGCAGTGTTCTGGTACCGAAACGGTTGCTTAAGCAAAGTCCCTAGGAATGTTGGAAAGCTTACTACCGTGAAACTAAAGCAGAACAGCGATGAAGGCCTCATGGAGCTGCTGCACGCCTCCCGTTTTGCCAGGATAATCAGGGCCTTACTTCGAGGCTAGTGCTCACATTGACTTTCACGTTTGGTATAGAGCAGAGCAGGGTGAGCTTCCAACTAGGAACTGGAAGCACAAGGTTTCTTTCGAGAAAACTCATTTTCTTCTATGAACCATGCCGGCTGTAAGTAAAAGCACGGTAACAACAGTGCTTTTCAGGTAGCTTCGGGGCCGCATCAACGGAGCTTTCATAATGGGAAAACTAGCCTTGTGCCATCAGTCTCTAATTTCCAGGTTGACATGCAGCATACACGCAGGAGCAGAGCTTCCTGGTTCTACGCAGTGTTCTGGTACTGAAACGGGTGCTGAAGCAAGTCCCCTAGGAGTGTTGAAAAGCTTACTACCTTGAAACTAAAGCAGAACAACGATGAAGGCCTCATGAATCTGCTGCACACCTCTCGTTTTGCAAGGATAATCAGGGCCTTACTTTGAAGCTTGGGCTCACGTTGACTTTCACTTTAGGTATAGCGCAGAGCAGGGTGAGCTTCCAACAAGGAACTGGAAACCCAAGGTTTCGTAGGTGAAAACTCATTTTCTTCTCAGAACCATGCCGGCAGTGAGGAAAACCCCGGCAACAACAATGCTTTTCAGGTAGCTTCGAGGCCGCATGAACGGAGCTTTCATAATGGGAAAAGAAGCCTTATGCCATCAGTGTCCAATTTCTAGGTTGACACGCAGCATACACGCAGGACCAGAGCTTACTGTCTCTACGCAGTGTTCTGGTACCGAAACGGTTGCTTAAGCAAAGTCCCTAGGAATGTTGGAAAGCTTACTACCGTGAAACTAAAGCAGAACAGCGATGAAGGCCTCATGGAGCTGCGGCACGCCTCCCGTTTTGCCAGGATAATCAGGGCCTTACTTCGAGGCTAGTGCTCACATTAACTTTCACGTTTGGTATAGAGCAGAGCAGGGTGAGCTTCCAACTAGGAACTGGAAGCACAAGGTTTCTTTCGAGAAAACTCATTTTCTTCTATGAACCATGCCGGCTGTAAGTAAAAGCACGGTAACAACAGTGCTTTTCAGGTAGCTTCGGGGCCGCATCAACGGAGCTTTCATAATGGGAAAACTAGCCTTGTGCCATCAGTCTCTAATTTCTAGGTTGACACTCAGCATACACGCAGGAGCAGAGCTTCCTCGTTCTACGCAGTGTTCTGGTACTGAAACGGGTGCTGAAGCAAGGCCCCTAGGAGTGTTGAAAAGCTTACTACCTTGAAACTAAAGCAGAACAACGATGAAGGCCTCATGGAGCTGCTGCACGCCTCTCGTTTTGCAAGGATAATCAGGGCCTTACTTCGAAGCTTGGGCTCACGTTGACTTTCACATTAGGTATAGAGCAGAGCAGGGTGAGCTTCCAACAAGGAACTGGAAACCCAAGGTTTCTTAGGAGAAAACTCATTTTCTTCTCAGAACCATGCCGGCAGTGAGGAAAACCCCGGCAACAACCATGCTTTTCAGGTAGCTTCGAGGCCGCATGAACGGAGCTTTCATAATGGGAAAAGAAGCTTTATGCCATCAGTCTCCAATATCTAGGTTGACACGCAGCAAACACGCAGGACCAGAGCTTACTGTCTACGCAGTGTTCTGGTACCGAAACGGTTGCTTAAGCAAAGTCCCTAGGAGTCTTGGAAAGCTTACTACCGTGAAACTAAAGCAGAACAGCGATGAAGGCCTCATGGAGCTGCTGCACGCCTCCCGGTTTGCCAGGATAATCAGGGCCTTACTTCGAGGCTAGTGCTCACATTGACTTTCACGTTTGGTATAGAGCAGAGCAGGGTGAGCTTCCAACTAGGAACTGGAAGCACAAGGTTTCTTTGGAGAAAACTCATTTTCTTCTATGAACCATGCCGGCTGTAAGTAGAAGCACGGTAACAACAGTGCTTTTCAGGTAGCTTCGGGGCCGCATGAATGGAGCTTTCAAAATGGGAAAAGAAGCCTTGTGCCATCAGTCTCTAATTTCTAGGTTGACACGCAGCATACACGCAGGAGCAGAGCTTCCTGGTTCTACGCAGTGTTCTGACTGAAACGGGTGCGGAAGCAAGGCCCCTAGGACTGTTGAAAAGCTTACTACCTTGAAACTAAAGCAGAACAACGATGAAGGCCTCATGGAGCTGCTGCACGCCTCTCGTTTTGCAAGGATAATCAGGGCCTTACTTTGAAGCTTGGGCTCACGTTGACTTTCACTTTAGGTATAGCGCAGAGCAGGGTGAGCTTCCAACAAGGAACTGGAAACCCAAGGTTTCGTAGGTGAAAACTCATTTTTTTCTGAGAACCATGCCGGCAGTGAGGAAAACCCCGGCAACAACAATGCTTTTCAGGTAGCTTCGAGGCCGCATGAACCGAGCTTTCATAATGGGAAAAGAAGCCTTATGCCATCAGTCTCCAATTTCTAGGTTGACACGCAGCATACACGCAGGACCAGAGCTTACTGTCTCTACGCAGTGTTCTGGTACCGAAACGGTTGCTTAAGCAAAGTCCCTAGGAATGTTGGAAAGCTTACTACCGTGAAACTAAAGCAGAACAGCGATGAAGGCCTCATGGAGCTGCTGCACGCCTCCCGTTTTGCCAGGATAATCAGGGCCTTACTTCGAGGCTAGTGCTCACATTGACTTTCACGTTTGGTATAGAGCAGAGCAGGGTGAGCTTCCAACTAGGAACTGGAAGCACAAGGTTTCTTTCGAGAAAACTCATTTTCTTCTATGAACCATGCCGGCTGTAAGTAAAAGCACGGTAACAACAGTGCTTTTCAGGTAGCTTCGGGGCCGCATCAACGGAGCTTTCATAATGGGAAAACTAGCCTTGTGCCATCAGTCTCTAATTTCTAGGTTGACACGCAGCATACACGCAGGAGCAGAGCTTCCTGGTTCTACGCAGTGTTCTGGTACTGAAACGGGTGCTGAAGCAAGGCCCCTAGGAGTGTTGAAAAGCTTACTACCTTGAAACTAAAGCAGAACAACGATGAAGGCCTCATGGAGCTGCTGCACGCCTCTCGTTTTGCAAGGATAATCAGGGCCTTACTTCGAAGTTGGGCTCACGTTGACTTTCACTTTAGCTATAGCGCAGAGCAGGGTGAGCTTCCAACAAGGAACTGGAAACCCAAGGTTTCTCAGGAGAAAACTCATTTTCTTCTCAGAACCATGCCGGCAGTGAGGAAAACCCCGGCAACAACAATGCTTTTCAGGTAGCTTCGAGGCCGCATGAACGGAGCTTTCATAATGGGAAAAGAAGCCTTATGCCATCAGTCTCCAATTTCTAGGTTGACACGCAGCATACACGCAGGACCAGAGCTTACTGTCTCTATGCAGTGTTCTGGTACCGAAACGGTTGCTTAAGCAAAGTCCCTAGGAATGTTGGAAAGCTTACTACCACGAAACTAAAGCAGAACAGCGATGAAGGCCTCATGGAGCTGCTGCACGCCTCCATTTTTGCCAGGATAATCAGGGCCTTACTTCGAGGCTAGTGCTCACATTGACTTTCACGTTTGGTATAGAGCAGAGCAGGGTGAGCTTCCAACTAGGAACTGGAAGCACAAGGTTTCTTTCGAGAAAACTCATTTTCTTCTATGAACCATGCCGGCTGTAAGTAAAAGCACGGTAACAACAGTGCTTTTCAGGTAGCTTCGGGGCCGCATCAACGGAGCTTTCATAATGGGAAAACTAGCCTTGTGCCATCAGTCTCTAATTTCCAGGTTGACACGCAGCATACACGCAGGAGCAGAGCTTCCTGGTTCTACGCAGTGTTCTGGTACTGAAACGGGTGCTGAAGCAAGTCCCCTAGGAGTGTTGAAAAGCTTACTACCTTGAAACTAAAGCAGAACAACGATGAAGGCCTCATGAATCTGCTGCACGCCTCTCGTTTTGCAAGGATAATCAGGGCCTTACTTTGAAGCTTGGGCTCACGTTGACTTTCACTTTAGGTATAGCGCAGAGCAGGGTGAGCTTCCAACAAGGAATTGGAAACCCAAGGTTTCGTAGGTGAAAACTCATTTTTTTCTGAGAACCATGCCGGCAGTGAGGAAAACCCCGGCAACAACAATGCTTTTCAGGTAGCTTCGAGGCCGCATGAACGGAGCTTTCATAATGGGAAAAGAAGCCTTATGCCATCAGTCTCCAATTTCTAGGTTGACACGCAGCATACACGCAGGACCAGAGCTTACTGTCTCTACGCAGTGTTCTGGTACCGAAACGGTTGCTTAAGCAAAGTCCCTAGGAATGTTGGAAAGCTTACTACCGTGAAACTAAAGCAGAACAGCGATGAAGGCCTCATGGAGCTGCTGCACGCCTCCCGTTTTGCCAGGATAATCAGGGCCTTACTTCGAGGCTAGTGCTCACATTGACTTTCACGTTTGGTATAGAGCAGAGCAGGGTGAGCTTCCAACTAGGAACTGGAAGCACAAGGTTTCTTTCGAGAAAACTCATTTTCTTCTATGAACCATGCCGGCTGTAAGTAAAAGCACGGTAACAACAGTGCTTTTCAGGTAGCTTCGGGGCCGCATCAACGGAGCTTTCATAATGGGAAAACTAGCCTTGTGCCATCAGTCTCTAATTTCTAGGTTGACACGCAGCATACACGCAGGAGCAGAGCTTCCTGGTTCTACGCAGTGTTCTGGTACTGAAACGGGTGCTGAAGCAAGGCCCCTAGGAGTGTTGAAAAGCTTACTACCTTGAAACTAAAGCAGAACAACGATGAAGGCCTCATGGAGCTGCTGCACGCCTCTCGTTTTGCAAGGATAATCAGGGCCTTACTTCGAAGCTTGGGCTCACGTTGACTTTCACTTTAGCTATAGCGCAGAGCAGGGTGAGCTTCCAACAAGGAACTGGAAACCCAAGGTTTCTCAGGAGAAAACTCATTTTCTTCTCAGAACCATGCCGGCAGTGAGGAAAACCCCGGCAACAACAATGCTTTTCAGGTAGCTTCGAGACCGCATGAACGGAGCTTTCATAATGGGAAAAGAAGCCTTATGCCATCAGTCTCCAATTTCTAGGTTGACACGCAGCATACACGCAGGACCAGAGCTTACTGTCTCTACGCAGTGTTCTGGTACCGAAACGGTTGCTTAAGCAAAGTCCCTAGGAATGTTGGAAAGCTTACTACCACGAAACTAAAGCAGAACAGCGATGAAGGCCTCATGGAGCTGCTGCACGCCTCCCTTTTTGCCAGGATAATCAGGGCCTTACTTCGAGGCTAGTGCTCACATTGACTTTCACGTTTGGTATAGAGCAGAGCAGGGTGAGCTTCCAACTAGGAACTGGAAGCACAAGGTTTCTTTCGAGAAAACTCATTTTCTTCTATGAACCATGCCGGCTGTAAGTAAAAGCACGGTAACAACAGTGCTTTTCAGGTAGCTTCGGGGCCGCATCAACGGAGCTTTCATAATGGGAAAACTAGCCTTGTGCCATCAGTCTCTAATTTCCAGGTTGACACGCAGCATACACGCAGGAGCAGAGCTTCCTGGTTCTACGCAGTGTTCTGGTACTGAAACGGGTGCTGAAGCAAGTCCCCTAGGAGTGTTGAAAAGCTTACTACCTTGAAACTAAAGCAGAACAACGATGAAGGCCTCATGAATCTGCTGCACGCCTCTCGTTTTGCAAGGATAATCAGGGCCTTACTTCGAAGCTTGGGCTCACGTTGACTTTCACTTTAGGTATAGCGCAGAGCAGGGTGAGCTTCCAACAAGGAACTGGAAACCCAAGGTTTCGTAGGTGAAAACTCATTTTTTTCTCAGAACCATGCCGGCAGTGAGGAAAACCCCGGCAACAACAATGCTTTTCAGGCAGCTTCGAGGCCGCATGAACGGAGCTTTCATAATGGGAAAAGAAGCCTTATGCCATCAGTCTCCAATTTCTAGGTTGACACGCAGCATACACGCAGGACCAGAGCTTACTGTCTCTACGCAGTGTTCTGGTACCGAAACGGTTGCTTAAGCAAAGTCCCTAGGAATGTTGGAAAGCTTACTACCGTGAAACTAAAGCAGAACAGCGATGAAGGCCTCATGGAGCTGCTGCACGCCTCCCGTTTTGCCAGGATAATCAGGGCCTTACTTCGAGGCTAGTTCTCACATTGACTTTCACGTTTGGTATAGAGCAGAGCAGGGTGAGCTTCCAACTAGGAACTGGAAGCACAAGGTTTCTTTCGAGAAAACTCATTTTCTTCTATGAACCATGCCGGCTGTAAGTAAAAGCACGGTAACAACAGTGCTTTTCAGGTAGCTTCGGGGCCGCATCAACAGAGCTTTCATAATGGGAAAACTAGCCTTGTGCCATCAGTCTCTAATTTCTAGGTTGACACGCAGCATACACGCAGGAGCAGAGCTTCCTGGTTCTACGCAGTGTTCTGGTACTGAAACGGGTGCTGAAGCAAGTCCCCTAGGAGTGTTGAAAAGCTTACTACCTTGAAACTAAAGCAGAACAACGATGAAGGCCTCATGGAGCTGCTGCACGCCTCTCGTTTTGCAAGGATAATCAGGGCCTTACTTCGAAGCTTGGGCTCACGTTGACTTTCACTTTAGGTATAGCGCAGAGCAGGGTGAGCTTCCAACAAGGAACTGGAACCCCAAGGTTTCTCAGGAGAAAACTCATTTTCTTCTCAGAACCATGCCGGCAGTGAGGAAAACCCCGGCAACAACAATGCTTTTCAGGTAGCTTCGAGGCCGCATGAACGGAGCTTTCATAATGGGAAAAGAAGCCTTATGCCATCAGTCTCCAATTTCTAGGTTGACACGCAGCATACACGTAGGACCAGAGCTTACTGTCTCTACGCAGTGTTCTGGTACCGAAACGGTTGCTTAAGCAAAGTCCCTAGGAGTCTTGGAAAGCTTACTACCGTGAAACTAAAGCAGAACAGCGATGAAGGCCTCATGGAGCTGCGGCACGCCTCCCGTTTTGCCAGGATAATCCGGGCCTTACTTCGAGGCTAGTGCTCACATTGACTTTCACGTTTGGTATAGAGCAGAGCAGGGTGAGCTTCCAACTAGGAACTGGAAGCACAAGGTTTCTTTCGAGAAAACTCATTTTCTTCTATGAACCATGCCGGCTGTAAGTAAAAGCACGGTAACAACAGTGCTTTTCAGGTAGCTTCGGGGCCGCATCAACGGAGCTTTCATAATGGGAAAACTAGCCTTGTGCCATCAGTCTCTAATTTCTAGGTTGACACGCAGCATACACGCAGGAGCAGAGCTTCCTGGTTCTACGCAGTGTTCTGGTACTGAAACGGGTGCTGAAGCAAGGCCCCTAGGAGTGTTGAAAAGCTTACTACCTTGAAACTAAAGCAGAACAACGATGAAGGCCTCATGGAGCTGCTGCACGCCTCTCGTTTTGCAAGGATAATCAGGGCCTTACTTCGAAGCTTGGGCTCACGTTGACTTTCACTTTAGGTATAGCGCAGAGCAGGGTGAGCTTCCAAGAAGGAACTGGAAACCCAAGGTTTCTCAGGAGAAAACTCATTTTCTTCTCAGAACCATGCCGGCAGTGAGGAAAACCCCGGCAACAACAATGCTTTTCAGGTAGCTTCGAGGCCGCATGAACGGAGCTTTCATAATGGGAAAAGAAGCCTTATGCCATCAGTCTCCAATTTCTAGGTTGACACGCAGCATACACGCAGGACCAGAGCTTACTGTCTCTACGCAGTGTTCTGGTACCGAAACGGTTGCTTAAGCAAAGTCCCTAGGAATGTTGGAAAGCTTACTACCGTGAAACTAAAGCAGAACAGCGATGAAGGCCTCATGGAGCTGCTGCACGCCTCCCGTTTTGCCAGGATAATCAGGGCCTTACTTCGAGGCTAGTTCTCACATTGACTTTCACGTTTGGTATAGAGCAGAGCAGGGTGAGCTTCCAACTAGGAACTGGAAGCACAAGGTTTCTTTCGAGAAAACTCATTTTCTTCTATGAACCATGCCGGCTGTAAGTAAAAGCACGGTAACAACAGTGCTTTTCAGGTAGCTTCGGGGCCGCATCAACAGAGCTTTCATAATGGGAAAACTAGCCTTGTGCCATCAGTCTCTAATTTCTAGGTTGACACGCAGCATACACGCAGGAGCAGAGCTTCCTGGTTCTACGCAGTGTTCTGGTACTGAAACGGGTGCTGAAGCAAGTCCCCTAGGAGTGTTGAAAAGCTTACTACCTTGAAACTAAAGCAGAACAACGATGAAGGCCTCATGGAGCTGCTGCACGCCTCTCGTTTTGCAAGGATAATCAGGGCCTTACTTCGAAGCTTGGGCTCACGTTGACTTTCACTTTAGGTATAGCGCAGAGCAGGGTGAGCTTCCAACAAGGAACTGGAACCCCAAGGTTTCTCAGGAGAAAACTCATTTTCTTCTCAGAACCATGCCGGCAGTGAGGAAAACCCCGGCAACAACAATGCTTTTCAGGTAGCTTCGAGGCCGCATGAACGGAGCTTTCATAATGGGAAAAGAAGCCTTATGCCATCAGTCTCCAATTTCTAGGTTGACACGCAGCATACACGTAGGACCAGAGCTTACTGTCTCTACGCAGTGTTCTGGTACCGAAACGGTTGCTTAAGCAAAGTCCCTAGGAGTCTTGGAAAGCTTACTACCGTGAAACTAAAGCAGAACAGCGATGAAGGCCTCATGGAGCTGCGGCACGCCTCCCGTTTTGCCAGGATAATCCGGGCCTTACTTCGAGGCTAGTGCTCACATTGACTTTCACGTTTGGTATAGAGCAGAGCAGGGTGAGCTTCCAACTAGGAACTGGAAGCACAAGGTTTCTTTCGAGAAAACTCATTTTCTTCTATGAACCATGCCGGCTGTAAGTAAAAGCACGGTAACAACAGTGCTTTTCAGGTAGCTTCGGGGCCGCATCAACGGAGCTTTCATAATGGGAAAACTAGCCTTGTGCCATCAGTCTCTAATTTCTAGGTTGACACGCAGCATACACGCAGGAGCAGAGCTTCCTGGTTCTACGCAGTGTTCTGGTACTGAAACGGGTGCTGAAGCAAGGCCCCTAGGAGTGTTGAAAAGCTTACTACCTTGAAACTAAAGCAGAACAACGATGAAGGCCTCATGGAGCTGCTGCACGCCTCTCGTTTTGCAAGGATAATCAGGGCCTTACTTCGAAGCTTGGGCTCACGTTGACTTTCACTTTAGGTATAGCGCAGAGCAGGGTGAGCTTCCAAGAAGGAACTGGAAACCCAAGGTTTCTCAGGAGAAAACTCATTTTCTTCTCAGAACCATGCCGGCAGTGAGGAAAACCCCGGCAACAACAATGCTTTTCAGGTAGCTTCGAGGCCGCATGAACGGAGCTTTCATAATGGGAAAAGAAGCCTTATGCCATCAGTCTCCAATTTCTAGGTTGACACGCAGCATACACGCAGGACCAGAGCTTACTGTCTCTACGCAGTGTTCTGGTACCGAAACGGTTGCTTAAGCAAAGTCCCTAGGAATGTTGGAAAGCTTACTACCGTGAAACTAAAGCAGAACAGCGATGAAGGCCTCATGGAGCTGCTGCACGCCTCCCGTTTTGCCAGGATAATCAGGGCCTTACTTCGAGGCTAGTGCTCACATTGACTTTCACGTTTGGTATAGAGCAGAGCAGGGTGAGCTTCCAACTAGGAACTGGAAGCACAAGGTTTCTTTCGAGAAAACTCATTTTCTTCTATGAACCATGCCGGCTGTAAGTAAAAGCACGGTAACAACAGTGCTTTTCAGGTAGCTTCGGAGCCGCATCAACGGAGCTTTCATAATGGGAAAACTAGCCTTGTGCCATCAGTCTCTAATTTCTAGGTTGACACGCAGCATACACGCAGGAGCAGAGCTTCCTGGTTCTACGCAGTGTTCTGGTACTAAAACGGGTGCTGAAGCAAGTCCCCTCGGAGTGTTGAAAAGCTTACTACCTTGAAACTAAAGCAGAACAACGATGAAGGCCTCATGGAGCTGCTGCACGCCTCTCGTTTTGCAAGGATAATCAGGGCCTTACTTTGAAGCTTGGGCTCACGTTCACTTTCACTTTAGGTATAGCGCACAGCAGGGTGAGATTCCAACAAGGAACTGGAAACCCAAGGTTTCGTAGGAGAAAACTCATTTTCTTCTCAGAACCATGCCGGCAGTGAGGAAAGCCCCGGCAACAACAATGCTTTTCAGGTAGCTTCGAGGCCGCATGAACGGAGCTTTCATAATGAGAAAAGAAGCCTTATGCCATCAGTCTCCAATTTCTAGGTTGACACGCAGCATACACGCAGGACCAGAGCTTACTGTCTCTACGCAGTGTTCTGGTACCGAAACGGTTGCTTAAGCAAAGTCCCTAGGAATGTTGGAAAGCTTACTACCGTGAAACTAAAGCAGAACAGCGATGAAGGCCTCATGGAGCTGCTGCACGCCTCCCGTTTTGCCAGGATAATCAGGGCCTTACTTCGAGGCTAGTGCTCACATTGACTTTCACGTTTGGTATAGAGCAGAGCAGGGTGAGCTTCCAACTAGGAACTGGAAGCACAAGGTTTCTTTCGAGAAAACTCATTTTCTTCTATGAACCATGCCGGCTGTAAGTAAAAGCACGGTAACAACAGTGCTTTTCAGGTAGCTTCGGGGCCGCATCAACGGAGCTTTCATAATGGGAAAACTAGCCTTGTGCCATCAGTCTCTAATTTCTAGGTTGACACGCAGCATACACGCAGGAGCAGAGCTTCCTGGTTCTACGCAGTGTTCTGGTACTGAAACGGGTGCTGAAGCAAGGCCCCTAGGAGTGTTGAAAAGCTTACTACCTTGAAACTAAAGCAGAACAACGATGAAGGCCTCATGGATCTGCTGCACGCCTCTCGTTTTGCAAGGTTAATCAGGGCCTTACTTCGAAGCTTGGGCTCACGTTGACTTTCACTTTAGGTATAGCGCAGAGCAGGGTGAGCTTCCAACAAGGAACTGGAAACCCAAGGTTTCGTAGGAGAAAACTCATTTTCTTCTCAGAACCATGCCGGCAGTGAGGAAAACCCCGGCAACAACAATGCTTTTCAGGTAGCTTCGAGGCCGCATGAACGGAGCTTTCATAATGGGAAAAGAAGCCTTATGCCATCAGTCTCCAGTTTCTAGGTTGACACGCAGCATACACGCAGGACCAGAGCTTACTGTCTCTACGCAGTGTTCTGGTACCGAAACGGTTGCTTAAGCAAAGTCCCTAGGAATGTTGGAAAGCTTACTACCGTGAAACTAAAGCAGAACAGCGATGAAGGCCTCATGGAGCTGCTGCACGCCTCCCGTTTTGCCAGGATAATCAGGGCCTTACTTCGAGGCTAGTGCTCACATTGACTTTCACGTTTGGTATAGAGCAGAGCAGGGTGAGCTTCCAACTAGGAACTGGAAGCACAAGGTTTCTTTCGAGAAAACTCATTTTCTTCTATGAACCATGCCGGCTGTAAGTAAAAGCACGGTAACAACAGTGCTTTTCAGGTAGCTTCGGGGCCGCATCAACGGAGCTTTCATAATGGGAAAACTAGCCTTGTGCCATCAGTCTCTAATTTCTAGGTTGACACGCAGCATACACGCAGGAGCAGAGCTTCCTGGTTCTACGCAGTGTTCTGGTACTGAAACGGGTGCTGAAGCAAGGCCCCTAGGAGTGTTGAAAAGCTTACTACCTTGAAACTAAAGCAGAACAACGATGAAGGCCTCATGGAGCTGCTGCACGCCTCTCGTTTTGCAAGGATAATCAGGGCCTTACTTCGAAGCTTGGGCTCACGTTGACTTTCACTTTAGGTATAGCGCAGAGCAGGGTGAGCTTCCAACAAGGAACTGGAAACCCAAGGTTTCGTAGGACAAAACTCATTTTCTTCTCAGAACCATGCCGGCAGTGAGGAAAACCCCGGCAACAACAATGCTTTTCAGGTAGCTTCGAGGCCGCATGAACGGAGCTTTCATAATGGGAAAAGAAGCCTTATGCCATCAGTCTCCAATTTCTAGGTTGACACGCAGCATACACGCAGGACCAGAGCTTACTGTCTCTACGCAGTGTTCTGGTACCGAAACGGTTGCTTAAGCAAAGTCCCTAGGAATGTTGGAAAGCTTACTACCGTGAAACTAAAGCAGAACAGCGATGAAGGCCTCATGGAGCTGCTGCACGCCTCCCGTTTTGCCAGGATAATCAGGGCCTTACTTCGAGGCTAGTGCTCACATTGACTTTCACGTTTGGTATAGAGCAGAGCAGGGTGAGCTTCCAACTAGGAACTGGAAGCACAAGGTTTCTTTCGAGAAAACTCATTTTCTTCTATGAACCATGCCGGCTGTAAGTAAAAGCACGGTAACAACAGTGCTTTTCAGGTAGCTTCGGGGCCGCATCAACGGAGCTTTCATAATGGGAAAACTAGCCTTGTGCCATCAGTCTCTAATTTCTAGGTTGACACGCAGCATACACGCAGGAGCAGAGCTTCCTGGTTCTACGCAGTGTTCTGGTACTGAAACGGGTGCTGAAGCAAGGCCCCTAGGAGTGTTGAAAAGCTTACTACCTTGAAACTAAAGCAGAACAACGATGAAGGCCTCATGGATCTGCTGCACGCCTCTCGTTTTGCAAGGTTAATCAGGGCCTTACTTCGAAGCTTGGGCTCACGTTGACTTTCACTTTAGGTATAGCGCAGAGCAGGGTGAGCTTCCAACAAGGAACTGGAAACCCAAGGTTTCGTAGGAGAAAACTCATTTTCTTCTCAGAACCATGCCGGCAGTGAGGAAAACCCCGGCAACAACAATGCTTTTCAGGTAGCTTCGAGGCCGCATGAACGGAGCTTTCATAATGGGAAAAGAAGCCTTATGCCATCAGTCTCCAGTTTCTAGGTTGACACGCAGCATACACGCAGGACCAGAGCTTACTGTCTCTACGCAGTGTTCTGGTACCGAAACGGTTGCTTAAGCAAAGTCCCTAGGAATGTTGGAAAGCTTACTACCGTGAAACTAAAGCAGAACAGCGATGAAGGCCTCATGGAGCTGCGGCACGCCTCCCGTTTTGCCAGGATAATCAGGGCCTTACTTCGAGGCTAGTGCTCACATTGACTTTCACGTTTGGTATAGAGCAGAGCAGGGTGAGCTTCCAACGAGGAACTGGAAGCACAAGGTTTCTTTCGAGAAAACTCATTTTCTTCTATGAACCATGCCGGCTGTAAGTAAAAGCACGGTAACAACAGTGCTTTTCAGGTAGCTTCGGGGCCGCATGAATGGAGCTTTCAAAATGGGAAAAGAAGCCTTGTGCCATCAGTCTCTAATTTCTAGGTTGACACGCAGCATACACGCAGGAGCAGAGCTTCCTGGTTCTACGCAGTGTTCTGACTGAAACGGGTGCGGAAGCAAGGCCCCTAGGAGTGTTGAAAAGCTTACTACCTTGAAACTAAAGCAGAACAACGATGAAGGCCTCATGGAGCTGCTGCACGCCTCTCGTTTTGCAAGGATAATCAGGGCCTTACTTCGAAGCTTGGGCTCACGTTGACTTTCACTTTAGGTATAGAGCAGAGCAGGGTGAGCTTCCAACAAGGAACTGGAAACCCCAGGTTTCTTAGGAGAAAACTCATTTTCTCTCAGAACCATGCCGGCAGTGAGGAAAACCCCGGCAACAACAATGCTTTTCAGGTAGCTTCGAGGCCGCATGAACGGAGCTTTCATAATGGGAAAAGAAGCCTTATGCCATCAGTCTCCAATTTCTAGGTTGACACGCAGCATACACGCAGGACCAGAGCTTACTGTCTCTACGCAGTGTTCTGGTACCGAAACGGTTGCTTAAGCAAAGTCCCTAGGAATGTTGGAAAGCTTACTACCGCGAAACTAAAGCAGAACAGCGATGAAGGCCTCATGGAGCTGCTGCACGCCTCCCGTTTTGCCAGGATAATCAGGGCCTTACTTCGAGGCTAGTGCTCACATTGACTTTCACGTTTGGTATAGAGCAGAGCAGAGTGAGCTTCCAACTAGGAACTGGAAGCACAAGGTTTCTTTCGAGAAAACTCATTTTCTTCTATGAACCATGCCGGCTGTAAGTAAAAGCACGGTAACAACAGTGCTTTTCAGGTAGCTTCGGGGCCGCATCAACGGAGCTTTCATAATGGGAAAACTAGCCTTGTGCCATCAGTCTCTAATTTCCAGGTTGACACGCAGCATACACGCAGGAGCAGAGCTTCCTGGTTCTACGCAGTGTTCTGGTACTGAAACGGGTGCTGAAGCAAGTCCCCTAGGAGTGTTGAAAAGCTTTCTACCTTGAAACTAAAGCAGAACAACGATGAAGGCCTCATGAATCTGCTGCACGCCTCTCGTTTTGCAAGGATAATCAGGGCCTTACTTTGAAGCTTGGGCTCACGTTGACTTTCACTTTAGGTATAGCGCAGAGCAGGGTGAGCTTCCAACAAGGAACTGGAAACCCAAGGTTTCGTAGGTGAAAACTCATTTTTTTCTCAGAACCATGCCGGCAGTGAGGAAAACCCCGGCAACAACAATGCTTTTCAGGTAGCTTCGAGGCCGCATGAACGGAGCTTTCATAATGGGAAAAGAAGCCTTATGCCATCAGTCTCCAATTTCTAGGTTGACACACAGCATACACGCAGGACCAGAGCTTACTGTCTCTACGCAGTGTTCTGGTACCGAAACGGTTGCTTAAGCAAAGTCCCTAGGAATGTTGGAAAGCTTACTACCGTGAAACTAAAGCAGAACAGCGATGAAGGCCTCATGGAGCTGCTGCACGCCTCCCGTTTTGCCAGGATAATCAGGGCCTTACTTCGAGGCTAGTGCTCACATTGACTTTCACGTTTGGTATAGAGCAGAGCAGGGTGAGCTTCCAACTAGGAACTGGAAGCACAAGGTTTCTTTCGAGAAAACTCATTTTCTTCTATGAACCATGCCGGCTGTAAGTAAAAGCACGGTAACAACAGTGCTTTTCAGGTAGCTTCGGGGCCGCATCAACGGAGCTTTCATAATGGGAAAACTAGCCTTGTGCCATCAGTCTCTAATTTCTAGGTTGACACGCAGCATACACGCAGGAGCAGAGCTTCCTGGTTCTACGCAGTGTTCTGGTACTGAAACGCGTGCTGAAGCAAGGCCCCTAGGAGTGTTGAAAAGCTTACTACCTTGAAACTAAAGCAGAACAACGATGAAGGCCTCATGGAGCTGCTGCACGCCTCTCGTTTTGCAAGGATAATCAGGGCCTTACTTCGAAGCTTGGGCTCACGTTGACTTTCACTTTAGGTATAGCGCAGAGCAGGGTGAGCTTCCAACAAGGAACTGGAAACCCAAGGTTTCTCAGGAGAAAACTCATTTTCTTCTCAGAACCATGCCGGCAGTGAGGAAAACCCCGACAACAACAATGCTTTTCAGGTAGCTTCGAGGCCGCATGAACGGAGCTTTCATAATGGGAAAAGAAGCCTTATGCCATCAGTCTCCAATTTCTAGGTTGACACGCAGCATACACGCAGGACCAGAGCTTACTGTCTCTACGCAGTGTTCTGGTACCGAAACGGTTGCTTAAGCAAAGTCCCTAGGAATGTTGGAAAGCTTACTACCGTGAAACTAAAGCAGAACAGCGATGAAGGCCTCATGGAGCTGCTGCATGCCTCCCGTTTTGCCAGGATAATCAGGGCCTTACTTCGAGGCTAGTGCTCACATTGACTTTCACGTTTGGTATAGAGCAGAGCAGGGTGAGCTTCCAACTAGGAACTGGAAGCACAAGGTTTCTTTCGAGAAAACTCATTTTCTTCTATGAACCATGCCGGCTGTAAGTAAAAGCACGGTAACAACAGTGCTTTTCAGGTAGCTTCGGGGCCGCATCAACGGAGCTTTCATAATGGGAAAACTAGCCTTGTGCCATCAGTCTCTAATTTCTAAGTTGACACGCAGCATACACGCAGGAGCAGAGCTTCCTGGTTCTACGCAGTGTTCTGGTACTAAAACGGGTGCTGAAGCAAGTCCCCTAGGAGTGTTGAAAAGCTTACTACCTTGAAACTAAAGCAGAACAACGATGAAGGCCTCATGGAGCTGCTGCACGCCTCTCGTTTTGCAAGGATAATCAGGGCCTTACTTTGAAGCTTGGGCTCACGTTCACTTTCACTTTAGGTATAGCGCAGAGCAGGGTGAGATTCCAACAAGGAACTGGAAACCCAAGGTTTCGTAGGAGAAAACTCATTTTCTTCTCAGAACCATGCCGGCAGTGAGGAAAACCCCGGCAACAACAATGCTTTTCAGGTAGCTTCGAGGCCGCATGAACGGAGCTTTCATAATGGGAAAAGAAGCCTTATGCCATCAGTCTCCAGTTTCTAGGTTGACACGCAGCATACACGCAGGACCAGAGCTTACTGTCTCTACGCAGTGTTCTGGTACCGAAACGGTTGCTTAAGCAAAGTCCCTAGGAATGTTGGAAAGCTTACTACCGTGAAACTAAAGCAGAACAGCGATGAAGGCCTCATGGAGCTGCTGCACGCCTCCCGTTTTGCCAGGATAATCAGGGCCTTACTTCGAGGCTAGTGCTCACATTGACTTTCACGTTTGGTATAGAGCAGAGCAGGGTGAGCTTCCAACTAGGAACTGGAAGCACAAGGTTTCTTTCGAGAAAACTCATTTTCTTCTATGAACCATGCCGGCTGTAAGTAAAAGCACGGTAACAACAGTGCTTTTCAGGTAGCTTCGGGGCCGCATCAACGGAGCTTTCATAATGGGAAAACTAGCCTTGTGCCATCAGTCTCTAATTTCTAGGTTGACACGCAGCATACACGCAGGAGCAGAGCTTCCTGGTTCTACGCAGTGTTCTGGTACTGAAACGGGTGCTGAAGCAAGTCCCCTAGGAGTGTTGAAAAGCTTACTACCTTGAAACTAAAGCAGAACAACGATGAAGGCCTCATGGAGCTGCTGCACGCCTCTCGTTTTGCAAGGATAATCAGGGCCTTACTTTGAAGCTTGGGCTCACGTTGACTTTCACTTTAGGTATAGCGCAGAGCAGGGTGAGCTTCCAACAAGGAACTGGAAACCCAAGGTTTCGTAGGACAAAACTCATTTTCTTCTCAGAACCATGCCGGCAGTGAGGAAAACCCCGGCAACAACAATGCTTTTCAGGTAGCTTCGAGGCCGCATGAACGGAGCTTTCATAATGGGCAAAGAAGCCTTAAGCCATCAGTGTCCAATTTCTAGGTTGACACGCAGCATACACGCAGGACCAGAGCTTACTGTCTCTACGCAGTGTTCTGGTACCGAAACGGTTGCTTAAGCAAAGTCCCTAGGAATGTTGGAAAGCTTACTACCGTGAAACTAAAGCAGAACAGCGATGAAGGCCTCATGGAGCTGCTGCACGCCTCCCGTTTTGCCAGGATAATCAGGGCCTTACTTCGAGGCTAGTGCTCACATTGACTTTCACGTTTGGTATAGAGCAGAGCAGGGTGAGCTTCCAACTAGGAACTGGAAGCACAAGGTTTCTTTCGAGAAAACTCATTTTCTTCTATGAACCATGCCGGCTGTAAGTAAAAGCACGGTAACAACAGTGCTTTTCAGGTAGCTTCGGGGCCGCATGAATGGAGCTTTCAAAATGGGAAAAGAAGCCTTGTGCCATCAGTCTCTAATTTCTAGGTTGACACGCAGCATACACGCAGGAGCAGAGCTTCCTGGTTCTACGCAGTGTTCTGGTACTGAAACGGGTGCTGAAGCAAGGCCCCTAGGAGTGTTGAAAAGCTTACTACCTTGAAACTAAAGCAGAACAACGATGAAGGCCTCATGGAGCTGCTGCACGCCTCTCGTTTTGCAAGGATAATCAGGGCCTTACTTTGAAGCTTGGGCTCACGTTGACTTTCACTTTAGGTATAGCGCAGAGCAGGGTGAGCTTCCAACAAGGAACTGGAAACCCAAGGTTTCGTAGGACAAAACTCATTTTCTTCTCAGAACCATGCCGGCAGTGAGGAAAACCCCGGCAACAACAATGCTTTTCAGGTAGCTTCGAGGCCGCATGAACGGAGCTTTCATAATGGGCAAAGAAGCCTTATGCCATCAGTCTCCAATTTCTAGGTTGACACGCAGCATACACGCAGGACCAGAGCTTACTGTCTCTACGCAGTGTTCTGGTACCGAAACGGTTGCTTAAGCAAAGTCCCTAGGAATGTTGGAAAGCTTACTACCGTGAAACTAAAGCAGAACAGCGATGAAGGCCTCATGGAGCTGCTGCACGCCTCCCGTTTTGCCAGGATAATCAGGGCCTTACTTCGAGGCTAGTGCTCACATTGACTTTCACGTTTGGTATAGAGCAGAGCAGGGTGAGCTTCCAACTAGGAACTGGAAGCACAAGGTTTCTTTCGAGAAAACTCATTTTCTTCTATGAACCATGCCGGCTGTAAGTAAAAGCACGGTAACAACAGTGCTTTTCAGGTAGCTTCGGGGCCGCATCAACGGAGCTTTCATAATGGGAAAACTAGCCTTGTGCCATCAGTCTCTAATTTCTAGGTTGACACGCAGCATACACGCAGGAGCAGAGCTTCCTGGTTCTACGCAGTGTTCTGGTACTGAAACGGGTGCTGAAGCAAGGCCCCTAGGAGTGTTGAAAAGCTTACTACCTTGAAACTAAAGCAGAACAACGATGAAGGCCTCATGGAGCTGCTGCACGCCTCTCGTTTTGCAAGGATAATCAGGGCCTTACTTTGAAGCTTGGGCTCACGTTGACTTTCACTTTAGGTATAGCGCAGAGCAGGGTGAGCTTCCAACAAGGAACTGGAAACCCAAGGTTTCGTAGGAGAAAACTCATTTTCTTCTCAGAACCATGCCGGCAGTGAGGAAAACCCCGGCAACAACAATGCTTTTCAGGTAGCTTCGAGGCCGCATGAACGGAGCTTTCATAATGGGAAAAGAAGCCTTATGCCATCAGTCTCCAATTTCTAGGTTGACACGCAGCATACACGCAGGACCAGAGCTTACTGTCTCTACGCAGTGTTCTGGTACCGAAACGGTTGCTTAAGCAAAGTCCCTAGGAATGTTGGAAAGCTTACTACCGTGAAACTAAAGCAGAACAGCGATGAAGGCCTCATGGAGCTGCGGCACGCCTCCCGTTTTGCCAGGATAATCAGGGCCTTACTTCGAGGCTAGTGCTCACATTGACTTTCACGTTTGGTATAGAGCAGAGCAGGGTGAGCTTCCAACGAGGAACTGGAAGCACAAGGTTTCTTTCGAGAAAACTCATTTTCTTCTATGAACCATGCCGGCTGTAAGTAAAATCACGGTAACAACAGTGCTTTTCAGGTAGCTTCGGGGCCGCATGAATGGAGCTTTCAAAATGGGAAAAGAAGCCTTGTGCCATCAGTCTCTAATTTCTAGGTTGACACGCAGCATACACGCAGGAGCAGAGCTTCCTGGTTCTACGCAGTGTTCTGACTGAAACGGGTGCGGAAGCAAGGCCCCTAGGAGTGTTGAAAAGCTTACTACCTTGAAACTAAAGCAGAACAACGATGAAGGCCTCATGGAGCTGCTGCACGCCTCTCGTTTTGCAAGGATAATCAGGGCCTTACTTCGAAGCTTGGGCTCACGTTGACTTTCACTTTAGGTATAGAGCAGAGCAGGGTGAGCTTCCAACAAGGAACTGGAAACCCCAGGTTTCTTAGGAGAAAACTCATTTTCTCTCAGAACCATGCCGGCAGTGAGGAAAACCCCGGCAACAACAATGCTTTTCAGGTAGCTTCGAGGCCGCATGAACGGAGCTTTCATAATGGGAAAAGAAGCCTTATGCCATCAGTCTCCAATTTCTAGGTTGACACGCAGCATACACGCAGGACCAGAGCTTACTGTCTCTACGCAGTGTTCTGGTACCGAAACGGTTGCTTAAGCAAAGTCCCTAGGAATGTTGGAAAGCTTACTACCGCGAAACTAACGCAGAACAGCGATGAAGGCCTCATGGAGCTGCTGCACGCCTCCCGTTTTGCCAGGATAATCAGGGCCTTACTTCGAGGCTAGTGCTCACATTGACTTTCACGTTTGGTATAGAGCAGAGCAGAGTGAGCTTCCAACTAGGAACTGGAAGCACAAGGTTTCTTTCGAGAAAACTCATTTTCTTCTATGAACCATGCCGGCTGTAAGTAAAAGCACGGTAACAACAGTGCTTTTCAGGTAGCTTCGGGGCCGCATCAACGGAGCTTTCATAATGGGAAAACTAGCCTTGTGCCATCAGTCTCTAATTTCCAGGTTGACACGCAGCATACACGCAGGAGCAGAGCTTCCTGGTTCTACGCAGTGTTCTGGTACTGAAACGGGTGCTGAAGCAAGTCCCCTAGGAGTGTTGAAAAGCTTACTACCTTGAAACTAAAGCAGAACAACGATGAAGGCCTCATGAATCTGCTGCACGCCTCTCGTTTTGCAAGGATAATCAGGGCCTTACTTTGAAGCTTGGGCTCACGTTGACTTTCACTTTAGGTATAGCGCAGAGCAGGGTGAGCTTCCAACAAGGAACTGGAAACCCAAGGTTTCGTAGGTGAAAACTCATTTTTTTCTCAGAACCATGCCGGCAGTGAGGAAAACCCCGGCAACAACAATGCTTTTCAGGTAGCTTCGAGGCCGCATGAACGGAGCTTTCATAATGGGAAAAGAAGCCTTATGCCATCAGTCTCCAATTTCTAGGTTGACACACAGCATACACGCAGGACCAGAGCTTACTGTCTCTACGCAGTGTTCTGGTACCGAAACGGTTGCTTAAGCAAAGTCCCTAGGAATGTTGGAAAGCTTACTACCGTGAAACTAAAGCAGAACAGCGATGAAGGCCTCATGGAGCTGCTGCACGCCTCCCGTTTTGCCAGGATAATCAGGGCCTTACTTCGAGGCTAGTGCTCACATTGACTTTCACGTTTGGTATAGAGCAGAGCAGGGTGAGCTTCCAACTAGGAACTGGAAGCACAAGGTTTCTTTCGAGAAAACTCATTTTCTTCTATGAACCATGCCGGCTGTAAGTAAAAGCACGGTAACAACAGTGCTTTTCAGGTAGCTTCGGGGCCGCATCAACGGAGCTTTCATAATGGGAAAACTAGCCTTGTGCCATCAGTCTCTAATTTCTAGGTTGACACGCAGCATACACGCAGGAGCAGAGCTTCCTGGTTCTACGCAGTGTTCTGGTACTGAAACGGGTGCTGAAGCAAGGCCCCTAGGAGTGTTGAAAAGCTTACTACCTTGAAACTAAAGCAGAACAACGATGAAGGCCTCATGGAGCTGCTGCACGCCTCTCGTTTTGCAAGGATAATCAGGGCCTTACTTTGAAGCTTGGGCTCACGTTGACTTTCACTTTAGGTATAGCGCAGAGCAGGGTGAGCTTCCAACAAGGAACTGGAAACCCAAGGTTTCGTAGGAGAAAACTCATTTTCTTCTCAGAACCATGCCGGCAGTGAGGAAAACCCCGGCAACAACAATGCTTTTCAGGTAGCTTCGAGGCCGCATGAACGGAGCTTTCATAATGGGAAAAGAAGCCTTATGCCATCAGTCTCCAATTTCTAGGTTGACACGCAGCATACACGCAGGACCAGAGCTTACTGTCTCTACGCAGTGTTCTGGTACCGAAACGGTTGCTTAAGCAAAGTCCCTAGGAATGTTGGAAAGCTTACTACCGTGAAACTAAAGCAGAACAGCGATGAAGGCCTCATGGAGCTGCTGCACGCCTCCCGTTTTGCCAGGATAATCAGGGCCTTACTTCGAGGCTAGTGCTCACATTGACTTTCACGTTTGGTATAGAGCAGAGCAGGGTGAGCTTCCAACTAGGAACTGGAAGCACAAGGTTTCTTTCGAGAAAACTCATTTTCTTCTATGAACCATGCCGGCTGTAAGTAAAAGCACGGTAACAACAGTGCTTTTCAGGTAGCTTCGGGGCCGCATGAATGGAGCTTTCAAAATGGGAAAAGAAGCCTTGTGCCATCAGTCTCTAATTTCTAGGTTGACACGCAGCATACACGCAGGAGCAGAGCTTCCTGGTTCTACGCAGTGTTCTGGTACTGAAACGGGTGCTGAAGCAAGTCCCCTAGGAGTGTTGAAAAGCTTACTACCTTGAAACTAAAGCAGAACAACGATGAAGGCCTCATGGAGCTGCTGCACGCCTCTCGTTTTGCAAGGATAATCAGGGCCTTACTTTGAAGCTTGGGCTCACGTTGACTTTCACTTTAGGTATAGCGCAGAGCAGGGTGAGCTTCCAACAAGGAACTGGAAACCCAAGGTTTCGTAGGACAAAACTCATTTTCTTCTCAGAACCATGCCGGCAGTGAGGAAAACCCCGGCAACAACAATGCTTTTCAGGTAGCTTCGAGGCCGCATGAACGGAGCTTTCATAATGGGCAAAGAAGCCTTATGCCATCAGTCTCCAATTTCTAGGTTGACACGCAGCATACACGCAGGACCAGAGCTTACTGTCTCTACGCAGTGTTCTGGTACCGAAACGGTTGCTTAAGCAAAGTCCCTAGGAATGTTGGAAAGCTTACTACCGTGAAACTAAAGCAGAACAGCGATGAAGGCCTCATGGAGCTGCTGCACGCCTCCCGTTTTGCCAGGATAATCAGGGCCTTACTTCGAGGCTAGTGCTCACATTGACTTTCACGTTTGGTATAGAGCAGAGCAGGGTGAGCTTCCAACTAGGAACTGGAAGCACAAGGTTTCTTTCGAGAAAACTCATTTTCTTCTATGAACCATGCCGGCTGTAAGTAAAAGCACGGTAACAACAGTGCTTTTCAGGTAGCTTCGGGGCCGCATCAACGGAGCTTTCATAATGGGAAAACTAGCCTTGTGCCATCAGTCTCTAATTTCTAGGTTGACACGCAGCATACACGCAGGAGCAGAGCTTCCTGGTTCTACGCAGTGTTCTGGTACTGAAACGGGTGCTGAAGCAAGGCCCCTAGGAGTGTTGAAAAGCTTACTACCTTGAAACTAAAGCAGAACAACGATGAAGGCCTCATGGAGCTGCTGCACGCCTCTCGTTTTGCAAGGATAATCAGGGCCTTACTTTGAAGCTTGGGCTCACGTTGACTTTCACTTTAGGTATAGCGCAGAGCAGGGTGAGCTTCCAACAAGGAACTGGAAACCCAAGGTTTCGTAGGAGAAAACTCATTTTCTTCTCAGAACCATGCCGGCAGTGAGGAAAACCCCGGCAACAACAATGCTTTTCAGGTAGCTTCGAGGCCGCATGAACGGAGCTTTCATAATGGGAAAAGAAGCCTTATGCCATCAGTCTCCAATTTCTAGGTTGACACGCAGCATACACGCAGGACCAGAGCTTACTGTCTCTACGCAGTGTTCTGGTACCGAAACGGTTGCTTAAGCAAAGTCCCTAGGAATGTTGGAAAGCTTACTACCGTGAAACTAAAGCAGAACAGCGATGAAGGCCTCATGGAGCTGCGGCACGCCTCCCGTTTTGCCAGGATAATCAGGGCCTTACTTCGAGGCTAGTGCTCACATTGACTTTCACGTTTGGTATAGAGCAGAGCAGGGTGAGCTTCCAACGAGGAACTGGAAGCACAAGGTTTCTTTCGAGAAAACTCATTTTCTTCTATGAACCATGCCGGCTGTAAGTAAAATCACGGTAACAACAGTGCTTTTCAGGTAGCTTCGGGGCCGCATGAATGGAGCTTTCAAAATGGGAAAAGAAGCCTTGTGCCATCAGTCTCTAATTTCTAGGTTGACACGCAGCATACACGCAGGAGCAGAGCTTCCTGGTTCTACGCAGTGTTCTGGTACTGAAACGGGTGCGGAAGCAAGGCCCCTAGGAGTGTTGAAAAGCTTACTACCTTGAAACTAAAGCAGAACAACGATGAAGGCCTCATGGAGCTGCTGCACGCCTCTCGTTTTGCAAGGATAATCAGGGCCTTACTTCGAAGCTTGGGCTCACGTTGACTTTCACTTTAGGTATAGAGCAGAGCAGGGTGAGCTTCCAACAAGGAACTGGAAACCCCAGGTTTCTTAGGAGAAAACTCATTTTCTCTCAGAACCATGCCGGCAGTGAGGAAAACCCCGGCAACAACAATGCTTTTCAGGTAGCTTCGAGGCCGCATGAACGGAGCTTTCATAATGGGAAAAGAAGCCTTATGCCATCAGTCTCCAATTTCTAGGTTGACACGCAGCATACACGCAGGACCAGAGCTTACTGTCTCTACGCAGTGTTCTGGTACCGAAACGGTTGCTTAAGCAAAGTCCCTAGGAATGTTGGAAAGCTTACTACCGCGAAACTAACGCAGAACAGCGATGAAGGCCTCATGGAGCTGCTGCACGCCTCCCGTTTTGCCAGGATAATCAGGGCCTTACTTCGAGGCTAGTGCTCACATTGACTTTCACGTTTGGTATAGAGCAGAGCAGAGTGAGCTTCCAACTAGGAACTGGAAGCACAAGGTTTCTTTCGAGAAAACTCATTTTCTTCTATGAACCATGCCGGCTGTAAGTAAAAGCACGGTAACAACAGTGCTTTTCAGGTAGCTTCGGGGCCGCATCAACGGAGCTTTCATAATGGGAAAACTAGCCTTGTGCCATCAGTCTCTAATTTCCAGGTTGACACGCAGCATACACGCAGGAGCAGAGCTTCCTGGTTCTACGCAGTGTTCTGGTACTGAAACGGGTGCTGAAGCAAGTCCCCTAGGAGTGTTGAAAAGCTTACTACCTTGAAACTAAAGCAGAACAACGATGAAGGCCTCATGAATCTGCTGCACGCCTCTCGTTTTGCAAGGATAATCAGGGCCTTACTTTGAAGCTTGGGCTCACGTTGACTTTCACTTTAGGTATAGCGCAGAGCAGGGTGAGCTTCCAACAAGGAACTGGAAACCCAAGGTTTCGTAGGTGAAAACTCATTTTTTTCTCAGAACCATGCTGGCAGTGAGGAAAACCCCGGCAACAACAATGCTTTTCAGGTAGCTTCGAGGCCGCATGAACGGAGCTTTCATAATGGGAAAAGAAGCCTTATGCCATCAGTCTCCAATTTCTAGGTTGACACACAGCATACACGCAGGACCAGAGCTTACTGTCTCTACGCAGTGTTCTGGTACCGAAACGGTTGCTTAAGCAAAGTCCCTAGGAATGTTGGAAAGCTTACTACCGTGAAACTAAAGCAGAACAGCGATGAAGGCCTCATGGAGCTGCTGCACGCCTCCCGTTTTGCCAGGATAATCAGGGCCTTACTTCGAGGCTAGTGCTCACATTGACTTTCACGTTTGGTATAGAGCAGAGCAGGGTGAGCTTCCAACTAGGAACTGGAAGCACAAGGTTTCTTTCGAGAAAACTCATTTTCTTCTATGAACCATGCCGGCTGTAAGTAAAAGCACGGTAACAACAGTGCTTTTCAGGTAGCTTCGGGGCCGCATCAACGGAGCTTTCATAATGGGAAAACTAGCCTTGTGCCATCAGTCTCTAATTTCTAGGTTGACACGCAGCATACACGCAGGAGCAGAGCTTCCTGGTTCTACGCAGTGTTCTGGTACTGAAACGCGTGCTGAAGCAAGGCCCCTAGGAGTGTTGAAAAGCTTACTACCTTGAAACTAAAGCAGAACAACGATGAAGGCCTCATGGGGCTGCTGCACGCCTCTCGTTTTGCAAGGATAATCAGGGCCTTACTTCGAAGCTTGGGCTCACGTTGACTTTCACTTTAGGTATAGCGCAGAGCAGGGTGAGCTTCCAACAAGGAACTGGAAACCCAAGGTTTCGTAGGAGAAAACTCATTTTCTTCTCAGAACCATGCCGGCAGTGAGGAAAACCCCGGCAACAACAATGCTTTTCAGGTAGCTTCGAGGCCGCATGAACGGAGCTTTCATAATGGGAAAAGAAGCCTTATGCCATCAGTCTCCAATTTCTAGGTTGACACGCAGCATACACGCAGGACCAGAGCTTACTGTCTCTACGCAGTGTTCTGGTACCGAAACGGTTGCTTAAGCAAAGTCCCTAGGAATGTTGGAAAGCTTACTACCGTGAAACTAAAGCAGAACAGCGATGAAGGCCTCATGGAGCTGCTGCATGCCTCCCGTTTTGCCAGGATAATCAGGGCCTTACTTCGAGGCTAGTGCTCACATTGACTTTCACGTTTGGTATAGAGCAGAGCAGGGTGAGCTTCCAACTAGGAACTGGAAGCACAAGGTTTCTTTCGAGAAAACTCATTTTCTTCTATGAACCATGCCGGCTGTAAGTAAAAGCACGGTAACAACAGTGCTTTTCAGGTAGCTTCGGGGCCGCATCAACGGAGCTTTCATAATGGGAAAACTAGCCTTGTGCCATCAGTCTCTAATTTCTAGGTTGACACGCAGCATACACGCAGGAGCAGAGCTTCCTGGTTCTACGCAGTGTTCTGGTACTGAAACGGGTGCTGAAGCAAGTCCCCTAGGAGTGTTGAAAAGCTTACTACCTTGAAACTAAAACAGAACAACGATGAAGGCCTCATGGAGCTGCTGCACGCCTCTCGTTTTGCAAGGATAATCAGGGCCTTACTTTGAAGCTTGGGCTCACGTTGACTTTCACTTTAGGTATAGCGCAGAGCAGGGTGAGCTTCCAACAAGGAACTGGAAACCCAAGGTTTCGTAGGACAAAACTCATTTTCTTCTCAGAACCATGCCGGCAGTGAGGAAAACCCCGGCAACAACAATGCTTTTCAGGTAGCTTCGAGGCCGCATGAACGGAGCTTTCATAATGGGCAAAGAAGCCTTATGCCATCAGTCTCCAATTTCTAGGTTGACACGCAGCATACACGCAGGACCAGAGCTTACTGTCTCTACGCAGTGTTCTGGTACCGAAACGGTTGCTTAAGCAAAGTCCCTAGGAATGTTGGAAAGCTTACTACCGTGAAACTAAAGCAGAACAGCGATGAAGGCCTCATGGAGCTGCTGCACGCCTCCCGTTTTGCCAGGATAATCAGGGCCTTACTTCGAGGCTAGTGCTCACATTGACTTTCACGTTTGGTATAGAGCAGAGCAGGGTGAGCTTCCAACTAGGAACTGGAAGCACAAGGTTTCTTTCGAGAAAACTCATTTTCTTCTATGAACCATGCCGGCTGTAAGTAAAAGCACGGTAACAACAGTGCTTTTCAGGTAGCTTCGGGGCCGCATCAACGGAGCTTTCATAATGGGAAAACTAGCCTTGTGCCATCAGTCTCTAATTTCTAGGTTGACACGCAGCATACACGCAGGAGCAGAGCTTCCTGGTTCTACGCAGTGTTCTGGTACTGAAACGGGTGCTGAAGCAAGGCCCCTAGGAGTGTTGAAAAGCTTACTACCTTGAAACTAAAGCAGAACAACGATGAAGGCCTCATGGAGCTGCTGCACGCCTCTCGTTTTGCAAGGAAAATCAGGGCCTTACTTTGAAGCTTGGGCTCACGTTGACTTTCACTTTAGGTATAGCGCAGAGCAGGGTGAGCTTCCAACAAGGAACTGGAAACCCAAGGTTTCTCAGGAGAAAACTCATTTTCTTCTCAGAACCATGCCGGCAGTGAGGAAAACCCCGGCAACAACAATGCTTTTCAGGTAGCTTCGAGGCCGCATGAACGGAGCTTTCATAATGGGAAAAGAAGCCTTATGCCATCAGTCTCCAATTTCTAGGTTGACACGCAGCATACACGCAGGACCAGAGCTTACTGTCTCTACGCAGTGTTCTGGTACCGAAACGGTTGCTTAAGCAAAGTCCCTAGGAATGTTGGAAAGCTTACTACCGTGAAACTAAAGCAGAACAGCGATGAAGGCCTCATGGAGCTGCTGCACGCCTCCCGTTTTGCCAGGATAATCAGGGCCTTACTTCGAGGCTAGTGCTCACATTGACTTTCACGTTTGGTATAGAGCAGAGCAGGGTGAGCTTCCAACTAGGAACTGGAAGCACAAGGTTTCTTTCGAGAAAACTCATTTTCTTCTATGAACCATGCCGGCTGTAAGTAAAAGCACGGTAACAACAGTGCTTTTCAGGTAGCTTCGGGGCCGCATCAACGGAGCTTTCATAATGGGAAAACTAGCCTTGTGCCATCAGTCTCTAATTTCTAGGTTGACACGCAGCATACACGCAGGAGCAGAGCTTCCTGGTTCTACGCAGTGTTCTGGTACTGAAACGGGTGCTGAAGCAAGGCCCCTAGGAGTGTTGAAAAGCTTACTACCTTGAAACTAAAGCAGAACAACGATGAAGGCCTCATGGATCTGCTGCACGCCTCTCGTTTTGCAAGGATAATCAGGGCCTTACTTCGAAGCTTGGGCTCACGTTGACTTTCACTTTAGGTATAGCGCAGAGCAGGGTGAGCTTCCAACAAGGAACTGGAAACCCAAGGTTTCGTAGGAGAAAACTCATTTTCTTCTCAGAACTATGCCGGCAGTGAGGAAAACCCCGGCAACAACAATGCTTTTCAGGTAGCATCGAGGCCGCATGAACGGAGCTTCCATAATGGGAAAAGAAGCCTTATGCCATCAGTCTCCAATTTCTAGGTTGACACGCAGCATACACGCAGGACCAGAGCTTACTGTCTCTACGCAGTGTTCTGGTACCGAAACGCTTGCTTAAGCAAAGTCCCTAGGAATGTTGGAAAGCTTACTACCGTGAAACTAAAGCAGAACAACGATGAAGGCCT
The DNA here is from genome assembly GCF_028564815.1 of Eubalaena glacialis. NCBI lineage: Eukaryota > Metazoa > Chordata > Mammalia > Artiodactyla > Balaenidae > Eubalaena > Eubalaena glacialis. The sequence continues at coordinate 137,833,762 of NC_083721.1, read as the reverse complement.
CATGGAGCTGCTGCACGCCTCCCGTTTTGCCAGGATAATCAGGGCCTTACTTCGAGGCTAGTGCTCACATTGACTTTCACGTTTGGTATAGAGCAGAGCAGGGTGAGCTTCCAACTAGGAACTGGAAGCACAAGGTTTCTTTCGAGAAAACTCATTTTCTTCTATGAACCATGCCGGCTGTAAGTAAAAGCACGGTAACAACAGTGCTTTTCAGGTAGCTTCGGGGCCGCATCAACGGAGCTTTCATAATGGGAAAACTAGCCTTGTGCCATCAGTCTCTAATTTCTAGGTTGACACGCAGCATACACGCAGGAGCAGAGCTTCCTGGTTCTACGCAGTGTTCTGGTACTGAAACGGGTGCTGAAGCAAGGCCCCTAGGAGTGTTGAAAAGCTTACTACCTTGAAACTAAAGCAGAACAACGATGAAGGCCTCATGGAGCTGCTGCACGCCTCTCGTTTTGCAAGGATAATCAGGGCCTTACTTCGAAGCTTGGGCTCACGTTGACTTTCACTTTAGCTATAGCGCAGAGCAGGGTGAGCTTCCAACAAGGAACTGGAACCCCAAGGTTTCTCAGGAGAAAACTCATTTTCTTCTCAGAACCATGCCGGCAGTGAGGAAAACCCCGGCAACAACAATGCTTTTCAGGTAGCTTCGAGGCCGCATGAACGGAGCTTTCATAATGGGAAAAGAAGCCTTATGCCATCAGTCTCCAATTTCTAGGTTGACACGCAGCATACACGCAGGACCAGAGCTTACTGTCTCTACGCAGTGTTCTGGTACCGAAACGGTTGCTTAAGCAAAGTCCCTAGGAATGTTGGAAAGCTTACTACCACGAAACTAAAGCAGAACAGCGATGAAGGCCTCATGGAGCAGCTGCACGCCTCCCTTTTTGCCAGGATAATCAGGGCCTTACTTCGAGGCTAGTGCTCACATTGACTTTCACGTTTGGTATAGAGCAGAGCAGGGTGAGCTTCCAACTAGGAACTGGAAGCACAAGGTTTCTTTCGAGAAAACTCATTTTCTTCTATGAACCATGCCGGCTGTAAGTAAAAGCACGGTAACAACAGTGCTTTTCAGGTAGCTTCGGGGCCGCATCAACGGAGCTTTCATAATGGGAAAACTAGCCTTGTGCCATCAGTCTCTAATTTCCAGGTTGACACGCAGCATACACGCAGGAGCAGAGCTTCCTGGTTCTACGCAGTGTTCTGGTACTGAAACGGGTGCTGAAGCAAGTCCCCTAGGAGTGTTGAAAAGCTTACTACCTTGAAACTAAAGCAGAACAACGATGAAGGCCTCATGAATCTGCTGCACGCCTCTCGTTTTGCAAGGATAATCAGGGCCTTACTTTGAAGCTTGGGCTCACGTTGACTTTCACTTTAGGTATAGCGCAGAGCAGGGTGAGCTTCCAACAAGGAACTGGAAACCCAAGGTTTCGTAGGTGAAAACTCATTTTTTTCTCAGAACCATGCCGGCAGTGAGGAAAACCCCGGCAACAACAATGCTTTTCAGGCAGCTTCGAGGCCGCATGAACGGAGCTTTCATAATGGGAAAAGAAGCCTTATGCCATCAGTCTCCAATTTCTAGGTTGACACGCAGCATACACGCAGGACCAGAGCTTACTGTCTCTACGCAGTGTTCTGGTACCGAAACGGTTGCTTAAGCAAAGTCCCTAGGAATGTTGGAAAGCTTACTACCGTGAAACTAAAGCAGAACAGCGATGAAGGCCTCATGGAGCTGCTGCACGCCTCCCGTTTTGCCAGGATAATCAGGGCCTTACTTCGAGGCTAGTGCTCACATTGACTTTCACGTTTGGTATAGAGCAGAGCAGGGTGAGCTTCCAACTAGGAACTGGAAGCACAAGGTTTCTTTCGAGAAAACTCATTTTCTTCTATGAACCATGCCGGCTGTAAGTAAAAGCACGGTAACAACAGTGCTTTTCAGGTAGCTTCGGGGCCGCATCAACGGAGCTTTCATAATGGGAAAACTAGCCTTGTGCCATCAGTCTCTAATTTCTAGGTTGACACGCAGCATACACGCAGGAGCAGAGCTTCCTGGTTCTACGCAGTGTTCTGGTACTGAAACGGGTGCTGAAGCAAGTCCCCTAGGAGTGTTGAAAAGCTTACTACCTTGAAACTAAAGCAGAACAACGATGAAGGCCTCATGGAGCTGCTGCACGCCTCTCGTTTTGCAAGGATAATCAGGGCCTTACTTCGAAGCTTGGGCTCACGTTGACTTTCACTTTAGGTATAGCGCAGAGCAGGGTGAGCTTCCAACAAGGAACTGGAACCCCAAGGTTTCTCAGGAGAAAACTCATTTTCTTCTCAGAACCATGCCGGCAGTGAGGAAAACCCCGGCAACAACAATGCTTTTCAGGTAGCTTCGAGGCCGCATGAACGGAGCTTTCATAATGGGAAAAGAAGCCTTATGCCATCAGTCTCCAATTTCTAGGTTGACACGCAGCATACACGCAGGACCAGAGCTTACTGTCTCTACGCAGTGTTCTGGTACCGAAACGGTTGCTTAAGCAAAGTCCCTAGGAGTCTTGGAAAGCTTACTACCGTGAAACTAAAGCAGAACAGCGATGAAGGCCTCATGGAGCTGCTGCACGCCTCCCGTTTTGCCAGGATAATCCGGGCCTTAATTCGAGGCTAGTGCTCACATTGACTTTCACGTTTGGTATAGAGCAGAGCAGGGTGAGCTTCCAACGAGGAACTGGAAGCACAAGGTTTCTTTCGAGAAAACTCATTTTCTTCTATGAACCATGCCGGCTGTAAGTAAAAGCACGGTAACAACAGTGCTTTTCAGGTAGCTTCGGGGCCGCATGAATGGAGCTTTCAAAATGGGAAAAGAAGCCTTGTGCCATGAGTCTCTAATTTCTAGGTTGACACGCAGCATACACGCAGGAGCAGAGATTCCTGGTTCTACGCAGTGTTCTGACTGAAACGGGTGCTGAAGCAAGGCCCCTAGGAGTGTTGAAAAGCTTACTACCTTGAAACTAAAGCAGAACAACGATGAAGGCCTCATGGAGCTGCTGCACGCCTCTCGTTTTGCAAGGATAATCAGGGCCTTACTTCGAAGCTTGGGCTCACGTTGACTTTCACTTTCGGTATAGAGCAGAGCAGGGTGAGCTTCCAACAAGGAACTGGAAACCCCAGGTTTCTTAGGAGAAAACTCATTTTCTCTCAGAACCATGCCGGCAGTGAGGAAAACCCCGGCAACAACAATGCTTTTCAGGTAGCTTCGAGGCCGCATGAACGGAGCTTTCATAATGGGAAAAGAAGCCTTATGCCATCAGTCTCCAATTTCTAGGTTGACACGCAGCATACACGCAGGACCAGAGCTTACTGTCTCTACGCAGTGTTCTGGTACCGAAACGGTTGCTTAAGCAAAGTCCCTAGGAATGTTGGAAAGCTTACTACCGCGAAACTAAAGCAGAACAGCGATGAAGGCCTCATGGAGCTGCTGCACGCCTCCCGTTTTGCCAGGATAATCAGGGCCTTACTTCGAGGCTAGTGCTCACATTGACTTTCACGTTTGGTATAGAGCAGAGCAGGGTGAGCTTCCAACTAGGAACTGGAAGCACAAGGTTTCTTTCGAGAAAACTCATTTTCTTCTATGAACCATGCCGGCTGTAAGTAAAAGCACGGTAACAACAGTGCTTTTCAGGTAGCTTCGGGGCCGCATCAACGGAGCTTTCATAATGGGAAAACTAGCCTTGTGCCATCAGTCTCTAATTTCCAGGTTGACACGCAGCATACACGCAGGAGCAGAGCTTCCTGGTTCTACGCAGTGTTCTGGTACTGAAACGGGTGCTGAAGCAAGTCCCCTAGGAGTGTTGAAAAGCTTACTACCTTGAAACTAAAGCAGAACAACGATGAAGGCCTCATGGAGCTGCTGCACGCCTCTCGTTTTGCAAGGATAATCAGGGCCTTACTTTGAAGCTTGGGCTCACGTTGACTTTCACTTTAGGTATAGCGCAGAGCAGGGTGAGCTTCCAACAAGGAACTGGAAACCCAAGGTTTCGTAGGACAAAACTCATTTTCTTCTCAGAACCATGCCGGCAGTGAGGAAAACCCCGGCAACAACAATGCTTTTCAGGTAGCTTCGAGGCCGCATGAACGGAGCTTTCATAATGGGCAAAGAAGCCTTATGCCATCAGTCTCCAATTTCTAGGTTGACACGCAGCATACACGCAGGACCAGAGCTTACTGTCTCTACGCAGTGTTCTGGTACCGAAACGGTTGCTTAAGCAAAGTCCCTAGGAATGTTGGAAAGCTTACTACCGTGAAACTAAAGCAGAACAGCGATGAAGGCCTCATGGAGCTGCTGCACGCCTCCCGTTTTGCCAGGATAATCAGGGCCTTACTTCGAGGCTAGTGCTCACATTGACTTTCACGTTTGGTATAGAGCAGAGCAGGGTGAGCTTCCAACTAGGAACTGGAAGCACAAGGTTTCTTTCGAGAAAACTCATTTTCTTCTATGAACCATGCCGGCTGTAAGTAAAAGCACGGTAACAACAGTGCTTTTCAGGTAGCTTCGGGGCCGCATCAACGGAGCTTTCATAATGGGAAAACTAGCCTTGTGCCATCAGTCTCTAATTTCTAGGTTGACACGCAGCATACACGCAGGAGCAGAGCTTCCTGGTTCTACGCAGTGTTCTGGTACTGAAACGGGTGCTGAAGCAAGGCCCCTAGGAGTGTTGCAAAGCTTACTACCTTGAAACTAAAGCAGAACAACGATGAAGGCCTCATGGATCTGCTGCACGCCTCTCGTTTTGCAAGGATAATCAGGGCCTTACTTCGAAGCTTGGGCTCACGTTGACTTTCACTTTAGGTATAGCGCAGAGCAGGGTGAGCTTCCAACAAGGAACTGGAAACCCAAGGTTTCGTAGGAGAAAACTCATTTTCTTCTGAGAACCATGCCGGCAGTGAGGAAAACCCCGGCAACAACAATGCTTTTCAGGTAGCTTCGAGGCCGCATGAACGGAGCTTTCATAATGGGAAAAGAAGCCTTATGCCATCAGTCTCCAGTTTCTAGGTTGACACGCAGCATACACGCAGGACCAGAGCTTACTGTCTCTACGCAGTGTTCTGGTACCGAAACGGTTGCTTAAGCAAAGTCCCTAGGAATGTTGGAAAGCTTACTACCGTGAAACTAAAGCAGAACAGCGATGAAGGCCTCATGGAGCTGCTGCACGCCTCCCGTTTTGCCAGGATAATCAGGGCCTTACTTCGAGGCTAGTGCTCACATTGACTTTCACGTTTGGTATAGAGCAGAGCAGGGTGAGCTTCCAACTAGGAACTGGAAGCACAAGGTTTCTTTCGAGAAAACTCATTTTCTTCTATGAACCATGCCGGCTGTAAGTAAAAGCACGGTAACAACAGTGCTTTTCAGGTAGCTTCGGGGCCGCATCAACGGAGCTTTCATAATGGGAAAACTAGCCTTGTGCCATCAGTCTCTAATTTCTAGGTTGACACGCAGCATACACGCAGGAGCAGAGCTTCCTGGTTCTACGCAGTGTTCTGGTACTGAAACGGGTGCTGAAGCAAGTCCCCTAGGAGTGTTGAAAAGCTTACTACCTTGAAACTAAAGCAGAACAACGATGAAGGCCTCATGGAGCTGCTGCACGCCTCTCGTTTTGCAAGGATAATCAGGGCCTTACTTCGAGGCTAGTGCTCACATTGACTTTCACGTTTGGTATAGAGCAGAGCAGGGTGAGCTTCCAACTAGGAACTGGAAGCACAAGGTTTCTTTCGAGAAAACTCATTTTCTTCTATGAACCATGCCGGCTGTAAGTAAAAGCACGGTAACAACAGTGCTTTTCAGGTAGCTTCGGGGCCGCATCAACGGAGCTTTCATAATGGGAAAACTAGCCTTGTGCCATCAGTCTCTAATTTCTAGGTTGACACGCAGCATACACGCAGGAGCAGAGCTTCCTGGTTCTACGCAGTGTTCTGGTACTGAAACGGGTGCTGAAGCAAGTCCCCTAGGAGTGTTGAAAAGCTTACTACCTTGAAACTAAAGCAGAACAACGATGAAGGCCTCATGAATCTGCTGCACGCCTCTCGTTTTGCAAGGATAATCAGGGCCTTACTTTGAAGCTTGGGCTCACGTTGACTTTCACTTTAGGTATAGCGCAGAGCAGGGTGAGCCTCCAACAAGGAACTGGAAACCCAAGATTTCGTAGGTGAAAACTCATTTTTTTCTCAGAACCATGCCGGCAGTGAGGAAAACCCCGGCAACAACAATGCTTTTCAGGTAGCTTCGAGGCCGCATGAACGGAGCTTTCATAATGGGAAAAGAAGCCTTATGCCATCAGTCTCCAATTTCTAGGTTGACACGCAGCATACACGCAGGACCAGAGCTTACTGTCTCTACGCAGTGTTCTGGTACCGAAACGGTTGCTTAAGCAAAGTCCCTAGGAATGTTGGAAAGCTTACTACCGTGAAACTAAAGCAGAACAGCGATGAAGGCCTCATGGAGCTGCTGCACGCCTCCCGTTTTGCCAGGATAATCAGGGCCTTACTTCGAGGCTAGTGCTCACATTGACTTTCACGTTTGGTATAGAGCAGAGCAGGGTGAGCTTCCAACTAGGAACTGGAAGCACAAGGTTTCTTTCGAGAAAACTCATTTTCTTCTATGAACCATGCCGGCTGTAAGTAAAAGCACGGTAACAACAGTGCTTTTCAGGTAGCTTCGGGGCCGCATCAACGGAGCTTTCATAATGGGAAAACTAGCCTTGTGCCATCAGTCTCTAATTTCTAGGTTGACACGCAGCATACACGCAGGAGCAGAGCTTCCTGGTTCTACGCAGTGTTCTGGTACTGAAACGGGTGCTGAAGCAAGGCCCCTAGGAGTGTTGAAAAGCTTACTACCTTGAAACTAAAGCAGAACAACGATGAAGGCCTCATGGAGCTGCTGCACGCCTCTCGTTTTGCAAGGAAAATCAGGGCCTTACTTTGAAGCTTGGGCTCACGTTGACTTTCACTTTAGGTATAGCGCAGAGCAGGGTGAGCTTCCAACAAGGAACTGGAAACCCAAGGTTTCTCAGGAGAAAACTCATTTTCTTCTCAGAACCATGCCGGCAGTGAGGAAAACCCCGGCAACAACAATGCTTTTCAGGTAGCTTCGAGGCCGCATGAACGGAGCTTTCATAATGGGAAAAGAAGCCTTATGCCATCAGTCTCCAATTTCTAGGTTGACACGCAGCATACACGCAGGACCAGAGCTTACTGTCTCTACGCAGTGTTCTGGTACCGAAACGGTTGCTTAAGCAAAGTCCCTAGGAATGTTGGAAAGCTTACTACCGTGAAACTAAAGCAGAACAGCGATGAAGGCCTCATGGAGCTGCTGCACGCCTCCCGTTTTGCCAGGATAATCAGGGCCTTACTTCGAGGCTAGTGCTCACATTGACTTTCACGTTTGGTATAGAGCAGAGCAGGGTGAGCTTCCAACTAGGAACTGGAAGCACAAGGTTTCTTTCGAGAAAACTCATTTTCTTCTATGAACCATGCCGGCTGTAAGTAAAAGCACGGTAACAACAGTGCTTTTCAGGTAGCTTCGGGGCCGCATCAACGGAGCTTTCATAATGGGAAAACTAGCCTTGTGCCATCAGTCTCTAATTTCTAGGTTGACACGCAGCATACACGCAGGAGCAGAGCTTCCTGGTTCTACGCAGTGTTCTGGTACTGAAACGGGTGCTGAAGCAAGGCCCCTAGGAGTGTTGAAAAGCTTACTACCTTGAAACTAAAGCAGAACAACGATGAAGGCCTCATGGATCTGCTGCACGCCTCTCGTTTTGCAAGGATAATCAGGGCCTTACTTCGAAGCTTGGGCTCACGTTGACTTTCACTTTAGGTATAGCGCAGAGCAGGGTGAGCTTCCAACAAGGAACTGGAAACCCAAGGTTTCGTAGGAGAAAACTCATTTTCTTCTCAGAACCATGCCGGCAGTGAGGAAAACCCCGGCAACAACGATGCTTTTCAGGTAGCTTCGAGGCCGCATGAACGGAGCTTCCATAATGGGAAAAGAAGCCTTATGCCATCAGTCTCCAATTTCTAGGTTGACACGCAGCATACACGCAGGACCAGAGCTTACTGTCTCTACGCAGTGTTCTGGTACCGAAACGCTTGCTTAAGCAAAGTCCCTAGGAATGTTGGAAAGCTTACTACCGTGAAACTAAAGCAGAACAACGATGAAGGCCTCATGGAGCTGCTGCACGCCTCCCGTTTTGCCAGGATAATCAGGGCCTTACTTCGAGGCTAGTGCTCACATTGACTTTCACGTTTGGTATAGAGCAGAGCAGGGTGAGCTTCCAACTAGGAACTGGAAGCACAAGGTTTCTTTCGAGAAAACTCATTTTCTTCTATGAACCATGCCGGCTGTAAGTAAAAGCACGGTAACAACAGTGCTTTTCAGGTAGCTTCGGGGCCGCATCAACGGAGCTTTCATAATGGGAAAACTAGCCTTGTGCCATCAGTCTCTAATTTCTAGGTTGACACGCAGCATACACGCAGGAGCAGAGCTTCCTGGTTCTACGCAGTGTTCTGGTACTGAAACGGGTGCTGAAGCAAGGCCCCTAGGAGTGTTGAAAAGCTTACTACCTTGAAACTAAAGCAGAACAACGATGAAGGCCTCATGGAGCTGCTGCACGCCTCTCGTTTTGCAAGGATAATCAGGGCCTTACTTCGAAGCTTGGGCTCACGTTGACTTTCACTTTAGGTATAGCGCAGAGCAGGGTGAGCTTCCAACAAGGAACTGGAACCCCAAGGTTTCTCAGGAGAAAACTCATTTTCTTCTCAGAACCATGCCGGCAGTGAGGAAAACCCCGGCAACAACAATGCTTTTCAGGTAGCTTCGAGGCCGCATGAACGGAGCTTTCATAATGGGAAAAGAAGCCTTATGCCATCAGTCTCCAATTTCTAGGTTGACACGCAGCATACACGCAGGACCAGAGCTTACTGTCTCTACGCAGTGTTCTGGTACCGAAACGGTTGCTTAAGCAAAGTCCCTAGGAGTCTTGGAAAGCTTACTACCGTGAAACTAAAGCAGAACAGCGATGAAGGCCTCATGGAGCTGCTGCACGCCTCCCGTTTTGCCAGGATAATCCGGGCCTTAATTCGAGGCTAGTGCTCACATTGACTTTCACGTTTGGTATAGAGCAGAGCAGGGTGAGCTTCCAACGAGGAACTGGAAGCACAAGGTTTCTTTCGAGAAAACTCATTTTCTTCTATGAACCATGCCGGCTGTAAGTAAAAGCACGGTAACAACAGTGCTTTTCAGGTAGCTTCGGGGCCGCATGAATGGAGCTTTCAAAATGGGAAAAGAAGCCTTGTGCCATGAGTCTCTAATTTCTAGGTTGACACGCAGCATACACGCAGGAGCAGAGATTCCTGGTTCTACGCAGTGTTCTGACTGAAACGGGTGCTGAAGCAAGGCCCCTAGGAGTGTTGAAAAGCTTACTACCTTGAAACTAAAGCAGAACAACGATGAAGGCCTCATGGAGCTGCTGCACGCCTCTCGTTTTGCAAGGATAATCAGGGCCTTACTTCGAAGCTTGGGCTCACGTTGACTTTCACTTTCGGTATAGAGCAGAGCAGGGTGAGCTTCCAACAAGGAACTGGAAACCCCAGGTTTCTTAGGAGAAAACTCATTTTCTCTCAGAACCATGCCGGCAGTGAGGAAAACCCCGGCAACAACAATGCTTTTCAGGTAGCTTCGAGGCCGCATGAACGGAGCTTTCATAATGGGAAAAGAAGCCTTATGCCATCAGTCTCCAATTTCTAGGTTGACACGCAGCATACACGCAGGACCAGAGCTTACTGTCTCTACGCAGTGTTCTGGTACCGAAACGGTTGCTTAAGCAAAGTCCCTAGGAATGTTGGAAAGCTTACTACCGCGAAACTAAAGCAGAACAGCGATGAAGGCCTCATGGAGCTGCTGCACGCCTCCCGTTTTGCCAGGATAATCAGGGCCTTACTTCGAGGCTAGTGCTCACATTGACTTTCACGTTTGGTATAGAGCAGAGCAGGGTGAGCTTCCAACTAGGAACTGGAAGCACAAGGTTTCTTTCGAGAAAACTCATTTTCTTCTATGAACCATGCCGGCTGTAAGTAAAAGCACGGTAACAACAGTGCTTTTCAGGTAGCTTCGGGGCCGCATCAACGGAGCTTTCATAATGGGAAAACTAGCCTTGTGCCATCAGTCTCTAATTTCCAGGTTGACACGCAGCATACACGCAGGAGCAGAGCTTCCTGGTTCTACGCAGTGTTCTGGTACTGAAACGGGTGCTGAAGCAAGTCCCCTAGGAGTGTTGAAAAGCTTACTACCTTGAAACTAAAGCAGAACAACGATGAAGGCCTCATGAATCTGCTGCACGCCTCTCGTTTTGCAAGGATAATCAGGGCCTTACTTTGAAGCTTGGGCTCACGTTGACTTTCACTTTAGGTATAGCGCAGAGCAGGGTGAGCTTCCAACAAGGAACTGGAAACGCAAGGTTTCGTAGGTGAAAACTCATTTTTTTCTCAGAACCATGCCGGCAGTGAGGAAAACCCCGGCAACAACAATGCTTTTCAGGTAGCTTCGAGGCCGCATGAACGGAGCTTTCATAATGGGAAAAGAAGCCTTATGCCATCAGTCTCCAATTTCTAGGTTGACACGCAGCATACACGCAGGACCAGAGCTTACTGTCTCTACGCAGTGTTCTGGTACCGAAACGGTTGCTTAAGCAAAGTCCCTAGGAATGTTGGAAAGCTTACTACCGTGAAACTAAAGCAGAACAGCGATGAAGGCCTCATGGAGCTGCTGCACGCCTCCCGTTTTGCCAGGATAATCAGGGCCTTACTTCGAGGCTAGTGCTCACATTGACTTTCACGTTTGGTATAGAGCAGAGCAGGGTGAGCTTCCAACTAGGAACTGGAAGCACAAGGTTTCTTTCGAGAAAACTCATTTTCTTCTATGAACCATGCCGGCTGTAAGTAAAAGCACGGTAACAACAGTGCTTTTCAGGTAGCTTCGGGGCCGCATCAACGGAGCTTTCATAATGGGAAAACTAGCCTTGTGCCATCAGTCTCTAATTTCTAGGTTGACACGCAGCATACACGCAGGAGCAGAGCTTCCTGGTTCTACGCAGTGTTCTGGTACTGAAACGCGTGCTGAAGCAAGGCCCCTAGGAGTGTTGAAAAGCTTACTACCTTGAAACTAAAGCAGAACAACGATGAAGGCCTCATGGAGCTGCTGCACGCCTCTCGTTTTGCAAGGATAATCAGGGCCTTACTTCGAAGCTTGGGCTCACGTTGACTTTCACTTTAGGTATAGCGCAGAGCAGGGTGAGCTTCCAAGAAGGAACTGGAAACCCAAGGTTTCTCAGGAGAAAACTCATTTTCTTCTCAGAACCATGCCGGCAGTGAGGAAAACCCCGGCAACAACAATGCTTTTCAGGTAGCTTCGAGGCCGCATGAACGGAGCTTTCATAATGGGAAAAGAAGCCTTATGCCATCAGTCTCCAATTTCTAGGTTGACACGCAGCATACACGCAGGACCAGAGCTTACTGTCTCTACGCAGTGTTCTGGTACCGAAACGGTTGCTTAAGCAAAGTCCCTAGGAATGTTGGAAAGCTTACTACCGTGAAACTAAAGCAGAACAGCGATGAAGGCCTCATGGAGCTGCTGCATGCCTCCCGTTTTGCCAGGATAATCAGGGCCTTACTTCGAGGCTAGTGCTCACATTGACTTTCACGTTTGGTATAGAGCAGAGCAGGGTGAGCTTCCAACTAGGAACTGGAAGCACAAGGTTTCTTTCGAGAAAACTCATTTTCTTCTATGAACCATGCCGGCTGTAAGTAAAAGCACGGTAACAACAGTGCTTTTCAGGTAGCTTCGGAGCCGCATCAACGGAGCTTTCATAATGGGAAAACTAGCCTTGTGCCATCAGTCTCTAATTTCTAGGTTGACACGCAGCATACACGCAGGAGCAGAGCTTCCTGGTTCTACGCAGTGTTCTGGTACTAAAACGGGTGCTGAAGCAAGTCCCCTAGGAGTGTTGAAAAGCTTACTACCTTGAAACTAAAGCAGAACAACGATGAAGGCCTCATGGAGCTGCTGCACGCCTCTCGTTTTGCAAGGATAATCAGGGCCTTACTTCGAAGCTTGGGCTCACGTTCACTTTCACTTTAGGTATAGCGCAGAGCAGGGTGAGATTCCAACATGGAACTGGAAACCCAAGGTTTCGTAGGAGAAAACTCATTTTCTTCTCAGAACCATGCCGGCAGTGAGGAAAACCCCGGCAACAACAATGCTTTTCAGGTAGCTTCGAGGCCGCATGAACGGAGCTTTCATAATGGGAAAAGAAGCCTTATGCCATCAGTCTCCAGTTTCTAGGTTGACACGCAGCATACACGCAGGACCAGAGCTTACTGTCTCTACGCAGTGTTCTGGTACCGAAACGGTTGCTTAAGCAAAGTCCCTAGGAATGTTGGAAAGCTTACTACCGTGAAACTAAAGCAGAACAGCGATGAAGGCCTCATGGAGCTGCTGCACGCCTCCCGTTTTGCCAGGATAATCAGGGCCTTACTTCGAGGCTAGTGCTCACATTGACTTTCACGTTTGGTATAGAGCAGAGCAGGGTGAGCTTCCAACTAGGAACTGGAAGCACAAGGTTTCTTTCGAGAAAACTCATTTTCTTCTATGAACCATGCCGGCTGTAAGTAAAAGCACGGTAACAACAGTGCTTTTCAGGTAGCTTCGGGGCCGCATCAACGGAGCTTTCATAATGGGAAAACTAGCCTTGTGCCATCAGTCTCTAATTTCTAGGTTGACACGCAGCATACACGCAGGAGCAGAGCTTCCTGGTTCTACGCAGTGTTCTGGTACTGAAACGGGTGCTGAAGCAAGTCCCCTAGGAGTGTTGAAAAGCTTACTACCTTGAAACTAAAGCAGAACAACGATGAAGGCCTCATGGAGCTGCTGCACGCCTCTCGTTTTGCAAGGATAATCAGGGCCTTACTTTGAAGCTTGGGCTCACGTTGACTTTCACTTTAGGTATAGCGCAGAGCAGGGTGAGCTTCCAACAAGGAACTGGAAACCCAAGGTTTCGTAGGACAAAACTCATTTTCTTCTCAGAACCATGCCGGCAGTGAGGAAAACCCCGGCAACAACAATGCTTTTCAGGTAGCTTCGAGGCCGCATGAACGGAGCTTTCATAATGGGAAAAGAAGCCTTATGCCATCAGTCTCCAATTTCTAGGTTGACACGCAGCATACACGCAGGACCAGAGCTTACTGTCTCTACGCAGTGTTCTGGTACCGAAACGGTTGCTTAAGCAAAGTCCCTAGGAATGTTGGAAAGCTTACTACCGTGAAACTAAAGCAGAACAGCGATGAAGGCCTCATGGAGCTGCTGCACGCCTCCCGTTTTGCCAGGATAATCAGGGCCTTACTTCGAGGCTAGTGCTCACATTGACTTTCACGTTTGGTATAGAGCAGAGCAGGGTGAGCTTCCAACTAGGAACTGGAAGCACAAGGTTTCTTTCGAGAAAACTCATTTTCTTCTATGAACCATGCCGGCTGTAAGTAAAAGCACGGTAACAACAGTGCTTTTCAGGTAGCTTCGGGGCCGCATCAACGGAGCTTTCATAATGGGAAAACTAGCCTTGTGCCATCAGTCTCTAATTTCTAGGTTGACACGCAGCATACACGCAGGAGCAGAGCTTCCTGGTTCTACGCAGTGTTCTGGTACTGAAACGCGTGCTGAAGCAAGGCCCCTAGGAGTGTTGAAAAGCTTACTACCTTGAAACTAAAGCAGAACAACGATGAAGGCCTCATGGAGCTGCTGCACGCCTCTCGTTTTGCAAGGATAATCAGGGCCTTACTTCGAAGCTTGGGCTCACGTTGACTTTCACTTTAGGTATAGCGCAGAGCAGGGTGAGCTTCCAAGAAGGAACTGGAAACCCAAGGTTTCTCAGGAGAAAACTCATTTTCTTCTCAGAACCATGCCGGCAGTGAGGAAAACCCCGGCAACAACAATGCTTTTCAGGTAGCTTCGAGGCCGCATGAACGGAGCTTTCATAATGGGAAAAGAAGCCTTATGCCATCAGTCTCCAATTTCTAGGTTGACACGCAGCATACACGCAGGACCAGAGCTTACTGTCTCTACGCAGTGTTCTGGTACCGAAACGGTTGCTTAAGCAAAGTCCCTAGGAATGTTGGAAAGCTTACTACCGTGAAACTAAAGCAGAACAGCGATGAAGGCCTCATGGAGCTGCTGCATGCCTCCCGTTTTGCCAGGATAATCAGGGCCTTACTTCGAGGCTAGTGCTCACATTGACTTTCACGTTTGGTATAGAGCAGAGCAGGGTGAGCTTCCAACTAGGAACTGGAAGCACAAGGTTTCTTTCGAGAAAACTCATTTTCTTCTATGAACCATGCCGGCTGTAAGTAAAAGCACGGTAACAACAGTGCTTTTCAGGTAGCTTCGGAGCCGCATCAACGGAGCTTTCATAATGGGAAAACTAGCCTTGTGCCATCAGTCTCTAATTTCTAGGTTGACACGCAGCATACACGCAGGAGCAGAGCTTCCTGGTTCTACGCAGTGTTCTGGTACTAAAACGGGTGCTGAAGCAAGTCCCCTAGGAGTGTTGAAAAGCTTACTACCTTGAAACTAAAGCAGAACAACGATGAAGGCCTCATGGAGCTGCTGCACGCCTCTCGTTTTGCAAGGATAATCAGGGCCTTACTTTGAAGCTTGGGCTCACGTTCACTTTCACTTTAGGTATAGCGCAGAGCAGGGTGAGATTCCAACATGGAACTGGAAACCCAAGGTTTCGTAGGAGAAAACTCATTTTCTTCTCAGAACCATGCCGGCAGTGAGGAAAACCCCGGCAACAACAATGCTTTTCAGGTAGCTTCGAGGCCGCATGAACGGAGCTTTCATAATGGGAAAAGAAGCCTTATGCCATCAGTCTCCAGTTTCTAGGTTGACACGCAGCATACACGCAGGACCAGAGCTTACTGTCTCTACGCAGTGTTCTGGTACCGAAACGGTTGCTTAAGCAAAGTCCCTAGGAATGTTGGAAAGCTTACTACCGTGAAACTAAAGCAGAACAGCGATGAAGGCCTCATGGAGCTGCTGCACGCCTCCCGTTTTGCCAGGATAATCAGGGCCTTACTTCGAGGCTAGTGCTCACATTGACTTTCACGTTTGGTATAGAGCAGAGCAGGGTGAGCTTCCAACTAGGAACTGGAAGCACAAGGTTTCTTTCGAGAAAACTCATTTTCTTCTATGAACCATGCCGGCTGTAAGTAAAAGCACGGTAACAACAGTGCTTTTCAGGTAGCTTCGGGGCCGCATCAACGGAGCTTTCATAATGGGAAAACTAGCCTTGTGCCATCAGTCTCTAATTTCTAGGTTGACACGCAGCATACACGCAGGAGCAGAGCTTCCTGGTTCTACGCAGTGTTCTGGTACTGAAACGGGTGCTGAAGCAAGTCCCCTAGGAGTGTTGAAAAGCTTACTACCTTGAAACTAAAGCAGAACAACGATGAAGGCCTCATGGAGCTGCTGCACGCCTCTCGTTTTGCAAGGATAATCAGGGCCTTACTTTGAAGCTTGGGCTCACGTTGACTTTCACTTTAGGTATAGCGCAGAGCAGGGTGAGCTTCCAACAAGGAACTGGAAACCCAAGGTTTCGTAGGACAAAACTCATTTTCTTCTCAGAACCATGCCGGCAGTGAGGAAAACCCCGGCAACAACAATGCTTTTCAGGTAGCTTCGAGGCCGCATGAACGGAGCTTTCATAATGGGAAAAGAAGCCTTATGCCATCAGTCTCCAATTTCTAGGTTGACACGCAGCATACACGCAGGACCAGAGCTTACTGTCTCTACGCAGTGTTCTGGTACCGAAACGGTTGCTTAAGCAAAGTCCCTAGGAATGTTGGAAAGCTTACTACCGTGAAACTAAAGCAGAACAGCGATGAAGGCCTCATGGAGCTGCTGCACGCCTCCCGTTTTGCCAGGATAATCAGGGCCTTACTTCGAGGCTAGTGCTCACATTGACTTTCACGTTTGGTATAGAGCAGAGCAGGGTGAGCTTCCAACTAGGAACTGGAAGCACAAGGTTTCTTTCGAGAAAACTCATTTTCTTCTATGAACCATGCCGGCTGTAAGTAAAAGCACGGTAACAACAGTGCTTTTCAGGTAGCTTCGGGGCCGCATCAACGGAGCTTTCATAATGGGAAAACTAGCCTTGTGCCATCAGTCTCTAATTTCTAGGTTGACACGCAGCATACACGCAGGAGCAGAGCTTCCTGGTTCTACGCAGTGTTCTGGTACTGAAACGGGTGCTGAAGCAAGGCCCCTAGGAGTGTTGAAAAGCTTACTACCTTGAAACTAAAGCAGAACAACGATGAAGGCCTCATGGATCTGCTGCACGCCTCTCGTTTTGCAAGGATAATCAGGGCCTTACTTCGAAGCTTGGGCTCACATTGACTTTCACTTTAGGTATAGCGCAGAGCAGGGTGAGCTTCCAACAAGGAACTGGAAACCCAAGGTTTCTTAGGAGAAAACTCATTTTCTTCTCAGAACCATGCCGGCAGTGAGGAAAACCCCGGCAACAACAATGCTTTTCAGGTAGCTTCGAGGCCGCATGAACGGAGCTTTCATAATGGGAAAAGAAGCCTTATGCCATCAGTCTCCAATTTCTAGGTTGACACGCAGCATACACGCAGGACCAGAGCTTACTGTCTCTACGCAGTGTTCTGGTACCGAAACGGTTGCTTAAGCAAAGTCCCTAGGAATGTTGGAAAGCTTACTACCGTGAAACTAAAGCAGAACAGCGATGAAGGCCTCATGGAGCTGCTGCACGCCTCCCGTTTTGCCAGGATAATCAGGGCCTTACTTCGAGGCTAGTGCTCACATTGACTTTCACGTTTGGTATAGAGCAGAGCAGGGTGAGCTTCCAACTAGGAACTGGAAGCACAAGGTTTCTTTCGAGAAAACTCATTTTCTTCTATGAACCATGCCGGCTGTAAGTAAAAGCACGGTAACAACAGTGCTTTTCAGGTAGCTTCGGGGCCGCATCAACGGAGCTTTCATAATGGGAAAACTAGCCTTGTGCCATCAGTCTCTAATTTCTAGGTTGACACGCAGCATACACGCAGGAGCAGAGCTTCCTGGTTCTACGCAGTGTTCTGGTACTGAAACGCGTGCTGAAGCAAGGCCCCTAGGAGTGTTGAAAAGCTTACTACCTTGAAACTAAAGCAGAACAACGATGAAGGCCTCATGGAGCTGCTGCACGCCTCTCGTTTTGCAAGGATAATCAGGGCCTTACTTCGAAGCTTGGGCTCACGTTGACTTTCACTTTAGGTATAGCGCAGAGCAGGGTGAGCTTCCAAGAAGGAACTGGAAACCCAAGGTTTCTCAGGAGAAAACTCATTTTCTTCTCAGAACCATGCCGGCAGTGAGGAAAACCCCGGCAACAACAATGCTTTTCAGGTAGCTTCGAGGCCGCATGAACGGAGCTTTCATAATGGGAAAAGAAGCCTTATGCCATCAGTCTCCAATTTCTAGGTTGACACGCAGCATACACGCAGGACCAGAGCTTACTGTCTCTACGCAGTGTTCTGGTACCGAAACGGTTGCTTAAGCAAAGTCCCTAGGAATGTTGGAAAGCTTACTACCGTGAAACTAAAGCAGAACAGCGATGAAGGCCTCATGGAGCTGCTGCATGCCTCCCGTTTTGCCAGGATAATCAGGGCCTTACTTCGAGGCTAGTGCTCACATTGACTTTCACGTTTGGTATAGAGCAGAGCAGGGTGAGCTTCCAACTAGGAACTGGAAGCACAAGGTTTCTTTCGAGAAAACTCATTTTCTTCTATGAACCATGCCGGCTGTAAGTAAAAGCACGGTAACAACAGTGCTTTTCAGGTAGCTTCGGAGCCGCATCAACGGAGCTTTCATAATGGGAAAACTAGCCTTGTGCCATCAGTCTCTAATTTCTAGGTTGACACGCAGCATACACGCAGGAGCAGAGCTTCCTGGTTCTACGCAGTGTTCTGGTACTAAAACGGGTGCTGAAGCAAGTCCCCTAGGAGTGTTGAAAAGCTTACTACCTTGAAACTAAAGCAGAACAACGATGAAGGCCTCATGGAGCTGCTGCACGCCTCTCGTTTTGCAAGGATAATCAGGGCCTTACTTTGAAGCTTGGGCTCACGTTCACTTTCACTTTAGGTATAGCGCAGAGCAGGGTGAGCTTCCAACAAGGAACTGGAAACCCAAGGTTTCGTAGGACAAAACTCATTTTCTTCTCAGAACCATGCCGGCAGTGAGGAAAACCCCGGCAACAACAATGCTTTTCAGGTAGCTTCGAGGCCGCATGAACGGAGCTTTCATAATGGGAAAAGAAGCCTTATGCCATCAGTCTCCAATTTCTAGGTTGACACGCAGCATACACGCAGGACCAGAGCTTACTGTCTCTACGCAGTGTTCTGGTACCGAAACGGTTGCTTAAGCAAAGTCCCTAGGAATGTTGGAAAGCTTACTACCGTGAAACTAAAGCAGAACAGCGATGAAGGCCTCATGGAGCTGCTGCACGCCTCCCGTTTTGCCAGGATAATCAGGGCCTTACTTCGAGGCTAGTGCTCACATTGACTTTCACGTTTGGTATAGAGCAGAGCAGGGTGAGCTTCCAACTAGGAACTGGAAGCACAAGGTTTCTTTCGAGAAAACTCATTTTCTTCTATGAACCATGCCGGCTGTAAGTAAAAGCACGGTAACAACAGTGCTTTTCAGGTAGCTTCGGGGCCGCATCAACGGAGCTTTCATAATGGGAAAACTAGCCTTGTGCCATCAGTCTCTAATTTCTAGGTTGACACGCAGCATACACGCAGGAGCAGAGCTTCCTGGTTCTACGCAGTGTTCTGGTACTGAAACGCGTGCTGAAGCAAGGCCCCTAGGAGTGTTGAAAAGCTTACTACCTTGAAACTAAAGCAGAACAACGATGAAGGCCTCATGGAGCTGCTGCACGCCTCTCGTTTTGCAAGGATAATCAGGGCCTTACTTCGAAGCTTGGGCTCACGTTGACTTTCACTTTAGGTATAGCGCACAGCAGGGTGAGCTTCCAAGAAGGAACTGGAAACCCAAGGTTTCTCAGGAGAAAACTCATTTTCTTCTCAGAACCATGCCGGCAGTGAGGAAAACCCCGGCAACAACAATGCTTTTCAGGTAGCTTCGAGGCCGCATGAACGGAGCTTTCATAATGGGAAAAGAAGCCTTATGCCATCAGTCTCCAATTTCTAGGTTGACACGCAGCATACACGCAGGACCAGAGCTTACTGTCTCTACGCAGTGTTCTGGTACCGAAACGGTTGCTTAAGCAAAGTCCCTAGGAATGTTGGAAAGCTTACTACCGTGAAACTAAAGCAGAACAGCGATGAAGGCCTCATGGAGCTGCTGCACGCCTCCCGTTTTGCCAGGATAATCAGGGCCTTACTTCGAGGCTAGTGCTCACATTGACTTTCACGTTTGGTATAGAGCAGAGCAGGGTGAGCTTCCAACTAGGAACTGGAAGCACAAGGTTTCTTTCGAGAAAACTCATTTTCTTCTATGAACCATGCCGGCTGTAAGTAAAAGCACGGTAACAACAGTGCTTTTCAGGTAGCTTCGGAGCCGCATCAACGGAGCTTTCATAATGGGAAAACTAGCCTTGTGCCATCAGTCTCTAATTTCTAGGTTGACACGCAGCATACACGCAGGAGCAGAGCTTCCTGGTTCTACGCAGTGTTCTGGTACTAAAACGGGTGCTGAAGCAAGTCCCCTAGGAGTGTTGAAAAGCTTACTACCTTGAAACTAAAGCAGAACAACGATGAAGGCCTCATGGAGCTGCTGCACGCCTCTCGTTTTGCAAGGATAATCAGGGCCTTACTTTGAAGCTTGGGCTCACGTTCACTTTCACTTTAGGTATAGCGCAGAGCAGGGTGAGATTCCAACATGGAACTGGAAACCCAAGGTTTCGTAGGAGAAAACTCATTTTCTTCTCAGAACCATGCCGGCAGTGAGGAAAACCCCGGCAACAACAATGCTTTTCAGGTAGCTTCGAGGCCGCATGAACGGAGCTTTCATAATGGGAAAAGAAGCCTTATGCCATCAGTCTCCAGTTTCTAGGTTGACACGCAGCATACACGCAGGACCAGAGCTTACTGTCTCTACGCAGTGTTCTGGTACCGAAACGGTTGCTTAAGCAAAGTCCCTAGGAATGTTGGAAAGCTTACTACCGTGAAACTAAAGCAGAACAGCGATGAAGGCCTCATGGAGCTGCTGCACGCCTCCCGTTTTGCCAGGATAATCAGGGCCTTACTTCGAGGCTAGTGCTCACATTGACTTTCACGTTTGGTATAGAGCAGAGCAGGGTGAGCTTCCAACTAGGAACTGGAAGCACAAGGTTTCTTTCGAGAAAACTCATTTTCTTCTATGAACCATGCCGGCTGTAAGTAAAAGCACGGTAACAACAGTGCTTTTCAGGTAGCTTCGGGGCCGCATCAACGGAGCTTTCATAATGGGAAAACTAGCCTTGTGCCATCAGTCTCTAATTTCTAGGTTGACACGCAGCATACACGCAGGAGCAGAGCTTCCTGGTTCTACGCAGTGTTCTGGTACTGAAACGGGTGCTGAAGCAAGGCCCCTAGGAGTGTTGAAAAGCTTACTACCTTGAAACTAAAGCAGAACAACGATGAAGGCCTCATGGGGCTGCTGCACGCCTCTCGTTTTGCAAGGATAATCAGGGCCTTACTTCGAAGCTTGGGCTCACGTTGACTTTCACTTTAGGTATAGCGCAGAGCAGGGTGAGCTTCCAACAAGGAACTGGAAACCCAAGGTTTCTTAGGAGAAAACTCATTTTCTTCTCAGAACCATGCCGGCAGTGAGGAAAACCCCGGCAACAACAATGCTTTTCAGGTAGCTTCGAGGCCGCATGAACGGAGCTTTCATAATGGGAAAAGAAGCCTTATGCCATCAGTCTCCAATTTCTAGGTTGACACGCAGCATACACGCAGGACCAGAGCTTACTGTCTCTACGCAGTGTTCTGGTACCGAAACGGTTGCTTAAGCAAAGTCCCTAGGAATGTTGGAAAGCTTACTACCGTGAAACTAAAGCAGAACAGCGATGAAGGCCTCATGGAGCTGCTGCACGCCTCCCGTTTTGCCAGGATAATCAGGGCCTTACTTCGAGGCTAGTGCTCACATTGACTTTCACGTTTGGTATAGAGCAGAGCAGGGTGAGCTTCCAACTAGGAACTGGAAGCACAAGGTTTCTTTCGAGAAAACTCATTTTCTTCTATGAACCATGCCGGCTGTAAGTAAAAGCACGGTAACAACAGTGCTTTTCAGGTAGCTTCGGGGCCGCATCAACGGAGCTTTCATAATGGGAAAACTAGCCTTGTGCCATCA
The DNA here is from genome assembly GCF_028564815.1 of Eubalaena glacialis. Taxonomy (NCBI): domain Eukaryota; kingdom Metazoa; phylum Chordata; class Mammalia; order Artiodactyla; family Balaenidae; genus Eubalaena; species Eubalaena glacialis. The sequence goes on along the minus strand of NC_083721.1, from coordinate 137,812,326 downwards.
GTCTCTAATTTCTAGGTTGACACGCAGCATACACGCAGGAGCAGAGCTTCCTGGTTCTACGCAGTGTTCTGGTACTGAAACGGGTGCTGAAGCAAGGCCCCTAGGAGTGTTGAAAAGCTTACTACCTTGAAACTAAAGCAGAACAACGATGAAGGCCTCATGGATCTGCTGCACGCCTCTCGTTTTGCAAGGATAATCAGGGCCTTACTTCGAAGCTTGGGCTCACGTTGACTTTCACTTTAGGTATAGCGCAGAGCAGGGTGAGCTTCCAACAAGGAACTGGAAACCCAAGGTTTCGTAGGAGAAAACTCATTTTCTTCTCAGAACCATGCCGGCAGTGAGGAAAACCCCGGCAACAACAATGCTTTTCAGGTAGCTTCGAGGCCGCATGAACGGAGCTTTCATAATGGGAAAAGAAGCCTTATGCCATCAGTCTCCAGTTTCTAGGTTGACACGCAGCATACACGCAGGACCAGAGCTTACTGTCTCTACGCAGTGTTCTGGTACCGAAACGGTTGCTTAAGCAAAGTCCCTAGGAATGTTGGAAAGCTTACTACCGTGAAACTAAAGCAGAACAGCGATGAAGGCCTCATGGAGCTGCTGCACGCCTCCCGTTTTGCCAGGATAATCAGGGCCTTACTTCGAGGCTAGTGCTCACATTGACTTTCACGTTTGGTATAGAGCAGAGCAGGGTGAGCTTCCAACTAGGAACTGGAAGCACAAGGTTTCTTTCGAGAAAACTCATTTTCTTCTATGAACCATGCCGGCTGTAAGTAAAAGCACGGTAACAACAGTGCTTTTCAGGTAGCTTCGGGGCCGCATCAACCGAGCTTTCTAATGGGAAAACTAGCCTTGTGCCATCAGTCTCTAATTTCTAGGTTGACACGCAGCATACACGCAGGAGCAGAGCTTCCTGGTTCTACGCAGTGTTCTGGTACTGAAACGGGTGCTGAAGCAAGGCCCCTAGGAGTGTTGAAAAGCTTACTACCTTGAAACTAAAGCAGAACAACGATGAAGGCCTCATGGAGCTGCTGCACGCCTCTCGTTTTGCAAGGATAATCAGGGCCTTACTTTGAAGCTTGGGCTCACGTTGACTTTCACTTTAGGTATAGCGCAGAGCAGGGTGAGCTTCCAACAAGGAACTGGAAACCCAAGGTTTCGTAGGAGAAAACTCATTTTCTTCTCAGAACCATGCCGGCAGTGAGGAAAACCCCGGCAACAACAATGCTTTTCAGGTAGCTTCGAGGCCGCATGAACGGAGCTTTCATAATGGGAAAAGAAGCCTTATGCCATCAGTCTCCAATTTCTAGGTTGACACGCAGCATACACGCAGGACCAGAGCTTACTGTCTCTACGCAGTGTTCTGGTACCGAAACGGTTGCTTAAGCAAAGTCCCTAGGAATGTTGGAAAGCTTACTACCGTGAAACTAAAGCAGAACAGCGATGAAGGCCTCATGGAGCTGCTGCACGCCTCCCGTTTTGCCAGGATAATCAGGGCCTTACTTCGAGGCTAGTGCTCACATTGACTTTCACGTTTGGTATAGAGCAGAGCAGGGTGAGCTTCCAACTAGGAACTGGAAGCACAAGGTTTCTTTCGAGAAAACTCATTTTCTTCTATGAACCATGCCGGCTGTAAGTAAAAGCACGGTAACAACAGTGCTTTTCAGGTAGCTTCGGGGCCGCATCAACGGAGCTTTCATAATGGGAAAACTAGCCTTGTGCCATCAGTCTCTAATTTCTAGGTTGACACGCAGCATACACGCAGGAGCAGAGCTTCCTGGTTCTACGCAGTGTTCTGGTACTGAAACGGGTGCTGAAGCAAGGCCCCTAGGAGTGTTGAAAAGCTTACTACCTTGAAACTAAAGCAGAACAACGATGAAGGCCTCATGGGGCTGCTGCACGCCTCTCGTTTTGCAAGGATAATCAGGGCCTTACTTCGAAGCTTGGGCTCACGTTGACTTTCACTTTAGGTATAGCGCAGAGCAGGGTGAGCTTCCAACAAGGAACTGGAAACCCAAGGTTTCTTAGGAGAAAACTCATTTTCTTCTCAGAACCATGCCGGCAGTGAGGAAAACCCCGGCAACAACAATGCTTTTCAGGTAGCTTCGAGGCCGCATGAACGGAGCTTTCATAATGGGAAAAGAAGCCTTATGCCATCAGTCTCCAATTTCTAGGTTGACACGCAGCATACACGCAGGACCAGAGCTTACTGTCTCTACGCAGTGTTCTGGTACCGAAACGGTTGCTTAAGCAAAGTCCCTAGGAATGTTGGAAAGCTTACTACCGTGAAACTAAAGCAGAACAGCGATGAAGGCCTCATGGAGCTGCTGCACGCCTCCCGTTTTGCCAGGATAATCAGGGCCTTACTTCGAGGCTAGTGCTCACATTGACTTTCACGTTTGGTATAGAGCAGAGCAGGGTGAGCTTCCAACTAGGAACTGGAAGCACAAGGTTTCTTTCGAGAAAACTCATTTTCTTCTATGAACCATGCCGGCTGTAAGTAAAAGCACGGTAACAACAGTGCTTTTCAGGTAGCTTCGGGGCCGCATCAACGGAGCTTTCATAATGGGAAAACTAGCCTTGTGCCATCAGTCTCTAATTTCTAGGTTGACACGCAGCATACACGCAGGAGCAGAGCTTCCTGGTTCTACGCAGTGTTCTGGTACTGAAACGGGTGCTGAAGCAAGGCCCCTAGGAGTGTTGAAAAGCTTACTACCTTGAAACTAAAGCAGAACAACGATGAAGGCCTCATGGATCTGCTGCACGCCTCTCGTTTTGCAAGGATAATCAGGGCCTTACTTTGAAGCTTGGGCTCACGTTGACTTTCACTTTAGGTATAGCGCAGAGCAGGGTGAGCTTCCAACAAGGAACTGGAAACCCAAGGTTTCGTAGGAGAAAACTCATTTTCTTCTCAGAACCATGCCGGCAGTGAGGAAAACCCCGGCAACAACAATGCTTTTCAGGTAGCTTCGAGGCCGCATGAACGGAGCTTTCATAATGGGAAAAGAAGCCTTATGCCATCAGTCTCCAATTTCTAGGTTGACACGCAGCATACACGCAGGACCAGAGCTTACTGTCTCTACGCAGTGTTCTGGTACCGAAACGGTTGCTTAAGCAAAGTCCCTAGGAATGTTGGAAAGCTTACTACCGTGAAACTAAAGCAGAACAGCGATGAAGGCCTCATGGAGCTGCGGCACGCCTCCCGTTTTGCCAGGATAATCAGGGCCTTACTTCGAGGCTAGTGCTCACATTGACTTTCACGTTTGGTATAGAGCAGAGCAGGGTGAGCTTCCAACGAGGAACTGGAAGCACAAGGTTTCTTTCGAGAAAACTCATTTTCTTCTATGAACCATGCCGGCTGTAAGTAAAAGCACGGTAACAACAGTGCTTTTCAGGTAGCTTCGGAGCCGCATCAACGGAGCTTTCATAATGGGAAAACTAGCCTTGTGCCATCAGTCTCTAATTTCTAGGTTGACACGCAGCATACACGCAGGAGCAGAGCTTCCTGGTTCTACGCAGTGTTCTGGTACTAAAACGGGTGCTGAAGCAAGTCCCCTAGGAGTGTTGAAAAGCTTACTACCTTGAAACTAAAGCAGAACAACGATGAAGGCCTCATGGAGCTGCTGCACGCCTCTCGTTTTGCAAGGATAATCAGGGCCTTACTTTGAAGCTTGGGCTCACGTTCACTTTCACTTTAGGTATAGCGCAGAGCAGGGTGAGATTCCAACATGGAACTGGAAACCCAAGGTTTCGTAGGAGAAAACTCATTTTCTTCTCAGAACCATGCCGGCAGTGAGGAAAACCCCGGCAACAACAATGCTTTTCAGGTAGCTTCGAGGCCGCATGAACGGAGCTTTCATAATGGGAAAAGAAGCCTTATGCCATCAGTCTCCAATTTCTAGGTTGACACGCAGCATACACGCAGGACCAGAGCTTACTGTCTCTACGCAGTGTTCTGGTACCGAAACGGTTGCTTAAGCAAAGTCCCTAGGAATGTTGGAAAGCTTACTACCGTGAAACTAAAGCAGAACAGCGATGAAGGCCTCATGGAGCTGCTGCACGCCTCCCGTTTTGCCAGGATAATCAGGGCCTTACTTCGAGGCTAGTGCTCACATTGACTTTCACGTTTGGTATAGAGCAGAGCAGGGTGAGCTTCCAACTAGGAACTGGAAGCACAAGGTTTCTTTCGAGAAAACTCATTTTCTTCTATGAACCATGCCGGCTGTAAGTAAAAGCACGGTAACAACAGTGCTTTTCAGGTAGCTTCGGGGCCGCATCAACGGAGCTTTCATAATGGGAAAACTAGCCTTGTGCCATCAGTCTCTAATTTCTAGGTTGACACGCAGCATACACGCAGGAGCAGAGCTTCCTGGTTCTACGCAGTGTTCTGGTACTGAAACGGGTGCCGAAGCAAGTCCCCTAGGAGTGTTGAAAAGCTTACTACCTTGAAACTAAAGCAGAACAACGATGAAGGCCTCATGGAGCTGCTGCACGCCTCTCGTTTTGCAAGGATAATCAGGGCCTTACTTTGAAGCTTGGGCTCACGTTGACTTTCACTTTAGGTATAGCGCAGAGCAGGGTGAGCTTCCAACAAGGAACTGGAAACCCAAGGTTTCTTAGGAGAAAACTCATTTTCTTCTCAGAACCATGCCGGCAGTGAGGAAAACCCCGGCAACAACAATGCTTTTCAGGTAGCTTCGAGGCCGCATGAACGGAGCTTTCATAATGGGAAAAGAAGCCTTATGCCATCAGTCTCCAATTTCTAGGTTGACACGCAGCATACACGCAGGACCAGAGCTTACTGTCTCTACGCAGTGTTCTGGTACCGAAACGGTTGCTTAAGCAAAGTCCCTAGGAATGTTGGAAAGCTTACTACCGTGAAACTAAAGCAGAACAGCGATGAAGGCCTCATGGAGCTGCTGCACGCCTCCCGTTTTGCCAGGATAATCAGGGCCTTACTTCGAGGCTAGTGCTCACATTGACTTTCACGTTTGGTATAGAGCAGAGCAGGGTGAGCTTCCAACTAGGAACTGGAAGCACAAGGTTTCTTTCGAGAAAACTCATTTTCTTCTATGAACCATGCCGGCTGTAAGTAAAAGCACGGTAACAACAGTGCTTTTCAGGTAGCTTCGGAGCCGCATCAACGGAGCTTTCATAATGGGAAAACTAGCCTTGTGCCATCAGTCTCTAATTTCTAGGTTGACACGCAGCATACACGCAGGAGCAGAGCTTCCTGGTTCTACGCAGTGTTCTGGTACTAAAACGGGTGCTGAAGCAAGTCCCCTAGGAGTGTTGAAAAGCTTACTACCTTGAAACTAAAGCAGAACAACGATGAAGGCCTCATGGAGCTGCTGCACGCCTCTCGTTTTGCAAGGATAATCAGGGCCTTACTTTGAAGCTTGGGCTCACGTTCACTTTCACTTTAGGTATAGCGCAGAGCAGGGTGAGATTCCAACATGGAACTGGAAACCCAAGGTTTCTCAGGAGAAAACTCATTTTCTTCTCAGAACCATGCCGGCAGTGAGGAAAACCCCGGCAACAACAATGCTTTTCAGGTAGCTTCGAGGCCGCATGAACGGAGCTTTCATAATGGGAAAAGAAGCCTTATGCCATCAGTCTCCAGTTTCTAGGTTGACACGCAGCATACACGCAGGACCAGAGCTTACTGTCTCTACGCAGTGTTCTGGTACCGAAACGGTTGCTTAAGCAAAGTCCCTAGGAATGTTGGAAAGCTTACTACCGTGAAACTAAAGCAGAACAGCGATGAAGGCCTCATGGAGCTGCTGCACGCCTCCCGTTTTGCCAGGATAATCAGGGCCTTACTTCGAGGCTAGTGCTCACATTGACTTTCACGTTTGGTATAGAGCAGAGCAGGGTGAGCTTCCAACTAGGAACTGGAAGCACAAGGTTTCTTTCGAGAAAACTCATTTTCTTCTATGAACCATGCCGGCTGTAAGTAAAAGCACGGTAACAACAGTGCTTTTCAGGTAGCTTCGGGGCCGCATCAACGGAGCTTTCATAATGGGAAAACTAGCCTTGTGCCATCAGTCTCTAATTTCTAGGTTGACACGCAGCATACACGCAGGAGCAGAGCTTCCTGGTTCTACGCAGTGTTCTGGTACTGAAACGGGTGCTGAAGCAAGTCCCCTAGGAGTGTTGAAAAGCTTACTACCTTGAAACTAAAGCAGAACAACGATGAAGGCCTCATGGAGCTGCTGCACGCCTCTCGTTTTGCAAGGATAATCAGGGCCTTACTTTGAAGCTTGGGCTCACGTTGACTTTCACTTTAGGTATAGCGCAGAGCAGGGTGAGCTTCCAACAAGGAACTGGAAACCCAAGGTTTCGTAGGACAAAACTCATTTTCTTCTCAGAACCATGCCGGCAGTGAGGAAAACCCCGGCAACAACAATGCTTTTCAGGTAGCTTCGAGGCCGCATGAACGGAGCTTTCATAATGGGAAAAGAAGCCTTATGCCATCAGTCTCCAATTTCTAGGTTGACACGCAGCATACACGCAGGACCAGAGCTTACTGTCTCTACGCAGTGTTCTGGTACCGAAACGGTTGCTTAAGCAAAGTCCCTAGGAATGTTGGAAAGCTTAATACCGTGAAACTAAAGCAGAACAGCGATGAAGGCCTCATGGAGCTGCTGCACGCCTCCCGTTTTGCCAGGATAATCAGGGCCTTACTTCGAGGCTAGTGCTCACATTGACTTTCACGTTTGGTATAGAGCAGAGCAGGGTGAGCTTCCAACTAGGAACTGGAAGCACAAGGTTTCTTTCGAGAAAACTCATTTTCTTCTATGAACCATGCCGGCTGTAAGTAAAAGCACGGTAACAACAGTGCTTTTCAGGTAGCTTCGGGGCCGCATCAACGGAGCTTTCATAATGGGAAAACTAGCCTTGTGCCATCAGTCTCTAATTTCTAGGTTGACACGCAGCATACACGCAGGAGCAGAGCTTCCTGGTTCTACGCAGTGTTCTGGTACTGAAACGGGTGCCGAAGCAAGTCCCCTAGGAGTGTTGAAAAGCTTACTACCTTGAAACTAAAGCAGAACAACGATGAAGGCCTCATGGAGCTGCTGCACGCCTCTCGTTTTGCAAGGATAATCAGGGCCTTACTTTGAAGCTTGGGCTCACGTTGACTTTCACTTTAGGTATAGCGCAGAGCAGGGTGAGCTTCCAACAAGGAACTGGAAACCCAAGGTTTCTCAGGAGAAAACTCATTTTCTTCTCAGAACCATGCCGGCAGTGAGGAAAACCCCGGCAACAACAATGCTTTTCAGGTAGCTTCGAGGCCGCATGAACGGAGCTTTCATAATGGGCAAAGAAGCCTTATGCCATCAGTCTCCAATTTCTAGGTTGACACGCAGCATACACGCAGGACCAGAGCTTACTGTCTCTACGCAGTGTTCTGGTACCGAAACGGTTGCTTAAGCAAAGTCCCTAGGAATGTTGGAAAGCTTACTACCGTGAAACTAAAGCAGAACAGCGATGAAGGCCTCATGGAGCTGCTGCACGCCTCCCGTTTTGCCAGGATAATCAGGGCCTTACTTCGAGGCTAGTGCTCACATTGACTTTCACGTTTGGTATAGAGCAGAGCAGGGTGAGCTTCCAACTAGGAACTGGAAGCACAAGGTTTCTTTCGAGAAAACTCATTTTCTTCTATGAACCATGCCGGCTGTAAGTAAAAGCACGGTAACAACAGTGCTTTTCAGGTAGCTTCGGAGCCGCATCAACGGAGCTTTCATAATGGGAAAACTAGCCTTGTGCCATCAGTCTCTAATTTCTAGGTTGACACGCAGCATACACGCAGGAGCAGAGCTTCCTGGTTCTACGCAGTGTTCTGGTACTAAAACGGGTGCTGAAGCAAGTCCCCTAGGAGTGTTGAAAAGCTTACTACCTTGAAACTAAAGCAGAACAACGATGAAGGCCTCATGGAGCTGCTGCACGCCTCTCGTTTTGCAAGGATAATCAGGGCCTTACTTTGAAGCTTGGGCTCACGTTCACTTTCACTTTAGGTATAGCGCAGAGCAGGGTGAGATTCCAACATGGAACTGGAAACCCAAGGTTTCGTAGGAGAAAACTCATTTTCTTCTCAGAACCATGCCGGCAGTGAGGAAAACCCCGGCAACAACAATGCTTTTCAGGTAGCTTCGAGGCCGCATGAACGGAGCTTTCATAATGGGAAAAGAAGCCTTATGCCATCAGTCTCCAGTTTCTAGGTTGACACGCAGCATACACGCAGGACCAGAGCTTACTGTCTCTACGCAGTGTTCTGGTACCGAAACGGTTGCTTAAGCAAAGTCCCTAGGAATGTTGGAAAGCTTACTACCGTGAAACTAAAGCAGAACAGCGATGAAGGCCTCATGGAGCTGCTGCACGCCTCCCGTTTTGCCAGGATAATCAGGGCCTTACTTCGAGGCTAGTGCTCACATTGACTTTCACGTTTGGTATAGAGCAGAGCAGGGTGAGCTTCCAACTAGGAACTGGAAGCACAAGGTTTCTTTCGAGAAAACTCATTTTCTTCTATGAACCATGCCGGCTGTAAGTAAAAGCACGGTAACAACAGTGCTTTTCAGGTAGCTTCGGGGCCACATCAACGGAGCTTTCATAATGGGAAAACTAGCCTTGTGCCATCAGTCTCTAATTTCTAGGTTGACACGCAGCATACACGCAGGAGCAGAGCTTCCTGGTTCTACGCAGTGTTCTGGTACTGAAACGGGTGCTGAAGCAAGTCCCCTAGGAGTGTTGAAAAGCTTACTACCTTGAAACTAAAGCAGAACAACGATGAAGGCCTCATGGAGCTGCTGCACGCCTCTCGTTTTGCAAGGATAATCAGGGCCTTACTTTGAAGCTTGGGCTCACGTTGACTTTCACTTTAGGTATAGCGCAGAGCAGGGTGAGCTTCCAACAAGGAACTGGAAACCCAAGGTTTCTTAGGAGAAAACTCATTTTCTTCTCAGAACCATGCCGGCAGTGAGGAAAACCCCGGCAACAACCATGCTTTTCAGGTAGCTTCGAGGCCGCATGAACGGGGCTTTCATAATGGGAAAAGAAGCTTTATGCCATCAGTCTCCAATTTCTAGGTTGACACGCAGCATACACGCAGGACCAGTGCTTCCTGGTTCTACGCAGTGTTCTGGTACTGAAACGGGTGCTGAAGCAAGGCCCCTAGGAGTGTTGAAAAGCTTACTACCTTGAAACTAAAGCAGAACAACGATGAAGGCCTCATGGAGCTGCTGCACGCCTCTCGTTTTGCAAGGCTAATCAGGGCCTTACTTCGAAGCTTGGGCTCACGTTGACTTTCATTTTAGGTATAGCGCAGAGCAGGGTGAGCTTCCAACAAGGAACTGGAAACCCAAGGTTTCTTAGGAGAAAACTCATTTTCTTCTCAGAACCATGCCGGCAGTGAGGAAAACCCCGGCAACAACCATGCTTTTCAGGTAGCTTCGAGGCCGCATGAACGGAGCTTTCATAATGGGAAAAGAAGCCTTATGCCATCAGTCTCCAATTTCTAGGTTGACACGCAGCATACACGCAGGACCAGAGCTTACTGTCTCTACGCAGTGTTCTGGTACCGAAACGGTTGCTTAAGCAAAGTCCCTAGGAATGTTGGAAAGCTTACTACCGTGAAACTAAAGCAGAACAGCGATGAAGGCCTCATGGAGCTGCTGCACGCCTCCCGTTTTGCCAGGATAATCAGGGCCTTACTTCGAGGCTAGTGCTCAAATTGACTTTCACGTTTGGTATAGAGCAGAGCCGGGTGAGCTTCCAACTAGGAACTGGAAGCACAAGGTTTCTTTCGAGAAAACTCATTTTCTTCTATGAACCATGCCGGCTGTAAGTAAAAGCACGGTAACAACAGTGCTTTTCAGGTAGCTTCGGGGCCGCATCAACGGAGCTTTCATAATGGGAAAACTAGCCTTGTGCCATCAGTCTCTAATTTCTAGGTTGACACGCAGCATACACGCAGGAGCAGAGCTTCCTGGTTCTACGCAGTGTTCTGGTACTGAAACGGGTGCTGAAGCAAGGCCCCTAGGAGTGTTGAAAAGCTTACTACCTTGAAACTAAAGCAGAACAACGATGAAGGCCTCATGGATCTGCTGCACGCCTCTCGTTTTGCAAGGATAATCAGGGCCTTACTTCGAAGCTTGGGCTCACGTTGACTTTCACTTTAGGTATAGCGCAGAGCAGGGTGAGCTTCCAACAAGGAACTGGAAACCCAAGGTTTCTTAGGAGAAAACTCATTTTCTTCTCAGAACCATGCCGGCAGTGAGGAAAACCCCGGCAACAACAATGCTTTTCAGGTAGCTTCGAGGCCGCATGAACGGAGCTTTCATAATGGGAAAAGAAGCCTTATGCCATCAGTCTCCAGTTTCTAGGTTGACACGCAGCATACACGCAGGACCAGAGCTTACTGTCTCTACGCAGTGTTCTGGTACCGAAACGGTTGCTTAAGCAAAGTCCCTAGGAATGTTGGAAAGCTTACTACCGTGAAACTAAAGCAGAACAGCGATGAAGGCCTCATGGAGCTGCTGCACGCCTCCCGTTTTGCCAGGATAATCAGGGCCTTACTTCGAGGCTAGTGCTCACATTGACTTTCACGTTTGGTATAGAGCAGAGCAGGGTGAGCTTCCAACTAGGAACTGGAAGCACAAGGTTTCTTTCGAGAAAACTCATTTTCTTCTATGAACCATGCCGGCTGTAAGTAAAAGCACGGTAACAACAGTGCTTTTCAGGTAGCTTCGGGGCCGCATCAACCGAGCTTTCATAATGGGAAAACTAGCCTTGTGCCATCAGTCTCTAATTTCTAGGTTGACACGCAGCATACACGCAGGAGCAGAGCTTCCTGGTTCTACGCAGTGTTCTGGTACTGAAACGGGTGCTGAAGCAAGGCCCCTAGGAGTGTTGAAAAGCTTACTACCTTGAAACTAAAGCAGAACAACGATGAAGGCCTCATGGAGCTGCTGCACGCCTCTCGTTTTGCAAGGATAATCAGGGCCTTACTTTGAAGCTTGGGCTCACGTTGACTTTCACTTTAGGTATAGCGCAGAGCAGGGTGAGCTTCCAACAAGGAACTGGAAACCCAAGGTTTCGTAGGAGAAAACTCATTTTCTTCTCAGAACCATGCCGGCAGTGAGGAAAACCCCGGCAACAACAATGCTTTTCAGGTAGCTTCGAGGCCGCATGAACGGAGCTTTCATAATGGGAAAAGAAGCCTTATGCCATCAGTCTCCAATTTCTAGGTTGACACGCAGCATACACGCAGGACCAGAGCTTACTGTCTCTACGCAGTGTTCTGGTACCGAAACGGTTGCTTAAGCAAAGTCCCTAGGAATGTTGGAAAGCTTACTACCGTGAAACTAAAGCAGAACAGCGATGAAGGCCTCATGGAGCTGCTGCACGCCTCCCGTTTTGCCAGGATAATCAGGGCCTTACTTCGAGGCTAGTGCTCACATTGACTTTCACGTTTGGTATAGAGCAGAGCAGGGTGAGCTTCCAACTAGGAACTGGAAGCACAAGGTTTCTTTCGAGAAAACTCATTTTCTTCTATGAACCATGCCGGCTGTAAGTAAAAGCACGGTAACAACAGTGCTTTTCAGGTAGCTTCGGGGCCGCATCAACGGAGCTTTCATAATGGGAAAACTAGCCTTGTGCCATCAGTCTCTAATTTCTAGGTTGACACGCAGCATACACGCAGGAGCAGAGCTTCCTGGTTCTACGCAGTGTTCTGGTACTGAAACGGGTGCTGAAGCAAGGCCCCTAGGAGTGTTGAAAAGCTTACTACCTTGAAACTAAAGCAGAACAACGATGAAGGCCTCATGGATCTGCTGCACGCCTCTCGTTTTGCAAGGATAATCAGGGCCTTACTTCGAAGCTTGGGCTCACGTTGACTTTCACTTTAGGTATAGCGCAGAGCAGGGTGAGCTTCCAACAAGGAACTGGAAACCCAAGGTTTCTTAGGAGAAAACTCATTTTCTTCTCAGAACCATGCCGGCAGTGAGGAAAACCCCGGCAACAACAATGCTTTTCAGGTAGCTTCGAGGCCGCATGAACGGAGCTTTCATAATGGGAAAAGAAGCCTTATGCCATCAGTCTCCAATTTCTAGGTTGACACGCAGCATACACGCAGGACCAGAGCTTACTGTCTCTACGCAGTGTTCTGGTACCGAAACGGTTGCTTAAGCAAAGTCCCTAGGAATGTTGGAAAGCTTACTACCGTGAAACTAAAGCAGAACAGCGATGAAGGCCTCATGGAGCTGCTGCACGCCTCCCGTTTTGCCAGGATAATCAGGGCCTTACTTCGAGGCTAGTGCTCACATTGACTTTCACGTTTGGTATAGAGCAGAGCAGGGTGAGCTTCCAACTAGGAACTGGAAGCACAAGGTTTCTTTCGAGAAAACTCATTTTCTTCTATGAACCATGCCGGCTGTAAGTAAAAGCACGGTAACAACAGTGCTTTTCAGGTAGCTTCGGGGCCGCATCAACGGAGCTTTCATAATGGGAAAACTAGCCTTGTGCCATCAGTCTCTAATTTCTAGGTTGACACGCAGCATACACGCAGGAGCAGAGCTTCCTGGTTCTACGCAGTGTTCTGGTACTGAAACGGGTGCCGAAGCAAGTCCCCTAGGAGTGTTGAAAAGCTTACTACCTTGAAACTAAAGCAGAACAACGATGAAGGCCTCATGGAGCTGCTGCACGCCTCTCGTTTTGCAAGGATAATCAGGGCCTTACTTTGAAGCTTGGGCTCACGTTGACTTTCACTTTAGGTATAGCGCAGAGCAGGGTGAGCTTCCAACAAGGAACTGGAAACCCAAGGTTTCGTAGGACAAAACTCATTTTCTTCTCAGAACCATGCCGGCAGTGAGGAAAACCCCGGCAACAACAATGCTTTTCAGGTAGCTTCGAGGCCGCATGAACGGAGCTTTCATAATGGGAAAAGAAGCCTTATGCCATCAGTCTCCAGTTTCTAGGTTGACACGCAGCATACACGCAGGACCAGAGCTTACTGTCTCTACGCAGTGTTCTGGTACCGAAACGGTTGCTTAAGCAAAGTCCCTAGGAATGTTGGAAAGCTTACTACCGTGAAACTAAAGCAGAACAGCGATGAAGGCCTCATGGAGCTGCTGCACGCCTCCCGTTTTGCCAGGATAATCAGGGCCTTACTTCGAGGCTAGTGCTCACATTGACTTTCACGTTTGGTATAGAGCAGAGCAGGGTGAGCTTCCAACTAGGAACTGGAAGCACAAGGTTTCTTTCGAGAAAACTCATTTTCTTCTATGAACCATGCCGGCTGTAAGTAAAAGCACGGTAACAACAGTGCTTTTCAGGTAGCTTCGGGGCCGCATCAACCGAGCTTTCATAATGGGAAAACTAGCCTTGTGCCATCAGTCTCTAATTTCTAGGTTGACACGCAGCATACACGCAGGAGCAGAGCTTCCTGGTTCTACGCAGTGTTCTGGTACTGAAACGGGTGCTGAAGCAAGGCCCCTAGGAGTGTTGAAAAGCTTACTACCTTGAAACTAAAGCAGAACAACGATGAAGGCCTCATGGAGCTGCTGCACGCCTCTCGTTTTGCAAGGATAATCAGGGCCTTACTTTGAAGCTTGGGCTCACGTTGACTTTCACTTTAGGTATAGCGCAGAGCAGGGTGAGCTTCCAACAAGGAACTGGAAACCCAAGGTTTCGTAGGAGAAAACTCATTTTCTTCTCAGAACCATGCCGGCAGTGAGGAAAACCCCGGCAACAACAATGCTTTTCAGGTAGCTTCGAGGCCGCATGAACGGAGCTTTCATAATGGGAAAAGAAGCCTTATGCCATCAGTCTCCAATTTCTAGGTTGACACGCAGCATACACGCAGGACCAGAGCTTACTGTCTCTACGCAGTGTTCTGGTACCGAAACGGTTGCTTAAGCAAAGTCCCTAGGAATGTTGGAAAGCTTACTACCGTGAAACTAAAGCAGAACAGCGATGAAGGCCTCATGGAGCTGCTGCACGCCTCCCGTTTTGCCAGGATAATCAGGGCCTTACTTCGAGGCTAGTGCTCACATTGACTTTCACGTTTGGTATAGAGCAGAGCAGGGTGAGCTTCCAACTAGGAACTGGAAGCACAAGGTTTCTTTCGAGAAAACTCATTTTCTTCTATGAACCATGCCGGCTGTAAGTAAAAGCACGGTAACAACAGTGCTTTTCAGGTAGCTTCGGGGCCGCATCAACGGAGCTTTCATAATGGGAAAACTAGCCTTGTGCCATCAGTCTCTAATTTCTAGGTTGACACGCAGCATACACGCAGGAGCAGAGCTTCCTGGTTCTACGCAGTGTTCTGGTACTGAAACGGGTGCTGAAGCAAGGCCCCTAGGAGTGTTGAAAAGCTTACTACCTTGAAACTAAAGCAGAACAACGATGAAGGCCTCATGGATCTGCTGCACGCCTCTCGTTTTGCAAGGATAATCAGGGCCTTACTTCGAAGCTTGGGCTCACGTTGACTTTCACTTTAGGTATAGCGCAGAGCAGGGTGAGCTTCCAACAAGGAACTGGAAACCCAAGGTTTCTTAGGAGAAAACTCATTTTCTTCTCAGAACCATGCCGGCAGTGAGGAAAACCCCGGCAACAACAATGCTTTTCAGGTAGCTTCGAGGCCGCATGAACGGAGCTTTCATAATGGGAAAAGAAGCCTTATGCCATCAGTCTCCAATTTCTAGGTTGACACGCAGCATACACGCAGGACCAGAGCTTACGGTCTCTACGCAGTGTTCTGGTACCGAAACGGTTGCTTAAGCAAAGTCCCTAGGAATGTTGGAAAGCTTACTACCGTGAAACTAAAGCAGAACAGCGATGAAGGCCTCATGGAGCTGCTGCACGCCTCCCGTTTTGCCAGGATAATCAGGGCCTTACTTCGAGGCTAGTGCTCACATTGACTTTCACGTTTGGTATAGAGCAGAGCAGGGTGAGCTTCCAACTAGGAACTGGAAGCACAAGGTTTCTTTCGAGAAAACTCATTTTCTTCTATGAACCATGCCGGCTGTAAGTAAAAGCACGGTAACAACAGTGCTTTTCAGGTAGCTTCGGGGCCGCATCAACGGAGCTTTCATAATGGGAAAACTAGCCTTGTGCCATCAGTCTCTAATTTCTAGGTTGACACGCAGCATACACGCAGGAGCAGAGCTTCCTGGTTCTACGCAGTGTTCTGGTACTGAAACGGGTGCTGAAGCAAGGCCCCTAGGAGTGTTGAAAAGCTTACTACCTTGAAACTAAAGCAGAACAACGATGAAGGCCTCATGGAGCTGCTGCACGCCTCTCGTTTTGCAAGGATAATCAGGGCCTTACTTTGAAGCTTGGGCTCACGTTCACTTTCACTTTAGGTATAGCGCAGAGCAGGGTGAGATTCCAACAAGGAACTGGAAACCCAAGGTTTCGTAGGAGAAAACTCATTTTCTTCTCAGAACCATGCCGGCAGTGAGGAAAACCCCGGCAACAACAATGCTTTTCAGGTAGCTTCGAGGCCGCATGAACGGAGCTTTCATAATGGGAAAAGAAGCCTTATGCCATCAGTCTCCAGTTTCTAGGTTGACACGCAGCATACACGCAGGACCAGAGCTTACTGTCTCTACGCAGTGTTCTGGTACCGAAACGGTTGCTTAAGCAAAGTCCCTAGGAATGTTGGAAAGCTTACTACCGTGAAACTAAAGCAGAACAGCGATGAAGGCCTCATGGAGCTGCTGCACGCCTCCCGTTTTGCCAGGATAATCAGGGCCTTACTTCGAGGCTAGTGCTCACATTGACTTTCACGTTTGGTATAGAGCAGAGCAGGGTGAGCTTCCAACTAGGAACTGGAAGCACAAGGTTTCTTTCGAGAAAACTCATTTTCTTCTATGAACCATGCCGGCTGTAAGTAAAAGCACGGTAACAACAGTGCTTTTCAGGTAGCTTCGGGGCCGCATCAACGGAGCTTTCATAATGGGAAAACTAGCCTTGTGCCATCAGTCTCTAATTTCTAGGTTGACACGCAGCATACACGCAGGAGCAGAGCTTCCTGGTTCTACGCAGTGTTCTGGTACTGAAACGGGTGCCGAAGCAAGTCCCCTAGGAGTGTTGAAAAGCTTACTACCTTGAAACTAAAGCAGAACAACGATGAAGGCCTCATGGAGCTGCTGCACGCCTCTCGTTTTGCAAGGATAATCAGGGCCTTACTTTGAAGCTTGGGCTCACGTTGACTTTCACTTTAGGTATAGCGCAGAGCAGGGTGAGCTTCCAACAAGGAACTGGAAACCCAAGGTTTCGTAGGACAAAACTCATTTTCTTCTCAGAACCATGCCGGCAGTGAGGAAAACCCCGGCAACAACAATGCTTTTCAGGTAGCTTCGAGGCCGCATGAACGGAGCTTTCATAATGGGAAAAGAAGCCTTATGCCATCAGTCTCCAGTTTCTAGGTTGACACGCAGCATACACGCAGGACCAGAGCTTACTGTCTCTACGCAGTGTTCTGGTACCGAAACGGTTGCTTAAGCAAAGTCCCTAGGAATGTTGGAAAGCTTACTACCGTGAAACTAAAGCAGAACAGCGATGAAGGCCTCATGGAGCTGCTGCACGCCTCCCGTTTTGCCAGGATAATCAGGGCCTTACTTCGAGGCTAGTGCTCACATTGACTTTCACGTTTGGTATAGAGCAGAGCAGGGTGAGCTTCCAACTAGGAACTGGAAGCACAAGGTTTCTTTCGAGAAAACTCATTTTCTTCTATGAACCATGCCGGCTGTAAGTAAAAGCACGGTAACAACAGTGCTTTTCAGGTAGCTTCGGGGCCGCATCAACGGAGCTTTCATAATGGGAAAACTAGCCTTGTGCCATCAGTCTCTAATTTCTAGGTTGACACGCAGCATACACGCAGGAGCAGAGCTTCCTGGTTCTACGCAGTGTTCTGGTACTGAAACGGGTGCTGAAGCAAGTCCCCTAGGAGTGTTGAAAAGCTTACTACCTTGAAACTAAAGCAGAACAACGATGAAGGCCTCATGGAGCTGCTGCACGCCTCTCGTTTTGCAAGGATAATCAGGGCCTTACTTTGAAGCTTGGGCTCACGTTGACTTTCACTTTAGGTATAGCGCAGAGCAGGGTGAGCTTCCAACAAGCAACTGGAAACCTAAGGTTTCTCAGGAGAAAACTCATTTTCTTCTCAGAACCATGCCGGCAGTGAGGAAAACCCCGGCAACAACAATGCTTTTCAGGTAGCTTCGAGGCCGCATGAACGGAGCTTTCATAATGGGAAAAGAAGCCTTATGCCATCAGTCTCCAATTTCTAGGTTGACACGCAGCATACACGCAGGACCAGAGCTTACTGTCTCTACGCAGTGTTCTGGTACCGAAACGGTTGCTTAAGCAAAGTCCCTAGGAATGTTGGAAAGCTTACTACCGTGAAACTAAAGCAGAACAGCGATGAAGGCCTCATGGAGCTGCTGCACGCCTCCCGTTTTGCCAGGATAATCAGGGCCTTACTTCGAGGCTAGTGCTCACATTGACTTTCACGTTTGGTATAGAGCAGAGCAGGGTGAGCTTCCAACTAGGAACTGGAAGCACAAGGTTTCTTTCGAGAAAACTCATTTTCTTCTATGAACCATGCCGGCTGTAAGTAAAAGCACGGTAACAACAGTGCTTTTCAGGTAGCTTCGGGGCCGCATCAACGGAGCTTTCATAATGGGAAAACTAGCCTTGTGCCATCAGTCTCTAATTTCTAGGTTGACACGCAGCATACACGCAGGAGCAGAGCTTCCTGGTTCTACGCAGTGTTCTGGTACTGAAACGGGTGCTGAAGCAAGGCCCCTAGGAGTGTTGAAAAGCTTACTACCTTGAAACTAAAGCAGAACAACGATGAAGGCCTCATGGAGCTGCTGCACGCCTCTCGTTTTGCAAGGATAATCAGGGCCTTACTTTGAAGCTTGGGCTCACGTTCACTTTCACTTTAGGTATAGCGCAGAGCAGGGTGAGATTCCAACAAGGAACTGGAAACCCAAGGTTTCGTAGGAGAAAACTCATTTTCTTCTCAGAACCATGCCGGCAGTGAGGAAAACCCCGGCAACAACAATGCTTTTCAGGTAGCTTCGAGGCCGCATGAACGGAGCTTTCATAATGGGAAAAGAAGCCTTATGCCATCAGTCTCCAGTTTCTAGGTTGACACGCAGCATACACGCAGGACCAGAGCTTACTGTCTCTACGCAGTGTTCTGGTACCGAAACGGTTGCTTAAGCAAAGTCCCTAGGAATGTTGGAAAGCTTACTACCGTGAAACTAAAGCAGAACAGCGATGAAGGCCTCATGGAGCTGCTGCACGCCTCCCGTTTTGCCAGGATAATCAGGGCCTTACTTCGAGGCTAGTGCTCACATTGACTTTCACGTTTGGTATAGAGCAGAGCAGGGTGAGCTTCCAACTAGGAACTGGAAGCACAAGGTTTCTTTCGAGAAAACTCATTTTCTTCTATGAACCATGCCGGCTGTAAGTAAAAGCACGGTAACAACAGTGCTTTTCAGGTAGCTTCGGGGCCGCATCAACGGAGCTTTCATAATGGGAAAACTAGCCTTGTGCCATCAGTCTCTAATTTCTAGGTTGACACGCAGCATACACGCAGGAGCAGAGCTTCCTGGTTCTACGCAGTGTTCTGGTACTGAAACGGGTGCCGAAGCAAGTCCCCTAGGAGTGTTGAAAAGCTTACTACCTTGAAACTAAAGCAGAACAACGATGAAGGCCTCATGGAGCTGCTGCACGCCTCTCGTTTTGCAAGGATAATCAGGGCCTTACTTTGAAGCTTGGGCTCACGTTGACTTTCACTTTAGGTATAGCGCAGAGCAGGGTGAGCTTCCAACAAGGAACGGGAAACCCAAGGTTTTTAGGAGAAAACTCATTTTCTTCTCAGAACCATGCCGGCAGTGAGGAAAACCCCGGCAACAACAATGCTTTTCAGGTAGCTTCGAGGCCGCATGAACGGAGCTTTCATAATGGGAAAAGAAGCCTTATGCCATCAGTCTCCAGTTTCTAGGTTGACACGCAGCATACACGCAGGACCAGAGCTTACTGTCTCTACGCAGTGTTCTGGTACCGAAACGGTTGCTTAAGCAAAGTCCCTAGGAATGTTGGAAAGCTTACTACCGTGAAACTAAAGCAGAACAGCGATGAAGGCCTCATGGAGCTGCTGCACGCCTCCCGTTTTGCCAGGATAATCAGGGCCTTACTTCGAGGCTAGTGCTCACATTGACTTTCACGTTTGGTATAGAGCAGAGCAGGGTGAGCTTCCAACTAGGAACTGGAAGCACAAGGTTTCTTTCGAGAAAACTCATTTTCTTCTATGAACCATGCCGGCTGTAAGTAAAAGCACGGTAACAACAGTGCTTTTCAGGTAGCTTCGGGGCCGCATCAACGGAGCTTTCATAATGGGAAAACTAGCCTTGTGCCATCAGTCTCTAATTTCTAGGTTGACACGCAGCATACACGCAGGAGCAGAGCTTCCTGGTTCTACGCAGTGTTCTGGTACTGAAACGGGTGCTGAAGCAAGGCCCCTAGGAGTGTTGAAAAGCTTACTACCTTGAAACTAAAGCAGAACAACGATGAAGGCCTCATGGATCTGCTGCACGCCTCTCGTTTTGCAAGGATAATCAGGGCCTTACTTCGAAGCTTGGGCTCACGTTGACTTTCACTTTAGGTATAGCGCAGAGCAGGGTGAGCTTCCAACAAGGAACTGGAAACCCAAGGTTTCTCAGGAGAAAACTCATTTTCTTCTCAGAACCATGCCGGCAGTGAGGAAAACCCCGGCAACAACAATGCTTTTCAGGTAGCTTCGAGGCCGCATGAACGGAGCTTTCATAATGGGAAAAGAAGCCTTATGCCATCAGTCTCCAGTTTCTAGGTTGACACGCAGCATACACGCAGGACCAGAGCTTACTGTCTCTACGCAGTGTTCTGGTACCGAAACGGTTGCTTAAGCAAAGTCCCTAGGAATGTTGGAAAGCTTACTACCGTGAAACTAAAGCAGAACAGCGATGAAGGCCTCATGGAGCTGCTGCATGCCTCCCGTTTTGCCAGGATAATCAGGGCCTTACTTCGAGGCTAGTGCTCACATTGACTTTCACGTTTGGTATAGAGCAGAGCAGGGTGAGCTTCCAACTAGGAACTGGAAGCACAAGGTTTCTTTCGAGAAAACTCATTTTCTTCTATGAACCATGCCGGCTGTAAGTAAAAGCACGGTAACAACAGTGCTTTTTAGGTAGCTTCGGGGCCGCATCAACGGAGCTTTCATAATGGGAAAACTAGCCTTGTGCCATCAGTCTCTAATTTCTAGGTTGACACGCAGCATACACGCAGGAGCAGAGCTTCCTGGTTCTACGCAGTGTTCTGGTACTGAAACGGGTGCTGAAGCAAGTCCCCTAGGAGTGTTGAAAAGCTTACTACCTTGAAACTAAAACAGAACAACGATGAAGGCCTCATGGAGCTGCTGCACGCCTCTCGTTTTGCAAGGATAATCAGGGCCTTACTTTGAAGCTTGGGCTCACGTTGACTTTCACTTTAGGTATAGCGCAGAGCAGGGTGAGCTTCCAACAAGGAACTGGAAACCCAAGGTTTCGTAGGACAAAACTCATTTTCTTCTCAGAACCATGCCGGCAGTGAGGAAAACCCCGGCAACAACAATGCTTTTCAGGTAGCTTCGAGGCCGCATGAACGGAGCTTTCATAATGGGAAAAGAAGCCTTATGCCATCAGTCTCCAATTTCTAGGTTGACACGCAGCATACACGCAGGACCAGAGCTTACTGTCTCTACGCAGTGTTCTGGTACCGAAACGGTTACTTAAGCAAAGTCCCTAGGAGTCTTGGAAAGCTTACTACCGTGAAACTAAAGCAGAACAGCGATGAAGGCCTCATGGAGCTGCTGCACGCCTCCCGTTTTGCCAGGATAATCAGGGCCTTACTTCGAGGCTAGTGCTCACATTGACTTTCACGTTTGGTATAGAGCAGAGCAGGGTGAGCTTCCAACTAGGAACTGGAAGCACAAGGTTTCTTTCGAGAAAACTCATTTTCTTCTATGAACCATGCCGGCTGTAAGTAAAAGCACGGTAACAACAGTGCTTTTCAGGTAGCTTCGGGGCCGCATCAACGGAGCTTTCATAATGGGAAAACTAGCCTTGTGCCATCAGTCTCTAATTTCTAGGTTGACACGCAGCATACACGCAGGAGCAGAGCTTCCTGGTTCTACGCAGTGTTCTGGTACTGAAACGGGTGCTGAAGCAAGGCCCCTAGGAGTGTTGAAAAGCTTACTACCTTGAAACTAAAGCAGAACAACGATGAAGGCCTCATGGATCTGCTGCACGCCTCTCGTTTTGCAAGGATAATCAGGGCCTTACTTCGAAGCTTGGGCTCACGTTGAATTTCACTTTAGGTATAGCGCAGAGCAGGGTGAGCTTCCAACAAGGAACTGGAAACCCAAGGTTTCGTAGGAGAAAACTCATTTTCTTCTCAGAACCATGCCGGCAGTGAGGAAAACCCCGGCAACAACAATGCTTTTCAGGTAGCTTCGAGGCCGCATGAACGGAGCTTTCATAATGGGAAAAGAAGCCTTATGCCATCAGTCTCCAATTTCTAGGTTGACACGCAGCATACACGCAGGACCAGAGCTTACTGTCTCTACGCAGTGTTCTGGTACCGAAACGGTTGCTTAAGCAAAGTCCCTAGGAATGTTGGAAAGCTTACTACCGTGAAACTAAAGCAGAACAGCGATGAAGGCCTCATGGAGCTGCTGCACGCCTCCCGTTTTGCAAGGATAATCAGGGCCTTACTTCGAGGCTAGTGCTCACATTGACTTTCACGTTTGGTATAGAGCAGAGCAGGGTGAGCTTCCAACTAGGAACTGGAAGCACAAGGTTTCTTTCGAGAAAACTCATTTTCTTCTATGAACCATGCCGGCTGTAAGTAAAAGCACGGTAACAACAGTGCTTTTCAGGTAGCTTCGGGGCCGCATCAACGGAGCTTTCATAATGGGAAAACTAGCCTTGTGCCATCAGTCTCTAATTTCTAGGTTGACACGCAGCATACACGCAGGAGCAGAGCTTCCTGGTTCTACGCAGTGTTCTGGTACTGAAACGGGTGCTGAAGCAAGGCCCCTAGGAGTGTTGAAAAGCTTACTACCTTGAAACTAAAGCAGAACAACGATGAAGGCCTCATGGAGCTGCTGCACGCCTCTCGTTTTGCAAGGAAAATCAGGGCCTTACTTTGAAGCTTGGGCTCACGTTGACTTTCACTTTAGGTATAGCGCAGAGCAGGGTGAGCTTCCAACAAGGAACTGGAAACCCAAGGTTTCTCAGGAGAAAACTCATTTTCTTCTCAGAACCATGCCGGCAGTGAGGAAAACCCCGGCAACAACAATGCTTTTCAGGTAGCTTCGAGGCCGCATGAACGGAGCTTTCATAATGGGAAAAGAAGCCTTATGCCATCAGTCTCCAATTTCTAGGTTGACACGCAGCATACACGCAGGACCAGAGCTTACTGTCTCTACGCAGTGTTCTGGTACCGAAACGGTTGCTTAAGCAAAGTCCCTAGGAATGTTGGAAAGCTTACTACCGTGAAACTAAAGCAGAACAGCGATGAAGGCCTCATGGAGCTGCTGCACGCCTCCCGTTTTGCCAGGATAATCAGGGCCTTACTTCGAGGCTAGTGCTCACATTGACTTTCACGTTTGGTATAGAGCAGAGCAGGGTGAGCTTCCAACTAGGAACTGGAAGCACAAGGTTTCTTTCGAGAAAACTCATTTTCTTCTATGAACCATGCCGGCTGTAAGTAAAAGCACGGTAACAACAGTGCTTTTCAGGTAGCTTCGGGGCCGCATCAACGGAGCTTTCATAATGGGAAAACTAGCCTTGTGCCATCAGTCTCTAATTTCTAGGTTGACACGCAGCATACACGCAGGAGCAGAGCTTCCTGGTTCTACGCAGTGTTCTGGTACTGAAACGGGTGCTGAAGCAAGGCCCCTAGGAGTGTTGAAAAGCTTACTACCTTGAAACTAAAGCAGAACAACGATGAAGGCCTCATGGATCTGCTGCACGCCTCTCGTTTTGCAAGGATAATCAGGGCCTTACTTCGAAGCTTGGGCTCACGTTGACTTTCACTTTAGGTATAGCGCAGAGCAGGGTGAGCTTCCAACAAGGAACTGGAAACCCAAGGTTTCTTAGGAGAAAACTCATTTTCTTCTCAGAACCATGCCGGCAGTGAGGAAAACCCCGGCAACAACAATGCTTTTCAGGTAGCTTCGAGGCCGCATGAACGGAGCTTTTATAATGGGAAAAGAAGCCTTATGCCATCAGTCTCCAGTTTCTAGGTTGACACGCAGCATACACGCAGGACCAGAGCTTACTGTCTCTACGCAGTGTTCTGGTACCGAAACGGTTGCTTAAGCAAAGTCCCTAGGAATGTTGGAAAGCTTACTACCGTGAAACTAAAGCAGAACAGCGATGAAGGCCTCATGGAGCTGCTGCACGCCTCCCGTTTTGCCAGGATAATCAGGGCCTTACTTCGAGGCTAGTGCTCACATTGACTTTCACGTTTGGTATAGAGCAGAGCAGGGTGAGCTTCCAACTAGGAACTGGAAGCACAAGGTTTCTTTCGAGAAAACTCATTTTCTTCTATGAACCATGCCGGCTGTAAGTAAAAGCACGGTAACAACAGTGCTTTTCAGGTAGCTTCGGGGCCGCATCAACGGAGCTTTCATAATGGGAAAACTAGCCTTGTGCCATCAGTCTCTAATTTCTAGGTTGACACGCAGCATACACGCAGGAGCAGAGCTTCCTGGTTCTACGCAGTGTTCTGGTACTGAAACGGGTGCTGAAGCAAGGCCCCTAGGAGTGTTGAAAAGCTTACTACCTTGAAACTAAAGCAGAACAACGATGAAGGCCTCATGGAGCTGCTGCACGCCTCTCGTTTTGCAAGGATAATCAGGGCCTTACTTTGAAGCTTGGGCTCACGTTGACTTTCACTTTAGGTATAGCGCAGAGCAGGGTGAGCTTCCAACAAGGAACTGGAAACCCAAGGTTTCGTAGGAGAAAACTCATTTTCTTCTCAGAACCATGCCGGCAGTGAGGAAAACCCCGGCAACAACAATGCTTTTCAGGTAGCTTCGAGGCCGCATGAACGGAGCTTTCATAATGGGAAAAGAAGCCTTATGCCATCAGTCTCCAATTTCTAGGTTGACACGCAGCATACACGCAGGACCAGAGCTTACTGTCTCTACGCAGTGTTCTGGTACCGAAACGGTTGCTTAAGCAAAGTCCCTAGGAATGTTGGAAAGCTTACTACCGTGAAACTAAAGCAGAACAGCGATGAAGGCCTCATGGAGCTGCTGCACGCCTCCCGTTTTGCCAGGATAATCAGGGCCTTACTTCGAGGCTAGTGCTCACATTGACTTTCACGTTTGGTATAGAGCAGAGCAGGGTGATCTTCCAACTAGGAACTGGAAGCACAAGGTTTCTTTCGAGAAAACTCATTTTCTTCTATGAACCATGCCGGCTGTAAGTAAAAGCACGGTAACAACAGTGCTTTTCAGGTAGCTTCGGGGCCGCATCAACGGAGCTTTCATAATGGGAAAACTAGCCTTGTGCCATCAGTCTCTAATTTCTAGGTTGACACGCAGCATACACGCAGGAGCAGAGCTTCCTGGTTCTACGCAGTGTTCTGGTACTGAAACGGGTGCTGAAGCAAGGCCCCTAGGAGTGTTGAAAAGCTTACTACCTTGAAACTAAAGCAGAACAACGATGAAGGCCTCATGGATCTGCTGCACGCCTCTCGTTTTGCAAGGATAATCAGGGCCTTACTTCGAAGCTTGGGCTCACGTTGACTTTCACTTTAGGTATAGCGCAGAGCAGGGTGAGCTTCCAACAAGGAACTGGAAACCCAAGGTTTCTTAGGAGAAAACTCATTTTCTTCTCAGAACCATGCCGGCAGTGAGGAAAACCCCGGCAACAACAATGCTTTTCAGGTAGCTTCGAGGCCGCATGAACGGAGCTTTCATAATGGGAAAAGAAGCCTTATGCCATCAGTCTCCAATTTCTAGGTTGACACGCAGCATACACGCAGGACCAGAGCTTACTGTCTCTACGCAGTGTTCTGGTACCGAAACGGTTGCTTAAGCAAAGTCCCTAGGAATGTTGGAAAGCTTACTACCGTGAAACTAAAGCAGAACAGCGATGAAGGCCTCATGGAGCTGCTGCACGCCTCCCGTTTTGCCAGGATAATCAGGGCCTTACTTCGAGGCTAGTGCTCACATTGACTTTCACGTTTGGTATAGAGCAGAGCAGGGTGAGCTTCCAACTAGGAACTGGAAGCACAAGGTTTCTTTCGAGAAAACTCATTTTCTTCTATGAACCATGCCGGCTGTAAGTAAAAGCACGGTAACAACAGTGCTTTTCAGGTAGCTTCGGGGCCGCATCAACGGAGCTTTCATAATGGGAAAACTAGCCTTGTGCCATCAGTCTCTAATTTCTAGGTTGACACGCAGCATACACGCAGGAGCAGAGCTTCCTGGTTCTACGCAGTGTTCTGGTACTGAAACGGGTGCTGAAGCAAGGCCCCTAGGAGTGTTGAAAAGCTTACTACCTTGAAACTAAAGCAGAACAACGATGAAGGCCTCATGGAGCTGCTGCACGCCTCTCGTTTTGCAAGGATAATCAGGGCCTTACTTTGAAGCTTGGGCTCACGTTGACTTTCACTTTAGGTATAGCGCAGAGCAGGGTGAGCTTCCAACAAGGAACTGGAAACCCAAGGTTTCGTAGGAGAAAACTCATTTTCTTCTCAGAACCATGCCGGCAGTGAGGAAAACCCCGGCAACAACAATGCTTTTCAGGTAGCTTCGAGGCCGCATGAACGGAGCTTTCATAATGGGAAAAGAAGCCTTATGCCATCAGTCTCCAATTTCTAGGTTGACACGCAGCATACACGCAGGACCAGAGCTTACTGTCTCTACGCAGTGTTCTGGTACCGAAACGGTTGCTTAAGCAAAGTCCCTAGGAATGTTGGAAAGCTTACTACCGTGAAACTAAAGCAGAACAGCGATGAAGGCCTCATGGAGCTGCGGCACGCCTCCCGTTTTGCCAGGATAATCAGGGCCTTACTTCGAGGCTAGTGCTCACATTGACTTTCACGTTTGGTATAGAGCAGAGCAGGGTGAGCTTCCAACGAGGAACTGGAAGCACAAGGTTTCTTTCGAGAAAACTCATTTTCTTCTATGAACCATGCCGGCTGTAAGTAAAATCACGGTAACAACAGTGCTTTTCAGGTAGCTTCGGGGCCGCATGAATGGAGCTTTCAAAATGGGAAAAGAAGCCTTGTGCCATCAGTCTCTAATTTCTAGGTTGACACGCAGCATACACGCAGGAGCAGAGCTTTCTGGTTCTACGCAGTGTTCTGACTGAAACGGGTGCGGAAGCAAGGCCCCTAGGAGTGTTGAAAAGCTTACTACCTTGAAACTAAAGCAGAACAACGATGAAGGCCTCATGGAGCTGCTGCACGCCTCTCGTTTTGCAAGGATAATCAGGGCCTTACTTCGAAGCTTGGGCTCACGTTGACTTTCACTTTAGGTATAGAGCAGAGCAGGGTGAGCTTCCAACAAGGAACTGGAAACCCCAGGTTTCTTAGGAGAAAACTCATTTTCTCTCAGAACCATGCCGGCAGTGAGGAAAACCCCGGCAACAACCATGCTTTTCAGGTAGCTTCGAGGCCGCATGAACGGAGCTTTCATACTGGGAAAAGAAGCCTTATGCCATCAGTCTCCAATTTCTAGGTTGACACGCAGCATACACGCAGGACCAGAGCTTACTGTCTCTACGCAGTGTTCTGGTACCGAAACGGTTGCTTAAGCAAAGTCCCTAGGAATGTTGGAAAGCTTACTACCGCGAAACTAAAGCAGAACAGCGATGAAGGCCTCATGGAGCTGCTGCACGCCTCCCGTTTTGCCAGGATAATCAGGGCCTTACTTCGAGGCTAGTGCTCACATTGACTTTCACGTTTGGTATAGAGCAGAGCAGAGTGAGCTTCCAACTAGGAACTGGAAGCACAAGGTTTCTTTCGAGAAAACTCATTTTCTTCTATGAACCATGCCGGCTGTAAGTAAAAGCACGGTAACAACAGTGCTTTTCAGGTAGCTTCGGGGCCGCATCAACGGAGCTTTCATAATGGGAAAACTAGCCTTGTGCCATCAGTCTCTAATTTCCAGGTTGACACGCAGCATACACGCAGGAGCAGAGCTTCCTGGTTCTACGCAGTGTTCTGGTACTGAAACGGGTGCTGAAGCAAGGCCCCTAGGAGTGTTGAAAAGCTTACTACCTTGAAACTAAAGCAGAACAACGATGAAGGCCTCATGAATCTGCTGCACGCCTCTCGTTTTGCAAGGATAATCAGGGCCTTACTTTGAAGCTTGGGCTCACGTTGACTTTCACTTTAGGTATAGCGCAGAGCAGGGTGAGCTTCCAACAAGGAACTGGAAACCCAAGGTTTCGTAGGTGAAAACTCATTTTTTTCTCAGAACCATGCCGGCAGTGAGGAAAACCCCGGCAACAACAATGCTTTTCAGGTAGCTTCGAGGCCGCATGAACGGAGCTTTCATAATGGGAAAAGAAGCCTTATGCCATCAGTCTCCAATTTCTAGGTTGACACACAGCATACACGCAGGACCAGAGCTTACTGTCTCTACGCAGTGTTCTGGTACCGAAACGGTTGCTTAAGCAAAGTCCCTAGGAATGTTGGAAAGCTTACTACCGTGAAACTAAAGCAGAACAGCGATGAAGGCCTCATGGAGCTGCTGCACGCCTCCCGTTTTGCCAGGATAATCAGGGCCTTACTTCGAGGCTAGTGCTCACATTGACTTTCACGTTTGGTATAGAGCAGAGCAGGGTGAGCTTCCAACTAGGAACTGGAAGCACAAGGTTTCTTTCGAGAAAACTCATTTTCTTCTATGAACCATGCCGGCTGTAAGTAAAAGCACGGTAACAACAGTGCTTTTCAGGTAGCTTCGGGGCCGCATCAACGGAGCTTTCATAATGGGAAAACTAGCCTTGTGCCATCAGTCTCTAATTTCTAGGTTGACACGCAGCATACACGCAGGAGCAGAGCTTCCTGGTTCTACGCAGTGTTCTGGTACTGAAACGCGTGCTGAAGCAAGGCCCCTAGGAGTGTTGAAAAGCTTACTACCTTGAAACTAAAGCAGAACAACGATGAAGGCCTCATGGAGCTGCTGCACGCCTCTCGTTTTGCAAGGATAATCAGGGCCTTACTTCGAAGCTTGGGCTCACGTTGACTTTCACTTTAGGTATAGCGCAGAGCAGGGTGAGCTTCCAACAAGGAACTGGAAACCCAAGGTTTCTCAGGAGAAAACTCATTTTCTTCTCAGAACCATGCCGGCAGTGAGGAAAACCCCGGCAACAACAATGCTTTTCAGGTAGCTTCGAGGCCGCATGAACGGAGCTTTCATAATGGGAAAAGAAGCCTTATGCCATCAGTCTCCAATTTCTAGGTTGACACGCAGCATACACGCAGGACCAGAGCTTACTGTCTCTACGCAGTGTTCTGGTACCGAAACGGTTGCTTAAGCAAAGTCCCTAGGAATGTTGGAAAGCTTACTACCGTGAAACTAAAGCAGAACAGCGATGAAGGCCTCATGGAGCTGCTGCATGCCTCCCGTTTTGCCAGGATAATCAGGGCCTTACTTCGAGGCTAGTGCTCACATTGACTTTCACGTTTGGTATAGAGCAGAGCAGGGTGAGCTTCCAACTAGGAACTGGAAGCACAAGGTTTCTTTCGAGAAAACTCATTTTCTTCTATGAACCATGCCGGCTGTAAGTAAAAGCACGGTAACAACAGTGCTTTTCAGGTAGCTTCGGGGCCGCATCAACGGAGCTTTCATAATGGGAAAACTAGCCTTGTGCCATCAGTCTCTAATTTCTAGGTTGACACGCAGCATACACGCAGGAGCAGAGCTTCCTGGTTCTACGCAGTGTTCTGGTACTAAAACGGGTGCTGAAGCAAGTCCCCTAGGAGTGTTGAAAAGCTTACTACCTTGAAACTAAAGCAGAACAACGATGAAGGCCTCATGGAGCTGCTGCACGCCTCTCGTTTTGCAAGGATAATCAGGGCCTTACTTTGAAGCTTGGGCTCACGTTGACTTTCACTTTAGGTATAGCGCAGAGCAGGGTGAGCTTCCAACAAGGAACTGGAAACCCAAGGTTTCGTAGGAGAAAACTCATTTTCTTCTCAGAACCATGCCGGCAGTGAGGAAAACCCCGGCAACAACAATGCTTTTCAGGTAGCTTCGAGGCCGCATGAACGGAGCTTTCATAATGGGCAAAGAAGCCTTATGCCATCAGTCTCCAATTTCTAGGTTGACACGCAGCATACACGCAGGACCAGAGCTTACTGTCTGTACGCAGTGTTCTGGTACCGAAACGGTTGCTTAAGCAAAGTCCCTAGGAATGTTGGAAAGCTTACTACCGTGAAACTAAAGCAGAACAGCGATGAAGGCCTCATGGAGCTGCTGCACGCCTCCCGTTTTGCCAGGATAATCAGGGCCTTACTTCGAGGCTAGTGCTCACATTGACTTTCACGTTTGGTATAGAGCAGAGCAGGGTGAGCTTCCAACTAGGAACTGGAAGCACAAGGTTTCTTTCGAGAAAACTCATTTTCTTCTATGAACCATGCCGGCTGTAAGTAAAAGCACGGTAACAACAGTGCTTTTCAGGTAGCTTCGGGGCCGCATCAACGGAGCTTTCATAATGGGAAAACTAGCCTTGTGCCATCAGTCTCTAATTTCTAGGTTGACACGCAGCATACACGCAGGAGCAGAGCTTCCTGGTTCTACGCAGTGTTCTGGTACTGAAACGGGTGCTGAAGAAAGGCCCCTAGGAGTGTTGAAAAGCTTACTACCTTGAAACTAAAGCAGAACAACGATGAAGGCCTCATGGATCTGCTGCACGCCTCTCGTTTTGCAAGGATAATCAGGGCCTTACTTCGAAGCTTGGGCTCACGTTGACTTTCACTTTAGGTATAGCGCAGAGCAGGGTGAGCTTCCAACAAGGAACTGGAAACCCAAGGTTTCTCAGGAGAAAACTCATTTTCTTCTCAGAACCATGCCGGCAGTGAGGAAAACCCCGGCAACAACAATGCTTTTCAGGTAGCTTCGAGGCCGCATGAACGGAGCTTTCATAATGGGAAAAGAAGCCTTATGCCATCAGTCTCCAGTTTCTAGGTTGACACGCAGCATACACGCAGGACCAGAGCTTACTGTCTCTACGCAGTGTTCTGGTACCGAAACGCTTGCTTAAGCAAAGTCCCTAGGAATGTTGGAAAGCTTACTACCGTGAAACTAAAGCAGAACAGCGATGAAGGCCTCATGGAGCTGCTGCATGCCTCCCGTTTTGCCAGGATAATCAGGGCCTTACTTCGAGGCTAGTGCTCACATTGACTTTCACGTTTGGTATAGAGCAGAGCAGGGTGAGCTTCCAACTAGGAACTGGAAGCACAAGGTTTCTTTCGAGAAAACTCATTTTCTTCTATGAACCATGCCGGCTGTAAGTAAAAGCACGGTAACAACAGTGCTTTTCAGGTAGCTTCGGGGCCGCATCAACGGAGCTTTCATAATGGGAAAACTAGCCTTGTGCCATCAGTCTCTAATTTCTAGGTTGACACGCAGCATACACGCAGGAGCAGAGCTTCCTGGTTCTACGCAGTGTTCTGGTACTGAAACGGGTGCTGAAGCAAGTCCCCTAGGAGTGTTGAAAAGCTTACTACCTTGAAACTAAAACAGAACAACGATGAAGGCCTCATGGAGCTGCTGCACGCCTCTCGTTTTGCAAGGATAATCAGGGCCTTACTTTGAAGCTTGGGCTCACGTTGACTTTCACTTTAGGTATAGCGCAGAGCAGGGTGAGCTTCCAACAAGGAACTGGAAACCCAAGGTTTCGTAGGACAAAACTCATTTTCTTCTCAGAACCATGCCGGCAGTGAGGAAAACCCCGGCAACAACAATGCTTTTCAGGTAGCTTCGAGGCCGCATGAACGGAGCTTTCATAATGGGCAAAGAAGCCTTATGCCATCAGTCTCCAATTTCTAGGTTGACACGCAGCATACACGCAGGACCAGAGCTTACTGTCTCTACGCAGTGTTCTGGTACCGAAACGGTTGCTTAAGCAAAGTCCCTAGGAATGTTGGAAAGCTTACTACCGTGAAACTAAAGCAGAACAGCGATGAAGGCCTCATGGAGCTGCTGCACGCCTCCCGTTTTGCCAGGATAATCAGGGCCTTACTTCGAGGCTAGTGCTCACATTGACTTTCACGTTTGGTATAGAGCAGAGCAGGGTGAGCTTCCAACTAGGAACTGGAAGCACAAGGTATCTTTCGAGAAAACTCATTTTCTTCTATGAACCATGCCGGCTGTAAGTAAAAGCACGGTAACAACAGTGCTTTTCAGGTAGCTTCGGGGCCGCATCAACGGAGCTTTCATAATGGGAAAACTAGCCTTGTGCCATCAGTCTCTAATTTCTAGGTTGACACGCAGCATACACGCAGGAGCAGAGCTTCCTGGTTCTACGCAGTGTTCTGGTACTGAAACGGGTGCTGAAGCAAGGCCCCTAGGAGTGTTGAAAAGCTTACTACCTTGAAACTAAAGCAGAACAACGATGAAGGCCTCATGGATCTGCTGCACGCCTCTCGTTTTGCAAGGATAATCAGGGCCTTACTTCGAAGCTTGGGCTCACGTTGACTTTCACTTTAGGTATAGCGCAGAGCAGGGTGAGCTTCCAACAAGGAACTGGAAACCCAAGGTTTCTTAGGAGAAAACTCATTTTCTTCTCAGAACCATGCCGGCAGTGAGGAAAACCCCGGCAACAACAATGCTTTTCAGGTAGCTTCGAGGCCGCATGAACGGAGCTTTCATAATGGGAAAAGAAGCCTTATGCCATCAGTCTCCAATTTCTAGGTTGACACGCAGCATACACGCAGGACCAGAGCTTACTGTCTCTACGCAGTGTTCTGGTACCGAAACGGTTGCTTAAGCAAAGTCCCTAGGAATGTTGGAAAGCTTACTACCGTGAAACTAAAGCAGAACAGCGATGAAGGCCTCATGGAGCTGCTGCACGCCTCCCGTTTTGCCAGGATAATCAGGGCCTTACTTCGAGGCTAGTGCTCACATTGACTTTCACGTTTGGTATAGAGCAGAGCAGGGTGAGCTTCCAACTAGGAACTGGAAGCACAAGGTTTCTTTCGAGAAAACTCATTTTCTTCTATGAACCATGCCGGCTGTAAGTAAAAGCACGGTAACAACAGTGCTTTTCAGGTAGCTTCGGGGCCGCATCAACGGAGCTTTCATAATGGGAAAACTAGCCTTGTGCCATCAGTCTCTAATTTCTAGGTTGACACGCAGCATACACGCAGGAGCAGAGCTTCCTGGTTCTACGCAGTGTTCTGGTACTGAAACGGGTGCTGAAGCAAGGCCCCTAGGAGTGTTGAAAAGCTTACTACCTTGAAACTAAAGCAGAACAACGATGAAGGCCTCATGGAGCTGCTGCACGCCTCTCGTTTTGCAAGGAAAATCAGGGCCTTACTTTGAAGCTTGGGCTCACGTTGACTTTCACTTTAGGTATAGCGCAGAGCAGGGTGAGCTTCCAACAAGGAACTGGAAACCCAAGGTTTCTCAGGAGAAAACTCATTTTCTTCTCAGAACCATGCCGGCAGTGAGGAAAACCCCGGCAACAACAATGCTTTTCAGGTAGCTTCGAGGCCGCATGAACGGAGCTTTCATAATGGGAAAAGAAGCCTTATGCCATCAGTCTCCAATTTCTAGGTTGACACGCAGCATACACGCAGGACCAGAGCTTACTGTCTCTACGCAGTGTTCTGGTACCGAAACGGTTGCTTAAGCAAAGTCCCTAGGAATGTTGGAAAGCTTACTACCGTGAAACTAAAGCAGAACAGCGATGAAGGCCTCATGGAGCTGCTGCACGCCTCCCGTTTTGCCAGGATAATCAGGGCCTTACTTCGAGGCTAGTGCTCACATTGACTTTCACGTTTGGTATAGAGCAGAGCAGGGTGAGCTTCCAACTAGGAACTGGAAGCACAAGGTTTCTTTCGAGAAAACTCATTTTCTTCTATGAACCATGCCGGCTGTAAGTAAAAGCACGGTAACAACAGTGCTTTTCAGGTAGCTTCGGGGCCGCATCAACGGAGCTTTCATAATGGGAAAACTAGCCTTGTGCCATCAGTCTCTAATTTCTAGGTTGACACGCAGCATACACGCAGGAGCAGAGCTTCCTGGTTCTACGCAGTGTTCTGGTACTGAAACGGGTGCTGAAGCAAGGCCCCTAGGAGTGTTGAAAAGCTTACTACCTTGAAACTAAAGCAGAACAACGATGAAGGCCTCATGGATCTGCTGCACGCCTCTCGTTTTGCAAGGATAATCAGGGCCTTACTTTGAAGCTTGGGCTCACGTTGACTTTCACTTTAGGTATAGCGCAGAGCAGGGTGAGCTTCCAACAAGACACTGGAAACCCAAGGTTTCGTAGGAGAAAACTCATTTTCTTCTCAGAACCATGCCGGCAGTGAGGAAAACCCCGGCAACAACAATGCTTTTCAGGTAGCTTCGAGGCCGCATGAACGGAGCTTTCATAATGGGAAAAGAAGCCTTATGCCATCAGTCTCCAATTTCTAGGTTGACACGCAGCATACACGCAGGACCAGAGCTTACTGTCTCTACGCAGTGTTCTGGTACCGAAACGCTTGCTTAAGCAAAGTCCCTAGGAATGTTGGAAAGCTTACTACCGTGAAACTAAAGCAGAACAGCGATGAAGGCCTCATGGAGCTGCTGCACGCCTCCCGTTTTGCCAGGATAATCAGGGCCTTACTTCGAGGCTAGTGCTCACATTGACTTTCACGTTTGGTATAGAGCAGAGCAGGGTGAGCTTCCAACTAGGAACTGGAAGCACAAGGTTTCTTTCGAGAAAACTCATTTTCTTCTATGAACCATGCCGGCTGTAAGTAAAAGCACGGTAACAACAGTGCTTTTCAGGTAGCTTCGGGGCCGCATCAACGGAGCTTTCATAATGGGAAAACTAGCCTTGTGCCATCAGTCTCTAATTTCTAGGTTGACACGCAGCATACACGCAGGAGCAGAGCTTCCTGGTTCTACGCAGTGTTCTGGTACTGAAACGGGTGCTGAAGCAAGGCCCCTAGGAGTGTTGAAAAGCTTACTACCTTGAAACTAAAGCAGAACAACGATGAAGGCCTCATGGATCTGCTGCACGCCTCTCGTTTTGCAAGGATAATCAGGGCCTTACTTCGAAGCTTGGGCTCACGTTGACTTTCACTTTAGGTATAGCGCAGAGCAGGGTGAGCTTCCAACAAGGAACTGGAAACCCAAGGTTTCTTAGGAGAAAACTCATTTTCTTCTCAGAACCATGCCGGCAGTGAGGAAAACCCCGGCAACAACAATGCTTTTCAGGTAGCTTCGAGGCCGCATGAACGGAGCTTTCATAATGGGAAAAGAAGCCTTATGCCATCAGTCTCCAATTTCTAGGTTGACACGCAGCATACACGCAGGACCAGAGCTTACTGTCTCTACGCAGTGTTCTGGTACCGAAACGGTTGCTTAAGCAAAGTCCCTAGGAATGTTGGAAAGCTTACTACCGTGAAACTAAAGCAGAACAGCGATGAAGGCCTCATGGAGCTGCTGCACGCCTCCCGTTTTGCCAGGATAATCAGGGCCTTACTTCGAGGCTAGTGCTCACATTGACTTTCACGTTTGGTATAGAGCAGAGCAGGGTGAGCTTCCAACTAGGAACTGGAAGCACAAGGTTTCTTTCGAGAAAACTCATTTTCTTCTATGAACCATGCCGGCTGTAAGTAAAAGCACGGTAACAACAGTGCTTTTCAGGTAGCTTCGGGGCCGCATCAACGGAGCTTTCATAATGGGAAAACTAGCCTTGTGCCATCAGTCTCTAATTTCTAGGTTGACACGCAGCATACACGCAGGAGCAGAGCTTCCTGGTTCTACGCAGTGTTCTGGTACTGAAACGGGTGCTGAAGCAAGGCCCCTAGGAGTGTTGAAAAGCTTACTACCTTGAAACTAAAGCAGAACAACGATGAAGGCCTCATGGAGCTGCTGCACGCCTCTCGTTTTGCAAGGATAATCAGGGCCTTACTTCGAAGCTTGGGCTCACGTTGACTTTCATTTTAGGTATAGCGCAGAGCAGGGTGAGCTTCCAACAAGGAACTGGAAATCCCAGGTTTCTTAGGAGGAAACTCATTTTCTTCTCAGAACCATGCCGGCAGTGAGGAAAACCCCGGCAACAACAATGCTTTTCAGGTAGCTTCGAGGCCGCATGAACGGAGCTTTCATAATGGGAAAAGAAGCCTTATGCCATCAGTCTCCAATTTCTAGGTTGACACGCAGCATACACGCAGGACCAGAGCTTACTGTCTCTACGCAGTGTTCTGGTACCGAAACGGTTGCTTAAGCAAAGTCCCTAGGAGTCTTGGAAAGCTTACTACCGTGAAACTAAAGCAGAACAGCGATGAAGGCCTCATGGAGCTGCTGCACGCCACCTGTTTTGCCAGGATAATCAGGGCCTTACTTCGAGGCTAGTGCTCACATTGACTTTCACGTTTGGTATAGAGCAGAGCAGGGTGAGCTTCCAACTAGGAACTGGAAGCACAAGGTTTCTTTGGAGAAAACTCATTTCTTCTATGTGCCATGCCGGCTGTAAGTAAAACACGGTAACAACAGTGCTTTTCAGGTAGCTTCGGGGCCGCATGAATGGAGCTTTCAAAATGGGAAAACAAGCCTTGTGCCATCAGTCTCTAATTTCTAGGTTGACACGCAGCATACACGCAGGAGCAGAGCTTCCTGGTTCTACGCAGTGTTCTGACTGAAACGGGTGCTGAAGCAAGGCCCCTAGGAGTGTTGAAAAGCTTACTACCTTGAAACTAAAGCAGAACAACGATGAAGGCCTCATGGAGCTGCTGCACGCCTCCCGTTTTGCCAGGATAATCAGGGCCTTACTTCGAGGCTAGTGCTCACATTGACTTTCACGTTTGGTATAGAGCAGAGCAGGGTGAGCTTCCAACTAGGAACTGGAAGCACAAGGTTTCTTTCGAGAAAACTCTTTTTCTTCTATGAACCATGCCGGCTGTAAGTAAAAGCACGGTAACAACAGTGCTTTTCAGGTAGCTTCGGGGCCGCATCAACGGAGCTTTCATAATGGGAAAACTAGCCTTGTGCCATCAGTCTCTAATTTCTAGGTTGACACGCAGCATACACGCAGGAGCAGAGCTTCCTGGTTCTACGCAGTGTTCTGGTACTGAAACGGGTGCTGAAGCAAGGCCCCTAGGAGTGTTGAAAAGCTTACTACCTTGAAACTAAAGCAGAACAACGATGAAGGCCTCATGGAGCTGCTGCACGCCTCTCGTTTTGCAAGGATAATCAGGGCCTTACTTCGAAGCTTGGGCTCACGTTGACTTTCACTTTAGGTATAGCGCAGAGCAGGGTGAGCTTCCAACAAGGAACTGGAAACCCAAGGTTTCTTAGGAGAAAACTCATTTTCTTCTCAGAACCATGCCGGCAGTGAGGAAAACCCCGGCAACAACAATGCTTTTCAGGTAGCTTCGAGGCCGCATGAACGGAGCTTTCATAATGGGAAAAGAAGCCTTATGCCATCAGTCTCCAATTTCTAGGTTGACACGCAGCATACACGCAGGACCAGAGCTTACTGTCTCTACGCAGTGTTCTGGTACTGAAACGGTTGCTTAAGCAAAGTCCCTAGGAGTCTTGGAAAGCTTACTACCGTGAAACTAAAGCAGAACAGCGATGAAGGCCTCATGGAGCTGCTGCACGCCACCTGTTTTGCCAGGATAATCAGGGCCTTACTTCGAGGCTAGTGCTCACATTGACTTTCACGTTTGGTATAGAGCAGAGCAGGGTGAGCTTCCAACTAGGAACTGGAAGCACAAGGTTTCTTTGGAGAAAACTCATTTCTTCTATGTGCCATGCCGGCTGTAAGTAAAACACGGTAACAACAGTGCTTTTCAGGTAGCTTCGGGGCCGCATGAATGGAGCTTTCAAAATGGGAAAACAAGCCTTGTGCCATCAGTCTCCAATTTCTAGGTTGACACGCAGCATACACGCAGGACCAGAGCTTCCTGGTTCTACGCAGTGTTCTCGTACTGAAACGGGTGCTGAAGCAAGGCCCCTAGGAGAGTTGAAAAGCTTACTACCTTGAAACTAAAGCAGAACAACGATGAAGGCCTCATGGAGCTGCTGCACGCCTCTCGTTTTGCAAGGATAATCAGGGCCTTACTTCGAAGCTTGGGCTCACGTTGACTTTCACTTTAGGTATAGCGCAGAGCATGGTGAGCTTCCAACAAGGAACTTGAAACCCAAGGTTTCTCAGGAGAAAACTCATTTTCTTCTCAGAACCATGCCGGCAGTGAGGAAAACCCCGGCAACAACAATGCTTTTCAGGTAGCTTCGAGGCCGCATGAACGGAGCTTTCATAATGGGAAAAGAAGCCTTATGCCATCAGTCTCCAATTTCTAGGTTGACACGCAGCATACACGCAGGACCAGAGCTTACTGTCTCTACGCAGTGTTCTGGTACCGAAACGGTTACTTAAGCAAAGTCCCTAGGAATGTTGGAAAGCTTACTACCGTGAAACTAAAGCAGAACAGCGATGAAGGCCTCATGGAGCTGCTGCACGCCTCCCGTTTTGCCAGGATAATCAGGGCCTTACTTCGAGGCTAGTGCTCACATTGACTTTCACGTTTGGTATAGAGCAGAGCCGGGTGAGCTTCCAACTAGGAACTGGAAGCACAAGGTTTCTTTGGAGAAAACTCATTTCTTCTATGTGCCATGCCGGCTGTAAGTAAAAGCACGGTTACAACAGTGCTTTTCAGGTAGCTTCGGGGCCGCATGAATGGAGCTTTCAAAATGGGAAAACAAGCCTTGTGCCATCAGTCTCTAATTTCTAGGTTGACACGCAGCATACACGCAGGAGAAGAGCTTCCTGGTTCTTCGCAGTGTTCTGACTGAAACGGGTGCTGAAGCAAGTCCCCTAGGAGTGTTGAAAAGCTTACTACCTTGAAACTAAAGCAGAACAACGATGAAGGCCTCATGGATCTGCTGCACGCCTCTCGTTTTGCAAGGATAATCAGGGCCTTACTTCGAAGCTTGGGCTCACGTTGACTTTCATTTTAGGTATAGATCAGAGCAGGGTGAGCTTCCAACAAGGAACGGGAAACCCAAGGTTTCTTAGGAGAAAACTCATTTTCTTCTCAGAACCATGCCGGCAGTGAGGAAAACCCCGGCAACAACAATGCTTTTCAGGTAGCTTGGAGGCCGCATGAACGGAGCTTTCATAATGGGAAAAGAAGCCTTATGCCATCAGTCTCCAATTTCTAGGTTGACACGCAGCATACACGCAGGACCAGAGCTTACTGTCTCTACGCAGTGTTCTGGTACCGAAACGGTTGCTTAAGCAAAGTCCCTAGGAATGTTGGAAAGCTTACAACCGTGAAACTAAAGCAGAAGAGCGATGAAGGCCTCATGGAGCTGCTGCACGCCTCCCGTTTTGCCAGGATAATCAGGGCCTTACTTCGAGGCTAGTGCTCACATTGACTTTCACGTTTGTTATAGAGCAGAGCAGGGTGAGCTTCCAACAAGGAACTGGAAACCCAAGGTTTCTCAGGAGAAAACTGATTTTCTTCTCAGAACCATGCCGGCAGTGAGGAAAACCCCGGCAACAACCATGCTTTTCAGGTAGCTTCGAGGCCGCATGAACGGAGCTTTCATAATGGGAAAAGAAGCTTTATGCCATCAGTCTCCAATTTCTAGGTTGACACGCAGCATACACGCAGGACCAGAGCTTCCTGGTTCTACGCAGTGTTCTCGTACTGAAACGGGTGCTGAAGCAAGGCCCCTAGGAGTGTTGAAAAGCTTACTACCTTGAAACTAAAGCAGAACAACGATGAAGGCCTCATGGAGCTGCTGCACGCCTCCCGTTTTGCCAGGATAATCAGGGCCTTACTTCGAGGCTAGTGCTCACATTGACTTTCACGTTTGGTATAGAGCAGAGCAGGGTGAGCTTCCAACTAGGAACTGGAAGCACAAGGTTTCTTTCGAGAAAACTCATTTTCTTCTATGAACCATGCCAGCTGTAAGTAAAAGCACGGTAACAACAGTGCTTTTCAGGTAGCTTCGGGGCCGCATCAACGGAGCTTTCATAATGGGAAAACTAGCCTTGTGCCATCAGTCTCTAATTTCTAGGTTGACACGCAGCATACACGCAGGAGCAGAGCTTCCTGGTTCTACGCAGTGTTCTGGTACTGAAACGGGTGCTAAAGCAAGTCCCCTAGGAGTGTTGAAAAGCTTACTACCTTGAAACTAAAGCAGAACAACGATGAAGACCTCATGGATCTGCTGCACGCCTCTCGGTTTGCAAGGATAATCAGGTTCTTACTTTGAAGCTTGGGCTCACGTTGACTTTCAGTTTAGGTATAGCGCAGAGCAGGGTGAGCTTCCAACAAGGAACTGGAAACCCAAGGTTTCGTAGGAGAAAACTCATTTTCTTCTCAGAACCATGCCGGCAGTGAGGAAAACCCCGGCAACAACAATGCTTTTCAGGTAGCTTCGAGGCCGCATGAACGGAGCTTTCATAATGGGAAAAGAAGCCTTATGCCATCAGTCTCCAATTTCTAGGTTGACACGCAGCATACACGCAGGACCAGAGCTTACTGTCTCTACGCAGTGTTCTGGTACCGAAACGGTTGCTTAAGCAAAGTCCCTAGGAATGTTGGAAAGCTTACTACCGTGAAACTAAAGCAGAACAGCGATGAAGGCCTCATGGAGCTGCTGCACGCCTCCCGTTTTGCCAGGATAATCAGGGCCTTACTTCGAGGCTAGTGCTCACATTGACTTTCACGTTTGGTATAGAGCAGAGCAGGGTGAGCTTCCAACTAGGAACTGGAAGCACAAGGTTTCTTTCGAGAAAACTCATTTTCTTCTATGAACCATGCCGGCTGTAAGTAAAAGCACGGTAACAACAGTGCTTTTCAGGTAGCTTCGGGGCCGCATCAACGGAGCTTTCATAATGGGAAAACTAGCCTTGTGCCATCAGTCTCTAATTTCTAGGTTGACACGCAGCATACACGCAGGAGCAGAGCTTCCTGGTTCTACGCAGTGTTCTGGTACTGAAACGGGTGCTGAAGCAAGGCCCCTAGGAGTG
Organism: Eubalaena glacialis; assembly: GCF_028564815.1. NCBI lineage: Eukaryota > Metazoa > Chordata > Mammalia > Artiodactyla > Balaenidae > Eubalaena > Eubalaena glacialis. The sequence continues at coordinate 137,772,055 of NC_083721.1, read as the reverse complement.
TTGAAAAGCTTACTACCTTGAAACTAAAGCAGAACAACGATGAAGGCCTCATGGAGCTGCTGCACGCCTCTCGTTTTGCAAGGATAATCAGGGCCTTACTTTGAAGCTTGGGCTCACGTTGACTTTCACTTTAGGTATAGCGCAGAGCAGGGTGAGCTTCCAACAAGGAACTGGAAACCCAAGGTTTCGTAGGAGAAAACTCATTTTCTTCTCAGAACCATGCCGGCAGTGAGGAAAACCCCGGCAACAACAATGCTTTTCAGGTAGCTTCGAGGCCGCATGAACGGAGCTTTCATAATGGGAAAAGAAGCCTTATGCCATCAGTCTCCAATTTCTAGGTTGACACGCAGCATACACGCAGGACCAGAGCTTACTGTCTCTACGCAGTGTTCTGGTACCGAAACGGTTGCTTAAGCAAAGTCCCTAGGAATGTTGGAAAGCTTACTACCGTGAAACTAAAGCAGAACAGCGATGAAGGCCTCATGGAGCTGCGGCACGCCTCCCGTTTTGCCAGGATAATCAGGGCCTTACTTCGAGGCTAGTGCTCACATTGACTTTCACGTTTGGTATAGAGCAGAGCAGGGTGAGCTTCCAACGAGGAACTGGAAGCACAAGGTTTCTTTCGAGAAAATTCATTTTCTTCTATGAACCATGCCGGCTGTAAGTAAAATCACGGTAACAACAGTGCTTTTCAGGTAGCTTCGGGGCCGCATGAATGGAGCTTTCAAAATGGGAAAAGAAGCCTTGTGCCATCAGTCTCTAATTTCTAGGTTGACACGCAGCATACACGCAGGAGCAGAGCTTTCTGGTTCTACGCAGTGTTCTGACTGAAACGGGTGCGGAAGCAAGGCCCCTAGGAGTGTTGAAAAGCTTACTACCTTGAAACTAAAGCAGAACAACGATGAAGGCCTCATGGAGCTGCTGCACGCCTCTCGTTTTGCAAGGATAATCAGGGCCTTACTTCGAAGCTTGGGCTCACGTTGACTTTCACTTTAGGTATAGAGCAGAGCAGGGTGAGCTTCCAACAAGGAACTGGAAACCCCAGGTTTCTTAGGAGAAAACTCATTTTCTCTCAGAACCATGCCGGCAGTGAGGAAAACCCCGGCAACAACCATGCTTTTCAGGTAGCTTCGAGGCCGCATGAACGGAGCTTTCATACTGGGAAAAGAAGCCTTATGCCATCAGTCTCCAATTTCTAGGTTGACACGCAGCATACACGCAGGACCAGAGCTTACTGTCTCTACGCAGTGTTCTGGTACCGAAACGGTTGCTTAAGCAAAGTCCCTAGGAATGTTGGAAAGCTTACTACCGCGAAACTAAAGCAGAACAGCGATGAAGGCCTCATGGAGCTGCTGCACGCCTCCCGTTTTGCCAGGATAATCAGGGCCTTACTTCGAGGCTAGTGCTCACATTGACTTTCACGTTTGGTATAGAGCAGAGCAGAGTGAGCTTCCAACTAGGAACTGGAAGCACAAGGTTTCTTTCGAGAAAACTCATTTTCTTCTATGAACCATGCCGGCTGTAAGTAAAAGCACGGTAACAACAGTGCTTTTCAGGTAGCTTCGGGGCCGCATCAACGGAGCTTTCATAATGGGAAAACTAGCCTTGTGCCATCAGTCTCTAATTTCCAGGTTGACACGCAGCATACACGCAGGAGCAGAGCTTCCTGGTTCTACGCAGTGTTCTGGTACTGAAACGGGTGCTGAAGCAAGGCCCCTAGGAGTGTTGAAAAGCTTACTACCTTGAAACTAAAGCAGAACAACGATGAAGGCCTCATGGAGCTGCTGCACGCCTCCCGTTTTGCCAGGATAATCAGGGCCTTACTTCGAGGCTAGTGCTCACATTGACTTTCACGTTTGGTATAGAGCAGAGCAGGGTGAGCTTCCAACTAGGAACTGGAAGCACAAGGTTTCTTTCGAGAAAACTCATTTTCTTCTATGAACCATGCCAGCTGTAAGTAAAAGCACGGTAACAACAGTGCTTTTCAGGTAGCTTCGGGGCCGCATCAACGGAGCTTTCATAATGGGAAAACTAGCCTTGTGCCATCAGTCTCTAATTTCTAGGTTGACACGCAGCATACACGCAGGAGCAGAGCTTCCTGGTTCTACGCAGTGTTCTGGTACTGAAACGGGTGCTAAAGCAAGTCCCCTAGGAGTGTTGAAAAGCTTACTACCTTGAAACTAAAGCAGAACAACGATGAAGACCTCATGGATCTGCTGCACGCCTCTCGGTTTGCAAGGATAATCAGGTTCTTACTTTGAAGCTTGGGCTCACGTTGACTTTCAGTTTAGGTATAGCGCAGAGCAGGGTGAGCTTCCAACAAGGAACTGGAAACCCAAGGTTTCGTAGGAGAAAACTCATTTTCTTCTCAGAACCATGCCGGCAGTGAGGAAAACCCCGGCAACAACAATGCTTTTCAGGTAGCTTCGAGGCCGCATGAACGGAGCTTTCATAATGGGAAAAGAAGCCTTATGCCATCAGTCTCCAATTTCTAGGTTGACACGCAGCATACACGCAGGACCAGAGCTTACTGTCTCTACGCAGTGTTCTGGTACCGAAACGGTTGCTTAAGCAAAGTCCCTAGGAATGTTGGAAAGCTTACTACCGTGAAACTAAAGCAGAACAGCGATGAAGGCCTCATGGAGCTGCTGCACGCCTCCCGTTTTGCCAGGATAATCAGGGCCTTACTTCGAGGCTAGTGCTCACATTGACTTTCACGTTTGGTATAGAGCAGAGCAGGGTGAGCTTCCAACTAGGAACTGGAAGCACAAGGTTTCTTTCGAGAAAACTCATTTTCTTCTATGAACCATGCCGGCTGTAAGTAAAAGCACGGTAACAACAGTGCTTTTCAGGTAGCTTCGGGGCCGCATCAACGGAGCTTTCATAATGGGAAAACTAGCCTTGTGCCATCAGTCTCTAATTTCTAGGTTGACACGCAGCATACACGCAGGAGCAGAGCTTCCTGGTTCTACGCAGTGTTCTGGTACTGAAACGGGTGCTGAAGCAAGGCCCCTAGGAGTGTTGAAAAGCTTACTACCTTGAAACTAAAGCAGAACAACGATGAAGGCCTCATGGAGCTGCTGCACGCCTCTCGTTTTGCAAGGATAATCAGGGCCTTACTTTGAAGCTTGGGCTCACGTTGACTTTCACTTTAGGTATAGCGCAGAGCAGGGTGAGCTTCCAACAAGGAACTGGAAACCCAAGGTTTCGTAGGAGAAAACTCATTTTCTTCTCAGAACCATGCCGGCAGTGAGGAAAACCCCGGCAACAACAATGCTTTTCAGGTAGCTTCGAGGCCGCATGAACGGAGCTTTCATAATGGGAAAAGAAGCCTTATGCCATCAGTCTCCAATTTCTAGGTTGACACGCAGCATACACGCAGGACCAGAGCTTACTGTCTCTACGCAGTGTTCTGGTACCGAAACGGTTGCTTAAGCAAAGTCCCTAGGAATGTTGGAAAGCTTACTACCGTGAAACTAAAGCAGAACAGCGATGAAGGCCTCATGGAGCTGCGGCACGCCTCCCGTTTTGCCAGGATAATCAGGGCCTTACTTCGAGGCTAGTGCTCACATTGACTTTCACGTTTGGTATAGAGCAGAGCAGGGTGAGCTTCCAACGAGGAACTGGAAGCACAAGGTTTCTTTCGAGAAAATTCATTTTCTTCTATGAACCATGCCGGCTGTAAGTAAAATCACGGTAACAACAGTGCTTTTCAGGTAGCTTCGGGGCCGCATGAATGGAGCTTTCAAAATGGGAAAAGAAGCCTTGTGCCATCAGTCTCTAATTTCTAGGTTGACACGCAGCATACACGCAGGAGCAGAGCTTTCTGGTTCTACGCAGTGTTCTGACTGAAACGGGTGCGGAAGCAAGGCCCCTAGGAGTGTTGAAAAGCTTACTACCTTGAAACTAAAGCAGAACAACGATGAAGGCCTCATGGAGCTGCTGCACGCCTCTCGTTTTGCAAGGATAATCAGGGCCTTACTTCGAAGCTTGGGCTCACGTTGACTTTCACTTTAGGTATAGAGCAGAGCAGGGTGAGCTTCCAACAAGGAACTGGAAACCCCAGGTTTCTTAGGAGAAAACTCATTTTCTCTCAGAACCATGCCGGCAGTGAGGAAAACCCCGGCAACAACAATGCTTTTCAGGTAGCTTCGAGGCCGCATGAACGGAGCTTTCATACTGGGAAAAGAAGCCTTATGCCATCAGTCTCCAATTTCTAGGTTGACACGCAGCATACACGCAGGACCAGAGCTTACTGTCTCTACGCAGTGTTCTGGTACCGAAACGGTTGCTTAAGCAAAGTCCCTAGGAATGTTGGAAAGCTTACTACCGCGAAACTAAAGCAGAACAGCGATGAAGGCCTCATGGAGCTGCTGCACGCCTCCCGTTTTGCCAGGATAATCAGGGCCTTACTTCGAGGCTAGTGCTCACATTGACTTTCACGTTTGGTATAGAGCAGAGCAGAGTGAGCTTCCAACTAGGAACTGGAAGCACAAGGTTTCTTTCGAGAAAACTCATTTTCTTCTATGAACCATGCCGGCTGTAAGTAAAAGCACGGTAACAACAGTGCTTTTCAGGTAGCTTCGGGGCCGCATCAACGGAGCTTTCATAATGGGAAAACTAGCCTTGTGCCATCAGTCTCTAATTTCCAGGTTGACACGCAGCATACACGCAGGAGCAGAGCTTCCTGGTTCTACGCAGTGTTCTGGTACTGAAACGGGTGCTGAAGCAAGGCCCCTAGGAGTGTTGAAAAGCTTACTACCTTGAAACTAAAGCAGAACAACGATGAAGGCCTCATGAATCTGCTGCACGCCTCTCGTTTTGCAAGGATAATCAGGGCCTTACTTTGAAGCTTGGGCTCACGTTGACTTTCACTTTAGGTATAGCGCAGAGCAGGGTGAGCTTCCAACAAGGAACTGGAAACCCAAGGTTTCGTAGGTGAAAACTCATTTTTTTCTCAGAACCATGCCGGCAGTGAGGAAAACCCCGGCAACAACAATGCTTTTCAGGTAGCTTCGAGGCCGCATGAACGGAGCTTTCATAATGGGAAAAGAAGCCTTATGCCATCAGTCTCCAATTTCTAGGTTGACACACAGCATACACGCAGGACCAGAGCTTACTGTCTCTACGCAGTGTTCTGGTACCGAAACGGTTGCTTAAGCAAAGTCCCTAGGAATGTTGGAAAGCTTACTACCGTGAAACTAAAGCAGAACAGCGATGAAGGCCTCATGGAGCTGCTGCACGCCTCCCGTTTTGCCAGGATAATCAGGGCCTTACTTCGAGGCTAGTGCTCACATTGACTTTCACGTTTGGTATAGAGCAGAGCAGGGTGAGCTTCCAACTAGGAACTGGAAGCACAAGGTTTCTTTCGAGAAAACTCATTTTCTTCTATGAACCATGCCGGCTGTAAGTAAAAGCACGGTAACAACAGTGCTTTTCAGGTAGCTTCGAGGCCGCATCAACGGAGCTTTCATAATGGGAAAACTAGCCTTGTGCCATCAGTCTCTAATTTCTAGGTTGACACGCAGCATACACGCAGGAGCAGAGCTTCCTGGTTCTACGCAGTGTTCTGGTACTGAAACGCGTGCTGAAGCAAGGCCCCTAGGAGTGTTGAAAAGCTTACTACCTTGAAACTAAAGCAGAACAACGATGAAGGCCTCATGGAGCTGCTGCACGCCTCTCGTTTTGCAAGGATAATCAGGGCCTTACTTCGAAGCTTGGGCTCACGTTGACTTTCACTTTAGGTATAGCGCAGAGCAGGGTGAGCTTCCAACAAGGAACTGGAAACCCAAGGTTTCTCAGGAGAAAACTCATTTTCTTCTCAGAACCATGCCGGCAGTGAGGAAAACCCCGGCAACAACAATGCTTTTCAGGTAGCTTCGAGGCCGCATGAACGGAGCTTTCATAATGGGAAAAGAAGCCTTATGCCATCAGTCTCCAATTTCTAGGTTGACACGCAGCATACACGCAGGACCAGAGCTTACTGTCTCTACGCAGTGTTCTGGTACCGAAACGGTTGCTTAAGCAAAGTCCCTAGGAATGTTGGAAAGCTTACTACCGTGAAACTAAAGCAGAACAGCGATGAAGGCCTCATGGAGCTGCGGCACGCCTCCCGTTTTGCCAGGATAATCAGGGCCTTACTTCGAGGCTAGTGCTCACATTGACTTTCACGTTTGGTATAGAGCAGAGCAGGGTGAGCTTCCAACGAGGAACTGGAAGCACAAGGTTTCTTTCGAGAAAACTCATTTTCTTCTATGAACCATGCCGGCTGTAAGTAAAATCACGGTAACAACAGTGCTTTTCAGGTAGCTTCGGGGCCGCATGAATGGAGCTTTCAAAATGGGAAAAGAAGCCTTGTGCCATCAGTCTCTAATTTCTAGGTTGACACGCAGCATACACGCAGGAGCAGAGCTTTCTGGTTCTACGCAGTGTTCTGACTGAAACGGGTGCGGAAGCAAGGCCCCTAGGAGTGTTGAAAAGCTTACTACCTTGAAACTAAAGCAGAACAACGATGAAGGCCTCATGGAGCTGCTGCACGCCTCTCGTTTTGCAAGGATAATCAGGGCCTTACTTCGAAGCTTGGGCTCACGTTGACTTTCACTTTAGGTATAGAGCAGAGCAGGGTGAGCTTCCAACAAGGAACTGGAAACCCCAGGTTTCTTAGGAGAAAACTCATTTTCTCTCAGAACCATGCCGGCAGTGAGGAAAACCCCGGCAACAACCATGCTTTTCAGGTAGCTTCGAGGCCGCATGAACGGAGCTTTCATACTGGGAAAAGAAGCCTTATGCCATCAGTCTCCAATTTCTAGGTTGACACGCAGCATACACGCAGGACCAGAGCTTACTGTCTCTACGCAGTGTTCTGGTACCGAAACGGTTGCTTAAGCAAAGTCCCTAGGAATGTTGGAAAGCTTACTACCGCGAAACTAAAGCAGAACAGCGATGAAGGCCTCATGGAGCTGCTGCACGCCTCCCGTTTTGCCAGGATAATCAGGGCCTTACTTCGAGGCTAGTGCTCACATTGACTTTCACGTTTGGTATAGAGCAGAGCAGAGTGAGCTTCCAACTAGGAACTGGAAGCACAAGGTTTCTTTCGAGAAAACTCATTTTCTTCTATGAACCATGCCGGCTGTAAGTAAAAGCACGGTAACAACAGTGCTTTTCAGGTAGCTTCGGGGCCGCATCAACGGAGCTTTCATAATGGGAAAACTAGCCTTGTGCCATCAGTCTCTAATTTCCAGGTTGACACGCAGCATACACGCAGGAGCAGAGCTTCCTGGTTCTACGCAGTGTTCTGGTACTGAAACGGGTGCTGAAGCAAGGCCCCTAGGAGTGTTGAAAAGCTTACTACCTTGAAACTAAAGCAGAACAACGATGAAGGCCTCATGAATCTGCTGCACGCCTCTCGTTTTGCAAGGATAATCAGGGCCTTACTTTGAAGCTTGGGCTCACGTTGACTTTCACTTTAGGTATAGCGCAGAGCAGGGTGAGCTTCCAACAAGGAACTGGAAACCCAAGGTTTCGTAGGTGAAAACTCATTTTTTTCTCAGAACCATGCCGGCAGTGAGGAAAACCCCGGCAACAACAATGCTTTTCAGGTAGCTTCGAGGCCGCATGAACGGAGCTTTCATAATGGGAAAAGAAGCCTTATGCCATCAGTCTCCAATTTCTAGGTTGACACACAGCATACACGCAGGACCAGAGCTTACTGTCTCTACGCAGTGTTCTGGTACCGAAACGGTTGCTTAAGCAAAGTCCCTAGGAATGTTGGAAAGCTTACTACCGTGAAACTAAAGCAGAACAGCGATGAAGGCCTCATGGAGCTGCTGCACGCCTCCCGTTTTGCCAGGATAATCAGGGCCTTACTTCGAGGCTAGTGCTCACATTGACTTTCACGTTTGGTATAGAGCAGAGCAGGGTGAGCTTCCAACTAGGAACTGGAAGCACAAGGTTTCTTTCGAGAAAACTCATTTTCTTCTATGAACCATGCCGGCTGTAAGTAAAAGCACGGTAACAACAGTGCTTTTCAGGTAGCTTCGGGGCCGCATCAACGGAGCTTTCATAATGGGAAAACTAGCCTTGTGCCATCAGTCTCTAATTTCTAGGTTGACACGCAGCATACACGCAGGAGCAGAGCTTCCTGGTTCTACGCAGTGTTCTGGTACTGAAACGCGTGCTGAAGCAAGGCCCCTAGGAGTGTTGAAAAGCTTACTACCTTGAAACTAAAGCAGAACAACGATGAAGGCCTCATGGAGCTGCTGCACGCCTCTCGTTTTGCAAGGATAATCAGGGCCTTACTTCGAAGCTTGGGCTCACGTTGACTTTCACTTTAGGTATAGCGCAGAGCAGGGTGAGCTTCCAACAAGGAACTGGAAACCCAAGGTTTCTCAGGAGAAAACTCATTTTCTTCTCAGAACCATGCCGGCAGTGAGGAAAACCCCGGCAACAACAATGCTTTTCAGGTAGCTTCGAGGCCGCATGAACGGAGCTTTCATAATGGGAAAAGAAGCCTTATGCCATCAGTCTCCAATTTCTAGGTTGACACGCAGCATACACGCAGGACCAGAGCTTACTGTCTCTACGCAGTGTTCTGGTACCGAAACGGTTGCTTAAGCAAAGTCCCTAGGAATGTTGGAAAGCTTACTACCGTGAAACTAAAGCAGAACAGCGATGAAGGCCTCATGGAGCTGCTGCATGCCTCCCGTTTTGCCAGGATAATCAGGGCCTTACTTCGAGGCTAGTGCTCACATTGACTTTCACGTTTGGTATAGAGCAGAGCAGGGTGAGCTTCCAACTAGGAACTGGAAGCACAAGGTTTCTTTCGAGAAAACTCATTTTCTTCTATGAACCATGCCGGCTGTAAGTAAAAGCACGGTAACAACAGTGCTTTTCAGGTAGCTTCGGGGCCGCATCAACGGAGCTTTCATAATGGGAAAACTAGCCTTGTGCCATCAGTCTCTAATTTCTAGGTTGACACGCAGCATACACGCAGGAGCAGAGCTTCCTGGTTCTACGCAGTGTTCTGGTACTAAAACGGGTGCTGAAGCAAGTCCCCTAGGAGTGTTGAAAAGCTTACTACCTTGAAACTAAAGCAGAACAACGATGAAGGCCTCATGGAGCTGCTGCACGCCTCTCGTTTTGCAAGGATAATCAGGGCCTTACTTTGAAGCTTGGGCTCACGTTGACTTTCACTTTAGGTATAGCGCAGAGCAGGGTGAGCTTCCAACAAGGAACTGGAAACCCAAGGTTTCGTAGGAGAAAACTCATTTTCTTCTCAGAACCATGCCGGCAGTGAGGAAAACCCCGGCAACAACAATGCTTTTCAGGTAGCTTCGAGGCCGCATGAACGGAGCTTTCATAATGGGCAAAGAAGCCTTATGCCATCAGTCTCCAATTTCTAGGTTGACACGCAGCATACACGCAGGACCAGAGCTTACTGTCTCTACGCAGTGTTCTGGTACCGAAACGGTTGCTTAAGCAAAGTCCCTAGGAATGTTGGAAAGCTTACTACCGTGAAACTAAAGCAGAACAGCGATGAAGGCCTCATGGAGCTGCTGCACGCCTCCCGTTTTGCCAGGATAATCAGGGCCTTACTTCGAGGCTAGTGCTCACATTGACTTTCACGTTTGGTATAGAGCAGAGCAGGGTGAGCTTCCAACTAGGAACTGGAAGCACAAGGTTTCTTTCGAGAAAACTCATTTTTTCTATGAACCATGCCGGCTGTAAGTAAAAGCACGGTAACAACAGTGCTTTTCAGGTAGCTTCGGGGCCGCATCAACGGAGCTTTCATAATGGGAAAACTAGCCTTGTGCCATCAGTCTCTAATTTCTAGGTTGACACGCAGCATACACGCAGGAGCAGAGCTTCCTGGTTCTACGCAGTGTTCTGGTACTGAAACGGGTGCTGAAGCAAGGCCCCTAGGAGTGTTGAAAAGCTTACTACCTTGAAACTAAAGCAGAACAACGATGAAGGCCTCATGGATCTGCTGCACGCCTCTCGTTTTGCAAGGATAATCAGGGCCTTACTTCGAAGCTTGGGCTCACGTTGACTTTCACTTTAGGTATAGCGCAGAGCAGGGTGAGCTTCCAACAAGGAACTGGAAACCCAAGGTTTCTCAGGAGAAAACTCATTTTCTTCTCAGAACCATGCCGGCAGTGAGGAAAACCCCGGCAACAACAATGCTTTTCAGGTAGCTTCGAGGCCGCATGAACGGAGCTTTCATAATGGGAAAAGAAGCCTTATGCCATCAGTCTCCAATTTCTAGGTTGACACGCAGCATACACGCAGGACCAGAGCTTACTGTCTCTACGCAGTGTTCTGGTACCGAAACGCTTGCTTAAGCAAAGTCCCTAGGAATGTTGGAAAGCTTACTACCGTGAAACTAAAGCAGAACAGCGATGAAGGCCTCATGGAGCTGCTGCATGCCTCCCGTTTTGCCAGGATAATCAGGGCCTTACTTCGAGGCTAGTGCTCACATTGACTTTCACGTTTGGTATAGAGCAGAGCAGGGTGAGCTTCCAACTAGGAACTGGAAGCACAAGGTTTCTTTCGAGAAAACTCATTTTCTTCTATGAACCATGCCGGCTGTAAGTAAAAGCACGGTAACAACAGTGCTTTTCAGGTAGCTTCGGGGCCGCATCAACGGAGCTTTCATAATGGGAAAACTAGCCTTGTGCCATCAGTCTCTAATTTCTAGGTTGACACGCAGCATACACGCAGGAGCAGAGCTTCCTGGTTCTACGCAGTGTTCTGGTACTGAAACGGGTGCTGAAGCAAGTCCCCTAGGAGTGTTGAAAAGCTTACTACCTTGAAACTAAAACAGAACAACGATGAAGGCCTCATGGAGCTGCTGCACGCCTCTCGTTTTGCAAGGATAATCAGGGCCTTACTTTGAAGCTTGGGCTCACGTTGACTTTCACTTTAGGTATAGCGCAGAGCAGGGTGAGCTTCCAACAAGGAACTGGAAACCCAAGGTTTCGTAGGACAAAACTCATTTTCTTCTCAGAACCATGCCGGCAGTGAGGAAAACCCCGGCAACAACAATGCTTTTCAGGTAGCTTCGAGGCCGCATGAACGGAGCTTTCATAATGGGCAAAGAAGCCTTATGCCATCAGTCTCCAATTTCTAGGTTGACACGCAGCATACACGCAGGACCAGAGCTTACTGTCTCTACGCAGTGTTCTGGTACCGAAACGGTTGCTTAAGCAAAGTCCCTAGGAATGTTGGAAAGCTTACTACCGTGAAACTAAAGCAGAACAGCGATGAAGGCCTCATGGAGCTGCTGCACGCCTCCCGTTTTGCCAGGATAATCAGGGCCTTACTTCGAGGCTAGTGCTCACATTGACTTTCACGTTTGGTATAGAGCAGAGCAGGGTGAGCTTCCAACTAGGAACTGGAAGCACAAGGTATCTTTCGAGAAAACTCATTTTCTTCTATGAACCATGCCGGCTGTAAGTAAAAGCACGGTAACAACAGTGCTTTTCAGGTAGCTTCGGGGCCGCATCAACGGAGCTTTCATAATGGGAAAACTAGCCTTGTGCCATCAGTCTCTAATTTCTAGGTTGACACGCAGCATACACGCAGGAGCAGAGCTTCCTGGTTCTACGCAGTGTTCTGGTACTGAAACGGGTGCTGAAGCAAGGCCCCTAGGAGTGTTGAAAAGCTTACTACCTTGAAACTAAAGCAGAACAACGATGAAGGCCTCATGGATCTGCTGCACGCCTCTCGTTTTGCAAGGATAATCAGGGCCTTACTTCGAAGCTTGGGCTCACGTTGACTTTCACTTATGTATAGCGCAGAGCAGGGTGAGCTTCCAACAAGGAACTGGAAACCCAAGGTTTCTTAGGAGAAAACTCATTTTCTTCTCAGAACCATGCCGGCAGTGAGGAAAACCCCGGCAACAACAATGCTTTTCAGGTAGCTTCGAGGCCGCATGAACGGAGCTTTCATAATGGGAAAAGAAGCCTTATGCCATCAGTCTCCAATTTCTAGGTTGACACGCAGCATACACGCAGGACCAGAGCTTACTGTCTCTACGCAGTGTTCTGGTACCGAAACGGTTGCTTAAGCAAAGTCCCTAGGAATGTTGGAAAGCTTACTACCGTGAAACTAAAGCAGAACAGCGATGAAGGCCTCATGGAGCTGCTGCACGCCTCCCGTTTTGCCAGGATAATCAGGGCCTTACTTCGAGGCTAGTGCTCACATTGACTTTCACGTTTGGTATAGAGCAGAGCAGGGTGAGCTTCCAACTAGGAACTGGAAGCACAAGGTTTCTTTCGAGAAAACTCATTTTCTTCTATGAACCATGCCGGCTGTAAGTAAAAGCACGGTAACAACAGTGCTTTTCAGGTAGCTTCGGGGCCGCATCAACGGAGCTTTCATAATGGGAAAACTAGCCTTGTGCCATCAGTCTCTAATTTCTAGGTTGACACGCAGCATACACGCAGGAGCAGAGCTTCCTGGTTCTACGCAGTGTTCTGGTACTGAAACGGGTGCTGAAGCAAGGCCCCTAGGAGTGTTGAAAAGCTTACTACCTTGAAACTAAAGCAGAACAACGATGAAGGCCTCATGGAGCTGCTGCACGCCTCTCGTTTTGCAAGGAAAATCAGGGCCTTACTTTGAAGCTTGGGCTCACGTTGACTTTCACTTTAGGTATAGCGCAGAGCAGGGTGAGCTTCCAACAAGGAACTGGAAACCCAAGGTTTCTCAGGAGAAAACTCATTTTCTTCTCAGAACCATGCCGGCAGTGAGGAAAACCCCGGCAACAACAATGCTTTTCAGGTAGCTTCGAGGCCGCATGAACGGAGCTTTCATAATGGGAAAAGAAGCCTTATGCCATCAGTCTCCAATTTCTAGGTTGACACGCAGCATACACGCAGGACCAGAGCTTACTGTCTCTACGCAGTGTTCTGGTACCGAAACGGTTGCTTAAGCAAAGTCCCTAGGAATGTTGGAAAGCTTACTACCGTGAAACTAAAGCAGAACAGCGATGAAGGCCTCATGGAGCTGCTGCACGCCTCCCGTTTTGCCAGGATAATCAGGGCCTTACTTCGAGGCTAGTGCTCACATTGACTTTCACGTTTGGTATAGAGCAGAGCAGGGTGAGCTTCCAACTAGGAACTGGAAGCACAAGGTTTCTTTCGAGAAAACTCATTTTCTTCTATGAACCATGCCGGCTGTAAGTAAAAGCACGGTAACAACAGTGCTTTTCAGGTAGCTTCGGGGCCGCATCAACGGAGCTTTCATAATGGGAAAACTAGCCTTGTGCCATCAGTCTCTAATTTCTAGGTTGACACGCAGCATACACGCAGGAGCAGAGCTTCCTGGTTCTACGCAGTGTTCTGGTACTGAAACGGGTGCTGAAGCAAGGCCCCTAGGAGTGTTGAAAAGCTTACTACCTTGAAACTAAAGCAGAACAACGATGAAGGCCTCATGGATCTGCTGCACGCCTCTCGTTTTGCAAGGATAATCAGGGCCTTACTTTGAAGCTTGGGCTCACGTTGACTTTCACTTTAGGTATAGCGCAGAGCAGGGTGAGCTTCCAACAAGGAACTGGAAACCCAAGGTTTCGTAGGAGAAAACTCATTTTCTTCTCAGAACCATGCCGGCAGTGAGGAAAACCCCGGCAACAACAATGCTTTTCAGGTAGCTTCGAGGCCGCATGAACGGAGCTTTCATAATGGGAAAAGAAGCCTTATGCCATCAGTCTCCAATTTCTAGGTTGACACGCAGCATACACGCAGGACCAGAGCTTACTGTCTCTACGCAGTGTTCTGGTACCGAAACGCTTGCTTAAGCAAAGTCCCTAGGAATGTTGGAAAGCTTACTACCGTGAAACTAAAGCAGAACAGCGATGAAGGCCTCATGGAGCTGCTGCACGCCTCCCGTTTTGCCAGGATAATCAGGGCCTTACTTCGAGGCTAGTGCTCACATTGACTTTCACGTTTGGTATAGAGCAGAGCAGGGTGAGCTTCCAACTAGGAACTGGAAGCACAAGGTTTCTTTCGAGAAAACTCATTTTCTTCTATGAACCATGCCGGCTGTAAGTAAAAGCACGGTAACAACAGTGCTTTTCAGGTAGCTTCGGGGCCGCATCAACGGAGCTTTCATAATGGGAAAACTAGCCTTGTGCCATCAGTCTCTAATTTCTAGGTTGACACGCAGCATACACGCAGGAGCAGAGCTTCCTGGTTCTACGCAGTGTTCTGGTACTGAAACGGGTGCTGAAGCAAGGCCCCTAGGAGTGTTGAAAAGCTTACTACCTTGAAACTAAAGCAGAACAACGATGAAGGCCTCATGGATCTGCTGCACGCCTCTCGTTTTGCAAGGATAATCAGGGCCTTACTTCGAAGCTTGGGCTCACGTTGACTTTCACTTTAGGTATAGCACAGAGCAGGGTGAGCTTCCAACAAGGAACTGGAAACCCAAGGTTTCTTAGGAGAAAACTCATTTTCTTCTCAGAACCATGCCGGCAGTGAGGAAAACCCCGGCAACAACAATGCTTTTCAGGTAGCTTCGAGGCCGCATGAACGGAGCTTTCATAATGGGAAAAGAAGCCTTATGCCATCAGTCTCCAATTTCTAGGTTGACACGCAGCATACACGCAGGACCAGAGCTTACTGTCTCTACGCAGTGTTCTGGTACCGAAACGGTTGCTTAAGCAAAGTCCCTAGGAATGTTGGAAAGCTTACTACCGTGAAACTAAAGCAGAACAGCGATGAAGGCCTCATGGAGCTGCTGCACGCCTCCCGTTTTGCCAGGATAATCAGGGCCTTACTTCGAGGCTAGTGCTCACATTGACTTTCACGTTTGGTATAGAGCAGAGCAGGGTGAGCTTCCAACTAGGAACTGGAAGCACAAGGTTTCTTTCGAGAAAACTCATTTTCTTCTATGAACCATGCCGGCTGTAAGTAAAAGCACGGTAACAACAGTGCTTTTCAGGTAGCTTCGGGGCCGCATCAACGGAGCTTTCATAATGGGAAAACTAGCCTTGTGCCATCAGTCTCTAATTTCTAGGTTGACACGCAGCATACACGCAGGAGCAGAGCTTCCTGGTTCTACGCAGTGTTCTGGTACTGAAACGGGTGCTGAAGCAAGGCCCCTAGGAGTGTTGAAAAGCTTACTACCTTGAAACTAAAGCAGAACAACGATGAAGGCCTCATGGAGCTGCTGCACGCCTCTCGTTTTGCAAGGATAATCAGGGCCTTACTTCGAAGCTTGGGCTCACGTTGACTTTCATTTTAGGTATAGCGCAGAGCAGGGTGAGCTTCCAACAAGGAACTGGAAATCCCAGGTTTCTTAGGAGGAAACTCATTTTCTTCTCAGAACCATGCCGGCAGTGAGGAAAACCCCGGCAACAACAATGCTTTTCAGGTAGCTTCGAGGCCGCATGAACGGAGCTTTCATAATGGGAAAAGAAGCCTTATGCCATCAGTCTCCAATTTCTAGGTTGACACGCAGCATACACGCAGGACCAGAGCTTACTGTCTCTACGCAGTGTTCTGGTACCGAAACGGTTGCTTAAGCAAAGTCCCTAGGAGTCTTGGAAAGCTTACTACCGTGAAACTAAAGCAGAACAGCGATGAAGGCCTCATGGAGCTGCTGCACGCCACCTGTTTTGCCAGGATAATCAGGGCCTTACTTCGAGGCTAGTGCTCACATTGACTTTCACGTTTGGTATAGAGCAGAGCAGGGTGAGCTTCCAACTAGGAACTGGAAGCACAAGGTTTCTTTGGAGAAAACTCATTTCTTCTATGTGCCATGCCGGCTGTAAGTAAAACACGGTAACAACAGTGCTTTTCAGGTAGCTTCGGGGCCGCATGAATGGAGCTTTCAAAATGGGAAAACAAGCCTTGTGCCATCAGTCTCTAATTTCTAGGTTGACACGCAGCATACACGCAGGAGCAGAGCTTCCTGGTTCTACGCAGTGTTCTGACTGAAACGGGTGCTGAAGCAAGGCCCCTAGGAGTGTTGAAAAGCTTACTACCTTGAAACTAAAGCAGAACAACGATGAAGGCCTCATGGAGCTGCTGCACGCCTCCCGTTTTGCCAGGATAATCAGGGCCTTACTTCGAGGCTAGTGCTCACATTGACTTTCACGTTTGGTATAGAGCAGAGCAGGGTGAGCTTCCAACTAGGAACTGGAAGCACAAGGTTTCTTTCGAGAAAACTCTTTTTCTTCTATGAACCATGCCGGCTGTAAGTAAAAGCACGGTAACAACAGTGCTTTTCAGGTAGCTTCGGGGCCGCATCAACGGAGCTTTCATAATGGGAAAACTAGCCTTGTGCCATCAGTCTCTAATTTCTAGGTTGACACGCAGCATACACGCAGGAGCAGAGCTTCCTGGTTCTACGCAGTGTTCTGGTACTGAAACGGGTGCTGAAGCAAGGCCCCTAGGAGTGTTGAAAAGCTTACTACCTTGAAACTAAAGCAGAACAACGATGAAGGCCTCATGGAGCTGCTGCACGCCTCTCGTTTTGCAAGGATAATCAGGGCCTTACTTCGAAGCTTGGGCTCACGTTGACTTTCACTTTAGGTATAGCGCAGAGCAGGGTGAGCTTCCAACAAGGAACTGGAAACCCAAGGTTTCTTAGGAGAAAACTCATTTTCTTCTCAGAACCATGCCGGCAGTGAGGAAAACCCCGGCAACAACAATGCTTTTCAGGTAGCTTCGAGGCCGCATGAACGGAGCTTTCATAATGGGAAAAGAAGCCTTATGCCATCAGTCTCCAATTTCTAGGTTGACACGCAGCATACACGCAGGACCAGAGCTTACTGTCTCTACGCAGTGTTCTGGTACTGAAACGGTTGCTTAAGCAAAGTCCCTAGGAGTCTTGGAAAGCTTACTACCGTGAAACTAAAGCAGAACAGCGATGAAGGCCTCATGGAGCTGCTGCACGCCACCTGTTTTGCCAGGATAATCAGGGCCTTACTTCGAGGCTAGTGCTCACATTGACTTTCACGTTTGGTATAGAGCAGAGCAGGGTGAGCTTCCAACTAGGAACTGGAAGCACAAGGTTTCTTTGGAGAAAACTCATTTCTTCTATGTGCCATGCCGGCTGTAAGTAAAACACGGTAACAACAGTGCTTTTCAGGTAGCTTCGGGGCCGCATGAATGGAGCTTTCAAAATGGGAAAACAAGCCTTGTGCCATCAGTCTCCAATTTCTAGGTTGACACGCAGCATACACGCAGGACCAGAGCTTCCTGGTTCTACGCAGTGTTCTCGTACTGAAACGGGTGCTGAAGCAAGGCCCCTAGGAGAGTTGAAAAGCTTACTACCTTGAAACTAAAGCAGAACAACGATGAAGGCCTCATGGAGCTGCTGCACGCCTCTCGTTTTGCAAGGATAATCAGGGCCTTACTTCGAAGCTTGGGCTCACGTTGACTTTCACTTTAGGTATAGCGCAGAGCATGGTGAGCTTCCAACAAGGAACTTGAAACCCAAGGTTTCTCAGGAGAAAACTCATTTTCTTCTCAGAACCATGCCGGCAGTGAGGAAAACCCCGGCAACAACAATGCTTTTCAGGTAGCTTCGAGGCCGCATGAACGGAGCTTTCATAATGGGAAAAGAAGCCTTATGCCATCAGTCTCCAATTTCTAGGTTGACACGCAGCATACACGCAGGACCAGAGCTTACTGTCTCTACGCAGTGTTCTGGTACCGAAACGGTTACTTAAGCAAAGTCCCTAGGAATGTTGGAAAGCTTACTACCGTGAAACTAAAGCAGAACAGCGATGAAGGCCTCATGGAGCTGCTGCACGCCTCCCGTTTTGCCAGGATAATCAGGGCCTTACTTCGAGGCTAGTGCTCACATTGACTTTCACGTTTGGTATAGAGCAGAGCCGGGTGAGCTTCCAACTAGGAACTGGAAGCACAAGGTTTCTTTGGAGAAAACTCATTTCTTCTATGTGCCATGCCGGCTGTAAGTAAAAGCACGGTAACAACAGTGCTTTTCAGGTAGCTTCGGGGCCGCATGAATGGAGCTTTCAAAATGGGAAAACAAGCCTTGTGCCATCAGTCTCTAATTTCTAGGTTGACACGCAGCATACACGCAGGAGAAGAGCTTCCTGGTTCTTCGCAGTGTTCTGACTGAAACGGGTGCTGAAGCAAGTCCCCTAGGAGTGTTGAAAAGCTTACTACCTTGAAACTAAAGCAGAACAACGATGAAGGCCTCATGGATCTGCTGCACGCCTCTCGTTTTGCAAGGATAATCAGGGCCTTACTTCGAAGCTTGGGCTCACGTTGACTTTCATTTTAGGTATAGATCAGAGCAGGGTGAGCTTCCAACAAGGAACGGGAAACCCAAGGTTTCTTAGGAGAAAACTCATTTTCTTCTCAGAACCATGCCGGCAGTGAGGAAAACCCCGGCAACAACAATGCTTTTCAGGTAGCTTGGAGGCCGCATGAACGGAGCTTTCATAATGGGAAAAGAAGCCTTATGCCATCAGTCTCCAATTTCTAGGTTGACACGCAGCATACACGCAGGACCAGAGCTTACTGTCTCTACGCAGTGTTCTGGTACCGAAACGGTTGCTTAAGCAAAGTCCCTAGGAATGTTGGAAAGCTTACAACCGTGAAACTAAAGCAGAAGAGCGATGAAGGCCTCATGGAGCTGCTGCACGCCTCCCGTTTTGCCAGGATAATCAGGGCCTTACTTCGAGGCTAGTGCTCACATTGACTTTCACGTTTGTTATAGAGCAGAGCAGGGTGAGCTTCCAACAAGGAACTGGAAACCCAAGGTTTCTCAGGAGAAAACTGATTTTCTTCTCAGAACCATGCCGGCAGTGAGGAAAACCCCGGCAACAACCATGCTTTTCAGGTAGCTTCGAGGCCGCATGAACGGAGCTTTCATAATGGGAAAAGAAGCTTTATGCCATCAGTCTCCAATTTCTAGGTTGACACGCAGCATACACGCAGGACCAGAGCTTCCTGGTTCTACGCAGTGTTCTCGTACTGAAACGGGTGCTGAAGCAAGGCCCCTAGGAGTGTTGAAAAGCTTACTACCTTGAAACTAAAGCAGAACAACGATGAAGGCCTCATGGAGCTGCTGCACGCCTCCCGTTTTGCCAGAATAATCAGGGCCTTACTTCGAGGCTAGTGCTCACATTGACTTTCACGTTTGGTATAGAGCAGAGCAGGGTGAGCTTCCAACTAGGAACTGGAAGCACAAGGTTTCTTTCGAGAAAACTCATTTTCTTCTATGAACCATGCCAGCTGTAAGTAAAAGCACGGTAACAACAGTGCTTTTCAGGTAGCTTCGGGGCCGCATCAACGGAGCTTTCATAATGGGAAAACTAGCCTTGTGCCATCAGTCTCTAATTTCTAGGTTGACACGCAGCATACACGCAGGAGCAGAGCTTCCTGGTTCTACGCAGTGTTCTGGTACTGAAACGGGTGCTAAAGCAAGTCCCCTAGGAGTGTTGAAAAGCTTACTACCTTGAAACTAAAGCAGAACAACGATGAAGACCTCATGGATCTGCTGCACGCCTCTCGGTTTGCAAGGATAATCAGGTTCTTACTTTGAAGCTTGGGCTCACGTTGACTTTCACTTTAGGTATAGCGCAGAGCAGGGTGAGCTTCCAACAAGGAACTGGAAACCCAAGGTTTCGTAGGAGAAAACTCATTTTCTTCTCAGAACCATGCCGGCAGTGAGGAAAACCCCGGCAACAACAATGCTTTTCAGGTAGCTTCGAGGCCGCATGAACGGAGCTTTCATAATGGGAAAAGAAGCCTTATGCCATCAGTCTCCAATTTCTAGGTTGACACGCAGCATACACGCAGGACCAGAGCTTACTGTCTCTACGCAGTGTTCTGGTACCGAAACGGTTGCTTAAGCAAAGTCCCTAGGAATGTTGGAAAGCTTACTACCGTGAAACTAAAGCAGAACAGCGATGAAGGCCTCATGGAGCTGCTGCACGCCTCCCGTTTTGCCAGGATAATCAGGGCCTTACTTCGAGGCTAGTGCTCACATTGACTTTCACGTTTGGTATAGAGCAGAGCAGGGTGAGCTTCCAACTAGGAACTGGAAGCACAAGGTTTCTTTCGAGAAAACTCATTTTCTTCTATGAACCATGCCGGCTGTAAGTAAAAGCACGGTAACAACAGTGCTTTTCAGGTAGCTTCGGGGCCGCATCAACAGAGCTTTCATAATGGGAAAACTAGCCTTGTGCCATCAGTCTCTAATTTCTAGGTTGACACGCAGCATACACGCAGGAGCAGACCTTCCTGGTTCTACACAGTGTTCTGACTGAAACGGGTGCTGAAGCAAGGCCCCTAGGAGTGTTGAAAAGCTTACTACCTTGAAACTAAAGCAGAACAACGATGAAGGCCTCATGGAGCTGCTGCACGCCTCTCGTTTTGCAAGGATAATCAGGGCCTTACTTCGAAGCTTGGGCTCACGTTGACTTTCCTTTTAGGTATAGAGCGGAGCAGGGTGAGCTTCCAACAAGGTACTGGAAACCCAAGGTTTCTCAGGAGAAAACTCATTTTCTTCTCAGAACCATGCCGGCAGTGAGGAAAACCCCGGCAACAACAATGCTTTTCAGGTAGCTTCGAGGCCGCATGAACGGAGCTTTCATAATGGGAAAAGAAGCCTTATGCCATCAGTCTCCAATTTCTAGGTTGACACGCAGCATACACGCAGGACCAGAGCTTACTGTCTCTACGCAGTGTTCTGGTACCGAAACGGTTGCTTAAGCAAAGTCCCTAGGAATGTTGGAAAGCTTACTACCGTGAAACTAAAGCAGAACAGCGATGAAGGCCTCATGGAGCTGCTGCACGCCTCCCGTTTTGCCAGGATAATCAGGGCCTTACTTCGAGGCTAGTGCTCACATTGACTTTCACGTTTGGTATAGAGCAGAGCAGGGTGAGCTTCCAACTAGGAACTGGAAGCACAAGGTTTCTTTCGAGAAAACTCATTTTCTTCTATGAACCATGCCGGCTGTAAGTAAAAGCACGGTAACAACAGTGCTTTTCAGGTAGCTTCGGGGCCGCATCAACAGAGCTTTCATAATGGGAAAACTAGCCTTGTGCCATCAGTCTCTAATTTCTAGGTTGACACGCAGCATACACGCAGGAGCAGAGCTTCCTGGTTCTACGCAGTGTTCTGGTACTGAAACGGGTGCTGAAGCAAGGCCCCTAGGAGTGTTGAAAAGCTTACTACCTAGAAACTAAAGCAGAACAACGATGAAGGCCTCATGGAGCTGCTGCACGCCTCTCGTTTTGCAAGGATAATCAGGGCCTTACTTCGAAGCTTGGGCTCACGTTGACTTTCACTTTAGGTATAGCGCAGAGCAGGGTGAGCTTCCAACAAGGAACTGGAAACCCAAGGTTTCTCAGGAGAAAACTCATTTTCTTCTCAGAACCATGTCGGCAGTGAGGAAAACCCCGGCAACAACAATGCTTTTCAGGTAGCTTCGAGGCCGCATGAACGGAGCTTTCATAATGGGAAAAGAAGCCTTATGCCATCAGTCTCCAATTTCTAGGTTGACACGCAGCATACACGCAGGACCAGAGCTTCCTGTCTCTACGCAGTGTTCTGGTACCGAAACGGTTGCTTAAGCAATGTCCCTAGGAATGTTGGAAAGCTTACTACCGTGAAACTAAAGCAGAACAGCGATGAAGGCCTCATGGAGCTGCTGCACGCCTCCCGTTTTGCCAGGATAATCAGGGCCTTACTTCGAGGCTAGTGCTCACATTGACTTTCACGTTTGGTATAGAGCAGAGCAGGGTGAGCTTCCAACTAGGAACTGGAAGCACAAGGTTTCTTTCGAGAAAACTCATTTTCTTCTATGAACCATGCCGGCTGTAAGTAAAAGCACGGTAACAACAGTGCTTTTCAGGTAGCTTCGGTGCCGCATCAATGGAGCTTTCATAATGGGAAAACTAGCCTTGTGCCATCAGTCTCTAATTTCTAGGTTGACACGCAGCATACACGCAGGAGCAGAGCTTCCTGGTTCTACGCAGTGTTCTGGTACTGAAACGGGTGCTGAAGCAAGTCCCCTAGGAGTGTTGAAAAGCTTACTACCTTGAAACTAAAGCAGAACAACGATGAAGGCCTCATGGATCTGCTGCACGCCTCTCGTTTTGCAAGGATAATCAGGGCCTTACTTTGAAGCTTGGGCTCACGTTGACTTTCACTTTAGGTATAGCGCAGAGCAGGGTGAGCTTCCAACAAGGAACTGGAAACCCAAGGTTTCTCAGGAGAAAACTCATTTTCTTCTCAGAACCATGCCGGCAGTGAGGAAAACCCCGGCAACAACAATGCTTTTCAGGTAGCTTCGAGGCCGCATGAACGGAGCTTTCATAATGGGAAAAGAAGCCTTATGCCATCAGTCTCCAATTTCTAGGTTGACACGCAGCATACACGCAGGACCAGAGCTTACTGTCTCTACGCAGTGTTCTGGTACCGAAACGGTTGCTTAAGCAAAGTCCCTAGGAGTCTTGGAAAGCTTACTACCGTGAAACTAAACAGAACAGCGATGAAGGCCTCATGGAGCTGCTGCACGCCTCCCGTTTTGCCAGGATAATCAGGGCCTTACTTCGAGGCTAGTGCTCACATTGACTTTCACGTTTGGTATAGAGCAGAGCAGGGTGAGCTTCCAACTAGGAACTGGAAGCACAAGGTTTCTTTCGAGAAAACTCATTTTCTTCTATGAACCATGCCGGCAGTAAGTAAAAGCACGGTAACAACAGTGCTTTTCAGGTAGCTTCGGGGCCGCATCAACGGAGCTTTCATAATGGGAAAACTAGCCTTGTGCCATCAGTCTCTAATTTCTAGGTTGACACGCAGCATACACGCAGGAAGAGAGCTTCCTGGTTCTACGCAGTGTTCTGCTACAGAAACGGGTGCTGAAGCAAGGCCCCTAGGAGTGTTGAAAAGCTTACTATCTTGAAACTAAAGCAGAACAACGATGAAGGCCTCATGGATCTGCTGCACGCCTCTCGTTTTGCAAGGATAATCAGGGCCTTACTTCGAAGCTTGGGCTCACGTTGACTTTCACTTTAGGTATAGCGCAGAGCAGGGTGAGCTTCCAACAAGGAACTGGAAACCCAAGGTTTCTCAGGAGAAAACTCATTTTCTTCTCAGAACCATGCCGGCAGTGAGGAAAACCCCGGCAACAACAATGCTTTTCAGGTAGCTTCGAGGCCGCATGAACGGAGCTTTCATAATGGGCAAAGAAGCCTTATGCCATCAGTCTCCAATTTCTAGGTTGACACGCAGCATACACGCAGGACCAGAGCTTACTGTCTCTACGCAGTGTTCTGGTACCGAAACGGTTGCTTAAGCAAAGTCCCTAGGAATGTTGGAAAGCTTACTACCGTGAAACTAAAGCAGAACAGCGATGAAGGCCTCATGGAGCTGCTGCACGCCTCCCGTTTTGCCAGGATAATCAGGGCCTTACTTCGAGGCTAGTGCTCACATTGACTTTCACGTTTGGTATAGAGCAGAGCAGGGTGAGCTTCCAACTAGGAACTGGAAGCACAAGGTTTCTTTCGAGAAAACTCATTTTCTTCTATGAACCATGCCGGCTGTAAGTAAAAGCACGGTAACAACAGTGCTTTTCAGGTAGCTTCGGGGCCGCATCAACGGAGCTTTCATAATGGGAAAACTAGCCTTGTGCCATCAGTCTCTAATTTCTAGGTTGACACGCAGCATACACGCAGGAGCAGAGCTTCCTGGTTCTACGCAGTGTTCTGACTGAAACGGGTGCTGAAGCAAGGCCCCTAGGAGTGTTGAAAAGCTTACTACCTTGAAACTAAAGCAGAACAATGATGAAGGCCTCATGGAGCTGCTGCACGCCTCTCGTTTTGCAAGGATAATCAGGGCCTTACTTCGAAGCTTGGGCTCACGTTGACTTTCCTTTTAGGTATAGAGCGGAGCAGGGTGAGCTTCCAACAAGGTACTGGAAACCCAAGGTTTCTCAGGAGAAAACTCATTTTCTTCTCAGAACCATGCCGGCAGTGAGGAAAACCCCGGCAACAACAATGCTTTTCAGGTAGCTTCGAGGCCGCATGAACGGAGCTTTCATAATGGGAAAAGAAGCCTTATGCCATCAGTCTCCAATTTCTAGGTTGACACGCAGCATACACGCAGGACCAGAGCTTACTGTCTCTACGCAGTGTTCTGGTACCGAAACGGTTGCTTAAGCAAAGTCCCTAGGAATGTTGGAAAGCTTACTACCGTGAAACTAAAGCAGAACAGCGATGAAGGCCTCATGGAGCTGCTGCACGCCTCCCGTTTTGCCAGGATAATCAGGGCCTTACTTCGAGGCTAGTGCTCACATTGACTTTCACGTTTGGTATAGAGCAGAGCAGGGTGAGCTTCCAACTAGGAACTGGAAGCACAAGGTTTCTTTCGAGAAAACTCATTTTCTTCTATGAACCATGCCGGCTGTAAGTAAAAGCACGGTAACAACAGTGCTTTTCAGGTAGCTTCGGGGCCGCATCAACAGAGCTTTCATAATGGGAAAACTAGCCTTGTGCCATCAGTCTCTAATTTCTAGGTTGACACGCAGCATACACGCAGGAGCAGAGCTTCCTGGTTCTACGCAGTGTTCTGGTACTGAAACGCGTGCTGAAGCAAGGCCCCTAGGAGTGTTGAAAAGCTTACTACCTAGAAACTAAAGCAGAACAACGATGAAGGCCTCATGGAGCTGCTGCACGCCTCTCGTTTTGCAAGGATAATCAGGGCCTTACTTCGAAGCTTGGGCTCACGTTGACTTTCATTTTAGGTATAGATCAGAGCAGGGTGAGCTTCCAACAAGGAACGGGAAACCCAAGGTTTCTTAGGAGAAAACTCATTTTCTTCTCAGAACCATGCCGGCAGTGAGGAAAACCCCGGCAACAACAATGCTTTTCAGGTAGCTTGGAGGCCGCATGAACGGAGCTTTCATAATGGGAAAAGAAGCCTTATGCCATCAGTCTCCAATTTCTAGGTTGACACGCAGCATACACGCAGGACCAGAGCTTACTGTCTCTACGCAGTGTTCTGGTACCGAAACGGTTGCTTAAGCAAAGTCCCTAGGAATGTTGGAAAGCTTACAACCGTGAAACTAAAGCAGAAGAGCGATGAAGGCCTCATGGAGCTGCTGCACGCCTCCCGTTTTGCCAGGATAATCAGGGCCTTACTTCGAGGCTAGTGCTCACATTGACTTTCACGTTTGTTATAGAGCAGAGCAGGGTGAGCTTCCAACAAGGAACTGGAAACCCAAGGTTTCTCAGGAGAAAACTCATTTTCTTCTCAGAACCATGCCGGCAGTGAGGAAAACCCCGGCAACAACCATGCTTTTCAGGTAGCTTCGAGGCCGCATGAACGGAGCTTTCATAATGGGAAAAGAAGCTTTATGCCATCAGTCTCCAATTTCTAGGTTGACACGCAGCATACACGCAGGACCAGAGCTTCCTGGTTCTACGCAGTGTTCTCGTACTGAAACGGGTGCTGAAGCAAGGCCCCTAGGAGTGTTGAAAAGCTTACTACCTTGAAACTAAAGCAGAACAACGATGAAGGCCTCATGGAGCTGCTGCACGCCTCCCGTTTTGCCAGGATAATCAGGGCCTTACTTCGAGGCTAGTGCTCACATTGACTTTCACGTTTGGTATAGAGCAGAGCAGGGTGAGCTTCCAACTAGGAACTGGAAGCACAAGGTTTCTTTCGAGAAAACTCATTTTCTTCTATGAACCATGCCAGCTGTAAGTAAAAGCACGGTAACAACAGTGCTTTTCAGGTAGCTTCGGGGCCGCATCAACGGAGCTTTCATAATGGGAAAACTAGCCTTGTGCCATCAGTCTCTAATTTCTAGGTTGACACGCAGCATACACGCAGGAGCAGAGCTTCCTGGTTCTACGCAGTGTTCTGGTACTGAAACGGGTGCTAAAGCAAGTCCCCTAGGAGTGTTGAAAAGCTTACTACCTTGAAACTAAAGCAGAACAACGATGAAGACCTCATGGATCTGCTGCACGCCTCTCGGTTTGCAAGGATAATCAGGTTCTTACTTTGAAGCTTGGGCTCACGTTGACTTTCACTTTAGGTATAGCGCAGAGCAGGGTGAGCTTCCAACAAGGAACTGGAAACCCAAGGTTTCGTAGGAGAAAACTCATTTTCTTCTCAGAACCATGCCGGCAGTGAGGAAAACCCCGGCAACAACAATGCTTTTCAGGTAGCTTCGAGGCCGCATGAACGGAGCTTTCATAATGGGAAAAGAAGCCTTATGCCATCAGTCTCCAATTTCTAGGTTGACACGCAGCATACACGCAGGACCAGAGCTTACTGTCTCTACGCAGTGTTCTGGTACCGAAACGGTTGCTTAAGCAAAGTCCCTAGGAATGTTGGAAAGCTTACTACCGTGAAACTAAAGCAGAACAGCGATGAAGGCCTCATGGAGCTGCTGCACGCCTCCCGTTTTGCCAGGATAATCAGGGCCTTACTTCGAGGCTAGTGCTCACATTGACTTTCACGTTTGGTATAGAGCAGAGCAGGGTGAGCTTCCAACTAGGAACTGGAAGCACAAGGTTTCTTTCGAGAAAACTCATTTTCTTCTATGAACCATGCCGGCTGTAAGTAAAAGCACGGTAACAACAGTGCTTTTCAGGTAGCTTCGGGGCCGCATCAACAGAGCTTTCATAATGGGAAAACTAGCCTTGTGCCATCAGTCTCTAATTTCTAGGTTGACACGCAGCATACACGCAGGAGCAGAGCTTCCTGGTTCTACGCAGTGTTCTGGTACTGAAACGGGTGCTGAAGCAAGGCCCCTAGGAGTGTTGAAAAGCTTACTACCTTGAAACTAAAGCAGAACAACGATGAAGGCCTCATGGAGCTGCTGCACGCCTCTCGTTTTGCAAGGATAATCAGGGCCTTACTTCGAAGCTTGGGCTCACGTTGACTTTCCTTTTAGGTATAGAGCGGAGCAGGGTGAGCTTCCAACAAGGTACTGGAAACCCAAGGTTTCTCAGGAGAAAACTCATTTTCTTCTCAGAACCATGCCGGCAGTGAGGAAAACCCCGGCAACAACAATGCTTTTCAGGTAGCTTCGAGGCCGCATGAACGGAGCTTTCATAATGGGAAAAGAAGCCTTATGCCATCAGTCTCCAATTTCTAGGTTGACACGCAGCATACACGCAGGACCAGAGCTTACTGTCTCTACGCAGTGTTCTGGTACCGAAACGGTTGCTTAAGCAAAGTCCCTAGGAATGTTGGAAAGCTTACTACCGTGAAACTAAAGCAGAACAGCGATGAAGGCCTCATGGAGCTGCTGCACGCCTCCCGTTTTGCCAGGATAATCAGGGCCTTACTTCGAGGCTAGTGCTCACATTGACTTTCACGTTTGGTATAGAGCAGAGCAGGGTGAGCTTCCAACTAGGAACTGGAAGCACAAGGTTTCTTTCGAGAAAACTCATTTTCTTCTATGAACCATGCCGGCTGTAAGTAAAAGCACGGTAACAACAGTGCTTTTCAGGTAGCTTCGGGGCCGCATCAACAGAGCTTTCATAATGGGAAAACTAGCCTTGTGCCATCAGTCTCTAATTTCTAGGTTGACACGCAGCATACACGCAGGAGCAGAGCTTCCTGGTTCTACGCAGTGTTCTGGTACTGAAACGGGTGCTGAAGCAAGGCCCCTAGGAGTGTTGAAAAGCTTACTACCTTGAAACTAAAGCAGAACAACGATGAAGGCCTCATGGAGCTGCTGCACGCCTCTCGTTTTGCAAGGATAATCAGGGCCTTACTTCGAAGCTTGGGCTCACGTTGACTTTCACTTTAGGTATAGCGCAGAGCAGGGTGAGCTTCCAACAAGGAACTGGAAACCCAAGGTTTCTCAGGAGAAAACTCATTTTCTTTTCAGAACCATGTCGGCAGTGAGGAAAACCCCGGCAACAACAATGCTTTTCAGGTAGCTTCGAGGCCGCATGAACGGAGCTTTCATAATGGGAAAAGAAGCCTTATGCCATCAGTCTCCAATTTCTAGGTTGACACGCAGCATACACGCAGGACCAGAGCTTCCTGTCTCTACGCAGTGTTCTGGTACCGAAACGGTTGCTTAAGCAATGTCCCTAGGAATGTTGGAAAGCTTACTACCGTGAAACTAAAGCAGAACAGCGATGAAGGCCTCATGGAGCTGCTGCACGCCTCCCGTTTTGCCAGGATAATCAGGGCCTTACTTCGAGGCTAGTGCTCACATTGACTTTCACGTTTGGTATAGAGCAGAGCAGGGTGAGCTTCCAACTAGGAACTGGAAGCACAAGGTTTCTTTCGAGAAAACTCATTTTCTTCTATGAACCATGCCGGCTGTAAGTAAAAGCACGGTAACAACAGTGCTTTTCAGGTAGCTTCGGTGCCGCATCAATGGAGCTTTCATAATGGGAAAACTAGCCTTGTGCCATCAGTCTCTAATTTCTAGGTTGACACGCAGCATACACGCAGGAGCAGAGCTTCCTGGTTCTACGCAGTGTTCTGGTACTGAAACGGGTGCTGAAGCAAGTCCCCTAGGAGTGTTGAAAAGCTTACTACCTTGAAACTAAAGCAGAACAACGATGAAGGCCTCATGGATCTGCTGCACGCCTCTCGTTTTGCAAGGATAATCAGGGCCTTACTTTGAAGCTTGGGCTCACGTTGACTTTCACTTTAGGTATAGCGCAGAGCAGGGTGAGCTTCCAACAAGGAACTGGAAACCCAAGGTTTCTCAGGAGAAAACTCATTTTCTTCTCAGAACCATGCCGGCAGTGAGGAAAACCCCGGCAACAACAATGCTTTTCAGGTAGCTTCGAGGCCGCATGAACGGAGCTTTCATAATGGGAAAAGAAGCCTTATGCCATCAGTCTCCAATTTCTAGGTTGACACGCAGCATACACGCAGGACCAGAGCTTACTGTCTCTACGCAGTGTTCTGGTACCGAAACGGTTGCTTAAGCAAAGTCCCTAGGAGTCTTGGAAAGCTTACTACCGTGAAACTAAACAGAACAGCGATGAAGGCCTCATGGAGCTGCTGCACGCCTCCCGTTTTGCCAGGATAATCAGGGCCTTACTTCGAGGCTAGTGCTCACATTGACTTTCACGTTTGGTATAGAGCAGAGCAGGGTGAGCTTCCAACTAGGAACTGGAAGCACAAGGTTTCTTTCGAGAAAACTCATTTTCTTCTATGAACCATGCCGGCAGTAAGTAAAAGCACGGTAACAACAGTGCTTTTCAGGTAGCTTCGGGGCCGCATCAACGGAGCTTTCATAATGGGAAAACTAGCCTTGTGCCATCAGTCTCTAATTTCTAGGTTGACACGCAGCATACACGCAGGAGCAGAGCTTCCTGGTTCTACGCAGTGTTCTGCTACAGAAACGGGTGCTGAAGCAAGGCCCCTAGGAGTGTTGAAAAGCTTACTATCTTGAAACTAAAGCAGAACAACGATGAAGGCCTCATGGATCTGCTGCACGCCTCTCGTTTTGCAAGGATAATCAGGGCCTTACTTCGAAGCTTGGGCTCACGTTGACTTTCACTTTAGGTATAGCGCAGAGCAGGGTGAGCTTCCAACAAGGAACTGGAAACCCAAGGTTTCTCAGGAGAAAACTCATTTTCTTCTCAGAACCATGCCGGCAGTGAGGAAAACCCCGGCAACAACAATGCTTTTCAGGTAGCTTCGAGGCCGCATGAACGGAGCTTTCATAATGGGAAAAGAAGCCTTATGCCATCAGTCTCCAATTTCTAGGTTGACACGCAGCATACACGCAGGACCAGAGCTTACTGTCTCTACGCAGTGTTCTGGTACCGAAACGGTTGCTTAAGCAAAGTCCCTAGGAATGTTGGAAAGCTTACTACCGTGAAACTAAAGCAGAACAGCGATGAAGGCCTCATGGAGCTGCTGCACGCCTCCCGTTTTGCCAGGATAATCAGGGCCTTACTTCGAGGCTAGTGCTCACATTGACTTTCACGTTTGGTATAGAGCAGAGCAGGGTGAGCTTCCAACTAGGAACTGGAAGCACAAGGTTTCTTTCGAGAAAACTCATTTTCTTCTATGAACCATGCCGGCTGTAAGTAAAAGCACGGTAACAACAGTGCTTTTCAGGTAGCTTCGGGGCCGCATCAACGGAGCTTTCATAATGGGAAAACTAGCCTTGTGCCATCAGTCTCTAATTTCTAGGTTGACACGCAGCATACACGCAGGAGCAGAGCTTCCTGGTTCTACGCAGTGTTCTGACTGAAACGGGTGCTGAAGCAAGGCCCCTAGGAGTGTTGAAAAGCTTACTACCTTGAAACTAAAGCAGAACAATGATGAAGGCCTCATGGAGCTGCTGCACGCCTCTCGTTTTGCAAGGATAATCAGGGCCTTACTTCGAAGCTTGGGCTCACGTTGACTTTCCTTTTAGGTATAGAGCGGAGCAGGGTGAGCTTCCAACAAGGTACTGGAAACCCAAGGTTTCTCAGGAGAAAACTCATTTTCTTCTCAGAACCATGCCGGCAGTGAGGAAAACCCCGGCAACAACAATGCTTTTCAGGTAGCTTCGAGGCCGCATGAACGGAGCTTTCATAATGGGAAAAGAAGCCTTATGCCATCAGTCTCCAATTTCTAGGTTGACACGCAGCATACACGCAGGACCAGAGCTTACTGTCTCTACGCAGTGTTCTGGTACCGAAACGGTTGCTTAAGCAAAGTCCCTAGGAATGTTGGAAAGCTTACTACCGTGAAACTAAAGCAGAACAGCGATGAAGGCCTCATGGAGCTGCTGCACGCCTCCCGTTTTGCCAGGATAATCAGGGCCTTACTTCGAGGCTAGTGCTCACATTGACTTTCACGTTTGGTATAGAGCAGAGCAGGGTGAGCTTCCAACTAGGAACTGGAAGCACAAGGTTTCTTTCGAGAAAACTCATTTTCTTCTATGAACCATGCCGGCTGTAAGTAAAAGCACGGTAACAACAGTGCTTTTCAGGTAGCTTCGGGGCCGCATCAACAGAGCTTTCATAATGGGAAAACTAGCCTTGTGCCATCAGTCTCTAATTTCTAGGTTGACACGCAGCATACACGCAGGAGCAGAGCTTCCTGGTTCTACGCAGTGTTCTGGTACTGAAACGGGTGCTGAAGCAAGGCCCCTAGGAGTGTTGAAAAGCTTACTACCTAGAAACTAAAGCAGAACAACGATGAAGGCCTCATGGAGCTGCTGCACGCCTCTCGTTTTGCAAGGATAATCAGGGCCTTACTTCGAAGCTTGGGCTCACGTTGACTTTCACTTTAGGTATAGCGCAGAGCAGGGTGAGCTTCCAACAAGGAACGGGAAACCCAAGGTTTCTCAGGAGAAAACTCATTTTCTTCTCAGAACCATGTCGGCAGTGAGGAAAACCCCGGCAACAACAATGCTTTTCAGGTAGCTTCGAGGCCGCATGAACGGAGCTTTCATAATGGGCAAAGAAGCCTTATGCCATCAGTCTCCAATTTCTAGGTTGACACGCAGCATACACGCAGGACCAGAGCTTACTGTCTCTACGCAGTGTTCTGGTACCGAAACGGTTGCTTAAGCAAAGTCCCTAGGAATGTTGGAAAGCTTACTACCGTGAAACTAAAGCAGAACAGCGATGAAGGCCTCATGGAGCTGCTGCACGCCTCCCGTTTTGCCAGGATAATCAGGGCCTTACTTCGAGGCTAGTGCTCACATTGACTTTCACGTTTGGTATAGAGCAGAGCAGGGTGAGCTTCCAACTAGGAACTGGAAGCACAAGGTTTCTTTCGAGAAAACTCATTTTCTTCTATGAACCATGCCGGCTGTAAGTAAAAGCACGGTAACAACAGTGCTTTTCAGGTAGCTTCGGGGCCGCATCAACGGAGCTTTCATAATGGGAAAACTAGCCTTGTGCCATCAGTCTCTAATTTCTAGGTTGACACGCAGCATACACGCAGGAGCAGAGCTTCCTGGTTCTACGCAGTGTTCTGACTGAAACGGGTGCTGAAGCAAGGCCCCTAGGAGTGTTGAAAAGCTTACTACCTTGAAACTAAAGCAGAACAATGATGAAGGCCTCATGGAGCTGCTGCACGCCTCTCGTTTTGCAAGGATAATCAGGGCCTTACTTCGAAGCTTGGGCTCACGTTGACTTTCCTTTTAGGTATAGAGCGGAGCAGGGTGAGCTTCCAACAAGGTACTGGAAACCCAAGGTTTCTCAGGAGAAAACTCATTTTCTTCTCAGAACCATGCCGGCAGTGAGGAAAACCCCGGCAACAACAATGCTTTTCAGGTAGCTTCGAGGCCGCATGAACGGAGCTTTCATAATGGGAAAAGAAGCCTTATGCCATCAGTCTCCAATTTCTAGGTTGACACGCAGCATACACGCAGGACCAGAGCTTACTGTCTCTACGCAGTGTTCTGGTACCGAAACGGTTGCTTAAGCAAAGTCCCTAGGAATGTTGGAAAGCTTACTACCGTGAAACTAAAGCAGAACAGCGATGAAGGCCTCATGGAGCTGCTGCACGCCTCCCGTTTTGCCAGGATAATCAGGGCCTTACTTCGAGGCTAGTGCTCACATTGACTTTCACGTTTGGTATAGAGCAGAGCAGGGTGAGCTTCCAACTAGGAACTGGAAGCACAAGGTTTCTTTCGAGAAAACTCATTTTCTTCTATGAACCATGCCGGCTGTAAGTAAAAGCACGGTAACAACAGTGCTTTTCAGGTAGCTTCGGGGCCGCATCAACAGAGCTTTCATAATGGGAAAACTAGCCTTGTGCCATCAGTCTCTAATTTCTAGGTTGACACGCAGCATACACGCAGGAGCAGAGCTTCCTGGTTCTACGCAGTGTTCTGGTACTGAAACGGGTGCTGAAGCAAGGCCCCTAGGAGTGTTGAAAAGCTTACTATCTTGAAACTAAAGCAGAACAACGATGAAGGCCTCATGGATCTGCTGCACGCCTCTCGTTTTGCAAGGATAATCAGGGCCTTACTTCGAAGCTTGGGCTCACGTTGACTTTCACTTTAGGTATAGCGCAGAGCAGGGTGAGCTTCCAACAAGGAACTGGAAACCCAAGGTTTCTCAGGAGAAAACTCATTTTCTTCTCAGAACCATGCCGGCAGTGAGGAAAACCCCGGCAACAACAATGCTTTTCAGGTAGCTTCGAGGCCGCATGAACGGAGCTTTCATAATGGGAAAAGAAGCCTTATGCCATCAGTCTCCAATTTCTAGGTTGACACGCAGCATACACGCAGGACCAGAGCTTCCTGTCTCTACGCAGTGTTCTGGTACCGAAACGGTTGCTTAAGCAATGTCCCTAGGAATGTTGGAAAGCTTACTACCGTGAAACTAAAGCAGAACAGCGATGAAGGCCTCATGGAGCTGCTGCACGCCTCCCGTTTTGCCAGGATAATCAGGGCCTTACTTCGAGGCTAGTGCTCACATTGACTTTCACGTTTGGTATAGAGCAGAGCAGGGTGAGCTTCCAACTAGGAACTGGAAGCACAAGGTTTCTTTCGAGAAAACTCATTTTCTTCTATGAACCATGCCGGCTGTAAGTAAAAGCACGGTAACAACAGTGCTTTTCAGGTAGCTTCGGGGCCGCATCAATGGAGCTTTCATAATGGGAAAACTAGCCTTGTGCCATCAGTCTCTAATTTCTAGGTTGACACGCAGCATACACGCAGGAGCAGAGCTTCCTGGTTCTACGCAGTGTTCTGGTACTGAAACGGGTGCTGAAGCAAGTCCCCTAGGAGTGTTGAAAAGCTTACTTCCTTGAAACTAAAGCAGAACAACGATGAAGGCCTCATGGATCTGCTGCACGCCTCTCGTTTTGCAAGGATAATCAGGGCCTTACTTTGAAGCTTGGGCTCACGTTGACTTTCACTTTAGGTATAGCGCAGAGCAGGGTGAGCTTCCAACAAGGAACTGGAAACCCCAGGTTTCTCAGGAGAAAACTCATTTTCTTCTCAGAACCATGCCGGCCGTGAGGAAAACCCCGGCAACAACAATGCTTTTCAGGTAGCTTCGAGGCCGCATGAACGGAGCTTTCATAATGGGAAAAGAAGCCTTATGCCATCAGTCTCCAATTTCTAGGTTGACACGCAGCATACACGCAGGACCAGAGCTTACTGTCTCTACGCAGTGTTCTGGTACCGAAACGGTTGCTTAAGCAAAGTCCCTAGGAGTCTTGGAAAGCTTACTACCGTGAAACTAAACAGAACAGCGATGAAGGCCTCATGGAGCTGCTGCACGCCTCCCGTTTTGCCAGGATAATCAGGGCCTTACTTCGAGGCTAGTGCTCACATTGACTTTCAC
Source organism: Eubalaena glacialis (assembly GCF_028564815.1). Classification (NCBI taxonomy): domain Eukaryota; kingdom Metazoa; phylum Chordata; class Mammalia; order Artiodactyla; family Balaenidae; genus Eubalaena; species Eubalaena glacialis. The sequence goes on along the minus strand of NC_083721.1, from coordinate 137,737,829 downwards.
GTTTGGTATAGAGCAGAGCAGGGTGAGCTTCCAACTAGGAACTGGAAGCACAAGGTTTCTTTCGAGAAAACTCATTTTCTTCTATGAACCATGCCGGCTGTAAGTAAAAGCACGGTAACAACAGTGCTTTTCAGGTAGCTTCGGGGCCGCATCAACGGAGCTTTCATAATGGGAAAACTAGCCTTGTGCCATCAGTCTCTAATTTCTAGGTTGACACGCAGCATACACGCAGGAGCAGAGCTTCCTGGTTCTACGCAGTGTTCTGGTACTGAAACGGGTGCTGAAGCAAGGCCCCTAGGAGTGTTGAAAAGCTTACTACCTTGAAACTAAAGCAGAACAACGATGAAGGCCTCATGGAGCTGCTGCACGCCTCTCGTTTTGCAAGGATAATCAGGGCCTTACTTCGAAGCTTGGGCTCACGTTGACTTTCATTTTAGGTATAGCGCAGAGCAGGGTGAGCTTCCAACAAGGAACTGGAAATCCCAGGTTTCTTAGGAGAAAACTCATTTTCTTCTCAGAACCATGCCGGCAGTGAGGAAAACCCCGGCAACAACCATGCTTTTCAGGTAGCTTCGAGGCCGCATGAACGGAGCTTTCATAATGGGAAAAGAAGCCTTATGCCATCAGTCTCCAATTTCTAGGTTGACACGCAGCATACACGCAGGACCAGAGCTTACTGTCTCTACGCAGTGTTCTGGTACCGAAACGGTTGCTTAAGCAAAGTCCCTAGGAGTCTTGGAAAGCTTACTACCGTGAAACTAAAGCAGAACAGCGATGAAGGCCTCATGGAGCTGCTGCACGCCTCCCGTTTTGCCAGGATAATCAGGGCCTTACTTCGAGGCTAGTGCTCACATTGACTTTCACGTTTGGTATAGAGCAGAGCAGGGTGAGCTTCCAACTAGGAACTGGAAGCACAAGGTTTCTTTCGAGAAAACTCATTTTCTTCTATGAACCATGCCGGCTGTAAGTAAAAGCACGGTAACAACAGTGCTTTTCAGGTAGCTTCGGGGCCGCATCAATGGAGCTTTCATAATGGGAAAACTAGCCTTGTGCCATCAGTCTCTAATTTCTAGGTTGACACGCAGCATACACGCAGGAGCAGAGCTTCCTGGTTCTACGCAGTGTTCTGGTACTGAAACGGGTGCTGAAGCAAGTCCCCTAGGAGTGTTGAAAAGCTTACTACCTTGAAACTAAAGCAGAACAACGATGAAGGCCTCATGGATCTGCTGCACGCCTCTCGTTTTGCAAGGGTAATCAGGGCCTTACTTTGAAGCTTGGGCTCACGTTGACTTTCACTTTAGGTATAGCGCAGAGCAGGGTGAGCTTCCAACAAGGAACTGGAAACCCCAGGTTTCTCAGGAGAAAACTCACTTTCTTCTCAGAACCATGCCGGCCGTGAGGAAAACCCCGGCAACAACAATGCTTTTCAGGTAGCTTCGAGGCCGCATGAACGGAGCTTTCATAATGGGAAAAGAAGCCTTATGCCATCAGTCTCCAATTTCTAGGTTGACACGCAGCATACACGCAGGACCAGAGCTTACTGTCTCTACGCAGTGTTCTGGTACCGAAACGGTTGCTTAAGCAAAGTCCCTAGGAGTCTTGGAAAGCTTACTACCGTGAAACTAAACAGAACAGCGATGAAGGCCTCATGGAGCTGCTGCACGCCTCCCGTTTTGCCAGGATAATCAGGGCCTTACTTCGAGGCTAGTGCTCACATTGACTTTCACGTTTGGTATAGAGCAGAGCAGGGTGAGCTTCCAACTAGGAACTGGAAGCACAAGGTTTCTTTCGAGAAAACTCATTTTCTTCTATGAACCATGCCGGCTGTAAGTAAAAGCACGGTAACAACAGTGCTTTTCAGGTAGCTTCGGGGCCGCATCAACGGAGCTTTCATAATGGGAAAACTAGCCTTGTGCCATCAGTCTCTAATTTCTAGGTTGACACGCAGCATACACGCAGGAGCAGAGCTTCCTGGTTCTACGCAGTGTTCTGGTACTGAAACGGGTGCTGAAGCAAGGCCCCTAGGAGTGTTGAAAAGCTTACTACCTTGAAACTAAAGCAGAACAACGATGAAGGCCTCATGGAGCTGCTGCACGCCTCTCGTTTTGCAAGGATAATCAGGGCCTTACTTCGAAGCTTGGGCTCACGTTGACTTTCATTTTAGGTATAGCGCAGAGCAGGGTGAGCTTCCAACAAGGAACTGGGAATCCCAGGTTTCTTAGGAGAAAACTCATTTTCTTCTCAGAACCATGCCGGCAGTGAGGAAAACCCCGGCAACAACCATGCTTTTCAGGTAGCTTCGAGGCCGCATGAACGGAGCTTTCATAATGGGAAAAGAAGCCTTATGCCATCAGTCTCCAATTTCTAGGTTGACACGCAGCATACACGCAGGACCAGAGCTTACTGTCTCTACGCAGTGTTCTGGTACCGAAACGGTTGCTTAAGCAAAGTCCCTAGGAGTCTTGGAAAGCTTACTACCGTGAAACTAAAGCAGAACAGCGATGAAGGCCTCATGGAGCTGCTGCACGCCTCCCATTTTGCCAGGATAATCAGGGCCTTACTTCGAGGCTAGTGTTCACTTTGACTTTCACGTTTGGTATAGAGCAGAGCAGGGTGAGCTTCCAACTAGGAACTGGAAGCACAAGGTTTCTTTCGAGAAAACTCATTTTCTTCTATGAACCATGCCGGCTGTAAGTAAAAGCACGGTAACAACAGTGCTTTTCAGGTAGCTTCGGGGCCGCATCAACAGAGCTTTCATAATGGGAAAACTAGCCTTGTGCCATCAGTCTCTAATTTCTAGGTTGACACGCAGCATACACGCAGGACCAGAGCTTACTGTCTCTACGCAGTGTTCTGGTACCGAAACGGTTGCTTAAGCAAAGTCCCTAGGAATGTTGGAAAGCTTACTACCGTGAAACTAAAGCAGAACAGCGATGAAGGCCTCATGGAGCTGCTGCACGCCTCTCGTTTTGCAAGGATAATCAGGGCCTTACTTCGAAGCTTGGGCTCACGTTGACTTTCATTTTAGGTATAGCGCAGAGCAGGGTGAGCTTCCAACAAGGAACTGGAAATCCCAGGTTTCTTAGGAGAAAACTCATTTTCTTCTCAGAACCATGCCGGCAGTGAGGAAAACCCCGGCAACAACAATGCTTTTCAGGTAGCTTCGAGGCCGCATGAACGGAGCTTTCATAATGGGAAAAGAAGCCTTATGCCATCAGTCTCCAATTTCTAGGTTGACACGCAGCATACACGCAGGACCAGAGCTTACTGTCTGTACGCAGTGTTCTGGTACCGAAACGGTTGCTTAAGCAATGTCCCTAGGAATGTTGGAAAGCTTACTACCGTGAAACTAAAGCAGAACAGCGATGAAGGCCTCATGGAGCTGCTGCACGCCTCCCGTTTTGCCAGGATAATCAGGGCCTTACTTCGAGGCTAGTGCTCACATTGACTTTCACGTTTGGTATAGAGCAGAGCAGGGTGAGCTTCCAACTAGGAACTGGAAGCACAAGGTTTCTTTCGAGAAAACTCATTTTCTTCTATGAACCATGCCGGCTGTAAGTAAAAGCACGGTAACAACAGTGCTTTTCAGGTAGCTTCGGGGCCGCATCAACGGAGCTTTCATAATGGGAAAACTAGCCTTGTGCCATCAGTCTCTAATTTCTAGGTTGACACGCAACATACACGCAGGAGCAGAGCTTCCTGGTTCTACGCAGTGTTCTGACTGAAACGGGTGCTGAAGCAAGGCCCCTAGGAGTGTTGAAAAGCTTACTACCTTGAAACTAAAGCAGAACAACGATGAAGGCCTCATGGAGCTGCTGCACGCCTCTCGTTTTGCAAGGATAATCAGGGCCTTACTTCGAAGCTTGGGCTCACGTTGACTTTCCTTTTAGGTATAGAGCGGAGCAGGGTGAGCTTCCAACAAGGTACTGGAAACCCAAGGTTTCTCAGGAGAAAACTCATTTTCTTCTCAGAACCATGCCGGCAGTGAGGAAAACCCCGGCAACAACAATGCTTTTCAGGTAGCTTCGAGGCCGCATGAACGGAGCTTTCATAATGGGAAAAGAAGCCTTATGCCATCAGTCTCCAATTTCTAGGTTGACACGCAGCATACACGCAGGACCAGAGCTTACTGTCTCTACGCAGTGTTCTGGTACCGAAACGGTTGCTTAAGCAAAGTCCCTAGGAGTCTTGGAAAGCTTACTACCGTGAAACTAAACAGAACAGCGATGAAGGCCTCATGGAGCTGCTGCACGCCTCCCGTTTTGCCAGGATAATCAGGGCCTTACTTCGAGGCTAGTGCTCACATTGACTTTCACGTTTGGTATAGAGCAGAGCAGGGTGAGCTTCCAACTAGGAACTGGAAGCACAAGGTTTCTTTCGAGAAAACTCATTTTCTTCTATGAACCATGCCGGCTGTAAGTAAAAGCACGGTAACAACAGTGCTTTTCAGGTAGCTTCGGGGCCGCATCAACGGAGCTTTCATAATGGGAAAACTAGCCTTGTGCCATCAGTCTCTAATTTCTAGGTTGACACGCAGCATACACGCAGGAGCAGAGCTTCCTGGTTCTACGCAGTGTTCTGGTACTGAAACGGGTGCTGAAGCAAGGCCCCTAGGAGTGTTGAAAAGCTTACTACCTTGAAACTAAAGCAGAACAACGATGAAGGCCTCATGGATCTGCTGCACGCCTCTCGTTTTGCAAGGATAATCAGGGCCTTACTTCGAAGCTTGGGCTCACGTTGACTTTCATTTTAGGTATAGCGCAGAGCAGGGTGAGCTTCCAACAAGGAACTGGAAATCCCAGGTTTCTTAGGAGAAAACTCATTTTCTTCTCAGAACCATGCCGGCAGTGAGGAAAACCCCGGCAACAACCATGCTTTTCAGGTAGCTTCGAGGCCGCATGAACGGAGCTTTCATAATGGGAAAAGAAGCCTTATGCCATCAGTCTCCAATTTCTAGGTTGACACGCAGCATACACGCAGGACCAGAGCTTACTGTCTCTACGCAGTGTTCTGGTACCGAAACGGTTGCTTAAGCAAAGTCCCTAGGAGTCTTGGAAAGCTTACTACCGTGAAACTAAAGCAGAACAGCGATGAAGGCCTCATGGAGCTGCTGCACGCCTCCCGTTTTGCCAGGATAATCAGGGCCTTACTTCGAGGCTAGTGCTCACATTGACTTTCACGTTTGGTATAGAGCAGAGCAGGGTGAGCTTCCAACTAGGAACTGGAAGCACAAGGTTTCTTTGGAGAAAACTCATTTTCTTCTATGAACCATGCCGGCTGTAAGTAAAAGCACGGTAACAACAGTGCTTTTCAGGTAGCTTCGGGGCCGCATCAACAGAGCTTTCATAATGGGAAAACTAGCCTTGTGCCATCAGTCTCTAATTTCTAGGTTGACACGCAGCATACACGCAGGACCAGAGCTTACTGTCTCTACGCAGTGTTCTGGTACCGAAACGGTTGCTTAAGCAAAGTCCCTAGGAATGTTGGAAAGCTTACTACCGTGAAACTAAAGCAGAACAACGATGAAGGCCTCATGGAGCTGCTGCACGCCTCTCGTTTTGCAAGGATAATCAGGGCCTTACTTCGAAGCTTGGGCTCACGTTGACTTTCATTTTAGGTATAGCGCAGAGCAGGGTGAGCTTCCAACAAGGAACTGGAAATCCCAGGTTTCTTAGGAGAAAACTCATTTTCTTCTCAGAACCATGCCGGCAGTGAGGAAAACCCCGGCAACAACAATGCTTTTCAGGTAGCTTCGAGGCCGCATGAACGGAGCTTTCATAATGGGAAAAGAAGCCTTATGCCATCAGTCTCCAATTTCTAGGTTGACACGCAGCATACACGCAGGACCAGAGCTTACTGTCTCTACGCAGTGTTCTGGTACCGAAACGGTTGCTTAAGCAAAGTCCCTAGGAATGTTGGAAAGCTTACTACCGTGAAACTAAAGCAGAACAGCGATGAAGGCCTCATGGAGCTGCTGCACGCCTCCCGTTTTGCCAGGATAATCAGGGCCTTACTTCGAGGCTAGTGCTCACATTGACTTTCACGTTTGGTATAGAGCAGAGCAGGGTGAGCTTCCAACTAGGAACTGGAAGCACAAGGTTTCTTTCGAGAAAACTCATTTTCTTCTATGAACCATGCCGGCTGTAAGTAAAAGCACGGTAACAACAGTGCTTTTCAGGTAGCTTCGGGGCCGCATCAACGGAGCTTTCATAATGGGAAAACTAGCCTTGTGCCATCAGTCTCTAATTTCTAGGTTGACACGCAGCATACACGCAGGAGCAGAGCTTCCTGGTTCTACGCAGTGTTCTGACTGAAACGGGTGCTGAAGCAAGGCCGCTAGGAGTGTTGAAAAGCTTACTACCTTGAAACTAAAGCAGAACAACGATGAAGGCCTCATGGAGCTGCTGCACGCCTCTCGTTTTGCAAGGATAATCAGGGCCTTACTTCGAAGCTTGGGCTCACGTTGACTTTCCTTTTAGGTATAGAGCGGAGCAGGGTGAGCTTCCAACAAGGTACTGGAAACCCAAGGTTTCTCAGGAGAAAACTCATTTTCTTCTCAGAACCATGCCGGCAGTGAGGAAAACCCCGGCAACAACAATGCTTTTCAGGTAGCTTCGAGGCCGCATGAACGGAGCTTTCATAATGGGAAAAGAAGCCTTATGCCATCAGTCTCCAATTTCTAGGTTGACACGCAGCATACACGCAGGACCAGAGCTTCCTGTCTCTACGCAGTGTTCTGGTACCGAAACGGTTGCTTAAGCAATGTCCCTAGGAATGTTGGAAAGCTTACTACCGTGAAACTAAAGCAGAACAGCGATGAAGGCCTCATGGAGCTGCTGCACGCCTCCCGTTTTGCCAGGATAATCAGGGCCTTACTTCGAGGCTAGTGCTCACATTGACTTTCACGTTTGGTATAGAGCAGAGCAGGGTGAGCTTCCAACTAGGAACTGGAAGCACAAGGTTTCTTTCGAGAAAACTCATTTTCTTCTACGAACCATGCCGGCTGTAAGTAAAAGCACGGTAACAACAGTGCTTTTCAGGTAGCTTCGGTGCCGCATCAATGGAGCTTTCATAATGGGAAAACTAGCCTTGTGCCATCAGTCTCTAATTTCTAGGTTGACACGCAGCATACACGCAGGAGCAGAGCTTCCTGGTTCTACGCAGTGTTCTGGTACTGAAACGGGTGCTGAAGCAAGTCCCCTAGGAGTGTTGAAAAGCTTACTACCTTGAAACTAAAGCAGAACAACGATGAAGGCCTCATGGATCTGCTGCACGCCTCTCGTTTTGCAAGGATAATCAGGGCCTTACTTTGAAGCTTGGGCTCACGTTGACTTTCACTTTAGGTATAGCGCAGAGCAGGGTGAGCTTCCAACAAGGAACTGGAAATCCCAGGTTTCTTAGGAGAAAACTAATTTTCTTCTCAGAACCATGCCGGCAGTGAGGAAAACCCCGGCAACAACCATGCTTTTCAGGTAGCTTCGAGGCCGCATGAACGGAGCTTTCATAATGGGAAAAGAAGCCTTATGCCATCAGTCTCCAATTTCTAGGTTGACACGCAGCATACACGCAGGACCAGAGCTTACTGTCTCTACGCAGTGTTCTGGTACCGAAACGGTTGCTTAAGCAAAGTCCCTAGGAGTCTTGGAAAGCTTACTACCGTGAAACTAAAGCTGAACAGCGATGAAGGCCTCATGGAGCTGCTGCACGCCTCCCGTTTTGCCAGGATAATCAGGGCCTTACTTCGAGGCTAGTGCTCACATTGACTTTCACGTTTGGTATAGAGCAGAGCAGGGTGAGCTTCCAACTAGGAACTGGAAGCACAAGGTTTCTTTCGAGAAAACTCTTTTTCTTCTATGAACCATGCCGGCTGTAAGTAAAAGCACGGTAACAACAGTGCTTTTCAGGTAGCTTCGGGGCCGCATCAACGGAGCTTTCATAATGAGAAAACTAGCCTTGTGCCATCAGTCTCTAATTTCTAGGTTGACACGCAGCATACACGCAGGAGCAGAGCTTCCTGGTTCTACGCAGTGTTCTGACTGAAACGGGTGCTGAAGCAAGGCCCCTAGGAGTGTTGAAAAGCTTACTACCTTGAAACTAAAGCAGAACAACGATGAAGGCCTCATGGAGCTGCTGCACGCCTCTCGTTTTGCAAGGATAATCAGGGCCTTACTTCGAAGCTTGGGCTCACGTTGACTTTCATTTTAGGTATAGAGCGGAGCAGGGTGAGCTTCAAACAAGGTACTGGAAACCCAAGGTTTCTCAGGAGAAAACTCATTTTCTTCTCAGAACCATGCCGGCAGTGAGGAAAACCCCGGCAACAACAATGCTTTTCAGGTAGCTTCGAGGCCGCATGAACGGAGCTTTCATAATGGGAAAAGAAGCCTTATGCCATCAGTCTCCAATTTCTAGGTTGACACGCAGCATACACGCAGGACCAGAGCTTACTGTCTCTACGCAGTGTTCTGGTACCGAAACGGTTGCTTAAGCAAAGTCCCTAGGAATGTTGGAAAGCTTACTACCGTGAAACTAAAGCAGAACAGCGATGAAGGCCTCATGGAGCTGCTGCACGCCTCCCGTTTTGCCAGGATAATCAGGGCCTTACTTCGAGGCTAGTGCTCACATTGACTTTCACGTTTGGTATAGAGCAGAGCAGGGTGAGCTTCCAACTAGGAACTGGAAGCACAAGGTTTCTTTCGAGAAAACTCATTTTCTTCTATGAACCATGCCGGCTGTAAGTAAAAGCACGGTAACAACAGTGCTTTTCAGGTAGCTTCGGGGCCGCATCAACAGAGCTTTCATAATGGGAAAACTAGCCTTGTGCCATCAGTCTCTAATTTCTAGGTTGACACGCAGCATACACGCAGGAGCAGAGCTTCCTGGTTCTACGCAGTGTTCTGGTACTGAAACGGGTGCTGAAGCAAGGCCCCTAGGAGTGTTGAAAAGCTTACTACCTTGAAACTAAAGCAGAACAACGATGAAGGCCTCATGGAGCTGCTGCACGCCTCTCGTTTTGCAAGGATAATCAGGGCCTTACTTCGAAGCTTGGGCTCACGTTGACTTTCACTTTAGGTATAGCGCAGAGCAGGGTGAGCTTCCAACAAGGAACTGGAAACCCAAGGTTTCTCAGGAGAAAACTCATTTTCTTCTCAGAACCATGCCGGCAGTGAGGAAAACCCCGGCAACAACAATGCTTTTCAGGTAGCTTCGAGGCCGCATGAACGGAGCTTTCATAATGGGAAAAGAAGCCTTATGCCATCAGTCTCCAATTTCTAGGTTGACACGCAGCATACACGCAGGACCAGAGCTTCCTGTCTCTACGCAGTGTTCTGGTACCGAAACGGTTGCTTAAGCAATGTCCCTAGGAATGTTGGAAAGCTTACTACCGTGAAACTAAAGCAGAACAGCGATGAAGGCCTCATGGAGCTGCTGCACGCCTCCCGTTTTGCCAGGATAATCAGGGCCTTACTTCGAGGCTAGTGCTCACATTGACTTTCACGTTTGGTATAGAGCAGAGCAGGGTGAGCTTCCAACTAGGAACTGGAAGCACAAGGTTTCTTTCGAGAAAATTCATTTTCCTCTATGAACCATGCCGGCTGTAAGTAAAAGCACGGTAACAACAGTGCTTTTCAGGTAGCTTCGGTGCCGCATCAATGGAGCTTTCATAATGGGAAAACTAGCCTTGTGCCATCAGTCTCTAATTTCTAGGTTGACACGCAGCATACACGCAGGAGCAGAGCTTCCTGGTTCTACGCAGTGTTCTGGTACTGAAACGGGTGCTGAAGCAAGTCCCCTAGGAGTGTTGAAAAGCTTACTACCTTGAAACTAAAGCAGAACAACGATGAAGGCCTCATGGATCTGCTGCACGCCTCTCGTTTTGCAAGGATAATCAGGGCCTTACTTTGAAGCTTGGGCTCACGTTGACTTTCACTTTAGGTATAGCGCAGAGCAGGGTGAGCTTCCAACAAGGAACTGGAAACCCAAGGTTTCTCAGGAGAAAACTCATTTTCTTCTCAGAACCATGCCGGCAGTGAGGAAAACCCCGGCAACAACAATGCTTTTCAGGTAGCTTCGAGGCCGCATGAACGGAGCTTTCATAATGGGAAAAGAAGCCTTATGCCATCAGTCTCCAATTTCTAGGTTGACACGCAGCATACACGCAGGACCAGAGCTTACTGTCTCTACGCAGTGTTCTGGTACCGAAACGGTTGCTTAAGCAAAGTCCCTAGGAGTCTTGGAAAGCTTACTACCGTGAAACTAAACAGAACAACGATGAAGGCCTCATGGAGCTGCTGCACGCCTCCCGTTTTGCCAGGATAATCAGGGCCTTACTTCGAGGCTAGTGCTCACATTGACTTTCACGTTTGGTATAGAGCAGAGCAGGGTGAGCTTCCAACTAGGAACTGGAAGCACAAGGTTTCTTTCGAGAAAACTCATTTTCTTCTATGAACCATGCCGGCTGTAAGTAAAAGCACGGTAACAACAGTGCTTTTCAGGTAGCTTCGGGGCCGCATCAACGGACCTTTCATAATGGGAAAACTAGCCTTGTGCCATCAGTCTCTAATTTCTAGGTTGACACGCAGCATACACGCAGGAGCAGAGCTTCCTGGTTCTACGCAGTGTTCTGGTACTGAAACGGGTGCTGAAGCAAGGCCCCTAGGAGTGTTGAAAAGCTTACTACCTTGAAACTAAAGCAGAACAACGATGAAGGCCTCATGGAGCTGCTGCACGCCTCTCGTTTTGCAAGGATAATCAGGGCCTTACTTCGAAGCTTGGGCTCACGTTGACTTTCATTTTAGGTATAGCGCAGAGCAGGGTGAGCTTCCAACAAGGAACTGGAAATCCCAGGTTTCTTAGGAGAAAACTCATTTTCTTCTCAGAACCATGCCGGCAGTGAGGAAAACCCCGGCAACAACCATGCTTTTCAGGTAGCTTCGAGGCCGCATGAACGGAGCTTTCATAATGGGAAAAGAAGCCTTATGCCATCAGTCTCCAATTTCTAGGTTGACACGCAGCATACACGCAGGACCAGAGCTTACTGTCTCTACGCAGTGTTCTGGTACCGAAACGGTTGCTTAAGCAAAGTCCCTAGGAATGTTGGAAAGCTTACTACCGTGAAACTAAAGCAGAACAGCGATGAAGGCCTCATGGAGCTGCTGCACGCCTCCCGTTTTGCCAGGATAATCAGGGCCTTACTTCGAGGCTAGTGTTCACATTGACTTTCACGTTTGGTATAGAGCAGAGCAGGGTGAGCTTCCAACTAGGAACTGGAAGCACAAGGTTTCTTTGGAGAAAACTCATTTTCTTCTATGAACCATGCCGGCTGTAAGTAAAAGCACGGTAACAACAGTGCTTTTCAGGTAGCTTCGGGGCCGCATCAACGGAGCTTTCATAATGGGAAAACTAGCCTTGTGCCATCAGTCTCTAATTTCTAGGTTGACACGCAGCATACACGCAGGAGCAGAGCTTCCTGGTTCTACGCAGTGTTCTGACTGAAACGGGTGCTGAAGCAAGGCCCCTAGGAGTGTTGAAAAGCTTACTACCTTGAAACTAAAGCAGAACAACGATGAAGGCCTCATGGAGCTGCTGCACGCCTCTCGTTTTGCAAGGATAATCAGGGCCTTACTTCGAAGCTTGGACTCACGTTGACTTTCATTTTAGGTATAGATCAGAGCAGGGTGAGCTTCCAACAAGGAACGGGAAACCCAAGGTTTCTTAGGAGAAAACTCATTTTCTTCTGAGAACCATGCCGGCAGTGAGGAAAACCCCGGCAACAACAATGCTTTTCAGGTAGCTTGGAGGCCGCATGAACGGAGCTTTCATAATGGGAAAAGAAGCCTTATGCCATCAGTCTCCAATTTCTAGGTTGACACGCAGCATACACGCAGGACCAGAGCTTACTGTCTCTACGCAGTGTTCTGGTACCGAAACGGTTGCTTAAGCAAAGTCCCTAGGAATGTTGGAAAGCTTACAACCGTGAAACTAAAGCAGAACAGCGATGAAGGCCTCATGGAGCTGCTGCACGCACGCCTCCCGTTTTGCCAGGATAATCAGGGCCTTACTTCGAGGCTAGTGCTCACATTGACTTTCACGTTTGTTATAGAGCAGAGCAGGGTGAGCTTCCAAGAAGGAACTGGAAACCCAAGGTTTCTCAGGAGAAAACTCATTTTCTTCTCAGAACCATGCCGGCAGTGAGGAAAACCCCGGCAACAACCATGCTTTTCAGGTAGCTTCGAGGCCGCATGAACGGAGCTTTCATAATGGGAAAAGAAGCTTTATGCCATCAGTCTCCAATTTCTAGGTTGACACGCAGCATACACGCAGGAACAGAGCTTCCTGGTTCTACGCAGTGTTCTCGTACTGAAACGGGTGCTGAAGCAAGGCCCCTAGGAGTGTTGAAAAGCTTACTACCTTGAAACTAAAGCAGAACAACGATGAAGGCCTCATGGAGCTGCTGCACGCCTCTCGTTTTGCAAGGATAATCAGGGCCTTACTTTGAAGCTTGGGCTTACGTTGACTTTCACTTTAGGTATAGCGCAGAGCAGGGTGAGCTTCCAACAAGGAACTGGAAACCCAAGGTTTCTCAGGAGAAAACTCATTTTCTTCTCAGAACCATGCCGGCAGTGAGGAAAACCCCGGCAACAACAATGCTTTTCAGGTAGCTTCGAGGCCGCATGAACGGAGCTTTCATAATGGGAAAAGAAGCCTTATGCCATCAGTCTCCAATTTCTAGGTTGACACGCAGCATACACGCAGGACCAGAGCTTACTGTCTCTACGCAGTGTTCTGGTACCGAAACGGTTGCTTAAGCAAAGTCCCTAGGAATGTTGGAAAGCTTACTACCGTGAAACTAAAGCAGAACAGCGATGAAGGCCTCATGGAGCTGCTGCACGCCTCCCGTTTTGCCAGGATAATCAGGGCCTTACTTCGAGGCTAGTGCTCACATTGACTTTCACGTTTGGTATAGAGCAGAGCAGGGTGAGCTTCCAACTAGGAACTGGAAGCACAAGGTTTCTTTCGAGAAAACTCATTTTCTTCTATGAACCATGCCGGCTGTAAGTAAAAGCACGGTAACAACAGTGCTTTTCAGGTAGCTTCGGGGCCGCATCAACGGAGCTTTCATAATGGGAAAACTAGCCTTGTGCCATCAGTCTCTAATTTCTAGGTTGACACGCAGCATACACGCAGGAGCAGAGCTTCCTGGTTCTACGCAGTGTTCTGGTACTGAAACGGGTGCTGAAGCAAGGCCGCTAGGAGTGTTGAAAAGCTTACTACCTTGAAACTAAAGCAGAACAACGATGAAGGCCTCATGGAGCTGCTGCACGCCTCTCGTTTTGCAAGGATAATCAGGGCCTTACTTCGAAGCTTGGGCTCACGTTGACTTTCCTTTTAGGTATAGAGCGGAGCAGGGTGAGCTTCCAACAAGGTACTGGAAACCCAAGGTTTCTCAGGAGAAAACTCATTTTCTTCTCAGAACCATGCCGGCAGTGAGGAAAACCCCGGCAACAACAATGCTTTTCAGGTAGCTTCGAGGCCGCATGAACGGAGCTTTCATAATGGGAAAAGAAGCCTTATGCCATCAGTCTCCAATTTCTAGGTTGACACGCAGCATACACGCAGGACCAGAGCTTCCTGTGTCTACGCAGTGTTCTGGTACCGAAACGGTTGCTTAAGCAATGTCCCTAGGAATGTTGGAAAGCTTACTACCGTGAAACTAAAGCAGAACAGCGATGAAGGCCTCATGGAGCTGCTGCACGCCTCCCGTTTTGCCAGGATAATCAGGGCCTTACTTCGAGGCTAGTGCTCACATTGACTTTCACGTTTGGTATAGAGCAGAGCAGGGTGAGCTTCCAACTAGGAACTGGAAGCACAAGGTTTCTTTCGAGAAAACTCATTTTCTTCTACGAACCATGCCGGCTGTAAGTAAAAGCACGGTAACAACAGTGCTTTTCAGGTAGCTTCGGGGCCGCATCAATGGAGCTTTCATAATGGGAAAACTAGCCTTGTGCCATCAGTCTCTAATTTCTAGGTTGACACGCAGCATACACGCAGGAGCAGAGCTTCCTGGTTCTACGCAGTGTTCTGGTACTGAAACGGGTGCTGAAGCAAGTCCCCTAGGAGTGTTGAAAAGCTTACTACCTTGAAACTAAAGCAGAACAACGATGAAGGCCTCATGGATCTGCTGCACGCCTCTCGTTTTGCAAGGATAATCAGGGCCTTACTTTGAAGCTTGGGCTCACGTTGACTTTCACTTTAGGTATAGCGCAGAGCAGGGTGAGCTTCCAACAAGGAACTGGAAATCCCAGGTTTCTTAGGAGAAAACTAATTTTCTTCTCAGAACCATGCCGGCAGTGAGGAAAACCCCGGCAACAACCATGCTTTTCAGGTAGCTTCGAGGCCGCATGAACGGAGCTTTCATAATGGGAAAAGAAGCCTTATGCCATCAGTCTCCAATTTCTAGGTTGACACGCAGCATACACGCAGGACCAGAGCTTACTGTCTCTACGCAGTGTTCTGGTACCGAAACAGTTGCTTAAGCAAAGTCCCTAGGAGTCTTGGAAAGCTTACTACCGTGAAACTAAAGCTGAACAGCGATGAAGGCCTCATGGAGCTGCTGCACGCCTCCCGTTTTGCCAGGATAATCAGGGCCTTACTTCGAGGCTAGTGCTCACATTGACTTTCACGTTTGGTATAGAGCAGAGCAGGGTGAGCTTCCAACTAGGAACTGGAAGCACAAGGTTTCTTTCGAGAAAACTCATTTTCTTCTATGAACCATGCCGGCTGTAAGTAAAAGCACGGTAACAACAGTGCTTTTCAGGTAGCTTCGGGGCCGCATCAACGGAGCTTTCATAATGAGAAAACTAGCCTTGTGCCATCAGTCTCTAATTTCTAGGTTGACACGCAGCATACACGCAGGAGCAGAGCTTCCTGGTTCTACGCAGTGTTCTGACTGAAACGGGTGCTGAAGCAAGGCCCCTAGGACTGTTGAAAAGCTTACTACCTTGAAACTAAAGCAGAACAACGATGAAGGCCTCATGGAGCTGCTGCACGCCTCTCGTTTTGCAAGGATAATCAGGGCCTTACTTCGAAGCTTGGGCTCACGTTGACTTTCATTTTAGGTATAGAGCGGAGCAGGGTGAGCTTCAAACAAGGTACTGGAAACCCAAGGTTTCTCAGGAGAAAACTCATTTTCTTCTCAGAACCATGCCGGCAGTGAGGAAAACCCCGGCAACAACAATGCTTTTCAGGTAGCTTCGAGGCCGCATGAACGGAGCTTTCATAATGGGAAAAGAAGCCTTATGCCATCAGTCTCCAATTTCTAGGTTGACACGCAGCATACACGCAGGACCAGAGCTTACTGTCTCTACGCAGTGTTCTGGTACCGAAACGGTTGCTTAAGCAAAGTCCCTAGGAATGTTGGAAAGCTTACTACCGTGAAACTAAAGCAGAACAGCGATGAAGGCCTCATGGAGCTGCTGCACGCCTCCCGTTTTGCCAGGATAATCAGGGCCTTACTTCGAGGCTAGTGCTCACATTGACTTTCACGTTTGGTATAGAGCAGAGCAGGGTGAGCTTCCAACTAGGAACTGGAAGCACAAGGTTTCTTTCGAGAAAACTCATTTTCTTCTATGAACCATGCCGGCTGTAAGTAAAAGCACGGTAACAACAGTGCTTTTCAGGTAGCTTCGGGGCCGCATCAACAGAGCTTTCATAATGGGAAAACTAGCCTTGTGCCATCAGTCTCTAATTTCTAGGTTGACACGCAGCATACACGCAGGAGCAGAGCTTCCTGGTTCTACGCAGTGTTCTGGTACTGAAACGGGTGCTGAAGCAAGGCCCCTAGGAGTGTTGAAAAGCTTACTACCTTGAAACTAAAGCAGAACAACGATGAAGGCCTCATGGAGCTGCTGCACGCCTCTCGTTTTGCAAGGATAATCAGGGCCTTACTTCGAAGCTTGGGCTCACGTTGACTTTCACTTTAGGTATAGCGCAGAGCAGGGTGAGCTTCCAACAAGGAACTGGAAACCCAAGGTTTCTCAGGAGAAAACTCATTTTCTTCTCAGAACCATGCCGGCAGTGAGGAAAACCCCGGCAACAACAATGCTTTTCAGGTAGCTTCGAGGCCGCATGAACGGAGCTTTCATAATGGGAAAAGAAGCCTTATGCCATCAGTCTCCAATTTCTAGGTTGACACGCAGCATACACGCAGGACCAGAGCTTCCTGTCTCTACGCAGTGTTCTGGTACCGAAACGGTTGCTTAAGCAATGTCCCTAGGAATGTTGGAAAGCTTACTACCGTGAAACTAAAGCAGAACAGCGATGAAGGCCTCATGGAGCTGCTGCACGCCTCCCGTTTTGCCAGGATAATCAGGGCCTTACTTCGAGGCTAGTGCTCACATTGACTTTCACGTTTGGTATAGAGCAGAGCAGGGTGAGCTTCCAACTAGGAACTGGAAGCACAAGGTTTCTTTCGAGAAAATTCATTTTCCTCTATGAACCATGCCGGCTGTAAGTAAAAGCACGGTAACAACAGTGCTTTTCAGGTAGCTTCGGTGCCGCATCAATGGAGCTTTCATAATGGGAAAACTAGCCTTGTGCCATCAGTCTCTAATTTCTAGGTTGACACGCAGCATACACGCAGGAGCAGAGCTTCCTGGTTCTACGCAGTGTTCTGGTACTGAAACGGGTGCTGAAGCAAGTCCCCTAGGAGTGTTGAAAAGCTTACTACCTTGAAACTAAAGCAGAACAACGATGAAGGCCTCATGGATCTGCTGCACGCCTCTCGTTTTGCAAGGATAATCAGGGCCTTACTTTGAAGCTTGGGCTCACGTTGACTTTCACTTTAGGTATAGCGCAGAGCAGGGTGAGCTTCCAACAAGGAACTGGAAACCCAAGGTTTCTCAGGAGAAAACTCATTTTCTTCTCAGAACCATGCCGGCAGTGAGGAAAACCCCGGCAACAACAATGCTTTTCAGGTAGCTTCGAGGCCGCATGAACGGAGCTTTCATAATGGGAAAAGAAGCCTTATGCCATCAGTCTCCAATTTCTAGGTTGACACGCAGCATACACGCAGGACCAGAGCTTACTGTCTCTACGCAGTGTTCTGGTACCGAAACGGTTGCTTAAGCAAAGTCCCTAGGAGTCTTGGAAAGCTTACTACCGTGAAACTAAACAGAACAACGATGAAGGCCTCATGGAGCTGCTGCACGCCTCCCGTTTTGCCAGGATAATCAGGGCCTTACTTCGAGGCTAGTGCTCACATTGACTTTCACGTTTGGTATAGAGCAGAGCAGGGTGAGCTTCCAACTAGGAACTGGAAGCACAAGGTTTCTTTCGAGAAAACTCATTTTCTTCTATGAACCATGCCGGCTGTAAGTAAAAGCACGGTAACAACAGTGCTTTTCAGGTAGCTTCGGGGCCGCATCAACGGACCTTTCATAATGGGAAAACTAGCCTTGTGCCATCAGTCTCTAATTTCTAGGTTGACACGCAGCATACACGCAGGAGCAGAGCTTCCTGGTTCTACGCAGTGTTCTGGTACTGAAACGGGTGCTGAAGCAAGGCCCCTAGGAGTGTTGAAAAGCTTACTACCTTGAAACTAAAGCAGAACAACGATGAAGGCCTCATGGAGCTGCTGCACGCCTCTCGTTTTGCAAGGATAATCAGGGCCTTACTTCGAAGCTTGGGCTCACGTTGACTTTCATTTTAGGTATAGCGCAGAGCAGGGTGAGCTTCCAACAAGGAACTGGAAATCCCAGGTTTCTTAGGAGAAAACTCATTTTCTTCTCAGAACCATGCCGGCAGTGAGGAAAACCCCGGCAACAACCATGCTTTTCAGGTAGCTTCGAGGCCGCATGAACGGAGCTTTCATAATGGGAAAAGAAGCCTTATGCCATCAGTCTCCAATTTCTAGGTTGACACGCAGCATACACGCAGGACCAGAGCTTACTGTCTCTACGCAGTGTTCTGGTACCGAAACGGTTGCTTAAGCAAAGTCCCTAGGAATGTTGGAAAGCTTACTACCGTGAAACTAAAGCAGAACAGCGATGAAGGCCTCATGGAGCTGCTGCACGCCTCCCGTTTTGCCAGGATAATCAGGGCCTTACTTCGAGGCTAGTGTTCACATTGACTTTCACGTTTGGTATAGAGCAGAGCAGGGTGAGCTTCCAACTAGGAACTGGAAGCACAAGGTTTCTTTGGAGAAAACTCATTTTCTTCTATGAACCATGCCGGCTGTAAGTAAAAGCACGGTAACAACAGTGCTTTTCAGGTAGCTTCGGGGCCGCATCAACGGAGCTTTCATAATGGGAAAACTAGCCTTGTGCCATCAGTCTCTAATTTCTAGGTTGACACGCAGCATACACGCAGGAGCAGAGCTTCCTGGTTCTATGCAGTGTTCTGACTGAAACGGGTGCTGAAGCAAGGCCCCTAGGAGTGTTGAAAAGCTTACTACCTTGAAACTAAAGCAGAACAACGATGAAGGCCTCATGGAGCTGCTGCACGCCTCTCGTTTTGCAAGGATAATCAGGGCCTTACTTCGAAGCTTGGACTCACGTTGACTTTCATTTTAGGTATAGATCAGAGCAGGGTGAGCTTCCAACAAGGAACGGGAAACCCAAGGTTTCTTAGGAGAAAACTCATTTTCTTCTCAGAACCATGCCGGCAGTGAGGAAAACCCCGGCAACAACAATGCTTTTCAGGTAGCTTGGAGGCCGCATGAACGGAGCTTTCATAATGGGAAAAGAAGCCTTATGCCATCAGTCTCCAATTTCTAGGTTGACACGCAGCATACACGCAGGACCAGAGCTTACTGTCTCTACGCAGTGTTCTGGTACCGAAACGGTTGCTTAAGCAAAGTCCCTAGGAATGTTGGAAAGCTTACAACCGTGAAACTAAAGCAGAACAGCGATGAAGGCCTCATGGAGCTGCTGCACGCACGCCTCCCGTTTTGCCAGGATAATCAGGGCCTTACTTCGAGGCTAGTGCTCACATTGACTTTCACGTTTGTTATAGAGCAGAGCAGGGTGAGCTTCCAACAAGGAACTGGAAACCCAAGGTTTCTCAGGAGAAAACTCATTTTCTTCTCAGAACCATGCCGGCAGTGAGGAAAACCCCGGCAACAACCATGCTTTTCAGGTAGCTTCGAGGCCGCATGAACGGAGCTTTCATAATGGGAAAAGAAGCTTTATGCCATCAGTCTCCAATTTCTAGGTTGACACGCAGCATACACGCAGGACCAGAGCTTCCTGGTTCTACGCAGTGTTCTCGTACTGAAACGGGTGCTGAAGCAAGGCCCCTAGGAGTGTTGAAAAGCTTACTACCTTGAAACTAAAGCAGAACAACGATGAAGGCCTCATGGAGCTGCTGCACGCCTCTCGTTTTGCAAGGATAATCAGGGCCTTACTTTGAAGCTTGGGCTTACGTTGACTTTCACTTTAGGTATAGCGCAGAGCAGGGTGAGCTTCCAACAAGGAACTGGAAACCCAAGGTTTCTCAGGAGAAAACTCATTTTCTTCTCAGAACCATGCCGGCAGTGAGGAAAACCCCGGCAACAACAATGCTTTTCAGGTAGCTTCGAGGCCGCATGAACGGAGCTTTCATAATGGGAAAAGAAGCCTTATGCCATCAGTCTCCAATTTCTAGGTTGACACGCAGCATACACGCAGGACCAGAGCTTACTGTCTCTACGCAGTGTTCTGGTACCGAAACGGTTGCTTAAGCAAAGTCCCTAGGAATGTTGGAAAGCTTACTACCGTGAAACTAAAGCAGAACAGCGATGAAGGCCTCATGGAGCTGCTGCACGCCTCCCGTTTTGCCAGGATAATCAGGGCCTTACTTCGAGGCTAGTGCTCACATTGACTTTCACGTTTGGTATAGAGCAGAGCAGGGTGAGCTTCCAACTAGGAACTGGAAGCACAAGGTTTCTTTCGAGAAAATTCATTTTCTTCTATGAACCATGCCGGCTGTAAGTAAAAGCACGGTAACAACAGTGCTTTTCAGGTAGCTTCGGGGCCGCATCAACGGAGCTTTCATAATGGGAAAACTAGCCTTGTGCCATCAGTCTCTAATTTCTAGGTTGACACGCAGCATACACGCAGGAGCAGAGCTTCCTGGTTCTACGCAGTGTTCTGGTACTGAAACGGGTGCTGAAGCAAGGCCCCTAGGAGTGTTGAAAAGCTTACTACCTTGAAACTAAAGCAGAACAACGATGAAGGCCTCATGGAGCTGCTGCACGCCTCTCGTTTTGCAAGGATAATCAGGGCCTTACTTCGAAGCTTGGGCTCACGTTGACTTTCATTTTAGGTATAGCGCAGAGCAGGGTGAGCTTCCAACAAGGAACTGGAAATCCCAGGTTTCTTAGGAGAAAACTCATTTTCTTCTCAGAACCATGCCGGCAGTGAGGAAAACCCCGGCAACAACAATGCTTTTCAGGTAGCTTCGAGGCCGCATGAACGGAGCTTTCATAATGGGAAAAGAAGCCTTATGCCATCAGTCTCCAATTTCTAGGTTGACACGCAGCATACACGCAGGACCAGAGCTTACTGTCTCTACGCAGTGTTCTGGTACCGAAACGGTTGCTTAAGCAAAGTCCCTAGGAGTCTTGGAAAGCTTACTACCGTGAAACTAAAGCAGAACAGCGATGAAGGCCTCATGGAGCTGCTGCACGCCACCTGTTTTGCCAGGATAATCAGGGCCTTACTTCAAGGCTAGTGCTCACATTGACTTTCACGTTTGGTATAGAGCAGAGCAGGGTGAGCTTCCAACTAGGAACTGGAAGCACAAGGTTTCTTTGGAGAAAACTCATTTCTTCTATGTGCCATGCCGGCTGTAAGTAAAAGCACGGTAACAACACTGCTTTTCAGGTAGCTTCGGGGCCGCATGAATGGAGCTTTCAAAATGGGAAAACAAGCCTTGTGCCATCAGTCTCTAATTTCTAGGTTGACACGCAGCATACACGCAGGAGAAGAGCTTTCTGGTTCTACGCAGTGTTCTGACTGAAACGGGTGCTGAAGCAAGGCCCCTAGGAGTGTTGAAAAGCTTACTACCTTGAAACTAAAGCAGAACAACGATGAAGGCCTCATGGATCTGCTGCACGCCTCTCGTTTTGCAAGGATAATCAGGGCCTTACTTCGAAGCTTGGGCTCACGTTGACTTTCATTTTAGGTATAGCGCAGAGCAGGGTGAGCTTCCAACAAGGAACTGGAAATCCCAGGTTTCTTAGGAGAAAACTCATTTTCTTCTCAGAACCGTGCCGGCAGTGAGGAAAACCCCGGCAACAACAATGCTTTTCAGGTAGCTTCGAGGCCGCATGAACGGAGCTTTCATAATGGGAAAAGAAGCCTTATGCCATCAGTCTCCAATTTCTAGGTTGACACGCAGCATACACGCAGGACCAGAGCTTACTGTCTCTACGCAGTGTTCTGGTACCGAAACGGTTGCTTAAGCAAAGTCCCTAGGAGTCTTGGAAAGCTTACTACCGTGAAACTAAAGCAGAACAGCGATGAAGGCCTCATGGAGCTGCTGCACGCCACCTGTTTTGCCAGGATAATCAGGGCCTTACTTCAAGGCTAGTGCTCACATTGACTTTCACGTTTGGTATAGAGCAGAGCAGGGTGAGCTTCCAACTAGGAACTGGAAGCACAAGGTTTCTTTCGAGAAAACTCATTTCTTCTATGTGCCATGCCGGCTGTAAGTAAAAGCACGGTAACAACAGTGCTTTTCAGGTAGCTTCGGGGCCGCATGAATGGAGCTTTCAAAATGGGAAAACAAGCCTTGTGCCATCAGTCTCTAATTTCTAGGTTGACACGCAGCATACACGCAGGAGCAGAGCTTCCTGGTTCTACGCAGTGTTCTGACTGAAACGGGTGCTGAAGCAAGGCCCCTAGGAGTGTTGAAAAGCTTACTACCTTGAAACTAAAGCAGAACAACGATGAAGGCCTCATGGATCTGCTGCACGCCTCTCGTTTTGCAAGGATAATCAGGGCCTTACTTCGAAGCTTCGGCTCACGTTGACTTTCATTTTAGGTATAGATCAGAGCAGGGTGAGCTTCCAACAAGGAACGGGAAACCCAAGGTTTCTTAGGAGAAAACTCATTTTCTTCTCAGAACCATGCCGGCAGTGAGGAAAACCCCGGCAACCACAATGCTTTTCAGGTAGCTTGGAGGCCGCATGAACGGAGCTTTCATAATGGGAAAAGAAGCCTTATGCCATCAGTCTCCAATTTCTAGGTTGACACGCAGCATACACGCAGGACCAGAGCTTACTGTCTCTACGCAGTGTTCTGGTACCGAAACGGTTGCTTAAGCAAAGTCCCTAGGAATGTTGGAAAGCTTACAACCGTGAAACTAAAGCAGAAGAGCGATGAAGGCCTCATGGAGCTGCTGCACGCCTCCCGTTTTGCCAGGATAATCAGGGCCTTACTTCGAGGCTAGTGCTCACATTGACTTTCACGTTTGTTATAGAGCAGAGCAGGGTGAGCTTCCAACAAGGAACTGGAAACCCAAGGTTTCTCAGGAGAAAACTCATTTTCTTCTCAGAACCATGCCGGCAGTGAGGAAAACCCCGGCAACAACCATGCTTTTCAGGTAGCTTCGAGGCCGCATGAACGGAGCTTTCATAATGGGAAAAGAAGCTTTATGCCATCAGTCTCCAATTTCTAGGTTGACACGCAGCATACACGCAGGACCAGAGCTTCCTGGTTCTACGCAGTGTTCTCGTACTGAAACGGGTGCTGAAGCAAGGCCCCTAGGAGTGTTGAAAAGCTTACTACCTTGAAACTAAAGCAGAACAACGATGAAGGCCTCATGGAGCTGCTGCAGGCCTCCCGTTTTGCCAGGATAATCAGGGCCTTACTTCGAGGCTAGTGCTCACATTGACTTTCACGTTTGGTATAGAGCAGAGCAGGGTGAGCTTCCAACTAGGAACTGGAAGCACAAGGTTTCTTTCGAGAAAACTCATTTTCTTCTATGAACCATGCCGGCTGTAAGTAAAAGCACGGTAACAACAGTGCTTTTCAGGTAGCTTCGGGGCCGCATCAACGGAGCTTTCATAATGGGAAAACTAGCCTTGTGCCATCAGTCTCTAATTTCTAGGTTGACACGCAGCATACACGCAGGAGCAGAGCTTCCTGGTTCTACGCAGTGTTCTGGTACTGAAACGGGTGCTAAAGCAAGTCCCCTAGGAGTGTTGAAAAGCTTACTACCTTGAAACTAAAGCAGAACAATGATGAAGACCTCATGGATCTGCTGCACGCCTCTCGGTTTGCAAGGATAATCAGGTTCTTACTTTGAAGCTTGGGCTCACGTTGACTTTCACTTTAGGTATAGCGCAGAGCAGGGTGAGCTTCCAACAAGGAACTGGAAACCCAAGGTTTCGTAGGAGAAAACTCATTTTCTTCTCAGAACCATGCCGGCAGTGAGGAAAACCCCGGCAACAACAATGCTTTTCAGGTAGCTTCGAGGCCGCATGAACGGAGCTTTCATAATGGGAAAAGAAGCCTTATGCCATCAATCTCCAATTTCTAGGTTGACACGCAGCATACACGCAGGACCAGAGCTTACTGTCTCTACGCAGTGTTCTGGTACCGAAACGGTTGCTTAAGCAAAGTCCCTAGGAATGTTGGAAAGCTTACTACCGTGAAACTAAAGCAGAAGAGCGATGAAGGCCTCATGGAGCTGCTGCACGCCTCCCGTTTTGCCAGGATAATCAGGGCCTTACTTCGAGGCTAGTGCTCACATTGACTTTCACGTTTGGTATAGAGCAGAGCAGGGTGAGCTTCCAACTAGGAACTGGAAGCACAAGGTTTCTTTCGAGAAAACTCATTTTCTTCTATGAACCATGCCGGCTGTAAGTAAAAGCACGGTAACAACAGTGCTTTTCAGGTAGCTTCGGGGCCGCATCAACGGAGCTTTCATAATGGGAAAACTAGCCTTGTGCCATCAGTCTCTAATTTCTAGGTTGACACGCAGCATACACGCAGGAGCAGAGCTTCCTGGTTCTACGCAGTGTTCTGACTGAAACGGGTGCTGAAGCAAGGCCCCTAGGAGTGTTGAAAAGCTTACTACCTTGAAACTAAAGCAGAACAACGATGAAGGCCTCATGGATCTGCTGCACGCCTCTCGTTTTGCAAGGATAATCAGGGTCTTACTTCGAAGCTTGGGCTCACGTTGACTTTCACTTTAGGTATAGCGCAGAGCAGGGTGAGCTTCCAACAAGGAACTGGAAACCCAAGGTTTCTTAGGAGAAAATTCATTTTCTTCTCAGAACCATGCCGGCAGTGAGGAAAACCCCGGCAACAACAATGCTTTTCAGGTAGCTTCGAGGCCGCATGAACGGAGCTTTCATAATGGGAAAAGAAGCCTTATGCCATCAGTCTCCAATTTCTAGGTTGACACGCAGCATACACGCAGGACCAGAGCTTACTGTCTCTACGCAGTGTTCTGGTACCGAAACGGTTGCTTAAGCAAAGTCCCTAGGAATGTTGGAAAGCTTACTACCGTGAAACTAAAGCAGAACAGCGATGAAGGCCTCATGGAGCTGCTGCACGCCTCCCGTTTTGCCAGGATAATCAGGGCCTTACTTCGAGGCTAGTGCTCACATTGACTTTCACGTTTGGTATAGAGCAGAGCAGGGTGAGCTTCCAACTAGGAACTGGAAGCACAAGGTTTCTTTCGAGAAAACTCATTTTCTTCTATGAACCATGCCGGCTGTAAGTAAAAGCACGGTAACAACAGTGCTTTTCAGGTAGCTTCGGGGCCGCATCAACGGAGCTTTCATAATGGGAAAACTAGCCTTGTGCCATCAGTCTCTAATTTCTAGGTTGACACGCAGCATACACGCAGGAGCAGAGCTTCCTGGTTCTACGCAGTGTTCTGACTGAAACGGGTGCTGAAGCAAGGCCCCTAGGAGTGTTGAAAAGCTTACTACCTTGAAACTAAAGCAGAACAACGATGAAGGCCTCATGGAGCTGCTGCACGCCTCTCGTTTTGCAAGGATAATCAGGGCCTTACTTCGAAGCTTGGGCTCACGTTGACTTTCATTTTAGGTATAGAGCGGAGCAGGGTGAGCTTCCAACAAGGTACTGGAAACCCAAGGTTTCTCAGGAGAAAACTCATTTTCTTCTCAGAACCATGCCGGCAGTGAGGAAAACCCCGGCAACAAGCATGCTTTTCAGGTAGCTTCGAGGCCGCATGAACGGAGCTTTCATAATGGGAAAAGAAGCTTTATGCCATCAGTCTCCAATTTCTAGGTTGACACGCAGCATACACGCAGGAGCAGAGCTTCCTGGTTCTACGCAGTGTTCTGGTACTGAAACGGGTGCTGAAGCAAGGCCCCTAGGAGTGTTGAAAAGCTTACTACCGTGAAACTAAAGCAGAACAACGATGAAGGCCTCATGGAGCTGCTGCACGCCTCTCGTTTTGCAAGGATAATCAGGGCCTTACTTCGAAGCTTGGGCTCACGTTGACTTTCACTTTAGGTATAGCGCAGAGCAGGGTGAGCTTCCAACAAGGAACTGGAAACCCAAGGTTTCTCAGGAGAAAACTCATTTTCTTCTCAGAACCATGCCGGCAGTGAGGAAAACCCCGGCAACAACAATGCTTTTCAGGTAGCTTCGAGGCCGCATGAACGGAGCTTTCATAATGGGAAAAGAAGCCTTATGCCATCAGTCTCCAATTTCTAGGTTGACACGCAGCATACACGCAGGACCAGAGCTTACTGTCTCTACGCAGTGTTCTGGTACCGAAACGGTTGCTTAAGCAAAGTCCCTAGGAATGTTGGAAAGCTTACTACCGTGAAACTAAAGCAGAACAGCGATGAAGGCCTCATGGAGCTGCTGCACGCCTCCCGTTTTGCCAGGATAATCAGGGCCTTACTTCGAGGCTAGTGCTCACATTGACTTTCACGTTTGGTATAGAGCAGAGCAGGGTGAGCTTCCAACTAGGAACTGGAAGCACAAGGTTTCTTTCGAGAAAACTCATTTTCTTCTATGAACCATGCCGGCTGTAAGTAAAAGCACGGTAACAACAGTGCTTTTCAGGTAGCTTCGGGGCCGCATCAACGGAGCTTTCATAATGGGAAAACTAGCCTTGTGCCATCAGTCTCTAATTTCTAGGTTGACACGCAGCATACACGCAGGAGCAGAGCTTCCGGGTTCTACGCAGTGTTCTGATACTGAAACGGGTGCTGAAGCAAGGCCCCTAGGAGTGTTGAAAAGCTTACTACCTTGAAACTAAAGCAGAACAACGATGAAGGCCTCATGGATCTGCTGCACGCCTCTCGTTTTGCAAGGATAATCAGGGCCTTACTTCGAAGCTTGGGCTCACGTTGACTTTCACTTTAGGTATAGCGCAGAGCAGGGTGAGCTTCCAACAAGGAACTGGAAACCCAAGGTTTCTTAGGAGAAAATTCATTTTCTTCTCAGAACCATGCCGGCAGTGAGGAAAACCCCGGCAACAACAATGCTTTTCAGGTAGCTTCGAGGCCGCATGAACGGAGCTTTCATAATGGGAAAAGAAGCCTTATGCCATCAGTCTCCAATTTCTAGGTTGACACGCAGCATACACGCAGGACCAGAGCTTACTGTCTCTACGCAGTGTTCTGGTACCGAAACGGTTGCTTAAGCAAAGTCCCTAGGAATGTTGGAAAGCTTACTACCGTGAAACTAAAGCAGAACAGCGATGAAGGCCTCATGGAGCTGCTGCACGCCTCCCGTTTTGCCAGGATAATCAGGGCCTTACTTCGAGGCTAGTGCTCACATTGACTTTCACGTTTGGTATAGAGCAGAGCAGGGTGAGCTTCCAACTAGG
This sequence comes from Eubalaena glacialis, assembly GCF_028564815.1. NCBI lineage: Eukaryota > Metazoa > Chordata > Mammalia > Artiodactyla > Balaenidae > Eubalaena > Eubalaena glacialis. The sequence continues at coordinate 137,711,024 of NC_083721.1, read as the reverse complement.
AACTGGAAGCACAAGGTTTCTTTCGAGAAAACTCATTTTCTTCTATGAACCATGCCGGCTGTAAGTAAAAGCACGGTAACAACAGTGCTTTTCAGGTAGCTTCGGGGCCGCATCAACGGAGCTTTCATAATGGGAAAACTAGCCTTGTGCCATCAGTCTCTAATTTCTAGGTTGACACGCAGCATACACGCAGGAGCAGAGCTTCCTGGTTCTACGCAGTGTTCTGACTGAAACGGGTGCTGAAGCAAGGCCCCTAGGAGTGTTGAAAAGCTTACTACCTTGAAACTAAAGCAGAACAACGATGAAGGCCTCATGGAGCTGCTGCACGCCTCTCGTTTTGCAAGGATAATCAGGGCCTTACTTCGAAGCTTGGGCTCACGTTGACTTTCATTTTAGGTATAGAGCGGAGCAGGGTGAGCTTCCAACAAGGTACTGGAAACCCAAGGTTTCTCAGGAGAAAACTCATTTTCTTCTCAGAACCATGCCGGCTGTGAGGAAAACCCCGGCAACAAGCATGCTTTTCAGGTAGCTTCGAGGCCGCATGAACGGAGCTTTCATAATGGGAAAAGAAGCTTTATGCCGTCAGTCTCCAATTTCTAGGTTGACACGCAGCATACACGCAGGAGCAGAGCTTCCTGGTTCTACGCAGTGTTCTGGTACTGAAACGGGTGCTGAAGCAAGGCCCCTAGGAGTGTTGAAAAGCTTACTACCTTGAAACTAAAGCAGAACAGCGATGAAGGCCTCATGGAGCTGCTGCACGCCTCTCGTTTTGCAAGGATAATCAGGGCCTTACTTCGAAGCTTGGGCTCACGTTGACTTTCACTTTAGGTATAGCGCAGAGCAGGGTGAGCTTCCAACAAGGAACTGGAAACCCAAGGTTTCTCAGGAGAAAACTCATTTTCTTCTCAGAACCATGCCGGCAGTGAGGAAAACCCCGGCAACAACAATGCTTTTCAGGTAGCTTCGAGGCCGCATGAACGGAGCTTTCATAATGGGAAAAGAAGCCTTATGCCATCAGTCTCCAATTTCTAGGTTGACACGCAGCATACACGCAGGACCAGAGCTTACTGTCTCTACGCAGTGTTCTGGTACCGAAACGGTTGCTTAAGCAAAGTCCCTAGGAATGTTGGAAAGCTTACTACCGTAAAACTAAAGCAGAAGAGCGATGAAGGCCTCATGGAGCTGCTGCACGCCTCCCGTTTTGCCAGGATAATCAGGGCCTTACTTCGAGGCTAGTGCTCACATTGACTTTCACGTTTGTTATAGAGCAGAGCAGGGTGAGCTTCCAACAAGGAACTGGAAACCCAAGGTTTCTCAGGAGAAAACTCATTTTCTTCTCAGAACCATGCCGGCAGTGAGGAAAACCCCGGCAACAACCATGCTTTTCAGGTAGCTTCGAGGCCGCATGAACGGAGCTTTCATAATGGGAAAAGAAGCTTTATGCCATCAGTCTCCAATTTCTAGGTTGACACGCAGCATACACGCAGGACCAGAGCTTCCTGGTTCTACGCAGTGTTCTCGTACTGAAACGGGTGCTGAAGCAAGGCCCCTAGGAGTGTTGAAAAGCTTACTACCTTGAAACTAAAGCAGAACAACGATGAAGGCCTCATGGAGCTGCTGCAGGCCTCCCGTTTTGCCAGGATAATCAGGGCCTTACTTCGAGGCTAGTGCTCACATTGACTTTCACGTTTGGTATAGAGCAGAGCAGGGTGAGCTTCCAACTAGGAACTGGAAGCACAAGGTTTCTTTCGAGAAAACTCATTTTCTTCTATGAACCATGCCGGCTGTAAGTAAAAGCACGGTAACAACAGTGCTTTTCAGGTAGCTTCGGGGCCGCATCAACGGAGCTTTCATAATGGGAAAACTAGCCTTGTGCCATCAGTCTCTAATTTCTAGGTTGACACGCAGCATACACGCAGGAGCAGAGCTTCCTGGTTCTACGCAGTGTTCTGGTACTGAAACGGGTGCTAAAGCAAGTCCCCTAGGAGTGTTGAAAAGCTTACTACCTTGAAACTAAAGCAGAACAATGATGAAGACCTCATGGATCTGCTGCACGCCTCTCGGTTTGCAAGGATAATCAGGTTCTTACTTTGAAGCTTGGGCTCACGTTGACTTTCACTTTAGGTATAGCGCAGAGCAGGGTGAGCTTCCAACAAGGAACTGGAAACCCAAGGTTTCGTAGGAGAAAACTCATTTTCTTCTCAGAACCATGCCGGCAGTGAGGAAAACCCCGGCAACAACAATGCTTTTCAGGTAGCTTCGAGGCCGCATGAACGGAGCTTTCATAATGGGAAAAGAAGCCTTATGCCATCAATCTCCAATTTCTAGGTTGACACGCAGCATACACGCAGGACCAGAGCTTACTGTCTCTACGCAGTGTTCTGGTACCGAAACGGTTGCTTAAGCAAAGTCCCTAGGAATGTTGGAAAGCTTACTACCGTGAAACTAAAGCAGAAGAGCGATGAAGGCCTCATGGAGCTGCTGCACGCCTCCCGTTTTGCCAGGATAATCAGGGCCTTACTTCGAGGCTAGTGCTCACATTGACTTTCACGTTTGGTATAGAGCAGAGCAGGGTGAGCTTCCAACTAGGAACTGGAAGCACAAGGTTTCTTTCGAGAAAACTCATTTTCTTCTATGAACCATGCCGGCTGTAAGTAAAAGCACGGTAACAACAGTGCTTTTCAGGTAGCTTCGGGGCCGCATCAACGGAGCTTTCATAATGGGAAAACTAGCCTTGTGCCATCAGTCTCTAATTTCTAGGTTGACACGCAGCATACACGCAGGAGCAGAGCTTCCTGGTTCTACGCAGTGTTCTGACTGAAACGGGTGCTGAAGCAAGGCCCCTAGGAGTGTTGAAAAGCTTACTACCTTGAAACTAAAGCAGAACAACGATGAAGGCCTCATGGATCTGCTGCACGCCTCTCGTTTTGCAAGGATAATCAGGGTCTTACTTCGAAGCTTGGGCTCACGTTGACTTTCACTTTAGGTATAGCGCAGAGCAGGGTGAGCTTCCAACAAGGAACTGGAAACCCAAGGTTTCTTAGGAGAAAATTCATTTTCTTCTCAGAACCATGCCGGCAGTGAGGAAAACCCCGGCAACAACAATGCTTTTCAGGTAGCTTCGAGGCCGCATGAACGGAGCTTTCATAATGGGAAAAGAAGCCTTATGCCATCAGTCTCCAATTTCTAGGTTGACACGCAGCATACACGCAGGACCAGAGCTTACTGTCTCTACGCAGTGTTCTGGTACCGAAACGGTTGCTTAAGCAAAGTCCCTAGGAATGTTGGAAAGCTTACTACCGTGAAACTAAAGCAGAACAGCGATGAAGGCCTCATGGAGCTGCTGCACGCCTCCCGTTTTGCCAGGATAATCAGGGCCTTACTTCGAGGCTAGTGCTCACATTGACTTTCACGTTTGGTATAGAGCAGAGCAGGGTGAGCTTCCAACTAGGAACTGGAAGCACAAGGTTTCTTTCGAGAAAACTCATTTTCTTCTATGAACCATGCCGGCTGTAAGTAAAAGCACGGTAACAACAGTGCTTTTCAGGTAGCTTCGGGGCCGCATCAACGGAGCTTTCATAATGGGAAAACTAGCCTTGTGCCATCAGTCTCTAATTTCTAGGTTGACACGCAGCATACACGCAGGAGCAGAGCTTCCTGGTTCTACGCAGTGTTCTGACTGAAACGGGTGCTGAAGCAAGGCCCCTAGGAGTGTTGAAAAGCTTACTACCTTGAAACTAAAGCAGAACAACGATGAAGGCCTCATGGAGCTGCTGCACGCCTCTCGTTTTGCAAGGATAATCAGGGCCTTACTTCGAAGCTTGGGCTCACGTTGACTTTCATTTTAGGTATAGAGCGGAGCAGGGTGAGCTTCCAACAAGGTACTGGAAACCCAAGGTTTCTCAGGAGAAAACTCATTTTCTTCTCAGAACCATGCCGGCAGTGAGGAAAACCCCGGCAACAAGCATGCTTTTCAGGTAGCTTCGAGGCCGCATGAACGGAGCTTTCATAATGGGAAAAGAAGCTTTATGCCATCAGTCTCCAATTTCTAGGTTGACACGCAGCATACACGCAGGAGCAGAGCTTCCTGGTTCTACGCAGTGTTCTGGTACTGAAACGGGTGCTGAAGCAAGGCCCCTAAGAGTGTTGAAAAGCTTACTACCGTGAAACTAAAGCAGAACAACGATGAAGGCCTCATGGAGCTGCTGCACGCCTCTCGTTTTGCAAGGATAATCAGGGCCTTACTTCGAAGCTTGGGCTCACGTTGACTTTCACTTTAGGTATAGCGCAGAGCAGGGTGAGCTTCCAACAAGGAACTGGAAACCCAAGGTTTCTCAGGAGAAAACTCATTTTCTTCTCAGAACCATGCCGGCAGTGAGGAAAACCCCGGCAACAACAATGCTTTTCAGGTAGCTTCGAGGCCGCATGAACGGAGCTTTCATAATGGGAAAAGAAGCCTTATGCCATCAGTCTCCAATTTCTAGGTTGACACGCAGCATACACGCAGGACCAGAGCTTACTGTCTCTACGCAGTGTTCTGGTACCGAAACGGTTGCTTAAGCAAAGTCCCTAGGAATGTTGGAAAGCTTACTACCGTGAAACTAAAGCAGAACAGCGATGAAGGCCTCATGGAGCTGCTGCACGCCTCCCGTTTTGCCAGGATAATCAGGGCCTTACTTCGAGGCTAGTGCTCACATTGACTTTCACGTTTGGTATAGAGCAGAGCAGGGTGAGCTTCCAACTAGGAACTGGAAGCACAAGGTTTCTTTCGAGAAAACTCATTTTCTTCTATGAACCATGCCGGCTGTAAGTAAAAGCACGGTAACAACAGTGCTTTTCAGGTAGCTTCGGGGCCGCATCAACGGAGCTTTCATAATGGGAAAACTAGCCTTGTGCCATCAGTCTCTAATTTCTAGGTTGACACGCAGCATACACGCAGGAGCAGAGCTTCCGGGTTCTACGCAGTGTTCTGATACTGAAACGGGTGCTGAAGCAAGGCCCCTAGGAGTGTTGAAAAGCTTACTACCTTGAAACTAAAGCAGAACAACGATGAAGGCCTCATGGATCTGCTGCACGCCTCTCGTTTTGCAAGGATAATCAGGGCCTTACTTCGAAGCTTGGGCTCACGTTGACTTTCACTTTAGGTATAGCGCAGAGCAGGGTGAGCTTCCAACAAGGAACTGGAAACCCAAGGTTTCTTAGGAGAAAATTCATTTTCTTCTCAGAACCATGCCGGCAGTGAGGAAAACCCCGGCAACAACAATGCTTTTCAGGTAGCTTCGAGGCCGCATGAACGGAGCTTTCATAATGGGAAAAGAAGCCTTATGCCATCAGTCTCCAATTTCTAGGTTGACACGCAGCATACACGCAGGACCAGAGCTTACTGTCTCTACGCAGTGTTCTGGTACCGAAACGGTTGCTTAAGCAAAGTCCCTAGGAATGTTGGAAAGCTTACTACCGTGAAACTAAAGCAGAACAGCGATGAAGGCCTCATGGAGCTGCTGCACGCCTCCCGTTTTGCCAGGATAATCAGGGCCTTACTTCGAGGCTAGTGCTCACATTGACTTTCACGTTTGGTATAGAGCAGAGCAGGGTGAGCTTCCAACTAGGAACTGGAAGCACAAGGTTTCTTTCGAGAAAACTCATTTTCTTCTATGAACCATGCCGGCTGTAAGTAAAAGCACGGTAACAACAGTGCTTTTCAGGTAGCTTCGGGGCCGCATCAACGGAGCTTTCATAATGGGAAAACTAGCCTTGTGCCATCAGTCTCTAATTTCTAGGTTGACACGCAGCATACACGCAGGAGCAGAGCTTCCTGGTTCTACGCAGTGTTCTGACTGAAACGGGTGCTGAAGCAAGGCCCCTAGGAGTGTTGAAAAGCTTACTACCTTGAAACTAAAGCAGAACAACGATGAAGGCCTCATGGAGCTGCTGCACGCCTCTCGTTTTGCAAGGATAATCAGGGCCTTACTTCGAAGCTTGGGCTCACGTTGACTTTCATTTTAGGTATAGAGCGGAGCAGGGTGAGCTTCCAACAAGGTACTGGAAACCCAAGGTTTCTCAGGAGAAAACTCATTTTCTTCTCAGAACCATGCCGGCTGTGAGGAAAACCCCGGCAACAAGCATGCTTTTCAGGTAGCTTCGAGGCCGCATGAACGGAGCTTTCATAATGGGAAAAGAAGCTTTATGCCGTCAGTCTCCAATTTCTAGGTTGACACGCAGCATACACGCAGGAGCAGAGCTTCCTGGTTCTACGCAGTGTTCTGGTACTGAAACGGGTGCTGAAGCAAGGCCCCTAGGAGTGTTGAAAAGCTTACTACCTTGAAACTAAAGCAGAACAGCGATGAAGGCCTCATGGAGCTGCTGCACGCCTCTCGTTTTGCAAGGATAATCAGGGCCTTACTTCGAAGCTTGGGCTCACGTTGACTTTCACTTTAGGTATAGCGCAGAGCAGGGTGAGCTTCCAACAAGGAACTGGAAACCCAAGGTTTCTCAGGAGAAAACTCATTTTCTTCTCAGAACCATGCCGGCAGTGAGGAAAACCCCGGCAACAACAATGCTTTTCAGGTAGCTTCGAGGCCGCATGAACGGAGCTTTCATAATGGGAAAAGAAGCCTTATGCCATCAGTCTCCAATTTCTAGGTTGACACGCAGCATACACGCAGGACCAGAGCTTACTGTCTCTACGCAGTGTTCTGGTACCGAAACGGTTGCTTAAGCAAAGTCCCTAGGAATGTTGGAAAGCTTACTACCGTAAAACTAAAGCAGAAGAGCGATGAAGGCCTCATGGAGCTGCTGCACGCCTCCCGTTTTGCCAGGATAATCAGGGCCTTACTTCGAGGCTAGTGCTCACATTGACTTTCACGTTTGGTATAGAGCAGAGCAGGGTGAGCTTCCAACTAGGAACTGGAAGCACAAGGTTTCTTTCGAGAAAACTCATTTTCTTCTATGAACCATGCCGGCTGTAAGTAAAAGCACGGTAACAACAGTGCTTTTCAGGTAGCTTCGGGGCCGCATCAACGGAGCTTTCATAATGGGAAAACTAGCCTTGTGCCATCAGTCTCTAATTTCTAGGTTGACACGAAGCATACACGCAGGAGCAGAGCTTCCTGGTTCTACGCAGTGTTCTGGTACTGAAACGGGTGCTGAAGCAAGTCCCCTAGGAGTGTTGAAAAGCTTACTACCTTGAAACTAAAGCAGAACAACGATGAAGGCCTCATGGAGCTGCTGCACGCCTCTCGTTTTGCAAGGATAATCAGGGCCTTACTTTGAAGCTTGGGCTCACGTTGACTTTCACTTTAGGTATAGCGCAGAGCAGGGTGAGCTTCCAACAAGGAACTGGAAACCCAAGGTTTCTCAGGAGAAAACTCATTTTCTTCTCAGAACCATGCCGGCAGTGAGGAAAACCCCGGCAACAACAATGCTTTTCAGGTAGCTTCGAGGCCGCATGAACGGAGCTTTCATAATGGGAAAAGAAGCCGTATGCCATCAGTCTCCAATTTCTAGGTTGACACGCTGCATACACGCAGGACCAGAGCTTACTGTCTCTACGCAGTGTTCTGGTACCGAAACGGTTGCTTAAGCAAAGTCCCTAGGAATGTTGGAAAGCTTACTACCGTGAAACTAAAGCAGAACAGCGATGAAGGCCTCATGGAGCTGCTGCACGCCTCCCATTTTGCCAGGATAATCAGGGCCTTACTTCGAGGCTAGTGCTCACATTGACTTTCACGTTTGGTATAGAGCAGAGCAGGGTGAGCTTCCAACTAGGAACTGGAAGCACAAGGTTTCTTTCGAGAAAACTCATTTTCTTCTATGAACCATGCCGGCTGTAAGTAAAAGCACGGTAACAACAGTGCTTTTCAGGTAGCTTCGGGGCCGCATCAACAGAGCTTTCATAATGGGAAAACTAGCCTTGTGCCATCAGTCTCTAATTTCTAGGTTGACACGCAGCATACACGCAGGACCAGAGCTTCCTGGTTCTACGCAGTGTTCTGGTACTGAAACGGGTGCTGAAGCAAGGCCCCTAGGAGTGTTGAAAAGCTTACTACCTTGAAACTAAAGCAGAACAACGATGAAGGCCTCATGGAGCTGCTGCACGCCTCTCGTTTTGCAAGGATAATCAGGGCCTTACTTCGAAGCTTGGGCTCACGTTGACTTTCACTTTAGGTATAGCGCAGAGCAGGGTGAGCTTCCAACAAGGAACTGGAAACCCAAGGTTTCTCAGGAGAAAACTCATTTTCTTCTCAGAACCATGCCGGCAGTGAGGAAAACCCCGGCAACAACAATGCTTTTCAGGTAGCTTGGAGGCCGCATGAACGGAGCTTTCATAATGGGAAAAGAAGCCTTATGCCATCAGTCTCCAATTTCTAGGTTGACACGCAGCATACACGCAGGACCAGAGCTTACTGTCTCTACGCAGTGTTCTGGTACCGAAACGGTTGCTTAAGCAAAGTCCCTAGGAATGTTGGAAAGCTTACTACCGTGAAACTAAAGCAGAACAGCGATGAAGGCCTCATGGAGCTGCTGCACGCCTCCCGTTTTGCCAGGATAATCAGGGCCTTACTTCGAGGCTAGTGCTCACATTGACTTTCACGTTTGGTATAGAGCAGAGCAGGGTGAGCTTCCAACTAGGAACTGGAAGCACAAGGTTTCTTTCGAGAAAACTCATTTTCTTCTATGAACCATGCCGGCTGTAAGTAAAAGCACGGTAACAACAGTGCTTTTCAGGTAGCTTCGGGGCCGCATCAACGGAGCTTTCATAATGGGAAAACTAGCCTTGTGCCATCAGTCTCTAATTTCTAGGTTGACACGCAGCATACACGCAGGAGCAGAGCTTCCTGGTTCTACGCAGTGTTCTGGTACTGAAACGGGTGCTGAAGCAAGTCCCCTAGGAGTGTTGAAAAGCTTACTACCTTGAAACTAAAGCAGAACAACGATGAAGGCCTCATGGAGCTGCTGCACGCCTCTCGTTTTGCAAGGATAATCAGGGCCTTACTTCGAAGCTTGGGCTCACGTTTCCTTTCACTTTAGGTATAGCGCAGAGCAGGGTGAGCTTCCAACAAGGAACTGGAAACCCAAGGTTTCTCAGGAGAAAACTCATTTTCTTCTCAGAACCATGCCGGCAGTGAGGAAAACCCCGGCAACAACAATGCTTTTCAGGTAGCTTCGAGGCCGCATGAACGGAGCTTTCATAATGGGAAAAGAAGCCGTATGCCATCAGTCTCCAATTTCTAGGTTGACACGCTGCATACACGCAGGACCAGAGCTTACTGTCTCTACGCAGTGTTCTGGTACCGAAACGGTTGCTTAAGCAAAGTCCCTAGGAATGTTGGAAAGCTTACTACCGTGAAACTAAAGCAGAACAGCGATGAAGGCCTCATGGAGCTGCTGCACGCCTCCTGTTTTGCCAGGATAATCAGGGCCTTACTTCGAGGCTAGTGCTCACATTGACTTTCACGTTTGGTATAGAGCAGAGCAGGGTGAGCTTCCAACTAGGAACTGGAAGCACAAGGTTTCTTTCGAGAAAACTCATTTTCTTCTATGAACCATGCCGGCTGTAAGTAAAAGCACGGTAACAACAGTGCTTTTCAGGTAGCTTCGGGGCCGCATCAACAGAGCTTTCATAATGGGAAAACTAGCCTTGTGCCATCAGTCTCTAATTTCTAGGTTGACACGCAGCATACACGCAGGAGCAGAGCTTCCTGGTTCTACGCAGTGTTCTGGTACTGAAACGGGTGCTGAAGCAAGGCCCCTAGGAGTGTTGAAAAGCTTACTACCTTGAAACTAAAGCAGAACAACGATGAAGGCCTCATGGAGCTGCTGCACGCCTCTCGTTTTGCAAGGATAATCAGGGCCTTACTTCGAAGCTTGGGCTCACGTTGACTTTCACTTTAGGTATAGCGCAGAGCAGGGTGAGCTTCCAACAAGGAACTGGAAACCCAAGGTTTCTCAGGAGAAAACTCATTTTCTTCTCAGAACCATGCCGGCAGTGAGGAAAACCCCGGCAACAACAATGCTTTTCAGGTAGCTTCGAGGCCGCATGAACGGAGCTTTCATAATGGGAAAAGAAGCCTTATGCCATCAGTCTCCAATTTCTAGGTTGACACGCAGCATACACGCAGGACCAGAGCTTCCTGTCTCTACGCAGTGTTCTGGTACCGAAACGGTTGCTTAAGCAATGTCCCTAGGAATGTTGGAAAGCTTACTACCGTGAAACTAAAGCAGAACAGCGATGAAGGCCTCATGGAGCTGCTGCACGCCTCCCGTTTTGCCAGGATAATCAGGGCCTTACTTCGAGGCTAGTGCTCACATTGACTTTCACGTTTGGTATAGAGCAGAGCAGGGTGAGCTTCCAACTAGGAACTGGAAGCACAAGGTTTCTTTCGAGAAAACTCATTTTCTTCTATGAACCATGCCGGCTGTAAGTAAAAGCACGGTAACAACAGTGCTTTTCAGGTAGCTTCGGGGCCGCATCAACAGAGCTTTCATAATGGGAAAACTAGCCTTGTGCCATCAGTCTCTAATTTCTAGGTTGACACGCAGCATACACGCAGGAGCAGAGCTTCCTGGTTCTACGCAATGTTCTGATACTGAAACGGGTGCTGAAGCAAGGCCCCTAGGAGTGTTGAAAAGCTTACTACCTTGAAACTAAAGCAGAACAACGATGAAGGCCTCATGGAGCTGCTGCACGCCTCTCGTTTTGCAAGGATAATCAGGGCCTTACTTCGAAGCTTGGGCTCACGTTGACTTTCACTTTAGATATAGCGCAGAGCAGGGTGAGCTTCCAACAAGGAACTGGAAACCCAAGGTTTCTTAGGAGAAAACTCATTTTCTTCTCAGAACCATGCCGGCAGTGAGGAAAACCCCGGCAACAACAATGCTTTTCAGGTAGCTTCGAGGCCGCATGAACGGAGCTTTCATAATGGGAAAAGAAGCCTTATGCCATCAGTCTCCAATTTCTAGGTTGACACGCAGCATACACGCAGGACCAGAGCTTACTGTCTCTACGCAGTGTTCTGGTACCGAAACGGTTGCTTAAGCAAAGTCCCTAGGAATGTTGGAAAGCTTACTACCGTGAAACTAAAGCAGAACAGCGATGAAGGCCTCATGGAGCTGCTGCACGCCTCCCGTTTTGCCAGGATAATCAGGGCCTTACTTCGAGGCTAGTGCTCACATTGACTTTCACGTTTGGTATAGAGCAGAGCAGGGTGAGCTTCCAACTAGGAACTGGAAGCACAAGGTTTCTTTCGAGAAAACTCATTTTCTTCTATGAACCATGCCGGCTGTAAGTAAAAGCACGGTAACAACAGTGCTTTTCAGGTAGCTTCGGGGCCGCATCAACGGAGCTTTCATAATGGGAAAACTAGCCTTGTGCCATCAGTCTCTAATTTCTAGGTTGACACGCAGCATACACGCAGGAGCAGAGCTTCCTGGTTCTACGCAGTGTTCTGGTACTGAAACGGGTGCTGAAGCAAGGCCCCTAGGAGTGTTGAAAAGCTTACTACCTTGAAACTAAAGCAGAACAACGATGAAGGCCTCATGGAGCTGCTGCACGCCTCTCGTTTTGCAAGGATAATCAGGGCCTTACTTCGAAGCTTGGGCTCACGTTGACTTTCATTTTAGGTATAGCGCAGAGCAGGGTGAGCTTCCAACAAGGAACTGGAAATCCCAGGTTTCTTAGGAGAAAACTCATTTTCTTTTCAGAACCATGCCGGCAGTGAGGAAAACCCCGGCAACAACCATGCTTTTCAGGTAGCTTCGAGGCCGCATGAACGGAGCTTTCATAATGGGAAAAGAAGCCTTATGCCATCAGTCTCCAATTTCTAGGTTGACACGCAGCATACACGCAGGACCAGAGCTTACTGTCTCTACGCAGTGTTCTGGTACCGAAACGGTTGCTTAAGCAAAGTCCCTAGGAGTCTTGGAAAGCTTACTACCGTGAAACTAAAGCAGAACAGCGATGAAGGCCTCATGGAGCTGCTGCATGCCACCTGTTTTGCCAGGATAATCAGGGCCTTACTTCGAGGCTAGTGCTCACATTGACTTTCACGTTTGGTATAGAGCAGAGCAGGGTGAGCTTCCAACTAGGAACTGGAAGCACAAGGTTTCTTTGGAGAAAACTCATTTCTTCTATGTGCCATGCCGGCTGTAAGTAAAAGCACGGTAACAACAGTGCTTTTCAGGTAGCTTCGGGGACGCATGAATGGAGCTTTCAAAATGGGAAAACAAGCCTTGTGCCATCAGTCTCTAATTTCTAGGTTGACACGCAGCATACACGCAGGAGCAGAGCTTCCTGGTTCTACGCAGTGTTGTGACTGAAACGGGTGCTGAAGCAAGGCCCCTAGGAGTGTTGAAAAGCTTACTACCTTGAAACTAAAGCAGAACAACGATGAAGGCCTCATGGAGCTGCTGCACGCCTCTCGTTTTGCAAGGATAATCAGGGCCTTACTTCGAAGCTTGGCCTCACGTTGACTTTCATTTTAGGTATAGATCAGAGCAGGGTGACTTTCCAACAAGGAACTGGAAACCCAAGGTTTCTTAGGAGAAAACTCATTTTCTTCTCAGAACCATGCCGGCAGTGAGGAAAACCCCGGCAACAACAATGCTTTTCAGGTAGCTTCGAGGCCGCATGAACGGAGCTTTCATAATGGGAAAAGAAGCCTTATGCCATCAGTCTCCAATTTCTAGGTTGACACGCAGCATACACGCAGGACCAGAGCTTACTGTCTCTACGCAGTGTTCTGGTACCGAAACGGTTGCTTAAGCAAAGTCCCTAGGAATGTTGGAAAGCTTACAACCGTGAAACTAAAGCAGAACAGCGATGAAGGCCTCATGGAGCTGCTGCACGCCTCCCGTTTTGCCAGGATAATCAGGGCCTTACTTCGAGGCTAGTGCTCACATTGACTTTCACGTTTGGTATAGAGCAGAGCCGGGTGAGCTTCCAACAAGGAACTGGAAACCCAAGGTTTCTCAGGAGAAAACTCATTTTCTTCTCAGAACCATGCCGGCAGTGAGGAAAACCCCGGCAACAACCATGCTTTTCAGGTAGCTTCGAGGCCGCATGAACGGAGCTTTCATAATGGGAAAAGAAGCTTTATGCCATCAGTCTCCAATTTCTAGGTTGACACGCAGCATACACGCAGGACCAGAGCTTCCTGGTTCTACCCAGTGTTCTGGTACTGAAACGGGTGGTGAAGCAAGGCCCCTAGGAGTGTTGAAAAGCTTACTACCTTGAAACTAAAGCAGAACAACGATGAAGGCCTCATGGAGCTGCTGCACGCCTCTCGTTTTGCAAGGATAATCAGGGCCTTACTTTGAAGCTTGGGCTCACGTTGACTTTCAATTTAGGTATAGCGCAGAGCAGGGTGAGCTTCCAACAAGGAACTGGAAACCCAAGGTTTCTCAGGAGAAAACTCATTTTCTTCTCAGAACCATGCCGGCAGTGAGGAAAACCCCGGCAACAACCATGCTTTTCATGTAGCTTCGAGGCCGCATGAACGGAGCTTTCATAATGGGAAAAGAAGCCTTATGCCATCAGTCTCCAATTTCTAGGTTGACACGCAGCATACACGCAGGACCAGAGCTTACTGTCTCTACGCAGTGTTCTGGTACCGAAACGGTTGCTTAAGCAAAGTCCCTAGGAATGTTGGAAAGCTTACTACCGTGAAACTAAAGCAGAACAGCGATGAAGGCCTCATGGAGCTGCTGCACGCCTCCCGTTTTGCCAGGATAATCAGGGCCTTACTTCGAGGCTAGTGCTCACATTGACTTTCACGTTTGGTATAGAGCAGAGCAGGGTGAGCTTCCAACTAGGAACTGGAAGCACAAGGTTTCTTTCGAGAAAACTCATTTTCTTCTATGAACCATGCCGGCTGTAAGTAAAAGCACGGTAACAACAGTGCTTTTCAGGTAGCTTCGGGGCCGCATCAACGGAGCTTTCATAATGGGAAAACTAGCCTTGTGCCATCAGTCTCTAATTTCTAGGTTGACACGCAGCATACACGCAGGAGCAGAGCTTCCTGGTTCTACGCAGTGTTCTGGTACTGAAACGGGTGCTGAAGCAAGGCCCCTAGGAGTGTTGAAAAGCTTACTACCTTGAAACTAAAGCAGAACAACGATGAAGGCCTCATGGAGCTGCTGCACGCCTCTCGTTTTGCAAGGATAATCAGGGCCTTACTTCGAAGCTTGGGCTCACGTTGACTTTCATTTTAGGTATAGCGCAGAGCAGGGTGAGCTTCCAACAAGGAACTTGAAACCCAAGGTTTCTCAGGAGAAAACTCATTTTCTTCTCAGAACCATGCCGGCAGTGAGGAAAACCCCGGCAACAACAATGCTTTTCAGGTAGCTTCGAGGCCGCATGAACGGAGCTTTCATAATGGGAAAAGAAGCATTATGCCATCAGTCTCCAATTTCTAGGTTGACACGCAGCATACACGCAGGACCAGAGCTTACTGTCTCTACGCAGTGTTCTGGTACCGGAACGGTTGCTTAAGCAAAGTCCCTAGGAATGTTGGAAAGCTTACTACCGTGAAACTAAAGCAGAACAGCGATGAAGCCCTCATGGAGCTGCTGCACGCCTCCCGTTTTGCCAGCATAATCAGGGCCTTACTTCGAGGCTAGTGCTCACATTGACTTTCACGTTTGGTATAGAGCAGAGCAGGGTGAGCTTCCAACTAGGAACTGGAAGCACAAGGTTTCTTTCGAGAAAACTCATTTTCTTCTATGAACCATGCCGGCTGTAAGTAAAAGCACGGTAACAACAGTGCTTTTCAGGTAGCTTCGGGGCCGCATCAACGGAGCTTTCATAATGGGAAAACTAGCCTTGTGCCATCAGTCTCTAATTTCCAGGTTGACACGCAGCATACACGCAGGAGCAGAGCTTCCTGGTTCTACGCAGTGTTCTGGTACTGAAACGGGTGCTGAAGCAAGTCCCCTAGGAGTGTTGAAAAGCTTACTACCTTGAAACTAAAGCAGAACAACGATGAAGGCCTCATGGAGCTGCTGCACGCCTCTCGTTTTGCAAGGATAATCAGGGCCTTACTTTGAAGCTTGGGCTCACGTTGACTTTCACTTTAGGTATAGCGCAGAGCAGGGTGAGCTTCCAACAAGGAACTGGAAACCCAAGGTTTCGTAGGAGAAAACTCATTTTCTTCTCAGAACCATGCCGGCAGTGAGGAAAACCCCGGCAACAACAATGCTTTTCAGGTAGCTTCGAGGCCGCATGAACGGAGCTTTCATAATGGGAAAAGAAGCCTTATGCCATCAGTCTCCAATTTCTAGGTTGACACGCAGCATACACGCAGGACCAGAGCTTACTGTCTCTACGCAGTGTTCTGGTACCGAAACGGTTGCTTAAGCAAAGTCCCTAGGAATGTTGGAAAGCTTACTACCGTGAAACTAAAGCAGAACAGCGATGAAGGCCTCATGGAGCTGCTGCACGCCTCCCGTTTTGCCAGGATAATCAGGGCCTTACTTCGAGGCTAGTGCTCACATTGACTTTCACGTTTGGTATAGAGCAGAGCAGGGTGAGCTTCCAACTAGGAACTGGAAGCACAAGGTTTCTTTCGAGAAAACTCATTTTCTTCTATGAACCATGCCGGCTGTAAGTAAAAGCACGGTAACAACAGTGCTTTTCAGGTAGCTTCGGGGCCGCATCAACGGAGCTTTCATAATGGGAAAACTAGCCTTGTGCCATCAGTCTCTAATTTCTAGGTTGACACGCAGCATACACGCAGGAGCAGAGCTTCCTGGTTCTACGCAGTGTTCTGGTACTGAAACGGGTGCTGAAGCAAGGCCCCTAGGAGTGTTGAAAAGCTTACTACCTTGAAACTAAAGCAGAACAACGATGAAGGCCTCATGGAGCTGCTGCACGCCTCTCGTTTTGCAAGGATAATCAGGGCCTTACTTCGAAGCTTGGGCTCACGTTGACTTTCACTTTAGGTATAGCGCAGAGCAGGGTGAGCTTCCAACAAGGAACTGGAAACCCCAGGTTTCTCAGGAGAAAACTCATTTTCTTCTCAGAACCATGCCGGCCGTGAGGAAAACCCCGGCAACAACAATGCTTTTCAGGTAGCTTCGAGGCCGCATGAACGGAGCTTTCATAATGGGAAAAGAAGCCTTATGCCATCAGTCTCCAATTTCTAGGTTGACACGCAGCATACACGCAGGACCAGAGCTTACTGTCTCTACGCAGTGTTCTGGTACCGAAACGGTTGCTTAAGCAAAGTCCCTAGGAATGTTGGAAAGCTTACTACCGTGAAACTAAAGCAGAACAGCGATGAAGGCCTCATGGAGCTGCTGCACGCCTCCCGTTTTGCCAGGATAATCAGGGCCTTACTTCGAGGCTAGTGCTCACATTGACTTTCACGTTTGGTATAGAGCAGAGCAGGGTGAGCTTCCAACTAGGAACTGGAAGCACAAGGTTTCTTTCGAGAAAACTCATTTTCTTCTATGAACCATGCCGGCTGTAAGTAAAAGCACGGTAACAACAGTGCTTTTCAGGTAGCTTCGGGGCCGCATCAACGGAGCTTTCATAATGGGAAAACTAGCCTTGTGCCATCAGTCTCTAATTTCTAGGTTGACACGCAGCATACACGCAGGAGCAGAGCTTCCTGGTTCTACGCAGTGTTCTGGTACTGAAACGGGTGCTGAAGCAAGGCCCCTAGGAGTGTTGAAAAGCTTACTACCTTGAAACTAAAGCAGAACAACGATGAAGGCCTCATGGAGCTGCTGCACGCCTCTCGTTTTGCAAGGATAATCAGGGCCTTACTTCGAAGCTTGGGCTCACGTTGACTTTCACTTTAGGTATAGCGCAGAGCAGGGTGAGCTTCCAACAAGGAACTGGAAACCCAAGGATTCTCAGGAGAAAACTCATTTTCTTCTCAGAACCATGCCGGCAGTGAGGAAAACCCCGGCAACAACAATGCTTTTCAGGTAGCTTCGAGGCCGCATGAACGGAGCTTTCATAATGGGAAAAGAAGCCTTATGCCATCAGTCTCCAATTTCTAGGTTGACACGCAGCATACACGCAGGACCAGAGCTTACTGTCTCTACGCAGTGTTTTGGTACCGAAACGGTTGCTTAAGCAAAGTCCCTAGGAATGTTGGAAAGCTTACAACCGTGAAACTAAAGCAGAACAGCGATGAAGGCCTCATGGAGCTGCTGCACGCCTCCCGTTTTGCCAGGATAATCAGGGCCTTACTTCGAGGCTAGTGCTCACATTGACTTTCACGTTTGGTATAGAGCAGAGCAGGGTGAGCTTCCAACTAGGAACTGGAAGCACAAGGTTTCTTTCGAGAAAACTCATTTTCTTCTATGAACCATGCCGGCTGTAAGTAAAAGCACGGTAACAACAGTGCTTTTCAGGTAGCTTCGGGGCCGCATCAACGGAGCTTTCATAATGGGAAAACTAGCCTTGTGCCATCAGTCTCTAATTTCTAGGTTGACACGCAGCATACACGCAGGAGCAGAGCTTCCTGGTTCTACGCAGTGTTCTGGTACTGAAACGGGTGCTGAAGCAAGTCCCCTAGGAGTGTTGAAAAGCTTACTACCTTGAAACTAAAGCAGAACAACGATGAAGGCCTCATGGAGCTGCTGCACGCCTCTCGTTTTGCAAGGATAATCAGGGCCTTACTTCGAAGCTTGGGCTCACGTTGACTTTCACTTTAGGTATAGCGCAGAGCAGGGTGAGCTTCCAACAAGGAACTGGAAATCCCAGGTTTCTTAGGAGAAAACTCATTTTCTTCTCAGAACCATGCCGGCAGTGAGGAAAACCCCGGCAACAACCATGCTTTTCAGGTAGCTTCGAGGCCGCATGAACGGAGCTTTCATAATGGGAAAAGAAGCCTTATGCCATCAGTCTCCAATTTCTAGGTTGACACGCAGCATACACGCAGGACCAGAGCTTACTGTCTCTACGCAGTGTTCTGGTACCGAAACGGTTGCTTAAGCAAAGTCCCTAGGAGTCTTGGAAAGCTTACTACCGTGAAACTAAAGCAGAACAGTGATGAAGGCCTCATGGAGCTGCTGCACGCCACCTGTTTTGCCAGGATAATCAGGGCCTTACTTCGAGGCTAGTGCTCACATTGACTTTCACGTTTGGTATAGAGCAGAGCAGGGTGAGCTTCCAACTAGGAACTGGAAGCACAAGGTTTCTTTGGAGAAAACTCATTTCTTCTATGAACCATGCCGGCTGTAAGTAAAAACACGGTAACAACAGTCCTTTTCAGGTAGCTTCGGGGCCGCATGAATGGAGCTTTCAAAATGGGAAAACAAGCCTTGTGCCATCAGTCTCTAATTTCTAGGTTGACACGCAGCATACACGCAGGAGCAGAGCTTCCTGGTTCTACGCAGTGTTCTGACTGAAACGGGTGCTAAAGCAAGGCACCTAGGAGTGTTGAAAAGCTTACTACCTTGAAACTAAAGCAGAACAACGATGAAGGCCTCATGGAGCTGCTGCACGCCTCTCGTTTTGCAAGGATAATCAGGGCCTTACTTCGAAGCTTGGGCTCACGTTGACTTTCATTTTAGGTATAGAGCAGAGCAGGGTGAGCTTCCAACAAGGAACGGGAAACCCCAGGTTTCTTAGGAGAAAACTGATTTTCTTCTCAGAACCATGCCGGCAGTGAGGAAAACCCCGGCAACAACCATGCTTTTCAGGTAGCTTCGAGGCCGCATGAACGGAGCTTTCATAATGGGAAAAGAAGCCTTATGCCATCAGTCTCCAATTTCTAGGTTGACACGCAGCATACACGCAGGACCAGAGCTTACTGTCTCTACGCAGTGTTCTGGTACCGAAACGGTTGCTTAAGCAAAGTCCCTAGGAATGTTGGAAAGCTTACTACCGTGAAACTAAAGCAGAACAGCGATGAAGGCCTCATGGAGCTGCTGTACGCCTCCCGTTTTGCCAGGATAATCAGGGCCTTACTTCGAGGCTAGTGCTCACATTGACTTTCACGTTTGGTATAGAGCAGAGCAGGGTGAGCTTCCAACTAGGAACTGGAAGCACACGGTTTCTTTCGAGAAAACTCATTTTCTTCTATGAACCATGCCGGCTGTAAGTAAAAGCACGGTAACAACAGTGCTTTTCAGGTAGCTTCGGGGCCGCATCAACGGAGCTTTCATAATGGGAAAACTAGCCTTGTGCCATCAGTCTCTAATTTCTAGGTTGACACGCAGCATACACGCAGGAGCAGAGCTTCCTGGTTCTACGCAGTGTTCTGGTACTGAAACGGGTGCTGAAGCAAGGCCCCTAGGAGTGTTGAAAAGCTTACTACCTTGAAACTAAAGCAGAACAACGATGAAGGCCTCATGGAGCTGCTGCACGCCTCTCGTTTTGCAAGGATAATCAGGGCCTTACCTCGAAGCTTGGGCTCACGTTGACTTTCACTTTAGGTATAGCGCAGAGCAGGGTGAGCTTCCAACAAGGAACTGGAAACCCAAGGTTTCTCAGGAGAAAACTCATTTTCTTCTCAGAACCATGCCGGCAGTGAGGAAAACCCCGGCAACAACAATGCTTTTCAGGTAGCTTCGAGGCCGCATGAACGGAGCTTTCATAATGGGAAAAGAAGCCTTATGCCATCAGTCTCCAATTTCTAGGTTGACACGCAGCATACACGCAGGACCAGAGCTTACTGTCTCTACGCAGTGTTCTGGTACCGAAACGGTTGCTTAAGCAAAGTCCCTAGGAATGTTGGAAAGCTTACTACCGTGAAACTAAAGCAGAACAGCGATGAAGGCCTCATGGAGCTGCTGCACGCCTCCCGTTTTGCCAGGATAATCAGGGCCTTACTTCGAGGCTAGTGCTCACATTGACTTTCACGTTTGGTATAGAGCAGAGCAGGGTGAGCTTCCAACTAGGAACTGGAAGCACAAGGTTTCTTTCGAGAAAACTCATTTTCTTCTATGAACCATGCCGGCTGTAAGTAAAAGCACGGTAACAACAGTGCTTTTCAGGTAGCTTCGGGGCCGCATCAACGGAGCTTTCATAATGGGAAAACTAGCCTTGTGCCATCAGTCTCTAATTTCTAGGTTGACACGCAGCATACACGCAGGAGCAGAGCTTCCTGGTTCTACGCAGTGTTCTGGTACTGAAACGGGTGCTGAAGCAAGGCCCCTAGGAGTGTTGAAAAGCTTACTACCTTGAAACTAAAGCAGAACAACGATGAAGGCCTCATGGAGCTGCTGCACGCCTCTCGTTTTGCAAGGATAATCAGGGCCTTACTTCGAAGCTTGGGCTCACGTTGACTTTCACTTTAGGTATAGCGCAGAGCAGGGTGAGCTTCCAACAAGGAACTGGAAATCCCAGGTTTCTTAGGAGAAAACTCATTTTCTTCTCAGAACCATGCCGGCAGTGAGGAAAACCCCGGCAACAACCATGCTTTTCAGGTAGCTTCGAGGCCGCATGAACGGAGCTTTCATAATGGGAAAAGAAGCCTTATGCCATCAGTCTCCAATTTCTAGGTTGACACGCAGCATACACGCAGGACCAGAGCTTACTGTCTCTACGCAGTGTTCTGGTACCGAAACGGTTGCTTAAGCAAAGTCCCTAGGAGTCTTGGAAAGCTTACTACCGTGAAACTAAAGCAGAACAGTGATGAAGGCCTCATGGAGCTGCTGCACGCCACCTGTTTTGCCAGGATAATCAGGGCCTTACTTCGAGGCTAGTGCTCACATTGACTTTCACGTTTGGTATAGAGCAGAGCAGGGTGAGCTTCCAACTAGGAACTGGAAGCACAAGTTTTCTTTGGAGAAAACTCATTTCTTCTATGTGCCATGCCGGCTGTAAGTAAAAACACGGTAACAACAGTCCTTTTCAGGTAGCTTCGGGGCCGCATGAATGGAGCTTTCAAAATGGGAAAACAAGCCTTGTGCCATCAGTCTCTAATTTCTAGGTTGACACGCAGCATACACGCAGGAGCAGAGCTTCCTGGTTCTACGCAGTGTTCTGACTGAAACGGGTGCTAAAGCAAGGCACCTAGGAGTGTTGAAAAGCTTACTACCTTGAAACTAAAGCAGAACAACGATGAAGGCCTCATGGAGCTGCTGCACGCCTCTCGTTTTGCAAGGATAATCAGGGCCTTACTTCGAAGCTTGGGCTCACGTTGACTTTCATTTTAGGTATAGAGCAGAGCAGGGTGAGCTTCCAACAAGGAACGGGAAACCCCAGGTTTCTTAGGAGAAAACTCATTTTCTTCTCAGAACCATGCCGGCAGTGAGGAAAACCCCGGCAACAACCATGCTTTTCAGGTAGCTTCGAGGCCGCATGAACGGAGCTTTCATAATGGGAAAAGAAGCCTTATGCCATCAGTCTCCAATTTCTAGGTTGACACGCAGCATACACGCAGGACCAGAGCTTACTGTCTCTACGCAGTGTTCTGGTACCGAAACGGTTGCTTAAGCAAAGTCCCTAGGAATGTTGGAAAGCTTACTACCGTGAAACTAAAGCAGAACAGCGATGAAGGCCTCATGGAGCTGCTGTACGCCTCCCGTTTTGCCAGGATAATCAGGGCCTTACTTCGAGGCTAGTGCTCACATTGACTTTCACGTTTGGTATAGAGCAGAGCAGGGTGAGCTTCCAACTAGGAACTGGAAGCACACGGTTTCTTTCGAGAAAACTCATTTTCTTCTATGAACCATGCCGGCTGTAAGTAAAAGCACGGTAACAACAGTGCTTTTCAGGTAGCTTCGGGGCCGCATCAACGGAGCTTTCATAATGGGAAAACTAGCCTTGTGCCATCAGTCTCTAATTTCTAGGTTGACACGCAGCATACACGCAGGAGCAGAGCTTCCTGGTTCTACGCAGTGTTCTGGTACTGAAACGGGTGCTGAAGCAAGGCCCCTAGGAGTGTTGAAAAGCTTACTACCTTGAAACTAAAGCAGAACAACGATGAAGGCCTCATGGAGCTGCTGCACGCCTCTCGTTTTGCAAGGATAATCAGGGCCTTACCTCGAAGCTTGGGCTCACGTTGACTTTCACTTTAGGTATAGTGCAGAGCAGGGTGAGCTTCCAACAAGGAACTGGAAACCCAAGGTTTCTCAGGAGAAAACTCATTTTCTTCTCAGAACCATGCCGACAGTGAGGAAAACCCCGGCAACAACAATGCTTTTCAGGTAGCTTCGAGGCCGCATGAACGGAGCTTTCATAATGGGAAAAGAAGCCTTATGCCATCAGTCTCCAATTTCTAGGTTGACACGCAGCATACACGCAGGACCAGAGCTTACTGTCTCTACGCAGTGTTCTGGTACCGAAACGGTTGCTTAAGCAAAGTCCCTAGGAATGTTGGAAAGCTTACTACCGTGAAACTAAAGCAGAACAGCGATGAAGGCCTCATGGAGCTGCTGCACGCCTCCCGTTTTGCCAGGATAATCAGGGCCTTACTTCGAGGCTAGTGCTCACATTGACTTTCACGTTTGGTATAGAGCAGAGCAGGGTGAGCTTCCAACTAGGAACTGGAAGCACAAGGTTTCTTTCGAGAAAACTCATTTTCTTCTATGAACCATGCCGGCTGTAAGTAAAAGCACGGTAACAACAGTGCTTTTCAGGTAGCTTCGGGGCCGCATCAACGGAGCTTTCATAATGGGAAAACTAGCCTTGTGCCATCAGTCTCTAATTTCTAGGTTGACACGCAGCATACACGCAGGAGCAGAGCTTCCTGGTTCTACGCAGTGTTCTGGTACTGAAACGGGTGCTGAAGCAAGGCCCCTAGGAGTGTTGAAAAGCTTACTACCTTGAAACTAAAGCAGAACAACGATGAAGGCCTCATGGAGCTGCTGCACGCCTCTCGTTTTGCAAGGATAATCAGGGCCTTACTTCGAAGCTTGGGCTCACGTTGACTTTCACTTTAGGTATAGCGCAGAGCAGGGTGAGCTTCCAACAAGGAACTGGAAATCCCAGGTTTCTTAGGAGAAAACTCATTTTCTTCTCAGAACCATGCCGGCAGTGAGGAAAACCCCGGCAACAACCATGCTTTTCAGGTAGCTTCGAGGCCGCATGAACGGAGCTTTCATAATGGGAAAAGAAGCCTTATGCCATCAGTCTCCAATTTCTAGGTTGACACGCAGCATACACGCAGGACCAGAGCTTACTGTCTCTACGCAGTGTTCTGGTACCGAAACGGTTGCTTAAGCAAAGTCCCTAGGAGTCTTGGAAAGCTTACTACCGTGAAACTAAAGCAGAACAGTGATGAAGGCCTCATGGAGCTGCTGCACGCCACCTGTTTTGCCAGGATAATCAGGGCCTTACTTCGAGGCTAGTGCTCACATTGACTTTCACGTTTGGTATAGAGCAGAGCAGGGTGAGCTTCCAACTAGGAACTGGAAGCACAAGGTTTCTTTGGAGAAAACTCATTTCTTCTATGTGCCATGCCGGCTGTAAGTAAAAACACGGTAACAACAGTCCTTTTCAGGTAGCTTCGGGGCCGCATGAATGGAGCTTTCAAAATGGGAAAACAAGCCTTGTGCCATCAGTCTCTAATTTCTAGGTTGACACGCAGCATACACGCAGGAGCAGAGCTTCCTGGTTCTACGCAGTGTTCTGACTGAAACGGGTGCTAAAGCAAGGCACCTAGGAGTGTTGAAAAGCTTACTACCTTGAAACTAAAGCAGAACAACGATGAACGCCTCATGGAGCTGCTGCACGCCTCTCGTTTTGCAAGGATAATCAGGGCCTTACTTCGAAGCTTGGGCTCACGTTGACTTTCATTTTAGGTATAGAGCAGAGCAGGGTGAGCTTCCAACAAGGAACGGGAAACCCCAGGTTTCTTAGGAGAAAACTCATTTTCTTCTCAGAACCATGCCGGCAGTGAGGAAAACCCCGGCAACAACCATGCTTTTCAGGTAGCTTCGAGGCCGCATGAACGGAGCTTTCATAATGGGAAAAGAAGCCTTATGCCATCAGTCTCCAATTTCTAGGTTGACACGCAGCATACACGCAGGACCAGAGCTTACTGTCTCTACGCAGTGTTCTGGTACCGAAACGGTTGCTTAAGCAAAGTCCCTAGGAATGTTGGAAAGCTTACTACCGTGAAACTAAAGCAGAACAGCGATGAAGGCCTCATGGAGCTGCTGTACGCCTCCCGTTTTGCCAGGATAATCAGGGCCTTACTTCGAGGCTAGTGCTCACATTGACTTTCACGTTTGGTATAGAGCAGAGCAGGGTGAGCTTCCAACTAGGAACTGGAAGCACACGGTTTCTTTCGAGAAAACTCATTTTCTTCTATGAACCATGCCGGCTGTAAGTAAAAGCACGGTAACAACAGTGCTTTTCAGGTAGCTTCGGGGCCGCATCAACGGAGCTTTCATAATGGGAAAACTAGCCTTGTGCCATCAGTCTCTAATTTCTAGGTTGACACGCAGCATACACGCAGGAGCAGAGCTTCCTGGTTCTACGCAGTGTTCTGGTACTGAAACGGGTGCTGAAGCAAGGCCCCTAGGAGTGTTGAAAAGCTTACTACCTTGAAACTAAAGCAGAACAACGATGAAGGCCTCATGGAGCTGCTGCACGCCTCTCGTTTTGCAAGGATAATCAGGGCCTTACCTCGAAGCTTGGGCTCACATTGACTTTCACTTTAGGTATAGCGCAGAGCAGGGTGAGCTTCCAACAAGGAACTGGAAACCCAAGGTTTCTCAGGAGAAAACTCATTTTCTTCTCAGAACCATGCCGGCAGTGAGGAAAACCCCGGCAACAACAATGCTTTTCAGGTAGCTTCGAGGCCGCATGAACGGAGCTTTCATAATGGGAAAAGAAGCCTTATGCCATCAGTCTCCAATTTCTAGGTTGACACGCAGCATACACGCAGGACCAGAGCTTACTGTCTCTACGCAGTGTTCTGGTACCGAAACGGTTGCTTAAGCAAAGTCCCTAGGAATGTTGGAAAGCTTACTACCGTGAAACTAAAGCAGAACAGCGATGAAGGCCTCATGGAGCTGCTGCACGCCTCCCGTTTTGCCAGGATAATCAGGGCCTTACTTCGAGGCTAGTGCTCACATTGACTTTCACGTTTGGTATAGAGCAGAGCAGGGTGAGCTTCCAACTAGGAACTGGAAGCACAAGGTTTCTTTCGAGAAAACTCATTTTCTTCTATGAACCATGCCGGCTGTAAGTAAAAGCACGGTAACAACAGTGCTTTTCAGGTAGCTTCGGGGCCGCATCAACGGAGCTTTCATAATGGGAAAACTAGCCTTGTGCCATCAGTCTCTAATTTCTAGGTTGACACGCAGCATACACGCAGGAGCAGAGCTTCCTGGTTCTACGCAGTGTTCTGGTACTGAAACGGGTGCTGAAGCAAGGCCCCTAGGAGTTTTGAAAAGCTTACTACCTTGAAACTAAAGCAGAACAACGATGAAGGCCTCATGGAGCTGCTGCACGCCTCTCGTTTTGCAAGGATAATCAGGGCCTTACTTCGAAGCTTGGGCTCACGTTGACTTTCACTTTAGGTATAGCGCAGAGCAGGGTGAGCTTCCAACAAGGAACTGGAAACCCAAGGTTTCTCAGGAGAAAACTCATTTTCTTCTCAGAACCATGCCGGCAGTGAGGAAAACCCCGGCAACAACAATGCTTTTCAGGTAGCTTCGAGGCCGCATGAACGGAGCTTTCATAATGGGAAAAGAAGCCTTATGCCATCAGTCTCCAATTTCTAGGTTGACACGCAGCATACACGCAGGACCAGAGCTTACTGTCTCTACGCAGTGTTCTGGTACCGAAACGGTTGCTTAAGCAAAGTCCCTAGGAGTCTTGGAAAGCTTACTACCGTGAAACTAAAGCAGAACAGCGATGAAGGCCTCATGGAGCTGCTGCACGCCTCCCGTTTTGCCAGGATAATCAGGGCCTTACTTCGAGGCTAGTGCTCACTTTGACTTTCACGTTTGGTATAGAGCAGAGCAGGGTGAGCTTCCAACTAGGAACTGGAAGCACAAGGTTTCTTTCGAGAAAACTCATTTTCTTCTATGAACCATGCCGGCTGTAAGTAAAAGCACGGTAACAACAGTGCTTTTCAGGTAGCTTCGGGGCCGCATCAACGGAGCTTTCATAATGGGAAAACTAGCCTTGTGCCATCAGTCTCTAATTTCTAGGTTGACACGCAGCATACACGCAGGAGCAGAGCTTCCTGGTTCTACGCAGTGTTCTGGTACTGAAACAGGTGCTGAAGCAAGGCCCCTAGGAGTGTTGAAAAGCTTACTACCTTGAAACTAAAGCAGAACAACGATGAAGGCCTCATGGAGCTGCTGCACGCCTCTCGTTTTGCAAGGATAATCAGGGCCTTACTTCGAAGCCTGGGCTCACGTTGACTTTCATTTTAGGTATAGCGCAGAGCAGGGTGAGCTTCCAACAAGGAACTGGAAATCCCAGGTTTCTTAGGAGAAAACTCATTTTCTTCTCAGAACCATGCCGGCAGTGAGGAAAACCCCGGCAACAACCATGCTTTTCAGGTAGCTTCGAGGCCGCATGAACGGAGCTTTCACAATGGGAAAAGAAGCCTTATGCCATCAGTCTCCAATTTCTAGGTTGACACGCAGCATACACGCAGGACCAGAGCTTACTGTCTCTACGCAGTGTTCTGGTACCGAACCGGTTGCTTAAGCAAAGTCCCTAGGAGTCTTGGAAAGCTTACTACCGTGAAACTAAAGCAGAACAGCGATGAAGGCCTCATGGAGCTGCTGCACGCCTCCCGTTTTGCCAGGATAATCAGGGCCTTACTTCGAGGCTAGTGCTCACATTGACATTCACGTTTGGTATAGAGCAGAGCAGGGTGAGCTTCCAACTAGGAACTGGAAGCACAAGGTTTCTTTGGAGAAAACACATTTCTTCTATGTGCCATGCCGGCTGTAAGTAAAAACACGGTAACAACAGTCCTTTTCAGGTAGCTTCGGGGCCGCATGAATGGAGCTTTCAAAATGGGAAAACAAGCCTTGTGCCATCAGTCTCTAATTTCTAGGTTGACACGCAGCATACACGCAGGAGCTGAGCTTCCTGGTTCTACGCAGTGTTCTGACTGAAACGGGTGCTGAAGCAAGGCCCCTAGGAGTTTTGAAAAGCTTACTACCTTGAAACTAAAGCAGAACAACGATGAAGGCCTCATGGAGCTGCTGCACGCCTCTCGTTTTGCAAGGATAATCAGGGCCTTACTTCGAAGCTTGGGCTCACCATGACTTTCACTTTAGGTATAGAGCAGAGCAGGGTGAGCTTCCAACTAGGAACTGGAAGCACAAGGTTTCTTTCGAGAAAACTCATTTTCTTCTATGTGCCATGCCGGGTGTAAGTAAAAGCACGGTAACAACAGTGCTTTTCAGGTAGCTTCGGGGCCGCATCAACGGAGCTTTCATAATGGGAAAACTAGCCTTGTGCCATCAGTCTCTAATTTCTAGGTTGACACGCAGCATACACGCAGGAGCAGAGCTTCCTGGTTCTACGCAGTGTTCTGGTACTGAAACGGGTGCTGAAGCAAGGCCCCTAGGAGTGTTGAAAAGCTTACTACCTTGAAACTAAAGCAGAACAACGATGAAGGCCTCATGGAGCTGCTGCACGCCTCTCGTTTTGCAAGGATAATCAGGGCCTTACTTCGAAGCTTGGGCTCACGTTGACTTTCACTTTAGGTATAGCGCAGAGCAGGGTGAGCTTCCAACAAGGAACTGGAAACCCAAGGTTTCTCAGGAGAAAACTCATTTTCTTCTCAGAACCATGCCGGCAGTGAGGAAAACCCCGGCAACAACAATGCTTTTCAGGTAGCTTCGAGGCCGCATGAACGGAGCTTTCATAATGGGAAAAGAAGCCTTATGCCATCAGTCTCCAATTTCTAGGTTGACACGCAGCATACACGCAGGACCAGAGCTTACTGTCTCTACGCAGTGTTCTGGTACCGAAACGGTTGCTTAAGCAAAGTCCCTAGGAGTCTTGGAAAGCTTACTACCGTGAAACTAAAGCAGAACAGCGATGAAGGCCTCATGGAGCTGCTGCACGCCTCCCGTTTTGCCAGGATAATCAGGGCCTTACTTCGAGGCTAGTGTTCACTTTGACTTTCACGTTTGGTATAGAGCAGAGCAGGGTGAGCTTCCAACTAGGAACTGGAAGCACAAGGTTTCTTTCGAGAAAACTCATTTTCTTCTATGAACCATGCCGGCTGTAAGTAAAAGCACGGTAACAACAGTGCTTTTCAGGTAGCTTCGGGGCCGCATCAACGGAGCTTTCATAATGGGAAAACTAGCCTTGTGCCATCAGTCTCTAATTTCTAGGTTGACACGCAGCATACACGCAGGAGCAGAGCTTCCTGGTTCTACGCAGTGTTCTGGTACTGAAACAGGTGCTGAAGCAAGGCCCCTAGGAGTGTTGAAAAGCTTACTACCTTGAAACTAAAGCAGAACAACGATGAAGGCCTCATGGAGCTGCTTCACGCCTCTCGTTTTGCAAGGATAATCAGGGCCTTACTTCGAAGCTTGGGCTCACGTTGACTTTCATTTTAGGTATAGCGCAGAGCAGGGTGAGCTTCCAACAAGGAACTGGAAATCCCAGGTTTCTTAGGAGAAAACTCATTTTCTTCTCAGAACCATGCCGGCAGTGAGGAAAACCCCGGCAACAACCATGCTTTTCAGGTAGCTTCGAGGCCGCATGAACGGAGCTTTCATAATGGGAAAAGAAGCCTTATGCCATCAGTCTCCAATTTCTAGGTTGACACGCAGCATACACGCAGGACCAGAGCTTACTGTCTCTACGCAGTGTTCTGGTACCGAAACGGTTGCTTAAGCAAAGTCCCTAGGAGTCTTGGAAAGCTTACTACCGTGAAACTAAAGCAGAACAGCGATGAAGGCCTCATGGAGCTGCTGCACGCCACCTGTTTTGCCAGGATAATCAGGGCCTTACTTCGAGGCTAGTGCTCACATTGACTTTCACGTTTGGTATAGAGCAGAGCAGGGTGAGCTTCCAACTAGGAACTGGAAGCACAAGGTTTCTTTCGAGAAAACTCATTTTCTTCTATGAACCATGCCGGCTGTAAGTAAAAGCACGGTAACAACAGTGCTTTTCAGGTAGCTTCGGGGTCGCATCAACGGAGCTTTCATAATGGGAAAACTAGCCTTGTGCCATCGGTCTCTAATTTCTAGGTTGACACGCAGCATACACGCAGGAGCAGAGCTTCCTGGTTCTACGCATTGTTCTGGTACTGAAACGGGTGCTGAAGCAAGTCCCCTAGGAGTGTTGCAAAGCTTACTACCTTGAAACTAAAGCAGAACAACGATGAAGGCCTCATGGAGCTGCTGCACGCCTCTCGTTTTGCAAGGATAATCAGGGCCTTACTTCGAAGCTTGGGCTCACGTTGACTTTCACATTAGGTATAGAGCAGAGCAGGGTGAGCTTCCAACAAGGAACTGGAAACCCAAGGTTTCTTAGGAGAAAACTCATTTTCTTCTCAGAACCATGCCGGCAGTGAGGAAAACCCCGGCAACAACCATGCTTTTCAGGTAGCTTCGAGGCCGCATGAACGGAGCTTTCATAATGGGAAAAGAAGCCTTATGCCATCAGTCTCCAATTTCTAGGTTGACACGCAGCATACACGCAGGAGCAGAGCTTCCTGGTTCTACGCAGTGTTCTGGTACTGAAACGGGTGCTGAAGCAAGGCCCCTAGGAGTTTTGAAAAGCTTACTACCTTGAAACTAAAGCAGAACAACGATGAAGGCCTCATGGAGCTGCTGCACGCCTCTCGTTTTGCAAGGATAATCAGGGCCTTACTTCGAAGCTTGGGCTCACCATGACTTTCACTTTAGGTATAGAGCAGAGCAGGGTGAGCTTCCAACTAGGAACTGGAAGCACAAGGTTTCTTTCGAGAAAACTCATTTTCTTCTATGTGCCATGCCGGGTGTAAGTAAAAGCACGGTAACAACAGTGCTTTTCAGGTAGCTTCGGGGCCGCATCAACGGAGCTTTCATAATGGGAAAACTAGCCTTGTGCCATCAGTCTCTAATTTCTAGGTTGACACGCAGCATACACGCAGGAGCAGAGCTTCCTGGTTCTACGCAGTGTTCTGGTACTGAAACGGGTGCTGAAGCAAGGCCCCTAGGAGTGTTGAAAAGCTTACTACCTTGAAACTAAAGCAGAACAACGATGAAGGCCTCATGGAGCTGCTGCACGCCTCTCGTTTTGCAAGGATAATCAGGGCCTTACTTCGAAGCTTGGGCTCACGTTGACTTTCACTTTAGGTATAGCGCAGAGCAGGGTGAGCTTCCAACAAGGAACTGGAAACCCAAGGTTTCTCAGGAGAAAACTCATTTTCTTCTCAGAACCATGCCGGCAGTGAGGAAAACCCCGGCAACAACAATGCTTTTCAGGTCGCTTCGAGGCCGCATGAACGGAGCTTTCATAATGGGAAAAGAAGCCTTATGCCATCAGTCTCCAATTTCTAGGTTGACACGCAGCATACACGCAGGACCAGAGCTTACTGTCTCTACGCAGTGTTCTGGTACCGAAACGGTTGCTTAAGCAAAGTCCCTAGGAATGTTGGAAAGCTTACTACCGTGAAACTAAAGCAGAACAGCGATGAAGGCCTCATGGAGCTGCTGCACGCCTCCCGTTTTGCCAGGATAATCAGGGCCTTACTTCGAGGCTAGTGCTCACATTGACTTTCACGTTTGGTATAGAGCAGAGCAGGGTGAGCTTCCAACTAGGAACTGGAAGCACAAGGTTTCTTTCGAGAAAACTCATTTTCTTCTATGAACCATGCCGGCTGTAAGTAAAAGCACGGTAACAACAGTGCTTTTCAGGTAGCTTCGGGGCCGCATCAACAGAGCTTTCATAATGGGAAAACTAGCCTTGTGCCATCAGTCTCTAATTTCTAGGTTGACACGCAGCATACACGCAGGAGCAGAGCTTCCTGGTTCTACGCAGTGTTCTGGTACTGAAACGGGTGCTGAAGCAAGGCCCCTAGGAGTGTTGAAAAGCTTACTACCTTGAAACTAAAGCAGAACAACGATGAAGGCCTCATGGAGCTGCTGCACGCCTCTCGTTTTGCAAGGATAATCAGGGCCTTACTTCGAAGCTTGGGCTCACGTTGACTTTCACTTTAGGTATAGCGCAGAGCAGGGTGAGCTTCCAACAAGGAACTGGAAACCCAAGGTTTCTCAGGAGAAAACTGATTTTCTTCTCAGAACCATGCCGGCAGTGAGGAAAACCCCGGCAACAACCATGCTTTTCAGGTAGCTTCGAGGCCGCATGAACGGAGCTTTCATAATGGGAAAAGAAGCCTTATGCCATCAGTCTCCAATTTCTAGGTTGACACGCAGCATACACGCAGGACCAGAGCTTACTGTCTCTACGCAGTGTTCTGGTACCTAAACGGTTGCTTAAGCAAAGTCCCTAGGAATGTTGGAAAGCTTACTACCGTGAAACTAAAGCAGAACAGCGATGAAGGCCTCATGGAGCTGCTGCACGCCTCCCGTTTTGCCAGGATAATCAGGGCCTTACTTCGAGGCTAGTGCTCACATTGACTTTCACGTTTGGTATAGAGCAGAGCAGGGTGAGCTTCCAACTAGGAACTGGAAGCACAAGGTTTCTTTCGAGAAAACTCATTTTCTTCTATGAACCATGCCGGCTGTAAGTAAAAGCACGGTAACAACTGTGCTTTTCAGGTAGCTTCGGGGCCGCATCAACGGAGCTTTCATAATGGGAAAACTAGCCTTGTGCCATCAGTCTCTAATTTCTAGGTTGACACGCAGCATACACGAAGGAGCAGAGCTTCCTGGTTCTACGCAGTGTTCTGGTACAGAAACGGGTGCGGAAGCAAGGCCCCTAGGAGTGTTGAAAAGCTTACTACCTTGAAACTAAAGCAGAACAACGATGAAGGCCTCATGGAGCTGTTGCACGCCTCTCGTTTTGCAAGGATAATCAGGGCCTTACTTCGAAGCTTGGGCTCACGTTGACTTTCATTTTAGGTATAGCGCAGAGCAGGGTGAGCTTCCAACAAGGAACTGGAAACCCAAGGTTTCTCAGGAGAAAACTGATTTTCTTCTCAGAACCATGCCGGCAGTGAGCAAAACCCCGGCAACAACAATGCTTTTCAGGTAGCTTCGAGGCCGCATGAACGGAGCTTTCATAATGGGAAAAGAAGCCTTATGCCATCAGTCTCCAATTTCTAGGTTGACACGCAGCATACATGCAGGACCAGAGCTTACTGTCTCTACGCAGTGTTCTGGTACCGAAACGGTTGCTTAAGCAAAGTCCCTAGGAATGTTGGAAAGCTTACTACCGTGAAACTAAAGCAGAACAGCGATGAAGGCCTCATGGAGCTGCTGCACGCCTCCCGTTTTGCCAGGATAATCAGGGCCTTACTTCGAGGCTAGTGCTCACATTGACTTTCACGTTTGGTATAGAGCAGAGCAGGGTGAGCTTCCAACTAGGAACTGGAAGCACAAGGTTTCTTTCGAGAAAACTCATTTTCTTCTATGAACCATGCCGGCTGTAAGTAAAAGCACGGTAACAACAGTGCTTTTCAGGTAGCTTCGGGGCCGCATCAACGGAGCTTTCATAATGGGAAAACTAGCCTTGTGCCATCAGTCTCTAATTTCTAGGTTGACACGCAGCATACACGCAGGAGCAGAGCTTCCTGGTTCTACGCAGTGTTCTGGTACTGAAACGGGTGCTGAAGCAAGTCCCCTAGGAGTGTTGAAAAGCTTACTACCTTGAAACTAAAGCAGAACAACGATGAAGGCCTCATGGAGCTGCTGCACGCCTCTCGTTTTGCAAGGATAATCAGGGCCTTACTTCGAAGCTTGGGCTCACGTTGACTTTCATTTTAGGTATAGAGCAGAGCAGGGTGAGCTTCCAACAAGGAACGGGAAACCCAAGGTTTCTTAGGAGAAAACTCATTTTCTTCTCAGAACCATGCCGGCAGTGAGGAAAACCCCGGCAACAACCATGCTTTTCAGGTAGCTTCGAGGCCGCATGAACGGAGCTTTCATAATGGGAAAAGAAGCTTTATGCCATCAGTCTCCAATTTCTAGGTTGACACGCAGCATACACGCAGGACCAGAGCTTCCTGGTTCTACGCAGTGTTCTGGTACTGAAACGGGTGCTGAAGCAAGGCCCCTAGGAGTGTTGAAAAGCTTACTACCTTGAAACTAAAGCAGAACAACGATGAAGGCCTCATGGAGCTGCTGCACGCCTCTCGTTTTGCAAGGATAATCAGGGCCTTACTTCGAAGCTTGGGCTCACGTTGACTTTCATTTTAGGTATAGCGCAGAGCAGGGTGAGCTTCCAACAAGGAACTGTAAACCCAAGTTTTCTTAGGAGAAAACTCATTTTCTTCTCAGAACCATGCCGGCAGTGAGGAAAACCCCGGCAACAACAATGCTTTTCAGGTAGCTTCGAGGCCGCATGAACGGAGCTTTCATAATGGGAAAAGAAGCCTTATGCCATCAGTCTCCAATTTCCAGGTTGACACGCAGCATACACGCAGGACCAGAGCTTACTGTCTCTACGCAGTGTTCTGGTACCGAAACGGTTGCTTAAGCAAAGTCCCTAGGAGTCTTGGAAAGCTTACTACCGTGAAACTAAAGCAGAACAGCGATGAAGGCCTCATGGAGCTGCTGCACGCCTCCCGTTTTGCCAGGATAATCAGGGCCTTACTTCGAGGCTAGTGCTCACATTGACTTTCACGTTTGGTATAGAGCAGAGCCGGGTGAGCTTCCAACTAGGAACTGGAAGCACAAGGTTTCTTTCGAGAAAACTCATTTTCTTCTATGAACCATGCCGGCTGTAAGTAAAAGCACGGTAACAACAGTGCTTTTCAGGTAGCTTCGGGGCCGCATGAATGGAGCTTTCAAAATGGGAAAACAAGCCTTGTGCCATCAGTCTCTAAGTTCTAGGTTGACACGCAGCATACACGCAGGAGCAGAGCTTCCTGGTTCTACGCAGTGTTCTGACTGAAACGGGTGCTGAAGCAAGGCCCCTAGGAGTGTTGAAAAGCTTACTACCTTGAAACTAAAGCAGAACAACGATGAAGGCCTCATGGAGCTGCTGCACGCCTCTCGTTTTGCAAGGATAATCAGGGCCTTACGTCGAAGCTTGGGCTCACGTTGACTTTCATTTTAGGTATAGAGCAGAGCAGGGTGAGCTTCCAACAAGGAACGGGAAACCCAAGGTTTCTTAGGAGAAAACTCATTTTCTTCTCAGAACCATGCCGGCAGTGAGGAAAACCCCGGCAACAACAATGCTTTTCAGGTAGCTTCGAGGCCGCATGAACGGAGCTTTCATAATGGGAAAAGAAGCTTTATGCCATCAGTCTCCAATTTCTAGGTTGACACGCAGCATACACGCAGGACCAGAGCTTCCTTGTTCTACGCAGTGTTCTGGTACTGAAACGGGTGCTGAAGCAAGGCCCCTAGGAGTGTTGAAAAGCTTACTACCTTGAAACTAAAGCAGAACAACGATGAAGGCCTCATGGAGCTGCTGCACGCCTCTCGTTTTGCAAGGATAATCAGGGCCTTACTTCGAAGCTTGGGCTCACGTTGACTTTCATTTTAGGTATAGCACAGAGCAGGGTGAGCTTCCAACAAGGAACTGTAAACCCAAGGTTTCTTAGGAGAAAACTCATTTTTTTCTCAGAACCATGCCGGCATGAGGAAAACCCCGGCAACAACAATGCTTTTCAGGTAGCTTCGTGGCCGCATGAACGGAGCTTTCATAATGGGAAAAGAAGCCTTATGCCATCAGTCTCCAATTTCTAGGTTGACACGCAGCATACACGCAGGACCAGAGCTTACTGTCTCTACGCAGTGTTCTGGTACCGAAACGGTTGCTTAAGCAAAGTCCCTAGGAGTCTTGGTAAGCTTACTACCGTGAAACTAAAGCAGAACAGCGATGAAGGCCTCATGGAGCTGCTGCACGCCTCCCGTTTTGCCAGGATAATCAGGGCCTTACTTCGAGGCTAGTGCTCACATTGACTTTCCCGTTTGGTATAGAGCAGAGCCGGGTGAGCTTCCAACTAGGAACTGGAAGCACAAGGTTTCTTTCGAGAAAACTCATTTTCTTCTATGAACCATGCCGGCTGTAAGTAAAAGCACGGTAACAACATTGCTTTTCAGGTAGCTTCGGGGCCGCATCAACGGAGCTTTCATAATGGGAAAACTAGCCTTGTGCCATCGGTCTCTAATTTCTAGGTTGACACGCAGCATACACGCAGGAGCAGAGCTTCCTGGTTCTACGCAGTGTTCTGGTACTGAAACGGGTGCTGAAGCAAGGCCCCTAGGAGTGTTGAAAAGCTTACTACCTTGAAACTAAAGCATAACAACGATGAAGGCCTCATGGAACTGCTGCACGCCTCTCGTTTTGCAAGGATAATCAGGGCCTTACTTCGAAGCTTGGGCTCACGTTGACTTTCACTTTAGGTATAGCGCAGAGCAGGGTGAGCTTCCAACAAGGAACTGGAAACCCAAGTTTTCTCAGGAGAAAACTCATTTTCTTCTCAGAACCATGCCGGCAGTGAGGAAAACCCCGGCAACAACAATGCTTTTCAGGTAGCTTCGAGGCCGCATAAACGGAGCTTTCATAATGGGAAAAGAAGCCTTATGCCATCAGTCTCCAATTTCTAGGTTGACACGCAGCATACACGCAGGACCAGAGCTTACTGTCTCTACGCAGTGTTCTGGTACCGAAACGGTTGCTTAAGCAAAGTCCCTAGGAATGTTGGAAAGCTTACTACCGTGAAACTAAAGCAGAACAGCGATGAAGGCCTCATGGAGCTGCTGCACGCCTCCCGTTTTGCAAGGATAATCCGGGCCTTAATTCGAGGCTAGTGCTCACATTGACTTTCACGTTTGGTATAGAGCAGAGCAGGGTGAGCTTCCAACTAGGAACTGGAAGCACAAGGTTTCTTTCGAGAAAACTCATTTTCTTCTATGAACCATGCCGGCTGTAAGTAAAAGCACGGTAACAACAGTGCTTTTCAGGTAGCTTCGGGGCCGCATGAATGGAGTTTTCAAAATGGGAAAACAAGCCTTGTGCCATCAGTCTCTAATTTCTAGGTTGACACGCAGCATACACGCAGGAGCAGAGCTTCCTGGTTCTACGCAGTGTTCTGACTGAAACGGGTGCTGAAGCAAGGCCCCTAGGAGTGTTGAAAAGCTTACTACCTTGAAACTAAAGCAGAACAACGATGAAGGCCTCATGGAGCTGCTGCACGCCTCTCGTTTTGCAAGGATAATCAGGGCCTTACTTCGAAGCTTGGGCTCACGTTGACTTTCATTTTAGGTATAGAGCAGAGCAGGGTGAGCTTCCAACAAGGAACGGGAAACCCAAGGTTTCTTAGGAGAAAACTCATTTTCTTCTCAGAACCATGCCGGCAGTGAGGAAAACACCGGCAACAACAATGCTTTTCAGGTAGCTTCGAGGCCGCATGAACGGAGCTTTCATAATGGGAAAACTAGCCTTGTGCCATCAGTCTCTAATTTCTAGGTTGACACGCAGCATACACGCAGGAGCAGAGCTTCCTGGTTCTACGCAGTGTTCTGACTGAAACGGGTGCTGAAGCAAGGCCCCTAGGAGTGTTGAAAAGCTTACTACCTTGAAACTAAAGCAGAACAACGATGAAGGCCTCATGGAGCTGCTGCACGCCTCTCGTTTTGCAAGGATAATCAGGGCCTTACTTCGAAGCTTGGGCTCACGTTGACTTTCACTTTAGGTATAGCGCAGAGCAGGGTGAGCTTCCAACAAGGAACTGGAAACCCCAGGTTTCTTAGGAGAAAACTCATTTTCTTCTCAGAACCATGCCGGCAGTGAGGAAAACCCCGGCAACAACAATGCTTTTCAGGTAGCTTCGAGGCCGCATGAACGGAGCTTTCATAATGGGAAAAGAAGCCTTATGCCATCAGTCTCCAATTTCTAGGTTGACACGCAGCATACACGCAGGACCAGAGCTTACTGTCTCTACGCAGTGTTCTGGTACCGAAACGGTTGCTTAAGCAAAGTCCCTAGGAATGTTGGAAAGCTTACTACCGTGAAACTAAAGCAGAACAGCGATGAAGGCCTCATGGAGCTGCTGCACGCCTCCCGTTTTGCAAGGATAATCCGGGCCTTACTTCGAGGCTAGTGCTCACATTGACTTTCACGTTTGGTATAGAGCAGAGCAGGGTGAGCTTCCAACTAGGAACTGGAAGCACAAGGTTTCTTTCGAGAAAACTCATTTTCTTCTATGAACCATGCCGGCTGTAAGTAAAAGCACGGTAACAACAGTGCTTTTCAGGTAGCTTCGGGGCCGCATGAATGGAGCTTTCAAAATGGGAAAACAAGCCTTGTGCCATCAGTCTCTAAATTCTAGGTTGACACGCAGCATACACGCAGGAGCAGAGCTTCCTGGTTCTACGCAGTGTTCTGACTGAAACGGGTGCTGAAGCAAGGCCCCTAGGAGTGTTGAAAAGCTTACTACCTTGAAACTAAAGCAGAACAACGATGAAGGCCTCATGGAGCTGCTGCACGCCTCTCGTTTTGCAAGGATAATCAGGGCCTTACTTCGAAGCTTGGGCTCACGTTGACTTTCATTTTAGGTATAGAGCAGAGCAGGGTGAGCTTCCAACAAGGAACGGGAAACCCAAGGTTTCTTAGGAGAAAACTCATTTTCTTCTCAGAACCATGCCGGCAGTGAGGAAAACCCCGGCAACAACAATGCTTTTCAGGTAGCTTCGAGGCCGCATGAACGGAGCTTTCATAATGGGAAAAGAAGCTTTATGCCATCAGTCTCCAATTTCTAGGTTGACACGCAGCATACACGCAGGAGCAGAGCTTCCTGGTTCTACGCAGTGTTCTGGTATTGAAACGGGTGCTGAAGCAAGGCCCCTAGGAGTGTTGAAAAGCTTACTACCTTGAAACTAAAGCAGAACAACGATGAAGGCCTCATGGAGCTGCTGCACGCCTCTCGTTTTGCAAGGATAATCAGGGCCTTACTTCGAAGCTTGGGCTCACGTTGACTTTCATTTTAGGTATAGCGCAGAGCAGGGTGAGCTTCCAACAAGGAACTGGAAACCCAAGGTTTCTTAGGAGAAAACTCATTTTCTTCTCAGAACCATGCCGGCAGTGAGGAAAACCCCGGCAACAACAATGCTTTTCAGGTAGCTTCGAGGCCGCATGAACGGAGCTTTCATAATGGGAAAAGAAGCCTTATGCCATCAGTCTCCAATTTCTAGGTTGACACGCAGCATACACGCAGGACCAGAGCTTACTGTCTCTACGCAGTGTTCTGGTACCGAAACGGTTGCTTAAGCAAAGTCCCTAGGAGTCTTGGAAAGCTTACTACCGTGAAACTAAAGCAGAACAGCGATGAAGGCCTCATGGAGCTGCTGCACGCCTCCCGTTTTGCCAGGATAATCAGGGCCTTACTCCGAGGCTAGTGCTCACATTGACTTTCACGTTTGGTATAGAGCAGAGCAGGGTGAGCTTCCAACTAGGAACTGGAAGCACAAGGTTTCTTTCGAGAAAACTCATTTTCTTCTATGAACCATGCCGGCTGTAAGTAAAAGCACGGTAACAACAGTGCTTTTCAGGTAGCTTCGGGGCCGCATCAACGGAGCTTTCATAATGGGAAAACTAGCCTTGTGCCATCAGTCTCTAATTTCTAGGTTGACACGCAGCATACACGCAGGAGCAGAGCTTCCTGGTTCTACGCAGTGTTCTGGTACTGAAACGGGTGCTGAAGCAAGGCCCCTAGGAGTGTTGAAAAGCTTACTACCTTGAAACTAAAGCAGAAAAACGATGAAGGCCTCATGGAGCTGCTGCACGCCTCTCGTTTTGCAAGGATAATCAGGGCCTTACTTCGAAGCTTGGGCTCACGTTGACTTTCATTTTAGGTATAGCGCAGAGCAGGGTGAGCTTCCAACAAGGAACTGGAAACCCAAGGTTTCTTAGGAGAAAACTCATTTTCTTCTCAGAACCATGCCGGCAGTGAGGAAAACCCCGGCAACAACAATGCTTTTCAGGTAGCTTCGAGGCCAAATGAACGGAGCTTTCATAATGGGAAAAGAAGCCTTATGCCATCAGTCTCCAATTTCTAGGTTGACACGCAGCATACACGCAGGACCAGAGCTTACTGTCTCTACGCAGTGTTCTGGTACCGAAACGGTTGCTTAAGCAAAGTCCCTAGGAATGTTGGAAAGCTTACTACCGTGAAACTAAAGCAGAACAGCGATGAAGGCCTCATGGAGCTGCTGCACGCCTCCCGTTTTGCAAGGATAATCCGGACCTTACTTCGAGGCTAGTGCTCACATTGACTTTCACGTTTGGTATAGAGCAGAGCAGGGTGAGCTTCCAACTAGGAACTGGAAGCACAAGGTTTCTTTCGAGAAAACTCATTTTCTTCTATGAACCATGCCGGCTGTAAGTAAAAGCACGGTAACAACAGTGCTTTTCAGGTAGCTTCGGGGCCGCATGAATGGAGCTTTCAAAATGGGAAAACAAGCCTTGTGCCATCAGTCTCTAATTTCTAGGTTGACACGCAGCATACACGCAGGAGCAGAGCTTCCTGGTTCTACGCAGTGTTCTGACTGAAACGGGTGCTGAAGCAAGGCCCCTAGGAGTGTTGAAAAGCTTACTACGTTGAAACTAAAGCAGAACAACGATGAAGGCCTCATGGAGCTGCTGCACGCCTCTCGTTTTGCAAGGATAATCAGGGCCTTACTTCGAAGCTTGGGCTCACGTTGACTTTCATTTTAGGTATAGAGCAGAGCAGGGTGAGCTTCCAACAAGGAACGGGAAACCCAAGGTTTCTTAGGAGAAAACTCATTTTCTTCTATGAACCATGCCGGCAGTGAGGAAAACCCCGGCAACAACAATGCTTTTCAGGTAGCTTCGAGGCCGCATGAACGGAGCTTTCATAATGTGAAAAGAAGCTTTATGCCATCAGTCTCCAATTTCTAGGTTGACAAGCAGCATACACGCAGGACCAGAGCTTCCTGGTTCTACGCAGTGTTCTGGTACTGAAACGGGTGCTGAAGCAAGGCCCCTAGGAGTGTTGAAAAGCTTACTACCTTGAAACTAAAGCAGAAAAACGATGAAGGCCTCATGGAGCTGCTGCACGCCTCTCGTTTTGCAAGGATAATCAGGGCCTTACTTCGAAGCTTGGGCTCACGTTGACTTTCATTTTAGGTATAGCGCAGAGCAGGGTGAGCTTCCAACAAGGAACTGGAAACCCCAGGTTTCTTAGGAGAAAACTCATTTTCTTCTCAGAACCATGCCGGCAGTGAGGAAAACCCCGGCAACAACAATGCTTTTCAGGTAGCTTCGAGGCCGCATGAACGGAGCTTTCATAATGGGAAAAGAAGCCTTATGCCATCAGTCTCCAATTTCTAGGTTGACACGCAGCATACACGCAGGACCAGAGCTTACTGTCTCTACGCAGTGTTCTGGTACCGAAACGGTTGCTTAAGCAAAGTCCCTAGGAGTCTTGGAAAGCTTACTACCGTGAAACTAAAGCAGAACAGCGATGAAGGCCTCATGGAGCTGCTGCACGCCTCCCGTTTTGCCAGGATAATCAGGGCCTTACTTCGAGGCTAGTGCTCACATTGACTTTCACGTTTGGTATAGAGCAGAGCAGGGTGAGCTTCCAACTAGGAACTGGAAGCACAAGGTTTCTTTCGAGAAAACTCATTTTCTTCTATGAACCATGCCGGCTGTAAGTAAAAGCACGGTAACAACAGTGCTTTTCAGGTAGCTTCGGGGCCGCATCAACGGAGCTTTCATAATGGGAAAACTAGCCTTGTGCCATCAGTCTCTAATTTCTAGGTTGACACGCAGCATACACGCAGGAGCAGAGCTTCCTGGTTCTACGCAGTGTTCTGACTGAAACGGGTGCTGAAGCAAGGCCCCTAGGAGTGTTGAAAAGCTTACTACCTTGAAACTAAAGCAGAACAACGATGAAGGCCTCATGGAGCTGCTGCACGCCTCTCGTTTTGCAAGGATAATCAGGGCCTTACTTCGAAGCTTGGGCTCACGTTGACTTTCACTTTAGGTATAGCGCAGAGCAGGGTGAGCTTCCAACAAGGAACTGGAAACCCCAGGTTTCTTAGGAGAAAACTCATTTTCTTCTCAGAACCATGCCGGCAGTGAGGAAAACCCCGGCAACAACAATGCTTTTCAGGTAGCTTCGAGGCCGCATGAACGGAGCTTTCATAATGGGAAAAGAAGCCTTATGCCATCAGTCTCCAATTTCTAGGTTGACACGCAGCATACACGCAGGACCAGAGCTTACTGTCTCTACGCAGTGTTCTGGTACCGAAACGGTTGCTTAAGCAAAGTCCCTAGGAATGTTGGAAAGCTTACTACCGTGAAACTAAAGCAGAACAGCGATGAAGGCCTCATGGAGCTGCTGCACGCCTCCCGTTTTGCAAGGATAATCCGGGCCTTACTTCGAGGCTAGTGCTCACATTGACTTTCACGTTTGGTATAGAGCAGAGCAGGGTGAGCTTCCAACTAGGAACTGGAAGCACAAGGTTTCTTTCGAGAAAACTCATTTTCTTCTATGAACCATGCCGGCTGTAAGTAAAAGCACGGTAACAACAGTGCTTTTCAGGTAGCTTCGGGGCCGCATGAATGGAGCTTTCAAAATGGGAAAACAAGCCTTGTGCCATCAGTCTCTAAATTCTAGGTTGACACGCAGCATACACGCAGGAGCAGAGCTTCCTGGTTCTACGCAGTGTTCTGACTGAAACGGGTGCTGAAGCAAGGCCCCTAGGAGTGTTGAAAAGCTTACTACCTTGAAACTAAAGCAGAACAACGATGAAGGCCTCATGGAGCTGCTGCACGCCTCTCGTTTTGCAAGGATAATCAGGGCCTTACTTCGAAGCTTGGGCTCACGTTGACTTTCATTTTAGGTATAGAGCAGAGCAGGGTGAGCTTCCAACAAGGAACGGGAAACCCAAGGTTTCTTAGGAGAAAACTCATTTTCTTCTCAGAACCATGCCGGCAGTGAGGAAAACCCCGGCAACAACAATGCTTTTCAGGTAGCTTCGAGGCCGCATGAACGGAGCTTTCATAATGGGAAAAGAAGCTTTATGCCATCAGTCTCCAATTTCTAGGTTGACACGTAGCATACACGCAGGACCAGAGCTTCCTTGTTCTACGCAGTGTTCTGGTACTGAAACGGGTGCTGAAGCAAGGCCCCTAGGAGTGTTGAAAAGCTTACTACCTTGAAACTAAAGCAGAACAACGATGAAGGCCTCATGGAGCTGCTGCTCGCCTCTCGTTTTGCAAGGATAATCAGGGCCTTACTTCGAAGCTTGGGCTCACGTTGACTTTCATTTTAGGTATAGCGCAGAGCAGGGTGAGCTTCCAACAAGGAACTGGAAACCCAAGGTTTCTTAGGAGAAAACTCATTTTCTTCTCAGAACCATGCCGGCAGTGAGGAAAACCCCGGCAACAACAATGCTTTTCAGGTAGCTTCGAGGCCGCATGAACGGAGCTTTCATAATGGGAAAAGAAGCCTTATGCCATCAGTCTCCAATTTCTAGGTTGACACGCAGCATACACGCAGGACCAGAGCTTACTGTCTCTACGCAGTGTTCTGGTACCGAAACGGTTGCTTAAGCAAAGTCCCTAGGAGTCTTGGAAAGCTTACTACCGTGAAACTAAAGCAGAACAGCGATGAAGGCCTCATGGAGCTGCTGCACGCCTCCCGTTTTGCCAGGATAATCAGGGCCTTACTTCGAGGCTAGTGCTCACATTGACTTTCACGTTTGGTATAGAGCAGAGCAGGGTGAGCTTCCAACTAGGAACTGGAAGCACAAGGTTTCTTTCGAGAAAACTCATTTTCTTCTATGAACCATGCCGGCTGTAAGTAAAAGCACGGTAACAACAGTGCTTTTCAGGTAGCTTCGGGGCCGCATCAACGGAGCTTTCATAATGGGAAAACTAGCCTTGTGCCATCAGTCTCTAATTTCTAGGTTGACACGCAGCATACACGCAGGAGCAGAGCTTCCTGGTTCTACGCAGTGTTCTGGTACTGAAACGGGTGCTGAAGCAAGGCCCCTAGGAGTGTTGAAAAGCTTACTACCTTGAAACTAAAGCAGAACAACGATGAAGGCCTCATGGAGCTGCTGCACGCCTCTCGTTTTGCAAGGATAATCAGGGCCTTACTTCGAAGCTTGGGCTCACGTTGACTTTCATTTTAGGTATAGCGCAGAGCAGGGTGAGCTTCCAACAAGGAACTGGAAACCCAAGGTTTCTTAGGAGAAAACTCATTTTCTTCTCAGAACCATGCCGGCAGTGAGGAAAACCCCGGCAACAACAATGCTTTTCAGGTAGCTTCGAGGCCGCATGAACGGAGCTTTCATAATGGGAAAAGAAGCCTTATGCCATCAGTCTCCAATTTCTAGGTTGACACGCAGCATACACGCAGGACCAGAGCTTACTGTCTCTACGCAGTGTTCTGGTACCGAAACGGTTGCTTAAGCAAAGTCCCTAGGAGTCTTGGAAAGCTTACTACCGTGAAACTAAAGCAGAACAGCGATGAAGGCCTCATGGAGCTGCTGCACGCCTCCCGTTTTGCCAGGATAATCAGGGCCTTACTTCGAGGCTAGTGCTCACATTGACTTTCACGTTTGGTATAGAGCAGAGCCGGGGGAGCTTCCAACTAGGAACTGGAAGCACAAGGTTTCTTTCGAGAAAACTCATTTTCTTCTATGAACCATGCCGGCTGTAAGTAAAAGCACGGTAACAACAGTGCTTTTCAGGTAGCTTCGGGGCCGCATCAACGGAGCTTTCATAATGGGAAAACTAGCCTTGTGCCATCGGTCTCTAATTTCTAGGTTGACACGCAGCATACACGCAGGAGCAGAGCTTCCTGGTTCTACGCAGTGTTCTGGTACTGAAACGGGTGCTGAAGCAAGTCCCCTAGGAGTGTTGCAAAGCTTACTACCTTGAAACTAAAGCAGAACAACGATGAAGGCCTCATGGAGCTGCTGCACGCCTCTCGTTTTGCAAGGATAATCAGGGCCTTACTTCGAAGCTTGGGCTCACGTTGACTTTCATTTTAGGTATAGCGCAGAGCAGGGTGAGCTTCCAACAAGGAACTGGAAACCCCAGGTTTCTTAGGAGAAAACTGATTTTCTTCTCAGAACCATGCCGGCAGTGAGGAAAACCCCGGCAACAACAATGCTTTTCAGGTAGCTTCGAGGCCGCATGAACGGAGCTTTCATAATGGGAAAAGAAGCCTTATGCCATCAGTCTCCAATTTCTAGGTTGACACGCAGCATACACGCAGGACCAGAGCTTACTGTCTCTACGCAGTGTTCTGGTACCGAAACGGTTGCTTAAGCAAAGTCCCTAGGAGTCTTGGAAAGCTTACTACCGTGAAACTAAAGCAGAACAGCGATGAAGGCCTCATGGAGCTGCTGCACGCCTCCCGTTTTGCCAGGATAATCAGGGCCTTACTTCGAGGCTAGTGCTCACATTGACTTTCACGTTTGGTATAGAGCAGAGCAGGGTGAGCTTCCAACTAGGAACTGGAAGCACAAGGTTTCTTTCGAGAAAACTCATTTTCTTCTATGAACCATGCCGGCTGTAAGTAAAAGCACGGTAACAACAGTGCTTTTCAGGTAGCTTCGGGGCCGCATCAACGGAGCTTTCATAATGGGAAAACTAGCCTTGTGCCATCAGTCTCTAATTTCTAGGTTGACACGCAGCATACACGCAGGAGCAGAGCTTCCTGGTTCTACGCAGTGTTCTGGTACTGAAACGGGTGCTGAAGCAAGGCCCCTAGGAGTGTTGAAAAGCTTACTACCTTGAAACTAAAGCAGAACAACGATGAAGGCCTCATGGAGCTGCTGCACGCCTCTCGTTTTGCAAGGATAATCAGGGCCTTACTTCGAAGCTTGGGCTCACGTTGACTTTCATTTTAGGTATAGCGCAGAGCAGGGTGAGCTTCCAACAAGGAACTGGAAACCCAAGGTTTCTTAGGAGAAAACTCATTTTCTTCTCAGAACCATGCCGGCAGTGAGGAAAACCCCG
This sequence comes from Eubalaena glacialis, assembly GCF_028564815.1. Taxonomy (NCBI): domain Eukaryota; kingdom Metazoa; phylum Chordata; class Mammalia; order Artiodactyla; family Balaenidae; genus Eubalaena; species Eubalaena glacialis. The sequence continues at coordinate 137,666,059 of NC_083721.1, read as the reverse complement.
GCAACAACCATGCTTTTCAGGTAGCTTCGAGGCCGCATGAACGGAGCTTTCATAATGGGAAAAGAAGCCTTATGCCATCAGTCTCCAATTTCTAGGTTGACACGCAGCATACACGCAGGACCAGAGCTTACTGTCTCTACGCAGTGTTCTGGTACCGAAACGGTTGCTTAAGCAAAGTCCCTAGGAGTCTTGGAAAGCTTACTACCGTGAAACTAAAGCAGAACAGCGATGAAGGCCTCATGGAGCTGCTGCACGCCTCCCGTTTTGCCAGGATAATCAGGGCCTTACTTCGAGGCTAGTGCTCACATTGACTTTCACGTTTGGTATAGAGCAGAGCCGGGTGAGCTTCCAACTAGGAACTGGAAGGACAAGGTTTCTTTCGAGAAAACTCATTTTCTTCTATGAACCATGCCGGCTGTAAGTAAAAGCACGGTAACAACAGTGCTTTTCAGGTAGCTTCGGGGCCGCATCAACGGAGCTTTCATAATGGGAAAACTAGCCTTGTGCCATCGGTCTCTAATTTCTAGGTTGACACGCAGCATACACGCAGGAGCAGAGCTTCCTGGTTCTACGCAGTGTTCTGGTACTGAAACGGGTGCTGAAGCAAGTCCCCTAGGAGTGTTGCAAAGCTTACTACCTTGAAACTAAAGCAGAACAACGATGAAGGCCTCATGGAACTGCTGCACGCCTCTCGTTTTGCAAGGATAATCAGGGCCTTACTTCGAAGCTTGGGCTCACGTTGACTTTCACTTTAGGTATAGCGCAGAGCAGGGTGAGCTTCCAACAAGGAACTGGAAACCCAAGGTTTCTCAGGAGAAAACTCATTTTCTTCTCAGAACCATGCCGGCAGTGAGGAAAACCCCGGCAACAACAATGCTTTTCAGGTAGCTTCGAGGCCGCATAAACGGAGCTTTCATAATGGGAAAAGAAGCCTTATGCCATCAGTCTCCAATTTCTAGGTTGACACGCAGCATACACGCAGGACCAGAGCTTACTGTCTCTACGCAGTGTTCTGGTACCGAAACGGTTGCTTAAGCAAAGTCCCTAGGAATGTTGGAAAGCTTACTACCGTGAAACTAAAGCAGAACAGCGATGAAGGCCTCATGGAGCTGCTGCACGCCTCCCGTTTTGCAAGGATAATCCGGGCCTTACTTCGAGGCTAGTGCTCACATTGACTTTCACGTTTGGTATAGAGCAGAGCAGGGTGAGCTTCCAACTAGGAACTGGAAGCACAAGGTTTCTTTCGAGAAAACTCATTTTCTTCTATGAACCATGCCGGCTGTAAGTAAAAGCACGGTAACAACAGTGCTTTTCAGGTAGCTTCGTGGCCGCATGAATGGAGCTTTAAAAATGGGAAAACAAGCCTTGTGCCATCAGTCTCTAATTTCTAGGTTGACACGCAGCATACACGCAGGAGCAGAGCTTCCTGGTTCTACGCAGTGTTCTGACTGAAACGGGTGCTGAAGCAAGGCCCCTAGGAGTGTTGAAAAGCTTACTACCTTGAAACTAAAGCAGAACAACGATGAAGGCCTCATGGAGCTGCTGCACGCCTCTCGTTTTGCAAGGATAATCAGGGCCTTACTTCGAAGCTTGGGCTCACGTTGACTTTCATTTTAGGTATAGAGCAGAGCAGGGTGAGCTTCCAACAAGGAACGGGAAACCCAAGGTTTCTTAGGAGAAAACTCATTTTCTTCTCAGAACCATGCCGGCAGTGAGGAAAACCCCGGCAACAACCATGCTTTTCAGGTAGCTTCGAGGCCGCATGAACGGAGCTTTCATAATGGGAAAACTAGCCTTGTGCCATCAGTCTCTAATTTCTAGGTTGACACGCAGCATACACGCAGGAGCAGAGCTTCCTGGTTCTACGCAGTGTTCTGACTGAAACGGGTGCTGAAGCAAGGCCCCTAGGAGTGTTGAAAAGCTTACTACCTTGAAACTAAAGCAGAACAACGATGAAGGCCTCATGGAGCTGCTGCACGCCTCTCGTTTTGCAAGGATAATCAGGGCCTTACTTCGAAGCTTGGGCTCACGTTGACTTTCACTTTAGGTATAGCGCAGAGCAGGGTGAGCTTCCAACAAGGAACTGGAAACCCCAGGTTTCTTAGGAGAAAACTCATTTTCTTCTCAGAACCATGCCGGCAGTGAGGAAAACCCCGGCAACAACAATGCTTTTCAGGTAGCTTCGAGGCCGCATGAACGGAGCTTTCATAATGGGAAAAGAAGCCTTATGCCATCAGTCTCCAATTTCTAGGTTGACACGCAGCATACACGCAGGACCAGAGCTTACTGTCTCTACGCAGTGTTCTGGTACCGAAACGGTTGCTTAAGCAAAGTCCCTAGGAATGTTGGAAAGCTTACTACCGTGAAACTAAAGCAGAACAGCGATGAAGGCCTCATGGAGCTGCTGCACGCCTCCCGTTTTGCAAGGATAATCCGGGCCTTACTTCGAGGCTAGTGCTCACATTGACTTTCACGTTTGGTATAGAGCAGAGCAGGGTGAGCTTCCAACTAGGAACTGGAAGCACAAGGTTTCTTTCGAGAAAACTCATTTTCTTCTATGAACCATGCCGGCTGTAAGTAAAAGCACGGTAACAACAGTGCTTTTCAGGTAGCTTCGGGGCCGCATGAATGGAGCTTTCAAAATGGGAAAACAAGCCTTGTGCCATCAGTCTCTAAATTCTAGGTTGACACGCAGCATACACGCAGGAGCAGAGCTTCCTGGTTCTACGCAGTGTTCTGACTGAAACGGGTGCTGAAGCAAGGCCCCTAGGAGTGTTGAAAAGCTTACTACCTTGAAACTAAAGCAGAACAACGATGAAGGCCTCATGGAGCTGCTGCACGCCTCTCGTTTTGCAAGGATAATCAGGGCCTTACTTCGAAGCTTGGGCTCACGTTGACTTTCATTTTAGGTATAGAGCAGAGCAGGGTGAGCTTCCAACAAGGAACGGGAAACCCAAGGTTTCTTAGGAGAAAACTCATTTTCTTCTCAGAACCATGCCGGCAGTGCGGAAAACCCCGGCAACAACAATGCTTTTCAGGTAGCTTCGAGGCCGCATGAACGGAGCTTTCATAATGGGAAAAGAAGCTTTATGCCATCAGTCTCCAATTTCTAGGTTGACACGCAGCATACACGCAGGAGCAGAGCTTCCTGGTTCTACGCAGTGTTCTGGTACTGAAACGGGTGCTGAAGCAAGGCCCCTAGGAGTGTTGAAAAGCTTACTACCTTGAAACTAAAGCAGAACAACGATGAAGGCCTCATGGAGCTGCTGCACGCCTCTCGTTTTGCAAGGATAATCAGGGCCTTACTTCGAAGCTTGGGCTCACGTTGACTTTCATTTTAGGTATAGCGCAGAGCAGGGTGAGCTTCCAACAAGGAACTGGAAACCCAAGGTTTCTTAGGAAAAAACTCATTTTCTTCTCAGAACCATGCCGGCAGTGAGGAAAACCCCGGCAACAACAATGCTTTTCAGGTAGCTTCGAGGCCGCATGAACGGAGCTTTCATAATGGGAAAAGAAGCCTTATGCCATCAGTCTCCAGTTTCTAGGTTGACACGCAGCATACACGCAGGACCAGAGCTTACTGTCTCTACGCAGTGTTCTGGTACCGAAACGGTTGCTTAAGCAAAGTCCCTAGGAGTCTTGGAAAGCTTACTACCGTGAAACTAAAGCAGAACAGCGATGAAGGCCTCATGGAGCTGCTGCACGCCTCCCGTTTTGCCAGGATAATCAGGGCCTTACTTCGAGGCTAGTGCTCACATTGACTTTCACGTTTGGTATAGAGCAGAGCAGGGTGAGCTTCCAACTAGGAACTGGAAGCACAAGGTTTCTTTCGAGAAAACTCATTTTCTTCTATGAACCATGCCGGCTGTAAGTAAAAGCACGGTAACAACAGTGCTTTTCAGGTAGCTTCGGGGCCGCATCAACGGAGCTTTCATAATGGGAAAACTAGCCTTGTGCCATCAGTCTCTAATTTCTAGGTTGACACGCAGCATACACGCAGGAGCAGAGCTTCCTGGTTCTACGCAGTGTTCTGGTACTGAAACGGGTGCTGAAGCAAGGCCCCTAGGAGTGTTGAAAAGCTTACTACCTTGAAACTAAAGCAGAAAAACGATGAAGGCCTCATGGAGCTGCTGCACGCCTCTCGTTTTGCAAGGATAATCAGGGCCTTACTTCGAAGCTTGGGCTCACGTTGACTTTCATTTTAGGTATAGCGCAGAGCAGGGTGAGCTTCCAACAAGGAACTGGAAACCCAAGGTTTCTTAGGAGAAAACTCATTTTCTTCTCAGAACCATGCCGGCAGTGAGGAAAACCCCGGCAACAACAATGCTTTTCAGGTAGCTTCGAGGCCAAATGAACGGAGCTTTCATAATGGGAAAAGAAGCCTTATGCCATCAGTCTCCAATTTCTAGGTTGACACGCAGCATACACGCAGGACCAGAGCTTACTGTCTCTACGCAGTGTTCTGGTACCGAAACGGTTGCTTAAGCAAAGTCCCTAGGAATGTTGGAAAGCTTACTACCGTGAAACTAAAGCAGAACAGCGATGAAGGCCTCATGGAGCTGCTGCACGCCTCCCGTTTTGCAAGGATAATCCGGACCTTACTTCGAGGCTAGTGCTCACATTGACTTTCACGTTTGGTATAGAGCAGAGCAGGGTGAGCTTCCAACTAGGAACTGGAAGCACAAGGTTTCTTTCGAGAAAACTCATTTTCTTCTATGAACCATGCCGGCTGTAAGTAAAAGCACGGTAACAACAGTGCTTTTCAGGTAGCTTCGGGGCCGCATGAGTGGAGCTTTCAAAATGGGAAAACAAGCCTTGTGCCATCAGTCTCTAATTTCTAGGTTGACACGCAGCATACACGCAGGAGCAGAGCTTCCTGGTTCTACGCAGTGTTCTGACTGAAACGGGTGCTGAAGCAAGGCCCCTAGGAGTGTTGAAAAGCTTACTACGTTGAAACTAAAGCAGAACAACGATGAAGGCCTCATGGAGCTGCTGCACGCCTCTCGTTTTGCAAGGATAATCAGGGCCTTACTTCGAAGCTTGGGCTCACGTTGACTTTCATTTTAGGTATAGAGCAGAGCAGGGTGAGCTTCCAACAAGGAACGGGAAACCCAAGGTTTCTTAGGAGAAAACTCATTTTCTTCTATGAACCATGCCGGCAGTGAGGAAAACCCCGGCAACAACAATGCTTTTCAGGTAGCTTCGAGGCCGCATGAACGGAGCTTTCATAATGGGAAAAGAAGCTTTATGCCATCAGTCTCCAATTTCTAGGTTGACAAGCAGCATACACGCAGGACCAGAGCTTCCTGGTTCTACGCAGTGTTCTGGTACTGAAACGGGTGCTGAAGCAAGGCCCCTAGGAGTGTTGAAAAGCTTACTACCTTGAAACTAAAGCAGAAAAACGATGAAGGCCTCATGGAGCTGCTGCACGCCTCTCGTTTTGCAAGGATAATCAGGGCCTTACTTCGAAGCTTGGGCTCACGTTGACTTTCATTTTAGGTATAGCGCAGAGCAGGGTGAGCTTCCAACAAGGAACTGGAAACCCCAGGTTTCTTAGGAGAAAACTCATTTTCTTCTCAGAACCATGCCGGCAGTGAGGAAAACCCCGGCAACAACAATGCTTTTCAGGTAGCTTCGAGGCCGCATGAACGGAGCTTTCATAATGGGAAAAGAAGCCTTATGCCATCAGTCTCCAATTTCTAGGTTGACACGCAGCATACACGCAGGACCAGAGCTTACTGTCTCTACGCAGTGTTCTGGTACCGAAACGGTTGCTTAAGCAAAGTCCCTAGGAGTCTTGGAAAGCTTACTACCGTGAAACTAAAGCAGAACAGCGATGAAGGCCTCATGGAGCTGCTGCACGCCTCCCGTTTTGCCAGGATAATCAGGGCCTTACTTCGAGGCTAGTGCTCACATTGACTTTCACGTTTGGTATAGAGCAGAGCAGGGTGAGCTTCCAACTAGGAACTGGAAGCACAAGGTTTCTTTCGAGAAAACTCATTTTCTTCTATGAACCATGCCGGCTGTAAGTAAAAGCACGGTAACAACAGTGCTTTTCAGGTAGCTTCGGGGCCGCATCAACGGAGCTTTCATAATGGGAAAACTAGCCTTGTGCCATCAGTCTCTAATTTCTAGGTTGACACGCAGCATACACGCAGGAGCAGAGCTTCCTGGTTCTACGCAGTGTTCTGACTGAAACGGGTGCTGAAGCAAGGCCCCTAGGAGTGTTGAAAAGCTTACTACCTTGAAACTAAAGCAGAACAACGATGAAGGCCTCATGGAGCTGCTGCACGCCTCTCGTTTTGCAAGGATAATCAGGGCCTTACTTCGAAGCTTGGGCTCACGTTGACTTTCACTTTAGGTATAGCGCAGAGCAGGGTGAGCTTCCAACAAGGAACTGGAAACCCCAGGTTTCTTAGGAGAAAACTCATTTTCTTCTCAGAACCATGCCGGCAGTGAGGAAAACCCCGGCAACAACAATGCTTTTCAGGTAGCTTCGAGGCCGCATGAACGGAGCTTTCATAATGGGAAAAGAAGCCTTATGCCATCAGTCTCCAATTTCTAGGTTGACACGCAGCATACACGCAGGACCAGAGCTTACTGTCTCTACGCAGTGTTCTGGTACCGAAACGGTTGCTTAAGCAAAGTCCCTAGGAATGTTGGAAAGCTTACTACCGTGAAACTAAAGCAGAACAGCGATGAAGGCCTCATGGAGCTGCTGCACGCCTCCCGTTTTGCAAGGATAATCCGGGCCTTACTTCGAGGCTAGTGCTCACATTGACTTTCACGTTTGGTATAGAGCAGAGCAGGGTGAGCTTCCAACTAGGAACTGGAAGCACAAGGTTTCTTTCGAGAAAACTCATTTTCTTCTATGAACCATGCCGGCTGTAAGTAAAAGCACGGTAACAACAGTGCTTTTCAGGTAGCTTCGGGGCCGCATGAATGGAGCTTTCAAAATGGGAAAACAAGCCTTGTGCCATCAGTCTCTAAATTCTAGGTTGACACGCAGCATACACGCAGGAGCAGAGCTTCCTGGTTCTACGCAGTGTTCTGACTGAAACGGGTGCTGAAGCAAGGCCCCTAGGAGTGTTGAAAAGCTTACTACCTTGAAACTAAAGCAGAACAACGATGAAGGCCTCATGGAGCTGCTGCACGCCTCTCGTTTTGCAAGGATAATCAGGGCCTTACTTCGAAGCTTGGGCTCACGTTGACTTTCATTTTAGGTATAGAGCAGAGCAGGGTGAGCTTCCAACAAGGAACGGGAAACCCAAGGTTTCTTAGGAGAAAACTCATTTTCTTCTCAGAACCATGCCGGCAGTGAGGAAAACCCCGGCAACAACAATGCTTTTCAGGTAGCTTCGAGGCCGCATGAACGGAGCTTTCATAATGGGAAAAGAAGCTTTATGCCATCAGTCTCCAATTTCTAGGTTGACACGCAGCATACACGCAGGACCAGAGCTTCCTTGTTCTACGCAGTGTTCTGGTACTGAAACGGGTGCTGAAGCAAGGCCCCTAGGAGTGTTGAAAAGCTTACTACCTTGAAACTAAAGCAGAACAACGATGAAGGCCTCATGGAGCTGCTGCACGCCTCTCGTTTTGCAAGGATAATCAGGGCCTTACTTCGAAGCTTGGGCTCACGTTGACTTTCATTTTAGGTATAGCGCAGAGCAGGGTGAGCTTCCAACAAGGAACTGGAAACCCAAGGTTTCTTAGGAGAAAACTCATTTTCTTCTCAGAACCATGCCGGCAGTGAGGAAAACCCCGGCAACAACAATGCTTTTCAGGTAGCTTCGAGGCCGCATGAACGGAGCTTTCATAATGGGAAAAGAAGCCTTATGCCATCAGTCTCCAATTTCTAGGTTGACACGCAGCATACACGCAGGACCAGAGCTTACTGTCTCTACGCAGTGTTCTGGTACCGAAACGGTTGCTTAAGCAAAGTCCCTAGGAGTCTTGGAAAGCTTACTACCGTGAAACTAAAGCAGAACAGCGATGAAGGCCTCATGGAGCTGCTGCACGCCTCCCGTTTTGCCAGGATAATCAGGGCCTTACTTCGAGGCTAGTGCTCACATTGACTTTCACGTTTGGTATAGAGCAGAGCAGGGTGAGCTTCCAACTAGGAACTGGAAGCACAAGGTTTCTTTCGAGAAAACTCATTTTCTTCTATGAACCATGCCGGCTGTAAGTAAAAGCACGGTAACAACAGTGCTTTTCAGGTAGCTTCGGGGCCGCATCAACGGAGCTTTCATAATGGGAAAACTAGCCTTGTGCCATCAGTCTCTAATTTCTAGGTTGACACGCAGCATACACGCAGGAGCAGAGCTTCCTGGTTCTACGCAGTGTTCTGGTACTGAAACGGGTGCTGAAGCAAGGCCCCTAGGAGTGTTGAAAAGCTTACTACCTTGAAACTAAAGCAGAACAACGATGAAGGCCTCATGGAGCTGCTGCACGCCTCTCGTTTTGCAAGGATAATCAGGGCCTTACTTCGAAGCTTGGGCTCACGTTGACTTTCATTTTAGGTATAGAGCAGAGCAGGGTGAGCTTCCAACAAGGAACTGGAAACCCAAGGTTTCTTAGGAGAAAACTCATTTTCTTCTCAGAACCATGCCGGCAGTGAGGAAAACCCCGGCAACAACAATGCTTTTCAGGTAGCTTCGAGGCCGCATGAACGGAGCTTTCATAATGGGAAAAGAAGCCTTATGCCATCAGTCTCCAATTTCTAGGTTGACACGCAGCATACACGCAGGACCAGAGCTTACTGTCTCTACGCAGTGTTCTGGTACCGAAACGGTTGCTTAAGCAAAGTCCCTAGGAGTCTTGGAAAGCTTACTACCGTGAAACTAAAGCAGAACAGCGATGAAGGCCTCATGGAGCTGCTGCACGCCTCCCGTTTTGCCAGGATAATCAGGGCCTTACTTCGAGGCTAGTGCTCACATTGACTTTCACGTTTGGTATAGAGCAGAGCCGGGGGAGCTTCCAACTAGGAACTGGAAGCACAAGGTTTCTTTCGAGAAAACTCATTTTCTTCTATGAACCATGCCGGCTGTAAGTAAAAGCACGGTAACAACAGTGCTTTTCAGGTAGCTTCGGGGCCGCATCAACGGAGCTTTCATAATGGGAAAACTAGCCTTGTGCCATCGGTCTCTAATTTCTAGGTTGACACGCAGCATACACGCAGGAGCAGAGCTTCCTGGTTCTACGCAGTGTTCTGGTACTGAAACGGGTGCTGAAGCAAGTCCCCTAGGAGTGTTGCAAAGCTTACTACCTTGAAACTAAAGCAGAACAACGATGAAGGCCTCATGGAGCTGCTGCACGCCTCTCGTTTTGCAAGGATAATCAGGGCCTTACTTCGAAGCTTGGGCTCACGTTGACTTTCATTTTAGGTATAGCGCAGAGCAGGGTGAGCTTCCAACAAGGAACTGGAAACCCCAGGTTTCTTAGGAGAAAACTGATTTTCTTCTCAGAACCATGCCGGCAGTGAGGAAAACCCCGGCAACAACAATGCTTTTCAGGTAGCTTCGAGGCCGCATGAACGGAGCTTTCATAATGGGAAAAGAAGCCTTATGCCATCAGTCTCCAATTTCTAGGTTGACACGCAGCATACACGCAGGACCAGAGCTTACTGTCTCTACGCAGTGTTCTGGTACCGAAACGGTTGCTTAAGCAAAGTCCCTAGGAGTCTTGGAAAGCTTACTACCGTGAAACTAAAGCAGAACAGCGATGAAGGCCTCATGGAGCTGCTGCACGCCTCCCGTTTTGCCAGGATAATCAGGGCCTTACTTCGAGGCTAGTGCTCACATTGACTTTCACGTTTGGTATAGAGCAGAGCAGGGTGAGCTTCCAACTAGGAACTGGAAGCACAAGGTTTCTTTCGAGAAAACTCATTTTCTTCTATGAACCATGCCGGCTGTAAGTAAAAGCACGGTAACAACAGTGCTTTTCAGGTAGCTTCGGGGCCGCATCAACGGAGCTTTCATAATGGGAAAACTAGCCTTGTGCCATCGGTCTCTAATTTCTAGGTTGACACGCAGCATACACGCAGGAGCAGAGCTTCCTGGTTCTACGCAGTGTTCTGGTACTGAAACGGGTGCTGAAGCAAGTCCCCTAGGAGTGTTGCAAAGCTTACTACCTTGAAACTAAAGCAGAACAACGATGAAGGCCTCATGGAGCTGCTGCACGCCTCTCGTTTTGCAAGGATAATCAGGGCCTTACTTCGAAGCTTGGGCTCACGTTGACTTTCATTTTAGGTATAGCGCAGAGCAGGGTGAGCTTCCAACAAGGAACTGGAAACCCCAGGTTTCTTAGGAGAAAACTGATTTTCTTCTCAGAACCATGCCGGCAGTGAGGAAAACCCCGGCAACAACAATGCTTTTCAGGTAGCTTCGAGGCCGCATGAACGGAGCTTTCATAATGGGAAAAGAAGCCTTATGCCATCAGTCTCCAATTTCTAGGTTGACACGCAGCATACACGCAGGACCAGAGCTTACTGTCTCTACGCAGTGTTCTGGTACCGAAACGGTTGCTTAAGCAAAGTCCCTAGGAGTCTTGGAAAGCTTACTACCGTGAAACTAAAGCAGAACAGCGATGAAGGCCTCATGGAGCTGCTGCACGCCTCCCGTTTTGCCAGGATAATCAGGGCCTTACTTCGAGGCTAGTGCTCACATTGACTTTCACGTTTGGTATAGAGCAGAGCAGGGTGAGCTTCCAACTAGGAACTGGAAGCACAAGGTTTCTTTCGAGAAAACTCATTTTCTTCTATGAACCATGCCGGCTGTAAGTAAAAGCACGGTAACAACAGTGCTTTTCAGGTAGCTTCGGGGCCGCATCAACGGAGCTTTCATAATGGGAAAACTAGCCTTGTGCCATCAGTCTCTAATTTCTAGGTTGACACGCAGCATACACGCAGGAGCAGAGCTTCCTGGTTCTACGCAGTGTTCTGGTACTGAAACGGGTGCTGAAGCAAGGCCCCTAGGAGTGTTGAAAAGCTTACTACCTTGAAACTAAAGCAGAACAACGATGAAGGCCTCATGGAGCTGCTGCACGCCTCTCGTTTTGCAAGGATAATCAGGGCCTTACTTCGAAGCTTGGGCTCACGTTGACTTTCATTTTAGGTATAGCGCAGAGCAGGGTGAGCTTCCAACAAGGAACTGGAAACCCAAGGTTTCTTAGGAGAAAACTCATTTTCTTCTCAGAACCATGCCGGCAGTGAGGAAAACCCCGGCAACAACCATGCTTTTCAGGTAGCTTCGAGGCCGCATGAACGGAGCTTTCATAATGGGAAAAGAAGCCTTATGCCATCAGTCTCCAATTTCTAGGTTGACACGCAGCATACACGCAGGACCAGAGCTTACTGTCTCTACGCAGTGTTCTGGTACCGAAACGGTTGCTTAAGCAAAGTCCCTAGGAGTCTTGGAAAGCTTACTACCGTGAAACTAAAGCAGAACAGCGATGAAGGCCTCATGGAGCTGCTGCACGCCTCCCGTTTTGCCAGGATAATCAGGGCCTTACTTCGAGGCTAGTGCTCACATTGACTTTCACGTTTGGTATAGAGCAGAGCCGGGTGAGCTTCCAACTAGGAACTGGAAGGACAAGGTTTCTTTCGAGAAAACTCATTTTCTTCTATGAACCATGCCGGCTGTAAGTAAAAGCACGGTAACAACAGTGCTTTTCAGGTAGCTTCGGGGCCGCATCAACGGAGCTTTCATAATGGGAAAACTAGCCTTGTGCCATCGGTCTCTAATTTCTAGGTTGACACGCAGCATACACGCAGGAGCAGAGTTTCCTGGTTCTACGCAGTGTTCTGGTACTGAAACGGGTGCTGAAGCAAGTCCCCTAGGAGTGTTGCAAAGCTTACTACCTTGAAACTAAAGCAGAACAACGATGAAGGCCTCATGGAACTGCTGCACGCCTCTCGTTTTGCAAGGATAATCAGGGCCTTACTTCGAAGCTTGGGCTCACGTTGACTTTCACTTTAGGTATAGCGCAGAGCAGGGTGAGCTTCCAACAAGGAACTGGAAACCCAAGGTTTCTCAGGAGAAAACTCATTTTCTTCTCAGAACCATGCCGGCAGTGAGGAAAACCCCGGCAACAACAATGCTTTTCAGGTAGCTTCGAGGCCGCATAAACGGAGCTTTCATAATGGGAAAAGAAGCCTTATGCCATCAGTCTCCAATTTCTAGGTTGACACGCAGCATACACGCAGGACCAGAGCTTACTGTCTCTACGCAGTGTTCTGGTACCGAAACGGTTGCTTAAGCAAAGTCCCTAGGAATGTTGGAAAGCTTACTACCGTGAAACTAAAGCAGAACAGCGATGAAGGCCTCATGGAGCTGCTGCACGCCTCCCGTTTTGCAAGGATAATCCGGGCCTTACTTCGAGGCTAGTGCTCACATTGACTTTCACGTTTGGTATAGAGCAGAGCAGGGTGAGCTTCCAACTAGGAACTGGAAGCACAAGGTTTCTTTCGAGAAAACTCATTTTCTTCTATGAACCATGCCGGCTGTAAGTAAAAGCACGGTAACAACAGTGCTTTTCAGGTAGCTTCGTGGCCGCATGAATGGAGCTTTAAAAATGGGAAAACAAGCCTTGTGCCATCAGTCTCTAATTTCTAGGTTGACACGCAGCATACACGCAGGAGAAGAGCTTCCTGGTTCTACGCAGTGTTCTGACTGAAACGGGTGCTGAAGCAAGGCCCCTAGGAGTGTTGAAAAGCTTACTACCTTGAAACTAAAGCAGAACAACGATGAAGGCCTCATGGAGCTGCTGCACGCCTCTCGTTTTGCAAGGATAATCAGGGCCTTACTTCGAAGCTTGGGCTCACGTTGACTTTCATTTTAGGTATAGAGCAGAGCAGGGTGAGCTTCCAACAAGGAACGGGAAACCCAAGGTTTCTTAGGAGAAAACTCATTTTCTTCTCAGAACCATGCCGGCAGTGAGGAAAACCCCGGCAACAACCATGCTTTTCAGGTAGCTTCGAGGCCGCATGAACGGAGCTTTCATAATGGGAAAAGAAGCTTTATGCCATCAGTCTCCAATTTCTAGGTTGACACGCAGCATACACGCAGGACCAGAGCTTCCTTGTTCTACGCAGTGTTCTGGTACTGAAACGGGTGCTGAAGCAAGGCCCCTAGGAGTGTTGAAAAGCTTACTACCTTGAAACTAAAGCAGAACAACGATGAAGGCCTCATGGAGCTGCTGCACGCCTCTCGTTTTGCAAGGATAATCAGGGCCTTACTTCGAAGCTTGGGCTCACGTTGACTTTCATTTTAGGTATAGCGCAGAGCAGGGTGAGCTTCCAACAAGGAACTGGAAACCCCAGGTTTCTTAGGAGAAAACTCATTTTCTTCTCAGAACCATGCCGGCAGTGAGGAAAACCCCGGCAACAACAATGCTTTTCAGGTAGCTTCGAGGCCGCATGAATGGAGCTTTCATAATGGGAAAAGAAGCCTTATGCCATCAGTCTCCAATTTCTAGGTTGACACGCAGCATACACGCAGGACCAGAGCTTACTGTCTCTACGCAGTGTTCTGGTACCGAAACGGTTGCTTAAGCAAAGTCCCTAGGAGTCTTGGAAAGCTTACTACCGTGAAACTAAAGCAGAAGAGCGATGAAGGCCTCATGGAGCTGCTGCACGCCTCCCGTTTTGCCAGGATAATCAGGGCCTTACTTCGAGGCTAGTGCTCACATTGACTTTCACGTTTGGTATAGAGCAGAGCAGGGTGAGCTTCCAACTAGGAACTGGAAGCACAAGGTTTCTTTCGAGAAAACTCATTTTCTTCTATGAACCATGCCGGCTGTAAGTAAAAGCACGGTAACAACAGTGCTTTTCAGGTAGCTTCGGGGCCGCATGAATGGAGCTTTCAAAATGGGAAAACAAGCCTTGTGCCATCAGTCTCTAAATTCTAGGTTGACCCGCAGCATACACGCAGGAGCAGAGCTTCCTGGTTCTACGCAGTGTTCTGACTGAAACGGGTGCTGAAGCAAGGCCCCTAGGAGTGTTGAAAAGCTTACTACCTTGAAACTAAAGCAGAACAACGATGAAGGCCTCATGGAGCTGCTGCACGCCTCTCGTTTTGCAAGGATAATCAGGGCCTTACTTCGAAGCTTGGGCTCACGTTGACTTTCATTTTAGGTATAGAGCAGAGCAGGGTGAGCTTCCAACAAGGAACGGGAAACCCAAGGTTTCTTAGGAGAAAACTCATTTTCTTCTCAGAACCATGCCGGCAGTGCGGAAAACCCCGGCAACAACAATGCTTTTCAGGTAGCTTCGAGGCCGCATGAACGGAGCTTTCATAATGGGAAAAGAAGCCTTATGCCATCAGTCTCCAATTTCTAGGTTGACACGCAGCATACACGCAGGACCAGAGCTTACTGTCTCTACGCAGTGTTCTGGTACCGAAACGGTTGCTTAAGCAAAGTCCCTAGGAGTCTTGGAAAGCTTACTACCGTGAAACTAAAGCAGAACAGCGATGAAGGCCTCATGGAGCTGCTGCACGCCTCCCGTTTTGCCAGGATAATCAGGGCCTTACTTCGAGGCTAGTGCTCACATTGACTTTCACGTTTGGTATAGAGCAGAGCAGGGTGAGCTTCCAACTAGGAACTGGAAGCACAAGGTTTCTTTCGAGAAAACTCATTTTCTTCTATGAACCATGCCGGCTGTAAGTAAAAGCACGGTAACAACAGTGCTTTTCAGGTAGCTTCGGGGCCGCATCAACGGAGCTTTCATAATGGGAAAACTAGCCTTGTGCCATCAGTCTCTAATTTCTAGGTTGACACGCAGCATACACGCAGGAGCAGAGCTTCCTGGTTCTACGCAGTGTTCTGGTACTGAAACGGGTGCTGAAGCAAGGCCCCTAGGAGTGTTGAAAAGCTTACTACCTTGAAACTAAAGCAGAACAACGATGAAGGCCTCATGGAGCTGCTGCACGCCTCTCGTTTTGCAAGGATAATCAGGGCCTTACTTCGAAGCTTGGGCTCACGTTGACTTTCATTTTAGGTATAGCGCAGAGCAGGGTGAGCTTCCAACAAGGAACTGGAAACCCAAGGTTTCTTAGGAGAAAACTCATTTTCTTCTCAGAACCATGCCGGCAGTGAGGAAAACCCCGGCAACAACAATGCTTTTCAGGTAGCTTCGAGGCCGCATGAACGGAGCTTTCATAATGGGAAAAGAAGCCTTATGCCATCAGTCTCCAATTTCTAGGTTGACACGCAGCATACACGCAGGACCAGAGCTTACTGTCTCTACGCAGTGTTCTGGTACCGAAACGGTTGCTTAAGCAAAGTCCCTAGGAGTCTTGGAAAGCTTACTACCGTGAAACTAAAGCAGAACAGCGATGAAGGCCTCATGGAGCTGCTGCACGCCTCCCGTTTTGCCAGGATAATCAGGGCCTTACTTCGAGGCTAGTGCTCACATTGACTTTCACGTTTGGTATAGAGCAGAGCCGGGGGAGCTTCCAACTAGGAACTGGAAGCACAAGGTTTCTTTCGAGAAAACTCATTTTCTTCTATGAACCATGCCGGCTGTAAGTAAAAGCACGGTAACAACAGTGCTTTTCAGGTAGCTTCGGGGCCGCATCAACGGAGCTTTCATAATGGGAAAACTAGCCTTGTGCCATCGGTCTCTAATTTCTAGGTTGACACGCAGCATACACGCAGGAGCAGAGCTTCCTGGTTCTACGCAGTGTTCTGGTACTGAAACGGGTGCTGAAGCAAGTCCCCTAGGAGTGTTGCAAAGCTTACTACCTTGAAACTAAAGCAGAACAACGATGAAGGCCTCATGGAGCTGCTGCACGCCTCTCGTTTTGCAAGGATAATCAGGGCCTTACTTCGAAGCTTGGGCTCACGTTGACTTTCATTTTAGGTATAGCGCAGAGCAGGGTGAGCTTCCAACAAGGAACTGGAAACCCCAGGTTTCTTAGGAGAAAACTCATTTTCTTCTCAGAACCATGCCGGCAGTGAGGAAAACCCCGGCAACAACAATGCTTTTCAGGTAGCTTCGAGGCCGCATGAACGGAGCTTTCATAATGGGAAAAGAAGCCTTATGCCATCAGTCTCCAATTTCTAGGTTGACACGCAGCATACACGCAGGACCAGAGCTTACTGTCTCTACGCAGTGTTCTGGTACCGAAACGGTTGCTTAAGCAAAGTCCCTAGGAGTCTTGGAAAGCTTACTACCGTGAAACTAAAGCAGAACAGCGATGAAGGCCTCATGGAGCTGCTGCACGCCTCCCGTTTTGCCAGGATAATCAGGGCCTTACTTCGAGGCTAGTGCTCACATTGACTTTCACGTTTGGTATAGAGCAGAGCAGGGTGAGCTTCCAACTAGGAACTGGAAGCACAAGGTTTCTTTCGAGAAAACTCATTTTCTTCTATGAACCATGCCGGCTGTAAGTAAAAGCACGGTAACAACAGTGCTTTTCAGGTAGCTTCGGGGCCGCATCAACGGAGCTTTCATAATGGGAAAACTAGCCTTGTGCCATCAGTCTCTAATTTCTAGGTTGACACGCAGCATACACGCAGGAGCAGAGCTTCCTGGTTCTACGCAGTGTTCTGTTACTGAAACGGGTGCTGAAGCAAGGCCCCTAGGAGTGTTGAAAAGCTTACTACCTTGAAACTAAAGCAGAACAACGATGAAGGCCTCATGGAGCTGCTGCACGCCTCTCGTTTTGCAAAGATAATCAGGGCCTTACTTCGAAGCTTGGGCTCACGTTGACTTTCATTTTAGGTATAGAGCAGAGCAGGGTGAGCTTTCAACAAGGAACGGGAATCCCAAGGTTTCTTAGGAGAAAACTCATTTTCTTCTCAGAACCATGCCGGCAGTGAGGAAAACCCCGGCAACAACAATGCTTTTCAGGTAGCTTCGAGGCCGCATGAACGGAGCTTTCATAATGGGAAAAGAAGCTTTATGCCATCAGTCTCCAATTTCTAGGTTGACACGCAGCATACACGCAGGACCAGAGCTTCCTTGTTCTACGCAGTGTTCTGGTACTGAAACGGGTGCTGAAGCAAGTCCCCTAGGAGTGTTGCAAAGCTTACTACCTTGAAACTAAAGCAGAACAACGATGAAGGCCTCATGGAGCTGCTGCACGCCTCTCGTTTTGCAAGGATAATCAGGGCCTTACTTCGAAGCTTGGGCTCACGTTGACTTTCATTTTAGGTATAGCGCAGAGCAGGGTGAGCTTCCAACAAGGAACTGGAAACCCCAGGTTTCTTAGGAGAAAACTCATTTTCTTCTCAGAACCATGCCGGCAGTGAGGAAAACCCCGGCAACAACAATGCTTTTCAGGTAGCTTCGAGGCCGCATGAACGGAGCTTTCATAATGGGAAAAGAAGCCTTATGCCATCAGTCTCCAATTTCTAGGTTGACACGCAGCATACACGCAGGACCAGAGCTTACTGTCTCTACGCAGTGTTCTGGTACCGAAACGGTTGCTTAAGCAAAGTCCCTAGGAGTCTTGGAAAGCTTACTACCGTGAAACTAAAGCAGAACAGCGATGAAGGCCTCATGGAGCTGCTGCACGCCTCCCGTTTTGCCAGGATAATCAGGGCCTTACTTCGAGGCTAGTGCTCACATTGACTTTCACGTTTGGTATAGAGCAGAGCAGGGTGAGCTTCCAACTAGGAACTGGAAGCACAAGGTTTCTTTCGAGAAAACTCATTTTCTTCTATGAACCATGCCGGCTGTAAGTAAAAGCACGGTAACAACAGTGCTTTTCAGGTAGCTTCGGGGCCGCATCAACGGAGCTTTCATAATGGGAAAACTAGCCTTGTGCCATCAGTCTCTAATTTCTAGGTTGACACGCAGCATACACGCAGGAGCAGAGCTTCCTGGTTCTACGCAGTGTTCTGTTACTGAAACGGGTGCTGAAGCAAGGCCCCTAGGAGTGTTGAAAAGCTTACTACCTTGAAACTAAAGCAGAACAACGATGAAGGCCTCATGGAGCTGCTGCACGCCTCTCGTTTTGCAAAGATAATCAGGGCCTTACTTCGAAGCTTGGGCTCACGTTGACTTTCATTTTAGGTATAGAGCAGAGCAGGGTGAGCTTTCAACAAGGAACGGGAATCCCAAGGTTTCTTAGGAGAAAACTCATTTTCTTCTCAGAACCATGCCGGCAGTGAGGAAAACCCCGGCAACAACAATGCTTTTCAGGTAGCTTCGAGGCCGCATGAACGGAGCTTTCATAATGGGAAAAGAAGCTTTATGCCATCAGTCTCCAATTTCTAGGTTGACACGCAGCATACACGCAGGACCAGAGCTTCCTTGTTCTACGCAGTGTTCTGGTACTGAAACGGGTGCTGAAGCAAGGCCCCTAGGAGTGTTGAAAAGCTTACTACCTTGAAACTAAAGCAGAACAACGATGAAGGCCTCATGGAGCTGCTGCACGCCTCTCGTTTTGCAAGGATAATCAGGGCCTTACTTCGAAGCTTGGGCTCACGTTGACTTTCATTTTAGGTATAGCGCAGAGCAGGGTGAGCTTCCAACAAGGAACTGGAAACCCCAGGTTTCTTAGGAGAAAACTCATTTTCTTCTCAGAACCATGCCGGCAGTGAGGAAAACCCCGGCAACAACAATGCTTTTCAGGTAGCTTCGAGGCCGCATGAACGGAGCTTTCATAATGGGAAAAGAAGCCTTATGCCATCAGTCTCCAATTTCTAGGTTGACACGCAGCATACACGCAGGACCAGAGCTTACTGTCTCTACGCAGTGTTCTGGTACCGAAACGGTTGCTTAAGCAAAGTCCCTAGGAATGTTGGAAAGCTTACTACCGTGAAACTAAAGCAGAACAGCGATGAAGGCCTCATGGAGCTGCTGCACGCCTCCCGTTTTGCAAGGATAATCCGGGCCTTACTTCGAGGCTAGTGCTCACATTGACTTTCACATTTGGTATAGAGCAGAGCAGGGTGAGCTTCCAACTAGGAACTGGAAGCACAAGGTTTCTTTCGAGAAAACTCATTTTCTTCTATGAACCATGCCGGCTGTAAGTAAAAGCACGGTAACAACAGTGCTTTTCAGGTAGCTTCGGGGCCGCATGAATGGAGCTTTAAAAATGGGAAAACAAGCCTTGTGCCATCAGTCTCTAATTTCTAGGTTGACACGCAGCATACACGCAGGAGAAGAGCTTCCTGGTTCTACGCAGTGTTCTGACTGAAACGGGTGCTGAAGCAAGGCCCCTAGGAGTGTTGAAAAGCTTACTACCTTGAAACTAAAGCAGAACAACGATGAAGGCCTCATGGAGCTGCTGCACGCCTCTCGTTTTGCAAGGATAATCAGGGCCTTACTTCGAAGCTTGGGCTCACGTTGACTTTCATTTTAGGTATAGAGCAGAGCAGGGTGAGCTTCCAACAAGGAACGGGAAACCCAAGGTTTCTTAGGAGAAAACTCATTTTCTTCTCAGAACCATGCCGGCAGTGAGGAAAACCCCGGCAACAACAATGCTTTTCAGGTAGCTTCGAGGCCGCATGAACGGAGCTTTCATAATGGGAAAAGAAGCTTTATGCCATCAGTCTCCAATTTCTAGGTTGACACGCAGCATACACGCAGGACCAGAGCTTCCTTGTTCTACGCAGTGTTCTGGTACTGAAACGGGTGCTGAAGCAAGGCCCCTAGGAGTGTTGAAAAGCTTACTACCTTGAAACTAAAGCAGAACAACGATGAAGGCCTCATGGAGCTGCTGCACGCCTCTCGTTTTGCAAGGATAATCAGGGCCTTACTTCGAAGCTTGGGCTCACGTTGACTTTCATTTTAGGTATAGCGCAGAGCAGGGTGAGCTTCCAACAAGGAACTGGAAACCCCAGGTTTCTTAGGAGAAAACTCATTTTCTTCTCAGAACCATGCCGGCAGTGAGGAAAACCCCGGCAACAACAATGCTTTTCAGGTAGCTTCGAGGCCGCATGAATGGAGCTTTCATAATGGGAAAAGAAGCCTTATGCCATCAGTCTCCAATTTCTAGGTTGACACGCAGCATACACGCAGGACCAGAGCTTACTGTCTCTACGCAGTGTTCTGGTACCGAAACGGTTGCTTAAGCAAAGTCCCTAGGAGTCTTGGAAAGCTTACTACCGTGAAACTAAAGCAGAACAGCGATGAAGGCCTCATGGAGCTGCTGCACGCCTCCCGTTTTGCCAGGATAATCAGGGCCTTACTTCGAGGCTAGTGCTCACATTGACTTTCACGTTTGGTATAGAGCAGAGCAGGGTGAGCTTCCAACTAGGAACTGGAAGCACAAGGTTTCTTTCGAGAAAACTCATTTTCTTCTATGAACCATGCCGGCTGTAAGTAAAAGCACGGTAACAACAGTGCTTTTCAGGTAGCTTCGGGGCCGCATCAACGGAGCTTTCATAATGGGAAAACTAGCCTTGTGCCATCAGTCTCTAATTTCTAGGTTGACACGCAGCATACACGCAGGAGCAGAGCTTCCTGGTTCTACGCAGTGTTCTGGTACAGAAACGGGTGCGGAAGCAAGGCCCCTAGGAGTGTTGAAAAGCTTACTACCTTGAAACTAAAGCAGAACAACGATGAAGGCCTCATGGAGCTGCTGCACGCCTCTCGTTTTGCAAGGATAATCAGGGCCTTACTTCGAAGCTTGGGCTCACGTTGACTTTCACTTTAGGTATAGCGCAGAGCAGGGTGAGCTTCCAACAAGGAACTGGAAACCCAAGGTTTCTCAGGAGAAAACTCATTTTCTTCTCAGAACCATGCCGGCAGTGAGGAAAACCCCGGCAACAACAATGCTTTTCAGGTAGCTTCGAGGCCGCATGAACGGAGCTTTCATAATGGGAAAAGAAGCTTTATGCCATCAGTTTCCAATTTCTAGGTTGACACGCAGCATACACGAGGAGCAGAGCTTCCTGGTTCTACGCAGTGTTCTGGTACTGAAACGGGTGCTGAAGCAAGGCCCCTAGGAGTGTTGAAAAGCTTACTACCTTGAAACTAAAGCAGAACAACGATGAAGGCCTCATGGAGCTGCTGCACGCCTCTCGTTTTGCAAGGATAATCAGGGCCTTACTTCGAAGCTTGGGCTCACGTTGACTTTCACTTTAGTTATAGCGCAGAGCAGGGTGAGCTTCCAACAAGGAACTGGAAATCCCAGGTTTCTTAGGAGAAAACTCATTTTCTTCTCAGAACCATGCCGGCAGTGAGGAAAACCCCGGCAACAACCATGCTTTTCAGGTAGCTTCGAGGCCGCATCAACGGAGCTTTCATAATGGGAAAAGAAGCCTTATGCCATCAGTCTCCAATTTCTAGGTTGACACGCAGCATACACGCAGGACCAGAGCTTACTGTCTCTACGCAGTGTTCTGGTACCAAAACGGTTGCTTAAGCAAAGTCCCTAGGAGTCTTGGAAAGCTTACTACCGTGAAACTAAAGCAGAACAGCGATGAAGGCCTCATGGAGCTGCTGCACGCCTCCCGTTTTGCCAGGATAATCAGGGCCTTACTTCGAGGCTAGTGCTCACATTGACTTTCACGTTTGGTATAGAGCAGAGCCGGGTGAGCTTCCAACAAGGAACTGGAAACCCAAGGTTTCTCAGGAGAAAACTCATTTTCTTCTCAGAACCATGCCGGCAGTGAGGAAAACCCCGGCAACAACCATGCTTTTCAGGTAGCTTCGAGGCCGCATGAACGGAGCTTTCATAATGGGAAAAGAAGCCTTATGCCATCAGTCTCCAATTTCTAGGTTGACACGCAGCATACACGCAGGACCAGAGCTTACTGTCTCTACGCAGTGTTCTGGTACCGAAACGGTTGCTTAAGCAAAGTACCTAGGAATGTTGGAAAGCTTACTACCGTGAAACTAAAGCAGAACAGCGATGAAGGCCTCATGGAGCTGCTGCACGCCTCCCGTTTTGCAAGGATAATCCGGGCCTTACTTCGAGGCTAGTGCTCACATTGACTTTCACGTTTGGTATAGAGCAGAGCAGGGTGAGCTTCCAACTAGGAACTGGAAGCACAAGGTTTCTTTCGAGAAAACTCATTTTCTTCTATGAACCATGCCGGCTGTAAGTAAAAGCACGGTAACAACAGTGCTTTTCAGGTAGCTTCGGGGCCGCATGAATGGAGCTTTCAAAATGGGAAAACAAGCCTTGTGCCATCAGTCTCTAATTTCTAGGTTGACACGCAGCATACACGCAGGAGAAGAGCTTCCTGGTTCTACGCAGTGTTCTGACTGAAACGGGTGCTGAAGCAAGGCCTCTAGGAGTGTTGAAAAGCTTACTACCTTGAAACTAAAGCAGAACAACGATGAAGGCCTCATGGAGCTGCTGCACGCCTCTCGTTTTGCAAGGATAATCAGGGCCTTACTTCGAAGCTTGGGCTCACGTTGACTTTCATTTTAGGTATAGAGCAGAGCAGGGTGAGCTTCCAACAAGGAACGGGAATCCCAAGGTTTCTTAGGAGAAAACTCATTTTCTTCTCAGAACCATGCCGGCAGTGAGGAAAACCCCGGCAACAACAATGCTTTTCAGGTAGCTTCGAGGCCGCATGAACGGAGCTTTCATAATGGGAAAAGAAGCTTTATGCCATCAGTCTCCAATTTCTAGGTTGACACGCAGCATACACGCAGGACCAGAGCTTACTGTCTCTACGCAGTGTTCTGGTACCGAAACGGTTGCTTAAGCAAAGTCCCTAGGAGTCTTGGAAAGCTTACTACCGTGAAACTAAAGCAGAACAGCGATGAAGGCCTCATGGAGCTGCTGCACGCCTCCCGTTTTGCCAGGATAATCAGGGCCTTACTTCGAGGCTAGTGCTCACATTGACTTTCACGTTTGATATAGAGCAGAGCCGGGTGAGCTTCCAACTAGGAACTGGAAGCACAAGGTTTCTTTCGAGAAAACTCATTTTCTTCTATGAACCATGCCGGCTGTAAGTAAAAGCACGGTAACAACAGTGCTTTTCAGGTAGCTTCGGGGCCGCATCAACGGAGCTTTCATAATGGGAAAACTAGCCTTGTGCCATCGGTCTCTAATTTCTAGGTTGACACGCAGCATACACGCAGGAGCAGAGCTTCCTGGTTCTACGCAGTGTTCTGGTACTGAAACGGGTGCTGATGCAAGTCCCCTAGGAGTGTTGCAAAGCTTACTACCTTGAAACTAAAGCAGAACAACGATGAAGGCCTCATGGAACTGCTGCACGCCTCTCGTTTTGCAAGGATAATCAGGGCCTTACTTCGAAGCTTGGGCTCACGTTGACTTTCACTTTAGGTATAGCGCAGAGCAGGGTGAGCTTCCAACAAGGAACTGGAAACCCAAGGTTTCTCAGGAGAAAACTCATTTTCTTCTCAGAACCATGCCGGCAGTGAGGAAAACCCCGGCAACAACAATGCTTTTCAGGTAGCTTCGAGGCCGCATAAACGGAGCTTTCATAATGGGAAAAGAAGCCTTATGCCATCAGTCTCCAATTTCTAGGTTGACACGCAGCATACACGCAGGACCAGAGCTTACTGTCTCTACGCAGTGTTCTGGTACCGAAACGGTTGCTTAAGCAAAGTCCCTAGGAATGTTGGAAAGCTTACTACCGTGAAACTAAAGCAGAACAGCGATGAAGGCCTCATGGAGCTGCTGCACGCCTCCCGTTTTGCAAGGATAATCCGGGCCTTACTTCGAGGCTAGTGCTCACATTGACTTTCACGTTTGGTATAGAGCAGAGCAGGGTGAGCTTCCAACTAGGAACTGGAAGCACAAGGTTTCTTTCGAGAAAACTCATTTTCTTCTATGAACCATGCCGGCTGTAAGTAAAAGCACGGTAACAACAGTGCTTTTCAGGTAGCTTCGGGGCCGCATGAATGGAGCTTTCAAAATGGGAAAACAAGCCTTGTGCCATCAGTCTCTAATTTCTAGGTTGACACGCAGCATACACGCAGGAGAAGAGCTTCCTGGTTCTACGCAGTGTTCTGACTGAAACGGGTGCTGAAGCAAGGCCCCTAGGAGTGTTGAAAAGCTTACTACCTTGAAACTAAAGCAGAACAACGATGAAGGCCTCATGGAGCTGCTGCACGCCTCTCGTTTTGCAAGGATAATCAGGGCCTTACTTCGAAGCTTGGGCTCACGTTGACTTTCATTTTAGGTATAGAGCAGAGCAGGGTGAGCTTCCAACAAGGAACGGGAAACCCAAGGTTTCTTAGGAGAAAACTCATTTTCTTCTCAAAACCATGCCGGCAGTGAGGAAAACCCCGGCAACAACAATGCTTTTCAGGTAGCTTCGAGGCCGCATGAACGGAGCTTTCATAATGGGAAAAGAAGCTTTATGCCATCAGTCTCCAATTTCTAGGTTGACACGCAGCATACACGCAGGACCAGAGCTTCCTTGTTCTACGCAGTGTTCTGGTACTGAAACGGGTGCTGAAGCAAGGCCCCTAGGAGTGTTGAAAAGCTTACTACCTTGAAACTAAAGCAGAACAACGATGAAGGACTCATGGAGCTGCTGCACGCCTCTCGTTTTGCAAGGATAATCAGGGCCTTACTTCGAAGCTTGGGCTCACGTTGACTTTCATTTTAGGTATAGCGCAGAGCAGGGTGAGCTTCCAACAAGGAACTGGAAACCCCAGGTTTCTTAGGAGAAATCTCATTTTCTTCTCAGAACCATGCCGGCAGTGAGGAAAACCCCGGCAACAACAATGCTTTTCAGGTAGCTTCGAGGCCGCATGAATGGAGCTTTCATAATGGGAAAAGAAGCCTTATGCCATCAGTCTCCAATTTCTAGGTTGACACGCAGCATACACGCAGGACCAGAGCTTACTGTCTCTACGCAGTGTTCTGGTACCGAAACGGTTGCTTAAGCAAAGTCCCTAGGAGTCTTGGAAAGCTTACTACCGTGAAACTAAAGCAGAACAGCGATGAAGGCCTCATGGAGCTGCTGCACGCCTCCCGTTTTGCCAGGATAATCAGGGCCTTACTTCGAGGCTAGTGCTCACATTGACTTTCACGTTTGGTATAGAGCAGAGCAGGGTGAGCTTCCAACTAGGAACTGGAAGCACAAGGTTTCTTTCGAGAAAACTCATTTTCTTCTATGAACCATGCCGGCTGTAAGTAAAAGCACGGTAACAACAGTGCTTTTCAGGTAGCTTCGGGGCCGCATCAACGGAGCTTTCATAATGGGAAAACTAGCCTTGTGCCATCAGTCTCTAATTTCTAGGTTGACACGCAGCATACACGCAGGAGCAGAGCTTCCTGGTTCTACGCAGTGTTCTGGTACAGAAACGGGTGCGGAAGCAAGGCCCCTAGGAGTGTTGAAAAGCTTACTACCTTGAAACTAAAGCAGAACAACGATGAAGGCCTCATGGAGCTGCTGCACGCCTCTCGTTTTGCAAGGATAATCAGGGCCTTACTTCGAAGCTTGGGCTCACGTTGACTTTCACTTTAGGTATAGCGCAGAGCAGGGTGAGCTTCCAACAAGGAACTGGAAACCCAAGGTTTCTCAGGAGAAAACTCATTTTCTTCTCAGAACCATGCCGGCAGTGAGGAAAACCCCGGCCACAACAATGCTTTTCAGGTAGCTTCGAGGCCGCATGAACGGAGCTTTCATAATGGGAAAAGAAGCTTTATGCCATCAGTTTCCAATTTCTAGGTTGACACGCAGCATACACGAGGAGCAGAGCTTCCTGGTTCTACGCAGTGTTCTGGTACTGAAACGGGTGCTGAAGCAAGGCCCCTAGGAGTGTTGAAAAGCTTACTACCTTGAAACTAAAGCAGAACAACGATGAAGGCCTCATGGAGCTGCTGCACGCCTCTCGTTTTGCAAGGATAATCAGGGCCTTACTTCGAAGCTTGGGCTCACGTTGACTTTCACTTTAGTTATAGCGCAGAGCAGGGTGAGCTTCCAACAAGGAACTGGAAATCCCAGGTTTCTTAGGAGAAAACTCATTTTCTTCTCAGAACCATGCCGGCAGTGAGGAAAACCCCGGCAACAACCATGCTTTTCAGGTAGCTTCGAGGCCGCATCAACGGAGCTTTCATAATGGGAAAAGAAGCCTTATGCCATCAGTCTCCAATTTCTAGGTTGACACGCAGCATACACGCAGGACCAGAGCTTACTGTCTCTACGCAGTGTTCTGGTACCAAAACGGTTGCTTAAGCAAAGTCCCTAGGAGTCTTGGAAAGCTTACTACCGTGAAACTAAAGCAGAACAGCGATGAAGGCCTCATGGAGCTGCTGCACGCCTCCCGTTTTGCCAGGATAATCAGGGCCTTACTTCGAGGCTAGTGCTCACATTGACTTTCACGTTTGGTATAGAGCAGAGCCGGGTGAGCTTCCAACAAGGAACTGGAAACCCAAGGTTTCTCAGGAGAAAACTCATTTTCTTCTCAGAACCATGCCGGCAGTGAGGAAAACCCCGGCAACAACCATGCTTTTCAGGTAGCTTCGAGGCCGCATGAACGGAGCTTTCATAATGGGAAAAGAAGCCTTATGCCATCAGTCTCCAATTTCTAGGTTGACACGCAGCATACACGCAGGACCAGAGCTTACTGTCTCTACGCAGTGTTCTGGTACCGAAACGGTTGCTTAAGCAAAGTACCTAGGAATGTTGGAAAGCTTACTACCGTGAAACTAAAGCAGAACAGCGATGAAGGCCTCATGGAGCTGCTGCACGCCTCCCGTTTTGCAAGGATAATCCGGGCCTTACTTCGAGGCTAGTGCTCACATTGACTTTCACGTTTGGTATAGAGCAGAGCAGGGTGAGCTTCCAACTAGGAACTGGAAGCACAAGGTTTCTTTCGAGAAAACTCATTTTCTTCTATGAACCATGCCGGCTGTAAGTAAAAGCACGGTAACAACAGTGCTTTTCAGGTAGCTTCGGGGCCGCATGAATGGAGCTTTCAAAATGGGAAAACAAGCCTTGTGCCATCAGTCTCTAATTTCTAGGTTGACACGCAGCATACACGCAGGAGAAGAGCTTCCTGGTTCTACGCAGTGTTCTGACTGAAACGGGTGCTGAAGCAAGGCCCCTAGGAGTGTTGAAAAGCTTACTACCTTGAAACTAAAGCAGAACAACGATGAAGGACTCATGGAGCTGCTGCACGCCTCTCGTTTTGCAAGGATAATCAGGGCCTTACTTCGAAGCTTGGGCTCACGTTGACTTTCATTTTAGGTATAGAGCAGAGCAGGGTGAGCTTCCAACAAGGAACGGGAATCCCAAGGTTTCTTAGGAGAAAACTCATTTTCTTCTCAGAACCATGCCGGCAGTGAGGAAAACCCCGGCAACAACAATGCTTTTCAGGTAGCTTCGAGGCCGCATGAACGGAGCTTTCATAATGGGAAAAGAAGCTTTATGCCATCAGTCTCCAATTTCTAGGTTGACACGCAGCATACACGCAGGACCAGAGCTTCCTTGTTCTACGCAGTGTTCTGGTACTGAAACGGGTGCTGAAGCAAGGCCCCTAGGAGTGTTGAAAAGCTTACTACCTTGAAACTAAAGCAGAACAACGATGAAGGCCTCATGGAGCTGCTGCACGCCTCTCGTTTTGCAAGGATAATCAGGGCCTTACTTCGAAGCTTGGGCTCACGTTGACTTTCATTTTAGGTATAGCGCAGAGCAGGGTGAGCTTCCAACAAGGAACTGGAAACCCCAGGTTTCTTAGGAGAAAACTCATTTTCTTCTCAGAACCATGCCGGCAGTGAGGAAAACCCCGGCAACAACAATGCTTTTCAGGTAGCTTCGAGGCCGCATGAACGGAGCTTTCATAATGGGAAAAGAAGCCTTATGCCATCAGTCTCCAATTTCTAGGTTGACACGCAGCATACACGCAGGACCAGAGCTTACTGTCTCTACGCAGTGTTCTGGTACCGAAACGGTTGCTTAAGCAAAGTCCCTAGGAGTCTTGGAAAGCTTACTACCGTGAAACTAAAGCAGAACAGCGATGAAGGCCTCATGGAGCTGCTGCACGCCTCCCGTTTTGCCAGGATAATCAGGGCCTTACTTCGAGGCTAGTGCTCACATTGACTTTCACGTTTGATATAGAGCAGAGCCGGGTGAGCTTCCAACTAGGAACTGGAAGCACAAGGTTTCTTTCGAGAAAACTCATTTTCTTCTATGAACCATGCCGGCTGTAAGTAAAAGCACGGTAACAACAGTGCTTTTCAGGTAGCTTCGGGGCCGCATCAACGGAGCTTTCATAATGGGAAAACTAGCCTTGTGCCATCGGTCTCTAATTTCTAGGTTGACACGCAGCATACACGCAGGAGCAGAGCTTCCTGGTTCTACGCAGTGTTCTGGTACTGAAACGGGTGCTGATGCAAGTCCCCTAGGAGTGTTGCAAAGCTTACTACCTTGAAACTAAAGCAGAACAACGATGAAGGCCTCATGGAACTGCTGCACGCCTCTCGTTTTGCAAGGATAATCAGGGCCTTACTTCGAAGCTTGGGCTCACGTTGACTTTCACTTTAGGTATAGCGCAGAGCAGGGTGAGCTTCCAACAAGGAACTGGAAACCCAAGGTTTCTCAGGAGAAAACTCATTTTCTTCTCAGAACCATGCCGGCAGTGAGGAAAACCCCGGCAACAACAATGCTTTTCAGGTAGCTTCGAGGCCGCATAAACGGAGCTTTCATAATGGGAAAAGAAGCCTTATGCCATCAGTCTCCAATTTCTAGGTTGACACGCAGCATACACGCAGGACCAGAGCTTACTGTCTCTACGCAGTGTTCTGGTACCGAAACGGTTGCTTAAGCAAAGTCCCTAGGAATGTTGGAAAGCTTACTACCGTGAAACTAAAGCAGAACAGCGATGAAGGCCTCATGGAGCTGCTGCACGCCTCCCGTTTTGCAAGGATAATCCGGGCCTTACTTCGAGGCTAGTGCTCACATTGACTTTCACGTTTGGTATAGAGCAGAGCAGGGTGAGCTTCCAACTAGGAACTGGAAGCACAAGGTTTCTTTCGAGAAAACTCATTTTCTTCTATGAACCATGCCGGCTGTAAGTAAAAGCACGGTAACAACAGTGCTTTTCAGGTAGCTTCGGGGCCGCATGAATGGAGCTTTAAAAATGGGAAAACAAGCCTTGTGCCATCAGTCTCTAATTTCTAGGTTGACACGCAGCATACACGCAGGAGAAGAGCTTCCTGGTTCTACGCAGTGTTCTGACTGAAACGGGTGCTGAAGCAAGGCCCCTAGGAGTGTTGAAAAGCTTACTACCTTGAAACTAAAGCAGAACAACGATGAAGGCCTCATGGAGCTGCTGCACGCCTCTCGTTTTGCAAGGATAATCAGGGCCTTACTTCGAAGCTTGGGCTCACGTTGACTTTCATTTTAGGTATAGAGCAGAGCAGGGTGAGCTTCCAACAAGGAACGGGAAACCCAAGGTTTCTTAGGAGAAAACTCATTTTCTTCTCAAAACCATGCCGGCAGTGAGGAAAACCCCGGCAACAACAATGCTTTTCAGGTAGCTTCGAGGCCGCATGAACGGAGCTTTCATAATGGGAAAAGAAGCTTTATGCCATCAGTCTCCAATTTCTAGGTTGACACGCAGCATACACGCAGGACCAGAGCTTCCTTGTTCTACGCAGTGTTCTGGTACTGAAACGGGTGCTGAAGCAAGGCCCCTAGGAGTGTTGAAAAGCTTACTACCTTGAAACTAAAGCAGAACAACGATGAAGGCCTCATGGAGCTGCTGCACGCCTCTCGTTTTGCAAGGATAATCAGGGCCTTACTTCGAAGCTTGGGCTCACGTTGACTTTCATTTTAGGTATAGCGCAGAGCAGGGTGAGCTTCCAACAAGGAACTGGAAACCCCAGGTTTCTTAGGAGAAAACTCATTTTCTTCTCAGAACCATGCCGGCAGTGAGGAAAACCCCGGCAACAACAATGCTTTTCAGGTAGCTTCGAGGCCGCATGAATGGAGCTTTCATAATGGGAAAAGAAGCCTTATGCCATCAGTCTCCAATTTCTAGGTTGACACGCAGCATACACGCAGGACCAGAGCTTACTGTCTCTACGCAGTGTTCTGGTACCGAAACGGTTGCTTAAGCAAAGTCCCTAGGAGTCTTGGAAAGCTTACTACCGTGAAACTAAAGCAGAACAGCGATGAAGGCCTCATGGAGCTGCTGCACGCCTCCCGTTTTGCCAGGATAATCAGGGCCTTACTTCGAGGCTAGTGCTCACATTGACTTTCACGTTTGGTATAGAGCA
Source organism: Eubalaena glacialis (assembly GCF_028564815.1). NCBI lineage: Eukaryota > Metazoa > Chordata > Mammalia > Artiodactyla > Balaenidae > Eubalaena > Eubalaena glacialis. Next base: position 137,635,946 of record NC_083721.1, on the reverse strand, counting down.
GAGCAGGGTGAGCTTCCAACTAGGAACTGGAAGCACAAGGTTTCTTTCGAGAAAACTCATTTTCTTCTATGAACCATGCCGGCTGTAAGTAAAAGCACGGTAACAACAGTGCTTTTCAGGTAGCTTCGGGGCCGCATCAACGGAGCTTTCATAATGGGAAAACTAGCCTTGTGCCATCAGTCTCTAATTTCTAGGTTGACACGCAGCATACACGCAGGAGCAGAGCTTCCTGGTTCTACGCAGTGTTCTGGTACAGAAACGGGTGCGGAAGCAAGGCCCCTAGGAGTGTTGAAAAGCTTACTACCTTGAAACTAAAGCAGAACAACGATGAAGGCCTCATGGAGCTGCTGCACGCCTCTCGTTTTGCAAGGATAATCAGGGCCTTACTTCGAAGCTTGGGCTCACGTTGACTTTCACTTTAGGTATAGCGCAGAGCATGGTGAGCTTCCAACAAGGAACTGGAAACCCAAGGTTTCTCAGGAGAAAACTCATTTTCTTCTCAGAACCATGCCGGCAGTGAGGAAAACCCCGGCCACAACAATGCTTTTCAGGTAGCTTCGAGGCCGCATGAACGGAGCTTTCATAATGGGAAAAGAAGCTTTATGCCATCAGTTTCCAATTTCTAGGTTGACACGCAGCATACACGAGGAGCAGAGCTTCCTGGTTCTACGCAGTGTTCTGGTACTGAAACGGGTGCTGAAGCAAGGCCCCTAGGAGTGTTGAAAAGCTTACTACCTTGAAACTAAAGCAGAACAACGATGAAGGCCTCATGGAGCTGCTGCACGCCTCTCGTTTTGCAAGGATAATCAGGGCCTTACTTCGAAGCTTGGGCTCACGTTGACTTTCACTTTAGTTATAGCGCAGAGCAGGGTGAGCTTCCAACAAGGAACTGGAAATCCCAGGTTTCTTAGGAGAAAACTCATTTTCTTCTCAGAACCATGCCGGCAGTGAGGAAAACCCCGGCAACAACCATGCTTTTCAGGTAGCTTCGAGGCCGCATCAACGGAGCTTTCATAATGGGAAAAGAAGCCTTATGCCATCAGTCTCCAATTTCTAGGTTGACACGCAGCATACACGCAGGACCAGAGCTTACTGTCTCTACGCAGTGTTCTGGTACCGAAACGGTTGCTTAAGCAAAGTCCCTAGGAGTCTTGGAAAGCTTACTACCGTGAAACTAAAGCAGAACAGCGATGAAGGCCTCATGGAGCTGCTGCACGCCTCCCGTTTTGCCAGGATAATCAGGGCCTTACTTCGAGGCTAGTGCTCACATTGACTTTCACGTTTGATATAGAGCAGAGCCGGGTGAGCTTCCAACTAGGAACTGGAAGCACAAGGTTTCTTTCGAGAAAACTCATTTTCTTCTATGAACCATGCCGGCTGTAAGTAAAAGCACGGTAACAACAGTGCTTTTCAGGTAGCTTCGGGGCCGCATCAACGGAGCTTTCATAATGGGAAAACTAGCCTTGTGCCATCGGTCTCTAATTTCTAGGTTGACACGCAGCATACACGCAGGAGCAGAGCTTCCTGGTTCTACGCAGTGTTCTGGTACTGAAACGGGTGCTGATGCAAGTCCCCTAGGAGTGTTGCAAAGCTTACTACCTTGAAACTAAAGCAGAACAACGATGAAGGCCTCATGGAACTGCTGCACGCCTCTCGTTTTGCAAGGACAATCAGGGCCTTACTTCGAAGCTTGGGCTCACGTTGACTTTCACTTTAGGTATAGCGCAGAGCAGGGTGAGCTTCCAACAAGGAACTGGAAACCCAAGGTTTCTCAGGAGAAAACTCATTTTCTTCTCAGAACCATGCCGGCAGTGAGGAAAACCCCGGCAACAACAATGCTTTTCAGGTAGCTTCGAGGCCGCATAAACGGAGCTTTCATAATGGGAAAAGAAGCCTTATGCCATCAGTCTCCAATTTCTAGGTTGACACGCAGCATACACGCAGGACCAGAGCTTACTGTCTCTACGCAGTGTTCTGGTACCGAAACGGTTGCTTAAGCAAAGTCCCTAGGAATGTTGGAAAGCTTACTACCGTGAAACTAAAGCAGAACAGCGATGAAGGCCTCATGGAGCTGCTGCACGCCTCCCGTTTTGCAAGGATAATCCGGGCCTTACTTCGAGGCTAGTGCTCACATTGACTTTCACGTTTGGTATAGAGCAGAGCAGGGTGAGCTTCCAACTAGGAACTGGAAGCACAAGGTTTCTTTCGAGAAAACTCATTTTCTTCTATGAACCATGCCGGCTGTAAGTAAAAGCACGGTAACAACAGTGCTTTTCAGGTAGCTTCGGGGCCGCATGAATGGAGCTTTAAAAATGGGAAAACAAGCCTTGTGCCATCAGTCTCTAATTTCTAGGTTGACACGCAGCATACACGCAGGAGAAGAGCTTCCTGGTTCTACGCAGTGTTCTGACTGAAACGGGTGCTGAAGCAAGGCCTCTAGGAGTGTTGAAAAGCTTACTACCTTGAAACTAAAGCAGAACAACGATGAAGGCCTCATGGAGCTGCTGCACGCCTCTCGTTTTGCAAGGATAATCAGGGCCTTACTTCGAAGCTTGGGCTCACGTTGACTTTCATTTTAGGTATAGAGCAGAGCAGGGTGAGCTTCCAACAAGGAACGGGAAACCCAAGGTTTCTTAGGAGAAAACTCATTTTCTTCTCAAAACCATGCCGGCAGTGAGGAAAACCCCGGCAACAACAATGCTTTTCAGGTAGCTTCGAGGCCGCATGAACGGAGCTTTCATAATGGGAAAAGAAGCTTTATGCTATCAGTCTCCAATTTCTAGGTTGACACGCAGCATACACGCAGGACCAGAGCTTCCTTGTTCTACGCAGTGTTCTGGTACTGAAACGGGTGCTGAAGCAAGGCCCCTAGGAGTGTTGAAAAGCTTACTACCTTGAAACTAAAGCAGAACAACGATGAAGGCCTCATGGAGCTGCTGCACGCCTCTCGTTTTGCAAGGATAATCAGGGCCTTACTTCGAAGCTTGGGCTCACGTTGACTTTCATTTTAGGTATAGCGCAGAGCAGGGTGAGCTTCCAACAAGGAACTGGAAACCCCAGGTTTCTTAGGAGAAAACTCATTTTCTTCTCAGAACCATGCCGGCAGTGAGGAAAACCCCGGCAACAACAATGCTTTTCAGGTAGCTTCGAGGCCGCATGAATGGAGCTTTCATAATGGGAAAAGAAGCCTTATGCCATCAGTCTCCAATTTCTAGGTTGACACGCAGCATACACGCAGGACCAGAGCTTACTGTCTCTACGCAGTGTTCTGGTACCGAAACGGTTGCTTAAGCAAAGTCCCTAGGAGTCTTGGAAAGCTTACTACCGTGAAACTAAAGCAGAACAGCGATGAAGGCCTCATGGAGCTGCTGCACGCCTCCCGTTTTGCCAGGATAATCAGGGCCTTACTTCGAGGCTAGTGCTCACATTGACTTTCACGTTTGGTATAGAGCAGAGCAGGGTGAGCTTCCAACTAGGAACTGGAAGCACAAGGTTTCTTTCGAGAAAACTCATTTTCTTCTATGAACCATGCCGGCTGTAAGTAAAAGCACGGTAACAACAGTGCTTTTCAGGTAGCTTCGGGGCCGCATCAACGGAGCTTTCATAATGGGAAAACTAGCCTTGTGCCATCAGTCTCTAATTTCTAGGTTGACACGCAGCATACACGCAGGAGCAGAGCTTCCTGGTTCTACGCAGTGTTCTGGTACAGAAACGGGTGCGGAAGCAAGGCCCCTAGGAGTGTTGAAAAGCTTACTACCTTGAAACTAAAGCAGAACAACGATGAAGGCCTCATGGAGCTGCTGCACGCCTCTCGTTTTGCAAGGATAATCAGGGCCTTACTTCGAAGCTTGGGCTCACGTTGACTTTCACTTTAGGTATAGCGCAGAGCAGGGTGAGCTTCCAACAAGGAACTGGAAACCCAAGGTTTCTCAGGAGAAAACTCATTTTCTTCTCAGAACCATGCCGGCAGTGAGGAAAACCCCGGCCACAACAATGCTTTTCAGGTAGCTTCGAGGCCGCATGAACGGAGCTTTCATAATGGGAAAAGAAGCTTTATGCCATCAGTCTCCAATTTCTAGGTTGACACGCAGCATACACGAGGAGCAGAGCTTCCTGGTTCTACGCAGTGTTCTGGTACTGAAACGGGTGCTGAAGCAAGGCCCCTAGGAGTGTTGAAAAGCTTACTACCTTGAAACTAAAGCAGAACAACGATGAAGGCCTCATGGAGCTGCTGCACGCCTCTCGTTTTGCAAGGATAATCAGGGCCTTACTTCGAAGCTTGGGCTCACGTTGACTTTCACTTTAGTTATAGCGCAGAGCAGGGTGAGCTTCCAACAAGGAACTGGAAATCCCAGGTTTCTTAGGAGAAAACTCATTTTCTTCTCAGAACCATGCCGGCAGTGAGGAAAACCCCGGCAACAACCATGCTTTTCAGGTAGCTTCGAGGCCGCATCAACGGAGCTTTCATAATGGGAAAAGAAGCCTTATGCCATCAGTCTCCAATTTCTAGGTTGACACGCAGCATACACGCAAGACCAGAGCTTACTGTCTCTACGCAGTGTTCTGGTACCGAAACGGTTGCTTAAGCAAAGTCCCTAGGAGTCTTGGAAAGCTTACTACCGTGAAACTAAAGCAGAACAGCGATGAAGGCCTCATGGAGCTGCTGCACGCCTCCCGTTTTGCCAGGATAATCAGGGCCTTACTTCGAGGCTAGTGCTCACATTGACTTTCACGTTTGGTATAGAGCAGAGCCGGGTGAGCTTCCAACAAGGAACTGGAAACCCAAGGTTTCTCAGGAGAAAACTCATTTTCTTCTCAGAACCATGCCGGCAGTGAGGAAAACCCCGGCAACAACCATGCTTTTCAGGTAGCTTCGAGGCCGCATGAACGGAGCTTTCATAATGGGAAAAGAAGCCTTATGCCATCAGTCTCCAATTTCTAGGTTGACACGCAGCATACACGCAGGACCAGAGCTTACTGTCTCTACGCAGTGTTCTGGTACCGAAACGGTTGCTTAAGCAAAGTCCCTAGGAATGTTGGAAAGCTTACTACCGTGAAACTAAAGCAGAACAGCGATGAAGGCCTCATGGAGCTGCTGCACGCCTCCCGTTTTGCCAGGATAATCAGGGCCTTACTTCGAGGCTAGTGCTCACATTGACTTTCACGTTTGGTATAGAGCAGAGCAGGGTGAGCTTCCAACTAGGAACTGGAAGCACAAGGTTTCTTTCGAGAAAACTCATTTTCTTCTATGAACCATGCCGGCTGTAAGTAAAAGCACGGTAACAACATTGCTTTTCAGGTAGCTTCGAGGCCGCATGAACGGAGCTTTCATAATGGGAAAAGAAGCTTTATGCCATCAGTCTCCAATTTCTAGGTTGACACGCAGCATACACGCAGGACCAGAGCTTCCTGGTTCTACCCAGTGTTCTGGTACTGAAACGGGTGCTGAAGCAAGGCCCCTAGGAGTGTTGAAAAGCTTACTACCTTGAAACTAAAGCAGAACAACGATGAAGGCCTCATGGAGCTGCTGCACGCCTCTCGTTTTGCAAGGATAATCAGGGCCTTACTTTGAAGCTTGGGCTCACGTTGACTTTCACTTTAGGTATAGCGCAGAGCAGGGTGAGCTTCCAACAAGGAACTGGAAACCCAAGGTTTCTCAGGAGAAAACTCATTTTCTTCTCAGAACCATGCCGGCAGTGAGGAAAACCCCGGCAACAACCATGCTTTTCAGGTAGCTTCGAGGCCGCATGAACGGAGCTTTCATAATGGGAAAAGAAGCCTTATGCCATCAGTCTCCAATTTCTAGGTTGACACGCAGCATACACGCAGGACCAGAGCTTACTGTCTCTACGCAGTGTTCTGGTACCGAAACGGTTGCTTAAGCAAAGTACCTAGGAATGTTGGAAAGCTTACTACCGTGAAACTAAAGCAGAACAGCGATGAAGGCCTCATGGAGCTGCTGCACGCCTCCCGTTTTGCCAGGATAATCAGGGCCTTACTTCGAGGCTAGTGCTCACATTGACTTTCACGTTTGGTATAGAGCAGAGCAGGGTGAGCTTCCAACTAGGAACTGGAAGCACAAGGTTTCTTTCGAGAAAACTCATTTTCTTCTATGAACCATGCCGGCTGTAAGTAAAAGCACGGTAACAACAGTGCTTTTCAGGTAGCTTCGGGGCCGCATCAACAGAGCTTTCATAATGGGAAAACTAGCCTTGTGCCATCAGTCTCTAATTTCTAGGTTGACACGCAGCATACACGCAGGAGCAGAGCTTCCTGTTTCTACGCAGTGTTCTGGTACTGAAACTGGTGCTGAAGCAAGGCCCCTAGGAGTGTTGAAAAGCTTACTACCTTGAAACTAAAGCAGAACAACGATGAAGGCCTCATGGAGCTGCTGCACGCCTCTCGTTTTGCAAGGATAATCAGGGCCTTACTTCGAAGCTTGGGCTCACGTTGACTTTCACTTTAGGTATAGCGCAGAGCAGGGTGAGCTTCCAACAAGGAACTGGAAACCCAAGGTTTCTTAGGAGAAAACTCATTTTCTTCTCAGAACCATGCCGGCAGTGAGGAAAACCCCGGCAACAACAATGCTTTTCAGGTAGCTTCGAGGCCGCATGAACGGAGCTTTCATAATGGGAAAAGAAGCCTTATGCCATCAGTCTCCAATTTCTAGGTTGACACGCAGCATACACGCAGGACCAGAGCTTACTGTCTCTACGCAGTGTTCTGGTACCGAAACGGTTGCTTAAGCAAAGTCCCTAGGAATGTTGGAAAGCTTACTACCGTGAAACTAAAGCAGAACAGCGATGAAGGCCTCATGGAGCTGCTGCACGCCTCCCGTTTTGCCAGGATAATCAGGGCCTTACTTCGAGGCTAGTGCTCACATTGACTTTCACGTTTGGTATAGAGCAGAGCAGGGTGAGCTTCCAACTAGGAACTGGAAGCACAAGGTTTCTTTCGAGAAAACTCATTTTCTTCTATGAACCATGCCGGCTGTAAGTAAAAGCACGGTAACAACAGTGCTTTTCAGGTAGCTTCGGGGCCGCATCAACGGAGCTTTCATAATGGGAAAACTAGCCTTGTGCCATCAGTCTCTAATTTCTAGGTTGACACGCAGCATACACGCAGGAGCAGAGCTTCCTGGTTCTACGCAGTGTTCTGTTACTGAAACGGGTGCTGAAGCAAGGCCCCTAGGAGTGTTGAAAAGCTTACTACCTTGAAACTAAAGCAGAACAACGATGAAGGCCTCATGGAGCTGCTGCACGCCTCTCGTTTTGCAAGGATAATCAGGGCCTTACTTCGAAGCTTGGGCTCACGTTGACTTTCATTTTAGGTATAGCGCAGAGCAGGGTGAGCTTCCAACAAGGAACTGGAAATCCCAGGTTTCTTAGGAGAAAACTCATTTTCTTCTCAGAACCATGCCGGCAGTGAGGAAAACCCCGGCAACAACCATGCTTTTCAGGTAGCTTCGAGGCCACATGAACGGAGCTTTCATAATGGGAAAAGAAGCCTTATGCCATCAGTCTCCAATTTCTAGGTTGACACGCAGCATACACGCAGGACCAGAGCTTACTGTCTCTACGCAGTGTTCTGGTACCGAAACGGTTGCTTAAGCAAAGTCCCTAGGAATGTTGGAAAGCTTACTACCGTGAAACTAAAGCAGAACAGCGATGAAGGCCTCATGGAGCTGCTGCACGCCTCCCGTTTTGCCAGGATAATCCGGGCCTTACTTCGAGGCTAGTGCTCACATTGACTTTCACGTTTGGTATAGAGCAGTGCAGGGTGAGCTTCCAACTAGGAACTGGAAGCACAAGGTTTCTTTCGAGAAAACTCATTTTCTTCTATGAACCATGCCGGCTGTAAGTAAAAGCACGGTAACAACAGTGCTTTTCAGGTAGCTTCGGGGCCGCATCAACGGAGCTTTCATAATGGGAAAACTAGCCTTGTGCCATCAGTCTCTAATTTCTAGGTTGACACGCAGCATACACGCAGGAGCAGAGCTTCCTGGTTCTACGCAGTGTTCTGGTACTGAAACGGGTGCTGAAGCAAGGCCCCTAGGAGTGTTGAAAAGCTTACTACCTTGAAACTAAAGCAGAACAACGATGAAGGCCTCATGGAGCTGCTGCACGCCTCTCGTTTTGCAAGGATAATCAGGGCCTTACTTCGAAGCTTGGGCTCACGTTGACTTTCATTTTAGGTATAGCGCAGAGCAGGGTGAGCTTCCAACAAGGAACTGGAAATCCCAGGTTTCTTAGGAGAAAACTCATTTTCTTCTCAGAACCATGCCGGCAGTGAGGAAAACCCCGGCAACAACCATGCTTTTCAGGTAGCTTCGAGGCCGCATGAACGGAGCTTTCATAATGGGAAAAGAAGCCTTATGCCATCAGTCTCCAATTTCTAGGTTGACACGCAGCATACACGCAGGACCAGAGCTTACTGTCTCTACGCAGTGTTCTGGTACCGAAACGGTTGCTTAAGCAAAGTCCCTAGGAGTCTTGGAAAGCTTACTACCGTGAAACTAAAGCAGAACAGCGATGAAGGCCTCATGGAGCTGCTGCACGCCTCCCGTTTTGCCAGGATAATCAGGGCCTTACTTCGAGGCTAGTGCTCACATTGACTTTCACGTTTGGTATAGAGCAGAGCAGGGTGAGCTTCCAACTAGGAACTGGAAGCACAAGGTTTCTTTCGAGAAAACTCATTTTCTTCTATGAACCATGCCGGCTGTAAGTAAAAGCACGGTAACAACAGTGCTTTTCAGGTAGCTTCGTGGCCGCATCAACGGAGCTTTCATAATGGGAAAACTAGCCTTGTGCCATCAGTCTCTAATTTCTAGGTTGACACGCAGCATACACGCAGGAGCAGAGCTTCCTGGTTCTACGCAGTGTTCTGGTACAGAAACGGGTGCGGAAGCAAGGCCCCTAGGAGTGTTGAAAAGCTTACTACCTTGAAACTAAAGCAGAACAACGATGAAGGCCTCATGGAGCTGCTGCACGCCTCTCGTTTTGCAAGGATAATCAGGGCCTTACTTCGAAGCTTGGGCTCACGTTGACTTTCACTTTAGGTATAGCGCAGAGCAGGGTGAGCTTCCAACAAGGAACTGGAAACCCAAGGTTTCTCAGGAGAAAACTCATTTTCTTCTCAGAACCATGCCGGCAGTGAGGAAAACCCCGGCAACAACAATGCTTTTCAGGTAGCTTCGAGGCCGCATGAACGGAGCTTTCATAATGGGAAAAGAAGCCTTATGCCATCAGTCTCCAATTTCTAGGTTGACACGCAGCATACACGCAGGACCAGAGCTTACTGTCTCTACGCAGTGTTCTGGTACCGAAACGGTTGCTTAAGCAAAGTCCCTAGGAATGTTGGAAAGCTTACAACCGTGAAACTAAAGCAGAACAGCGATGAAGGCCTCATGGAGCTGCTGCACGCCTCCCGTTTTGCCAGGATAATCAGGGCCTTACTTCGAGGCTAGTGCTCACATTGACTTTCACGTTTGGTATAGAGCAGAGCAGGGTGAGCTTCCAACTAGGAACTGGAAGCACAAGGTTTCTTTCGAGAAAACTCATTTTCTTCTATGAACCATGCCGGCTGTAAGTAAAAGCACGGTAACAACAGTGCTTTTCAGGTAGCTTCGGGGCCGCATCAACGGAGCTTTCATAATGGGAAAACTAGCCTTGTGCCATCAGTCTCTAATTTGTAGGTTGACACGCAGCATACACGCAGGAGCAGAGCTTCCTGGTTCTACGCAGTGTTCTGGTACTGAAACGGGTGCTGAAGCAAGGCCCCTAGGAGTGTTGAAAAGCTTACTACCTTGAAACTAAAGCAGAACAACGATGAAGGCCTCATGGAGCTGCTGCACGCCTCTCGTTTTGCAAGGATAATCAGGGCCTTACTTCGAAGCTTGGGCTCACGTTGACTTTCATTTTAGGTATAGCGCAGAGCAGGGTGAGCTTCCAACAAGGAACTGGAAATCCCAGGTTTCTTAGGAGAAAACTCATTTTCTTCTCAGAACCATGCCGGCAGTGAGGAAAACCCCGGCAACAACCATGCTTTTCAGGTAGCTTCGAGGCCGCATGAACGGAGCTTTCATAATGGGAAAAGAAGCCTTATGCCATCAGTCTCCAATTTCTAGGTTGACACGCAGCATACACGCAGGACCAGAGCTTACTGTCTCTACGCAGTGTTCTGGTACCGAAACGGTTGCTTAAGCAAAGTCCCTAGGAATGTTGGAAAGCTTACTACCGTGAAACTAAAGCAGAACAGCGATGAAGGCCTCATGGAGCTGCTGCACGCCTCCCGTTTTGCCAGGATAATCCGGGCCTTACTTCGAGGCTAGTGCTCACATTGACTTTCACGTTTGGTATAGAGCAGTGCAGGGTGAGCTTCCAACTAGGAACTGGAAGCACAAGGTTTCTTTCGAGAAAACTCATTTTCTTCTATGAACCATGCCGGCTGTAAGTAAAAGCACGGTAACAACAGTGCTTTTCAGGTAGCTTCGGGGCCGCATCAACGGAGCTTTCATAATGGGAAAACTAGCCTTGTGCCATCAGTCTCTAATTTCTAGGTTGACACGCAGCATACACGCAGGAGCAGAGCTTCCTGGTTCTACGCAGTGTTCTGGTACTGAAACGGGTGCTGAAGCAAGGCCCCTAGGAGTGTTGAAAAGCTTACTACCTTGAAACTAAAGCAGAACAACGATGAAGGCCTCATGGAGCTGCTGCACGCCTCTCGTTTTGCAAGGATAATCAGGGCCTTACTTCGAAGCTTGGGCTCACGTTGACTTTCATTTTAGGTATAGCGCAGAGCAGGGTGAGCTTCCAACAAGGAACTGGAAATCCCAGGTTTCTTAGGAGAAAACTCATTTTCTTCTCAGAACCATGCCGGCAGTGAGGAAAACCCCGGCAACAACCATGCTTTTCAGGTAGCTTCGAGGCCGCATGAACGGAGCTTTCATAATGGGAAAAGAAGCCTTATGCCATCAGTCTCCAATTTCTAGGTTGACACGCAGCATACACGCAGGACCAGAGCTTACTGTCTCTACGCAGTGTTCTGGTACCGAAACGGTTGCTTAAGCAAAGTCCCTAGGAGTCTTGGAAAGCTTACTACCGTGAAACTAAAGCAGAACAGCGATGAAGGCCTCATGGAGCTGCTGCACGCCTCCCGTTTTGCCAGGATAATCAGGGCCTTACTTCGAGGCTAGTGCTCACATTGACTTTCACGTTTGGTATAGAGCAGAGCAGGGTGAGCTTCCAACTAGGAACTGGAAGCACAAGGTTTCTTTCGAGAAAACTCATTTTCTTCTATGAACCATGCCGGCTGTAAGTAAAAGCACGGTAACAACAGTGCTTTTCAGGTAGCTTCGTGGCCGCATCAACGGAGCTTTCATAATGGGAAAACTAGCCTTGTGCCATCAGTCTCTAATTTCTAGGTTGACACGCAGCATACACGCAGGAGCAGAGCTTCCTGGTTCTACGCAGTGTTCTGGTACTGAAACGGGTGCTGAAGCAAGGCCCCTAGGAGTGTTGAAAAGCTTACTACCTTGAAACTAAAGCAGAACAACGATGAAGGCCTCATGGAGCTGCTGCACGCCTCTCGTTTTGCAAGGATAATCAGGGCCTTACTTCGAAGCTTGGGCTCACGTTGACTTTCACTTTAGGTATAGCGCAGAGCAGGGTGAGCTTCCAACAAGGAACTGGAAACCCAAGGTTTCTCAGGAGAAAACTCATTTTCTTCTCAGAACCATGCCGGCAGTGAGGAAAACCCCGGCAACAACAATGCTTTTCAGGTAGCTTCGAGGCCGCATGAACGGAGCTTTCATAATGGGAAAAGAAGCCTTATGCCATCAGTCTCCAATTTCTAGGTTGACACGCAGCATACACGCAGGACCAGAGCTTACTGTCTCTACGCAGTGTTCTGGTACCGAAACGGTTGCTTAAGCAAAGTCCCTAGGAATGTTGGAAAGCTTACTACCGTGAAACTAAAGCAGAACAGCGATGAAGGCCTCATGGAGCTGCTGCACGCCTCCCGTTTTGCCAGGATAATCAGGGCCTTACTTCGAGGCTAGTGCTCACATTGACTTTCACGTTTGGTATAGAGCAGAGCAGGGTGAGCTTCCAACTAGGAACTGGAAGCACAAGGTTTCTTTCGAGAAAACTCATTTTCTTCTATGAACCATGCCGGCTGTAAGTAAAAGCACGGTAACAACAGTGCTTTTCAGGTAGCTTCGGGGCCGCATCAACGGAGCTTTCATAATGGGAAAACTAGCCTTGTGCCATCAGTCTCTAATTTCTAGGTTGACACGCAGCATACACGCAGGAGCAGAGCTTCCTGGTTCTACGCAGTGTTCTGGTACTGAAACGGGTGCTGAAGCAAGGCCCCTAGGAGTGTTGAAAAGCTTACTACCTTGAAACTAAAGCAGAACAACGATGAAGGCCTCATGGAGCTGCTGCACGCCTCTCGTTTTGCAAGGATAATCAGGGCCTTACTTCGAAGCTTGGGCTCACGTTGACTTTCACTTTAGGTATAGCGCAGAGCAGGGTGAGCTTCCAACAAGGAACTGGAAACCCAAGGATTCTCAGGAGAAAACTCATTTTCTTCTCAGAACCATGCCGGCAGTGAGGAAAACCCCGGCAACAACAATGCTTTTCAGGTAGCTTCGAGGCCGCATGAACGGAGCTTTCATAATGGGAAAAGAAGCCTTATGCCATCAGTCTCCAATTTCTAGGTTGACACGCAGCATACACGCAGGACCAGAGCTTACTGTCTCTACGCAGTGTTCTGGTACCGAAACGGTTGCTTAAGCAAAGTCCCTAGGAATGTTGGAAAGCTTACAACCGTGAAACTAAAGCAGAACAGCGATGAAGGCCTCATGGAGCTGCTGCACGCCTCCCGTTTTGCCAGGATAATCAGGGCCTTACTTCGAGGCTAGTGCTCACATTGACTTTCACGTTTGGTATAGAGCAGAGCAGGGTGAGCTTCCAACTAGGAACTGGAAGCACAAGGTTTCTTTCGAGAAAACTCATTTTCTTCTATGAACCATGCCGGCTGTAAGTAAAAGCACGGTAACAACAGTGCTTTTTAGGTAGCTTCGGGGCCGCATCAACGGAGCTTTCATAATGGGAAAACTAGCCTTGTGCCATCAGTCTCTAATTTCTAGGTTGACACGCAGCATACACGCAGGAGCAGAGCTTCCTGGTTCTACGCAGTGTTCTGGTACTGAAACGGGTGCTGAAGCAAGGCCCCTAGGAGTGTTGAAAAGCTTACTACCTTGAAACTAAAGCAGAACAACGATGAAGGCCTCATGGAGCTGCTGCACGCCTCTCGTTTTGCAAGGATAATCAGGGCCTTACTTCGAAGCTTGGGCTCACGTTGACTTTCATTTTAGGTATAGCGCAGAGCAGGGTGAGCTTCCAACAAGGAACTGGAAATCCCAGGTTTCTTAGGAGAAAACTCATTTTCTTCTCAGAACCATGCCGGCAGTGAGGAAAACCCCGGCAACAACCATGCTTTTCAGGTAGCTTCGAGGCCGCATGAACGGAGCTTTCATAATGGGAAAAGAAGCCTTATGCCATCAGTCTCCAATTTCTAGGTTGACACGCAGCATGCACGCAGGACCAGAGCTTACTGTCTCTACGCAGTGTTCTGGTACCGAAACGGTTGCTTAAGCAAAGTCCCTAGGAGTCTTGGAAAGCTTACTACCGTGAAACTAAAGCAGAACAGTGATGAAGGCCTCATGGAGCTGCTGCACGCCACCTGTTTTGCCAGGATAATCAGGGCCTTACTTCGAGGCTAGTGCTCACATTGACTTTCACGTTTGGTATAGAGCAGAGCAGGGTGAGCTTCCAACTAGGAACTGGAAGCACAAGGTTTCTTTGGAGAAAACTCATTTCTTCTATGTGCCATGCCGGCTGTAAATAAAAACACGGTAACAACAGTCCTTTTCAGGTAGCTTCGGGGCCGCATGAATGGAGCTTTCAAAATGGGAAAACAAGCCTTGTGCCATCAGTCTCTAATTTCTAGGTTGACACGCAGCATACACGCAGGAGCAGAGCTTCCTGGTTCTACGCAGTGTTCTGACTGAAACGGGTGCTAAAGCAAGGCACCTAGGAGTGTTGAAAAGCTTACTACCTTGAAACTAAAGCAGAACAACGATGAAGGCCTCATGGAGCTGCTGCACGCCTCTCGTTTTGCAAGGATAATCAGGGCCTTACTTCGAAGCTTGGGCTCACGTTGACTTTCATTTTAGGTATAGAGCAGAGCAGGGTGAGCTTCCAACAAGGAACGGGAAACCCCAGGTTTCTTTGGAGAAAACTCATTTTCTTCTCAGAACCATGCCGGCAGTGAGGAAAACCCCGGCAACAACCATGCTTTTCAGGTAGCTTCGAGGCCGCATGAACGGAGCTTTCATAATGGGAAAAGAAGCCTTATGCCATCAGTCTCCAATTTCTAGGTTGACACGCAGCATACACGCAGGACCAGAGCTTACTGTCTCTACGCAGTGTTCTGGTACCGAAACGGTTGCTTAAGCAAAGTCCCTAGGAATGTCGGAAAGCTTACTACCGTGAAACTAAAGCAGAACAGCGATGAAGGCCTCATGGAGCTGCTGCACGCCTCCCGTTTTGCCAGGATAATCAGGGCCTTACTTCGAGGCTAGTGCTCACATTGACTTTCACGTTTGGTATAGAGCAGAGCAGGGTGCGCTTCCAACTAGGAACTGGAAGCACAAGGTTTCTTTCGAGAAAACTCATTTTCTTCTATGAACCATGCCGGCTGTAAGTAAAAGCACGGTAACAACAGTGCTTTTCAGGTAGCTTCGGGGACGCATGAATGGAGCTTTCAAAATGGGAAAACAAGCCTTGTGCCATCAGTCTCTAATTTCTAGGTTGACACGCAGCATACACGCAGGAGCAGAGCTTCCTGGTTCTACGCAGTGTTCTGGTACTGAAACGGGTGCTGAAGCAAGGCCCCTAGGAGTGTTGAAAAGCTTACTACCTTGAAACTAAAGCAGAACAGCGATGAAGGCCTCATGGAGCTGCTGCACGCCTCTCGTTTTGCAAGGATAATCAGGGCCTTACTTCGAAGCTTGGGCTCACGTTGACTTTCACTTTAGGTATAGCGCAGAGCAGGGTGAGCTTCCAACAAGGAACTTGAAACCCAAGGTTTCTCAGGAGAAAACTCATTTTCTTCTCAGAACCATGCCGGCAGTGAGGAAAACCCCGGCAACAACAATGCTTTTCAGGTAGCTTCGAGGCCGCATGAACGGAGCTTTCATAATGGGAAAAGAAGCCTTATGCCATCAGTCTCCAATTTCTAGGTTGACACGCAGCATACACGCAGGACCAGAGCTTACTGTCTCTACGCAGTGTTCTGGTACCGAAACGGTTGCTTAAGCAAAGTCCCTAGGAGTCTTGGAAAGCTTACTACCGTGAAACTAAAGCAGAACAGCGATGAAGGCCTCATGGAGCTGCTGCACGCCTCCCGTTTTGCCAGGATAATCAGGGCCTTACTTCGAGGCTAGTGCTCACATTGACTTTCACGTTTGGTATAGAGCAGAGCAGGGTGAGCTTCCAACTAGGAACTGGAAGCACAAGGTTTCTTTCGAGAAAACTCATTTTCTTCTATGAACCATGCCGGCTGTAAGTAAAAGCACGGTAACAACAGTGCTTTTCAGGTAGCTTCGGGGCCGCATCAACGGAGCTTTCATAATGGGAAAACTAGCCTTGTGCCATCAGTCTCTAATTTCTAGGTTGACACGAGGCATACACGCAGGAGCAGAGCTTCCTGGTTCTACGCAGTGTTCTGGTACTGAAACAGGTGCTGAAGCAAGGCCCCTAGGAGTGTTGAAAAGCTTACTACCTTGAAACTAAAGCAGAACAACGATGAAGGCCTCATGGAGCTGCTGCACGCCTCTCGTTTTGCAAGGATAATCAGGGCCTTACTTCGAAGCTTGGGCTCACGTTGACTTTCATTTTAGGTATAGCGCAGAGCAGGGTGAGCTTCCAACAAGGAACTGGAAATCCCAGGTTTCTTAGGAGAAAACTCATTTTCTTCTCAGAACCATGCCGGCAGTGAGGAAAACCCCGGCAACAACCATGCTTTTCAGGTAGCTTCGAGGCCGCATGAACGGAGCTTTCACAATGGGAAAAGAAGCCTTATGCCATCAGTCTCCAATT
The DNA here is from genome assembly GCF_028564815.1 of Eubalaena glacialis. Classification (NCBI taxonomy): domain Eukaryota; kingdom Metazoa; phylum Chordata; class Mammalia; order Artiodactyla; family Balaenidae; genus Eubalaena; species Eubalaena glacialis. Next base: position 137,619,780 of record NC_083721.1, on the reverse strand, counting down.
TCTAGGTTGACACGCAGCATACACGCAGGACCAGAGCTTACTGTCTCTACGCAGTGTTCTGGTACCGAACCGGTTGCTTAAGCAAAGTCCCTAGGAGTCTTGGAAAGCTTACTACCGTGAAACTAAAGCAGAACAGCGATGAAGGCCTCATGGAGCTGCTGCACGCCACCTGTTTTGCCAGGATAATCAGGGCCTTACTTCGAGGCTAGTGCTCACATTGACTTTCACGTTTGGTATAGAGCAGAGCAGGGTGAGCTTCCAACTAGGAACTGGAAGCACAAGGTTTCTTTGGAGAAAACTCATTTCTTCTATGTGCCATGCCGGCTGTAAGTAAAAACACGGTAACAACAGTCCTTTTCAGGTAGCTTCGGGGCCGCATGAATGGAGCTTTCAAAATGGGAAAACAAGCCTTGTGCCATCAGTCTCTAATTTCTAGGTTGACACGCAGCATACACGCAGGAGCAGAGCTTCCTGGTTCTACGCAGTGTTTTGACTGAAACGGGTGCTGAAGCAAGGCACCTAGGAGTGTTGAAAAGCTTACTACCTTGAAACTAAAGCAGAACAACGATGAAGGCCTCATGGAGCTGCTGCACGCCTCTCGTTTTGCAAGGATAATCAGGGCCTTACTTCGAAGCTTGGGCTCACGTTGACTTTCATTTTAGTTATAGAGCAGAGCAGGGTGAGCTTCCAACAAGGAACGGGAAACCCCAGGTTTCTTAGGAGAAAACTCATTTTCTTCTCAGAACCATGCCGGCAGTGAGGAAAACCCCGGCAACAACCATGCTTTTCAGGTAGCTTCGAGGCCGCATGAACGGAGCTTTCATAATGGGAAAAGAAGCCTTATGCCATCAGTCTCCAATTTCTAGGTTGACACGCAGCATACACGCAGGACCAGAGCTTACTGTCTCTACGCAGTGTTCTGGTACCGAAACGGTTGCTTAAGCAAAGTCCCTAGGAATGTTGGAAAGCTTACTACCGTGAAACTAAAGCAGAACAGCGATGAAGGCCTCATGGAGCTGCTGTACGCCTCCCGTTTTGCCAGGATAATCAGGGCCTTACTTCGAGGCTAGTGCTCACATTGACTTTCACGTTTGGTATAGAGCAGAGCAGGGTGAGCTTCCAACTAGGAATTGGAAGCACAAGGTTTCTTTCGAGAAAACTCATTTTCTTCTATGAACCATGCCGGCTGTAAGTAAAAGCACGGTAACAACAGTGCTTTTCAGGTAGCTTCGGGGTCGCATCAACGGAGCTTTCATAATGGGAAAACTAGCCTTGTGCCATCGGTCTCTAATTTCTAGGTTGACACGCAGCATACACGCAGGAGCAGAGCTTCCTGGTTCTACGCATTGTTCTGGTACTGAAACGGGTGCTGAAGCAAGTCCCCTAGGAGTGTTGCAAAGCTTACTACCTTGAAACTAAAGCAGAACAACGATGAAGGCCTCATGGAGCTGCTGCACGCCTCTCGTTTTGCAAGGATAATCAGGGCCTTACTTCGAAGCTTGGGCTCACGTTGACTTTCACATTAGGTATAGAGCAGAGCAGGGTGAGCTTCCAACAAGGAACTGGAAACCCAAGGTTTCTTAGGAGAAAACTCATTTTCTTCTCAGAACCATGCCGGCAGTGAGGAAAACCCCGGCAACAACCATGCTTTTCAGGTAGCTTCGAGGCCGCATGAACGGAGCTTTCATAATGGGAAAAGAAGCCTTATGCCATCAGTCTCCAATTTCTAGGTTGACACGCAGCATACACGCAGGAGCAGAGCTTCCTGGTTCTACGCAGTGTTCTGGTACTGAAACGGGTGCTGAAGCAAGGCCCCTAGGAGTTTTGAAAAGCTTACTACCGTGAAACTAAAGCAGAACAACGATGAAGGCCTCATGGAGCTGCTGCACGCCTCTCGTTTTGCAAGGATAATCAGGGCCTTACTTCGAAGCTTGGGCTCACCATGACTTTCACTTTAGGTATAGAGCAGAGCAGGGTGAGCTTCCAACTAGGAACTGAAAGCACAAGGTTTCTTTCGAGAAAACTCATTTTCTTCTATGTGCCATGCCGGCTGTAAGTAAAAGCACGGTAACTACAGTGCTTTTCAGGTAGCTTCGGGGCCGCATGACTGGAGCATTCAAAATGGGAAAACAAGCCTTGTGCCATCAGTCTCTAATTTCTAAGTTGACACGCAGCATACAAGCAGGACCAGAGCTTCCTGGTTCTAGGCAGTGTTCTGGTACTGAAACGGGTGCTGAAGCAAGGCCCCTAGGAGTGTTGAAAAGCTTACTACCTTGAAACTAAAGCAGAACAACGATGAAGGCCTCATGGAGCTGCTGCACGCCTCTCGTTTTGCAAGGATAATCAGGGCCTTACTTCGAAGCTTGGGCTCACGTTGACTTTCACTTTAGGTATAGCGCAGAGCAGGGTGAGCTTCCAACAAGGAACTGGAACCCCAAGGTTTCTCAGGAGAAAACTTATTTTCTTCTCAGAACCATGCCGGCAGTGAGGAAAACCCCGGCAACAACCATGCTTTTCAGGTAGCTTCGAGGCCGCATGAACGGAGCTTTCATAATGGGAAAAGAAGCCTTACGCCATCAGTCTCCAATTTCTAGGTTGACACGCAGCATACACGCAGGACCAGAGCTTACTGTCTCTACGCAGTGTTCTGGTACCGAAACGGTTGCTTAAGCAAAGTCCCTAGGAATGTTGGAAAGCTTACTACCGTGAAACTAAAGCAGAACAGCGATGAAGGCCTCATGGAGCTGCTGCACGCCTCCCGTTTTGCCAGGATAATCAGGGCCTTACTTCGAGGCTAGTGCTCACATTGACTTTCACGTTTGGTATAGAGCAGAGCAGGGTGAGCTTCCAACTAGGAACTGGAAGCACAAGGTTTCTTTCGAGAAAACTCATTTTCTTCTATGAACCATGCCGGCTGTAAGTAAAAGCACGGTAACAACTGTGCTTTTCAGGTAGCTTCGGGGCCGCATCAACGGAGCTTTCATAATGGGAAAACTAGCCTTGTGCCATCAGTCTCTAATTTCTAGGTTGACACGCAGCATACACGCAGGAGCAGAGCTTCCTGGTTCTACGCAGTGTTCTGGTACTGAAACGGGTGCTGAAACAAGGCCCCTAGGAGTGTTGAAAAGCTTACTACCTTGAAACTAAAGCAGAACAACGATGAACGACTCATGGAGCTGCTGCACGCCTCTCGTTTTGCAAGGATAATCAGGGCCTTACTTCGAAGCTTGGGCTCACGTTGACTTTCATTTTAGGTATAGCGCAGAGCAGGGTGAGCTTCCAACAAGGAACGGGAAACCCAAGGTTTCTTAGGAGAAAACTCATTTTCTTCTCAGAACCATGCCGGCAGTGAGGAAAACCCCGGCAACAACCATGCTTTTCAGGTAGCTTCGAGGCCGCATGAACGGAGCTTTCATAATGGGAAAAGAAGCCTTATGCTATCAGTCTCCAATTTCTAGGTTGACACGCAGCATACACGCAGGACCAGAGCTTACTGTCTCTACGCAGTGTTCTGGTACCGAAAAGGTTGCTTAAGCAAAGTCCCTAGGAATGTTGGAAAGCTTACTACCGTGAAACTAAAGCAGAACAGCGATGAAGGCCTCATGGAGCTGCTGCACGCCTCCCGTTTTGCCAGGATAATCAGGGCCTTACTTCGAGGCTAGTGCTCACATTGACTTTCACGTTTGGTATAGAGCAGAGCAGGGTGAGCTTCCAACTAGGAACTGGAAGCACAAGGTTTCTTTCGAGAAAACTCATTTTCTTCTATGAACGATGCCGGCTGTAAGTAAAAGCACGGTAACAACTGTGCTTTTCAGGTAGCTTCGGGGCCGCATCAACGGAGCTTTCATAATGGGAAAACTAGCCTTGTGCCATCAGTCTCTAATTTCTAGGTTGACACGCAGCATACACGCAGGAGCAGAGCTTCCTGGTTCTACGCAGTGTTCTGGTACTGAAACGGGTGCTGAAACAAGGCCCCTAGGAGTGTTGAAAAGCTTACTACCTTGAAACTAAAGCAGAACAACGATGAACGACTCATGGAGCTGCTGCACGCCTCTCGTTTTGCAAGGATAATCAGGGCCTTACTTCGAAGCTTGGGCTCACGTTGACTTTCATTTTAGGTATAGCGCAGAGCAGGGTGAGCTTCCAACAAGGAACGGGAAACCCAAGGATTCTTAGGAGAAAACTCATTTTCTTCTCAGAACCATGCCGGCAGTGAGGAAAACCCCGGCAACAACCATGCTTTTCAGGTAGCTTCGAGGCCGCATGAACGGAGCTTTCATAATGGGAAAAGAAGCCTTATGCTATCAGTCTCCAATTTCTAGGTTGACACGCAGCATACACGCAGGACCAGAGCTTACTGTCTCTACGCAGTGTTCTGGTACCGAAACGGTTGCTTAAGCAAAGTCCCTAGGAGTCTTGGAAAGCTTACTGCCGTGAAACTAAAGCAGAACAGCGATGAAGGCCTCATGGAGCTGCTGCACGCCTCCCGTTTTGCCAGGATAATCCGGGCCTTACTTCGAGGCTAGTGCTCACATTGACTTTCACGTTTGGTAAAGAGCAGAGCAGGGTGAGTTTCCAACTAGGAACTGGAAGCACAAGGTTTCTTTCGAGAAAACTCATTTTCTTCTATGAACCATGCCGGCTGTAAGTAAAAGCACGGTAACAACTGTGCTTTTCAGGTAGCTTCGGGGCCGCATCAACGGAGCTTTCATAATGGGAAAACTAGCCTTGTGCCATCAGTCTCTAATTTCTAGGTTGACACGCAGCATACACGAAGGAGCAGAGCTTCCTGGTTCTACGCAGTGTTCTGGTACAGAAAGGGGTGCGGAAGCAAGGCCCCTAGGAGTGTTGAAAAGCTTACTACCTTGAAACTAAAGCAGAACAACGATGAAGGCCTCATGGAGCTGCTGCACGCCTCTCGTTTTGCAAGGATAATCAGGGCCTTACTTCGAAGCTTGGGCTCACGTTGACTTTCACTTTAGGTATAGCGCAGAGCAGGGTGAGCTTCCAACAAGGAACTGGAAACCCAAGGTTTCTCAGGAGAAAACTGATTTTCTTCTCAAAACCATGCCGGCAGTGAGCAAAACCCCGGCAACAACAATGCTTTTCAGGTAGCTTCGAGGCCGCATGAACGGAGCTTTTATAATGGGAAAAGAAGCTTTATGCCATCAGTCTCCAATATCTACGTTGACACGCAGCATACACGCAGGACCAGAGCTTACTGTCTACGCAGTGTTCTGGTACCGAAACGGTTGCTTAAGCAAAGTCCCTAGGAGTCTTGGAAAGCTTACTACCGTGAAACTAAAGCAGAACAGCGATGAAGGCCTCATGGAGCTGCTGCACGCCCCATGTTTTGCAGCATAATCAGGGCCTTACTTCGAGGCTAGTGCTCACATTGACTTTCACGTTTGGTATAGAGCAGAGCAGGGTGAGCTTCCAACTAGGAACTGGAAGCACAAGGTTTCTTTCGAGAAAACTCATTTTCTTCTATGAACCATGCCGGCTGTAAGTAAAAGCACGGTAACAACAGTGCTTTTCAGGTAGCTTCGGGGTCGCATCAATGGAGCTTTCATAATGGGAAAACTAGCCTTGTGCCATCAGTCTCTAATTTCTAGGTTGACACGCAGCATACACGCAGGAGCAGAGCTTCCTGGTTCTACGCAGTGTTCTGGTACTGAAACGGGTGCTGAAGCAAGGCCCCTAGGAGTGTTGAAAAGCTTACTACCTTGAAACTAAAGCAGAACAACGATGAAGGCCTCATGGAGCTGCTGCACGCCTCTCGTTTTGCAAGGATAATCAGGGCCTTACTTCGAAGCTTGGGCTCACGTTGACTTTCATTTTAGGTATAGCGCAGAGCAGGGTGAGCTTCCAACAAGGAACTGTAAACCCAAGGTTTCTTAGGAGAAAACTCGTTTTCTTCTCAGAACCATGCCGGCAGTGAGGAAAACCCCGGCAACAACAATGCTTTTCAGGTAGCTTCGAGGCCGCATGAACGGAGCTTTCATAATGGGAAAAGAAGCCTTATGCCATCAGTCTCCAATTTCTAGGTTGACACGCAGCATACACGCAGGACCAGAGCTTACTGTCTCTACGCAGTGTTCTGGTACCGAAACGGTTGCTTAAGCAAAGTCCCTAGGAGTCTTGGAAAGCTTACTACCGTGAAACTAAAGCAGAACAGCGATGAAGGCCTCATGGAGCTGCTGCACGCCTCCCGTTTTGCCAGGATAATCAGGGCCTTACTTCGAGGCTAGTGCTCACATTGACTTTCACGTTTGGTATAGAGCAGAGCAGGGTGAGCTTCCAACTAGGAACTGGAAGCACAAGGTTTCTTTCGAGAAAACTCATTTTCTTCTATGAACCATGCCGGCTGTAAGTAAAAGCACGGTAACAACAGTGCTTTTCAGGTAGCTTCGGGGCCGCATCAACGGAGCTTTCATAATGGGAAAACTAGCCTTGTGCCATCAGTCTCTAATTTCTAGGTTGACACGCAGCATACACGCAGGAGCAGAGCTTCCTGGTTCTACGCAGTGTTCTGGTACTGAAACGGGTGCTGAAGCAAGGCCCCTAGGAGTGTTGAAAAGCTTACTACCTTGAAACTAAAGCAGAACAACGATGAAGGCCTCATGGAGCTGCTGCACGCCTCTCGTTTTGCAAGGATAATCAGGGCCTTACTTCGAAGCTTGGGCTCACGTTGACTTTCATTTTAGGTATAGCGCAGAGCAGGGTGAGCTTCCAACAAGGAACTGGAAACCCAAGGTTTCTTAGGAGAAAACTCATTTTCTTCTCAGAACCATGCCGGCAGTGAGGAAAACCCCGGCAACAACAATGCTTTTCAGGTAGCTTCGAGGCCGCATGAACGGAGCTTTCATAATGGGAAAAGAAGCCTTATGCCATCAGTCTCCAATTTCTAGGTTGACACGCAGCATACACGCAGGACCAGAGCTTACTGTCTCTACGCAGTGTTCTGGTACCGAAACGGTTGCTTAAGCAAAGTCCCTAGGAGTCTTGGAAAGCTTACTACCGTGAAACTAAAGCAGAACAGCGATGAAGGCCTCATGGAGCTGCTGCACGCCTCCCGTTTTGCCAGGATAATCAGGGCCTTACTTCGAGGCTAGTGCTCACATTGACTTTCACGTTTGGTATAGAGCAGAGCCGGGGGAGCTTCCAACTAGGAACTGGAAGCACAAGGTTTCTTTCGAGAAAACTCATTTTCTTCTATGAACCATGCCGGCTGTAAGTAAAAGCACGGTAACAACAGTGCTTTTCAGGTAGCTTCGGGGCCGCATCAACGGAGCTTTCATAATGGGAAAAATAGCCTTGTGCCATCGGTCTCTAATTTCTAGGTTGACACGCAGCATACACGCAGGAGCAGAGCTTCCTGGTTCTACGCAGTGTTCTGGTACTGAAACGGGTGCTGAAGCAAGTCCCCTAGGAGTGTTGCAAAGCTTACTACCTTGAAACTAAAGCAGAACAACGATGAAGGCCTCATGGAACTGCTGCACGCCTCTCGTTTTGCAAGGATAATCAGGGCCTTACTTCGAAGCTTGGGCTCACGTTGACTTTCACTTTAGGTATAGCGCAGAGCAGGGTGAGCTTCCAACAAGGAACTGGAAACCCAAGGTTTCTCAGGAGAAAACTCATTTTCTTCTCAGAACCATGCCGGCAGTGAGGAAAACCCCGGCAACAACCATGCTTTTCAGGTAGCTTCGAGGCCGCATGAACGGAGCTTTCATAATGGGAAAAGAAGCCTTATGCCATCAGTCTCCAATTTCTAGGTTGACACGCAGCATACACGCAGGACCAGAGCTTACTGTCTCTACGCAGTGTTCTGGTACCGAAACGGTTGCTTAAGCAAAGTCCCTAGGAGTCTTGGAAAGCTTACTACCGTGAAACTAAAGCAGAACAGCGATGAAGGCCTCATGGAGCTGCTGCACGCCTCCCGTTTTGCCAGGATAATCAGGGCCTTACTTCGAGGCTAGTGCTCACATTGACTTTCACGTTTGGTATAGAGCAGAGCCGGGGGAGCTTCCAACTAGGAAATGGAAGCACAAGGTTTCTTTCGAGAAAACTCATTTTCTTCTATGAACCATGCCGGATGTAAGTAAAAGCACGGTAACAACAGTGCTTTTCAGGTAGCTTCGGGGCCGCATCAACGGAGCTTTCATAATGGGAAAACTAGCCTTGTGCCATCGGTCTCTAATTTCTAGGTTGACACGCAGCATACACGCAGGAGCAGAGCTTCCTGGTTCTACGCAGTGTTCTGGTACTGAAACGGGTGCTGAAGCAAGTCCCCTAGGAGTGTTGCAAAGCTTACTACCTTGAAACTAAAGCAGAACAACGATGAAGGCCTCATGGAACTGCTGCACGCCTCTCGTTTTGCAAGGATAATCAGGGCCTTACTTCGAAGCTTGGGCTCACGTTGACTTTCACTTTAGGTATAGCGCAGAGCAGGGTGAGCTTCCAACAAGGAACTGGAAACCCAAGGTTTCTCAGGAGAAAACTCATTTTCTTCTCAGAACCATGCCGGCAGTGAGGAAAACCCCGGCAACAACAATGCTTTTCAGGTAGCTTCGAGGCCGCATAAACGGAGCTTTCATAATGGGAAAAGAAGCCTTATGCCATCAGTCTCCAATTTCTAGGTTGACACGCAGCATACACGCAGGACCAGAGCTTACTGTCTCTACGCAGTGTTCTGGTACCGAAACGGTTGCTTAAGCAAAGTCCCTAGGAATGTTGGAAAGCTTACTACCGTGAAACTAAAGCAGAACAGCGATGAAGGCCTCATGGAGCTGCTGCACGCCTCCCGTTTTGCAAGGATAATCCGGACCTTACTTCGAGGCTAGTGCTCACATTGACTTTCACGTTTGGTATAGAGCAGAGCAGGGTGAGCTTCCAACTAGGAACTGGAAGCACAAGGTTTCTTTCGAGAGAACTCATTTTCTTCTATGAACCATGCCGGCTGTAAGTAAAAGCACGGTAACAACAGTGCTTTTCAGGTAGCTTCGGGGCCGCATGAATGGAGCTTTCAAAATGGGAAAACAAGCCTTGTGCCATCAGTCTCTAATTTCTAGGTTGACACGCAGCATACACGCAGGAGCAGAGCTTCCTGGTTCTACGCAGTGTTCTGACTGAAACGGGTGCTGAAGCAAGGCCCCTAGGAGTGTTGAAAAGCTTACTACCTTGAAACTAAAGCAGAACAACGATGAAGGCCTCATGGAGCTGCTGCACGCCTCTCGTTTTGCAAGGATAATCAGGGCCTTACTTCGAAGCTTGGGCTCACGTTGACTTTCATTTTAGGTATAGAGCAGAGCAGGGTGAGCTTCCAACAAGGAACGGGAAACCCAAGATTTCTTAGGAGAAAACTCATTTTCTTCTCAGAACCATGCCGGCAGTGAGGAAAACCCCGGCAACAACAATGCTTTTCAGGTAGCTTCGAGGCCGCATGAACGGAGCTTTCATAATGGGAAAAGAAGCTTTATGCCATCAGTCTCCAATTTCTAGGTTGACACGCAGCATACACGCAGGACCAGAGCTTCCTTGTTCTACGCAGTGTTCTGGTACTGAAACGGGTGCTGAAGCAAGGCCCCTAGGAGTGTTGAAAAGCTTACTACCTTGAAACTAAAGCAGAACAACGATGAAGGCCTCATGGAGCTGCTGCACGCCTCTCGTTTTGCAAGGATAATCAGGGCCTTACTTCGAAGCTTGGGCTCACGTTGACTTTCATTTTAGGTATAGCGCAGAGCAGGGTGAGCTTCCAACAAGGAACTGGAAACCCCAGGTTTCTTAGGAGAAAACTCATTTTCTTCTCAGAACCATGCCGGCAGTGATGAAAACCCCGGCAACAACAATGCTTTTCAGGTAGCTTCGAGGCCGCATGAACGGAGCTTTCATAATGGGAAAAGAAGCCTTATGCCATCAGTCTCCAATTTCTAGGTTGACACGCAGCATACACGCAGGACCAGAGCTTACTGTCTCTACGCAGTGTTCTGGTACCGAAACGGTTGCTTAAGCAAAGTCCCTAGGAGTCTTGGAAAGCTTACTACCGTGAAACTAAAGCAGAACAGCGATGAAGGCCTCATGGAGCTGCTGCACGCCTCCCGTTTTGCCAGGATAATCAGGGCCTTACTTCGAGGCTAGTGCTCACATTGACTTTCACGTTTGGTATAGAGCAGAGCAGGGTGAGCTTCCAACTAGGAACTGGAAGCACAAGGTTTCTTTCGAGAAAACTCATTTTCTTCTATGAACCATGCCGGCTGTAAGTAAAAGCACGGTAACAACAGTGCTTTTCAGGTAGCTTCGGGGCCGCATCAACGGAGCTTTCATAATGGGAAAACTAGCCTTGTGCCATCAGTCTCTAATTTCTAGGTTGACACGCAGCATACACGCAGGAGCAGAGCTTCCTGGTTCTACGCAGTGTTCTGGTACTGAAACGGGTGCTGAAGCAAGGCCCCTAGGAGTGTTGCAAAGCTTACTACCTTGAAACTAAAGCAGAACAACGATGAAGGCCTCATGGATCTGCTGCACGCCTCTCGTTTTGCAAGGATAATCAGGGCCTTACTTCGAAGCTTGGGCTCACGTTGACTTTCACTTTAGGTATAGCGCAGAGCAGGGTGAGCTTCCAACAAGGAACTGGAAACCCAAGGTTTCTCAGGAGAAAACTCATTTTCTTCTCAGAACCATGCCGGCAGTGAGGAAAACCCCGGCAACAACAATGCTTTTCAGGTAGCTTCGAGGCCGCATAAACGGAGCTTTCATAATGGGAAAAGAAGCCTTATGCCATCAGTCTCCAATTTCTAGGTTGACACGCAGCATACACGCAGGACCAGAGCTTACTGTCTCTACGCAGTGTTCTGGTACCGAAACGGTTGCTTAAGCAAAGTCCCTAGGAATGTTGGAAAGCTTACTACCGTGAAACTAAAGCAGAACAGCGATGAAGGCCTCATGGAGCTGCTGAACGCCTCCCGTTTTGCAAGGATAATCCGGGTCTTACTTCGAGGCTAGTGCTCACATTGACTTTCACGTTTGGTATAGAGCAGAGCAGGATGAGCTTCCAACTAGGAACTGGAAGCACAAGGTTTCTTTCGAGAAAACTCATTTTCTTCTATGAACCATGCCGGCTGTAAGTAAAAGCACGGTAACAACAGTGCTTTTCAGGTAGCTTCGGGGCCGCATCAACGGAGCTTTCATAATGGGAAAACTAGCCTTGTGCCATCAGTCTCTAATTTCTAGGTTGACACGCAGCATACACGCAGGAGCAGAGCTTCCTGGTTCTACGCAGTGTTCTGGTACAGAAACGGGTGCGGAAGCAAGGCCCCTAGGAGTGTTGAAAAGCTTACTACCTTGAAACTAAAGCAGAACAACGATGAAGGCCTCATGGAGCTGCTGCACGCCTCTCGTTTTGCAAGGATAATCAGGGCCTTACTTCGAAGCTTGGGCTCACGTTGACTTTCACTTTAGGTATAGCGCAGAGCAGGGTGAGCTTCCAACAAGGAACTGGAAACCCAAGGTTTCTCAGGAGAAAACTCATTTTCTTCTCAGAACCATGCCGGCAGTGAGGAAAACCCCGGCCACAACAATGCTTTTCAGGTAGCTTCGAGGCCGCATGAACGGAGCTTTCATAATGGGAAAAGAAGCTTTATGCCATCAGTTTCCAATTTCTAGGTTGACACGCAGCATACACGAGGAGCAGAGCTTCCTGGTTCTACGCAGTGTTCTGGTACTGAAACGGGTGCTGAAGCAAGGCCCCTAGGAGTGTTGAAAAGCTTACTACCTTGAAACTAAAGCAGAACAACGATGAAGGCCTCATGGAGCTGCTGCACGCCTCTCGTTTTGCAAGGATAATCAGGGCCTTACTTCGAAGCTTGGGCTCACGTTGACTTTCATTTTAGGTATAGCGCAGAGCAGGGTGAGCTTCCAACAAGGAACTGGAAATCCCAGGTTTCTTAGGAGAAAACTCATTTTCTTCTCAGAACCATGCCGGCAGTGAGGAAAACCCCGGCAACAACAATGCTTTTCAGGTAGCTTCGAGGCCGCATGAACGGAGCTTTCATAATGGGAAAAGAAGCCTTATGCCATCAGTCTCCAATTTCTAGGTTGACACGCAGCATACACGCAGGACCAGAGCTTACTGTCTCTACGCAGTGTTCTGGTACCGAAACGGTTGCTTAAGCAAAGTCCCTAGGAGTCTTGGAAAGCTTACTACCGTGAAACTAAAGCAGAACAGCGATGAAGGCCTCATGGAGCTGCTGCACGCCACCTGTTTTGCGAGGATAATCAGGGCCTTACTTCGAGGCTAGTGCTCACATTGACTTTCACGTTTGGTATAGAGCAGAGCAGGTTGAGCTTCCAACAAGGAACGGGAAACCCAAGGTTTCTTAGGAGAAAACTCATTTTCTTCTCAGAACCATGCCGGCAGTGAGGAAAACCCCGGCAACAACAATGCTTTTCAGGTAGCTTTGAGGCCGCATGAATGGAGCTTTCATAATGGGAAAAGAAGCTTTATGCCATCAGTCTCCAATTTCTAGGTTGACACGCAGCATACACGCAGGACCAGAGCTTCCTGGTTCTACGCAGTGTTCTGGTACTGAAACGGGTGCTGAAGCAAGGCCCCTAGGAGTGTTGAAAAGCTTACTACCTTGAAACTAAAGCAGAACAACGATGAAGGCCTCATGGAGCTGCTGCACGCCTCTCGTTTTGCAAGGATAATCAGGGCCTTACTTCGAAGCTTGGGCTCACGTTGACTTTCATTTTAGGTATAGCGCAGAGCAGGGTGAGCTTCCAACAAGGAACTGGAAACCCAAGGTTTCTTAGGAGAAAACTCATTTTCTTCTCAGAACCATGCCGGCAGTGAGGAAAACCCCGGCAACAACAATGCTTTTCAGGTAGCTTCGAGGCCGCATGAACGGAGCTTTCATAATGGGAAAAGAAGCCTTATGCCATCAGTCTCCAATTTCTAGGTTGACACGCAGCATACACGCAGGACCAGAGCTTACTGTCTCTACGCAGTGTTCTGGTACCGAAACGGTTGCTTAAGCAAAGTCCCTAGGAGTCTTGGAACGCTTACTACCGTGAAACTAAAGCAGAACAGCGATGAAGGCCTCATGGAGCTGCTGCACGCCTCCCGTTTTGCAAGGATAATCAGGGCCTTACTTCGAGGCTAGTGCTCACATTGACTTTCACGTTTGGTATAGAGCAGAGCAGGGTGAGCTTCCAACTAGGAACTGGAAGCAGAAGGTTTCTTTCGAGAAAACTCATTTTCTTCTATGAACCATGCCGGCTGTAAGTAAAAGCACGGTAACAACAGTGCTTTTCAGGTAGCTTCGGGGCCGCATCAACGGACCTTTCATAATGGGAAAACTAGCCTTGTGCCATCGGTCTCTAATTTCTAGGTTGACACGCAGCATACACGCAGGAGCAGAGCTTCCTGGTTCTACGCAGTGTTCTGGTACTGAAACGGGTGCTGAAGCAAGTCCCCTAGGAGTGTTGCAAAGCTTACTACCTTGAAACTAAAGCAGAACAACGATGAAGGCCTCATGGAGCTGCTGCACGCCTCTCGTTTTGCAAGGATAATCAGGGCCTTACTTCGAAGCTTGGGCTCACGTTGACTTTCACATTAGGTATCGAGCAGAGCAGGGTGAGCTTCCAACAAGGAACTGGAAACCCAAGGTTTCTTAGGAGAAAACTCATTTTCTTCTCAGAACCATGCCGGCAGTGAGGAAAACCCCGGCAACAACCATGCTTTTCAGGTAGCTTCGAGGCCGCATGAACGGAGCTTTCATAATGGGAAAAGAAGCCTTATGCCATCAGTCTCCAATTTCTAGGTTGACACGCAGCATACACGCAGGACCAGAGCTTACTGTCTCTACGCAGTGTTCTGGTACCGAAACGGTTGCTTAAGCAAAGTCCCTAGGAATGTTGGAAAGCTTACTACCGTGAAACTAAAGCAGAACAGCGATGAAGGCCTCATGGAGCTGCTGCACGCCACCTGTTTTGCGAGGATAATCAGGGCCTTACTTCGAGGCTAGTGCTCACATTGACTTTCACGTTTGGTATAGAGCAGAGCCGGGTGAGCTTCCAACTAGGAACTGGAAGCACAAGGTTTCTTTGGAGAAAACTCATTTCTTCTATGTGCCATGCCGGCTGTAAGTAAAAGCACGGTAACAACAGTGCTTTTCAGGTAGCTTCGGGGCCGCATGAATGGAGCTTTCAAAATGGGAAAACAAGCCTTGTGCCATCAGTCTCTAATTTCTAGGTTGACACGCAGCATACACGCAGGAGCAGAGCTTCCTGGTTCTACGCAGTGTTCTGACTGAAACGGGTGCTGAAGCAAGGCCCCTAGGAGTGTTGAAAAGCTTACTACCTTGAAACTAAAGCAGAACAACGATGAAGGCCTCATGGAGCTGCTGCACGCCTCTCGTTTTGCAAGGATAATCAGGGCCTTACTTCGAAGCTTGGGCTCACGTTGACTTTCATTTTAGGTATAGAGCAGAGCAGGTTGAGCTTCCAACAAGGAACGGGAAACCCAAGGTTTCTTAGGAGAAAACTCATTTTCTTCTCAGAACCATGCCGGCAGTGAGGAAAACCCCGGCAACAACAATGCTTTTCAGGTAGCTTTGAGGCCGCATGAATGGAGCTTTCATAATGGGAAAAGAAGCTTTATGCCATCAGTCTCCAATTTCTAGGTTGACACGCAGCATACACGCAGGACCAGAGCTTCCTGGTTCTACGCAGTGTTCTGGTACTGAAACGGGTGCTGAAGCAAGGCCCCTAGGAGTGTTGAAAAGCTTACTACCTTGAAACTAAAGCAGAACAACGATGAAGGCCTCATGGAGCTGCTGCACGCCTCTCGTTTTGCAAGGATAATCAGGGCCTTACTTCGAAGCTTGGGCTCACGTTGACTTTCATTTTAGGTATAGCGCAGAGCAGGGTGAGCTTCCAACAAGGAACTGGAAACCCAAGGTTTCTTAGGAGAAAACTCATTTTCTTCTCAGAACCATGCCGGCAGTGAGGAAAACCCCGGCAACAACAATGCTTTTCAGGTAGCTTCGATGCCGCATGAATGGAGCTTTCATAATGGGAAAAGAAGCCTTATGCCATCAGTCTCCAATTTCTAGGTTGACACGCAGCATACACGCAGGACCAGAGCTTACTGTCTCTACGCAGTGTTCTTGTACCGAAACGGTTGCTTAAGCAAAGTCCCTAGGAGCCTTGGAACGCTTACTACCGTGAAACTAAAGCAGAACAGCGATGAAGGCCTCATGGAGCTGCTGCACGCCTCCCGTTTTGCCAGGATAATCAGGGCCTTACTTCGAGGCTAGTGCTCACATTGACTTTCACGTTTGGTATAGAGCAGAGCCGGGGGAGCTTCCAACTAGGAAATGGAAGCACAAGGTTTCTTTCGAGAAAACTCATTTTCTTCTATGAACCATGCCGGATGTAAGTAAAAGCACGGTAACAACAGTGCTTTTCAGGTAGCTTCGGGGCCGCATCAACGGAGCTTTCATAATGGGAAAACTAGCCTTGTGCCATCGGTCTCTAATTTCTAGGTTGACACGCAGCATACACGCAGGAGCAGAGCTTCCTGGTTCTACGCAGTGTTCTGGTACTGAAACGGGTGCTGAAGCAAGTCCCCTAGGAGTGTTGCAAAGCTTACTACCTTGAAACTAAAGCAGAACAACGATGAAGGCCTCATGGAACTGCTGCACGCCTCTCGTTTTGCAAGGATAATCAGGGCCTTACTTCGAAGCTTGGGCTCACGTTGACTTTCACTTTAGGTATAGCGCAGAGCAGGGTGAGCTTCCAACAAGGAACTGGAAACCCAAGGTTTCTTAGGAGAAAACTCATTTTCTTCTCAGAACCATGCCGGCAGTGAGGAAAACCCCGGCAACAACAATGCTTTTCAGGTAGCTTCGAGGCCGCATGAACGGAGCTTTCATAATGGGAAAAGAAGCCTTATGCCATCAGTCTCCAATTTCTAGGTTGACACGCAGCATACACGCAGGACCAGAGCTTACTGTCTCTACGCAGTGTTCTGGTACCGAAACGGTTGCTTAAGCAAAGTCCCTAGGAATGTTGGAAAGCTTACTACCGTGAAACTAAAGCAGAACAGCGATGAAGGCCTCATGGAGCTGCTGCACGCCTCCCGTTTTGCAAGGATAATCCGGGCCTTACTTCGAGGCTAGTGCTCACATTGACTTTCACGTTTGGTATAGAGCAGAGCAGGGTGAGCTTCCAACTAGGAACTGGAAGCACAAGGTTTCTTTCGAGAAAACTCATTTTCTTCTATGAACCATGCCGGCTGTAAGTAAAAGCACGGTAACAACAGTGCTTTTCAGGTAGCTTCGGGGCCGCATCAACGGAGCTTTCATAATGGGAAAACTAGCCTTGTGCCATCGGTCTCTAATTTCTAGGTTGACACGCAGCATACACGCAGGAGCAGAGCTTCCTGGTTCTACGCAGTGTTCTGGTACTGAAACGGGTGCTGAAGCAAGTCCCCTAGGAGTGTTGAAAAGCTTACTACCTTGAAACTAAAGCAGAACAACGATGAAGGCCTCATGGAACTGCTGCACGCCTCTCGTTTTGCAAGGATAATCAGGGCCTTACTTCGAAGCTTGGGCTCACGTTGACTTTCACTTTAGGTATAGCGCAGAGCAGGGTGAGCTTCCAACAAGGAACTGGAAACCCTAGGTTTCTCAGGAGAAAACTCATTTTCTTCTCAGAACCATGCCGGCAGTGAGGAAAACCCCGGCCACAACAATGCTTTTCAGGTAGCTTCGAGGCCGCATGAACGGAGCTTTCATAATTGGAAAAGAAGCTTTATGCCATCAGTTTCCAATTTCTAGGTTGACACGCAGCATACACGAGGAGCAGAGCTTCCTGGTTCTACGCAGTGTTCTGGTACTGAAACGGGTGCTGAAGCAAGGCCCCTAGGAGTGTTGAAAAGCTTACTACCTTGAAACTAAAGCAGAACAACGATGAAGGCCTCATGGAGCTGCTGCACGCCTCTCGTTTTGCAAGGATAATCAGGGCCTTACTTCGAAGCTTGGGCTCACGTTGACTTTCATTTTAGGTATAGCGCAGAGCAGGGTGAGCTTCCAACAAGGAACTGGAAATCCCAGGTTTCTTAGGAGAAAACTCATTTTCTTCTCAGAACCATGCCGGCAGTGAGGAAAACCCCGGCAACAACCATGCTTTTCAGATAGCTTCGAGGCCGCATGAACGGAGCTTTCATAATGGGAAAAGAAGCCTTATGCCATCAGTCTCCAATTTCTAGGTTGACACGCAGCATACACGCAGGACCAGAGCTTACTGTCTCTACGCAGTGTTCTGGTACCGAAACGGTTGCTTAAGCAAAGTCCCTAGGAGTCTTGGAAAGCTTACTACCGTGAAACTAAAGCAGAACAGCGATGAAGGCCTCATGGAGCTGCTGCACGCCACCTGTTTTGCGAGGATAATCAGGGCCTTACTTCGAGGCTAGTGCTCACATTGACTTTCACGTTTGGTATAGAGCAGAGCAGGGTGAGCTTCCAACTAGGAACTGGAAGCACAAGGTTTCTTTGGAGAAAACTCATTTCTTCTATGTGCCATGCCGGCTGTAAGTAAAAGCACGGTAACAACAGTGCTTTTCAGGTAGCTTCGGGGCCGCATGAATGGAGCTTTCAAAATGGGAAAACAAGCCTTGTGCCATCAGTCTCTAATTTCTAGGTTGACACGCAGCATACACGCAGGAGCAGAGCTTCCTGGTTCTACGCAGTGTTCTGACTGAAACGGGTGCTGAAGCAAGGCCCCTAGGAGTGTTGAAAAGCTTACTACCTTGAAACTAAAGCAGAACAACGATGAAGGCCTCATGGAGCTGCTGCACGCCTCTCGTTTTGCAAGGATAATCAGGGCCTTACTTCGAAGCTTGGGCTCACGTTGACTTTCATTTTAGGTATAGAGCAGAGCAGGTTGAGCTTCCAACAAGGAACGGGAAACCCAAGGTTTCTTAGGAGAAAACTCATTTTCTTCTCAGAACCATGCCGGCAGTGAGGAAAACCCCGGCAACAACAATGCTTTTCAGGTAGCTTTGAGGCCGCATGAATGGAGCTTTCATAATGGGAAAAGAAGCTTTATGCCATCAGTCTCCAATTTCTAGGTTGACACGCAGCATACACGCAGGACCAGAGCTTCCTGGTTCTACGCAGTGTTCTGGTACTGAAACGGGTGCTGAAGCAAGGCCCCTAGGAGTGTTGAAAAGCTTACTACCTTGAAACTAAAGCAGAACAACGATGAAGGCCTCATGGAGCTGCTGCACGCCTCTCGTTTTGCAAGGATAATCAGGGCCTTACTTCGAAGCTTGGGCTCACGTTGACTTTCACTTTAGGTATAGCGCAGAGCAGGGTGAGCTTCCAACAAGGAACTGGAAACCCAAGGTTTCGTAGGAGAAAACTCATTTTCTTCTCAGAACCATGCCGGCAGTGAGGAAAACCCCGGCAACAACAATGCTTTTCAGGTAGCTTCGAGGCCGCATGAACGGAGCTTTCATAATGGGAAAAGAAGCCTTATGCCATCAGTCTCCAATTTCTAGGTTGACACGCAGCATACACGCAGGACCAGAGCTTACTGTCTCTACGCAGTGTTCTGGTACCGAAACGGTTGCTTAAGCAAAGTCCCTAGGAGTCTTGGAACGCTTACTACCGTGAAACTAAAGCAGAACAGCGATGAAGGCCTCATGGAGCTGCTGCACGCCTCCCGTTTTGCAAGGATAATCAGGGCCTTACTTCGAGGCTAGTGCTCACATTGACTTTCACGTTTGGTATAGAGCAGAGCAGGGTGAGCTTCCAACTAGGAACTGGAAGCACAAGGTTTCTTTCGAGAAAACTCATTTTCTTCTATGAACCATGCCGGCTGTAAGTAAAAGCACGGTAACAACAGTGCTTTTCAGGTAGCTTCGGGGCCGCATCAACGGACCTTTCATAATGGGAAAACTAGCCTTGTGCCATCGGTCTCTAATTTCTAGGTTGACACGCAGCATACACGCAGGAGCAGAGCTTCCTGGTTCTACGCAGTGTTCTGGTACTGAAACGGGTGCTGAAGCAAGTCCCCTAGGAGTGTTGCAAAGCTTACTACCTTGAAACTAAAGCAGAACAACGATGAAGGCCTCATGGAGCTGCTGCACGCCTCTCGTTTTGCAAGGATAATCAGGGCCTTACTTCGAAGCTTGGGCTCACGTTGACTTTCACATTAGGTATCGAGCAGAGCAGGGTGAGCTTCCAACAAGGAACTGGAAACCCAAGGTTTCTTAGGAGAAAACTCATTTTCTTCTCAGAACCATGCCGGCAGTGAGGAAAACCCCGGCAACAACCATGCTTTTCAGGTAGCTTCGAGGCCGCATGAACGGAGCTTTCATAATGGGAAAAGAAGCCTTATGCCATCAGTCTCCAATTTCTAGGTTGACACGCAGCATACACGCAGGACCAGAGCTTACTGTCTCTACGCAGTGTTCTGGTACCGAAACGGTTGCTTAAGCAAAGTCCCTAGGAATGTTGGAAAGCTTACTACCGTGAAACTAAACCAGAACAGCGATGAAGGCCTCATGGAGCTGCTGCACGCCTCTCGTTTTGCAAGGATAATCAGGGCCTTACTTCGAAGCTTGGGCTCACGTTGACTTTCACTTTAGGTATAGCGCAGAGCAGGGTGAGCTTCCAACAAGGAACTGGAAAGTCTAGGTTTCTCAGGAGAAAACTCATTTTCTTCTCAGAACCATGCCGGCAGTGAGGAAAACCCCGGCAACAACCATGCTTTTCAGATAGCTTCGAGGCCGCATGAACGGAGCTTTCATAATGGGAAAAGAAGCCTTATGCCATCAGTCTCCAATTTCTAGGTTGACACGCAGCATACACGCAGGACCAGAGCTTACTGTCTCTACGCAGTGTTCTGGTACCGAAACGGTTGCTTAAGCAAAGTCCCTAGGAGTCTTGGAAAGCTTACTACCGTGAAACTAAAGCAGAACAGCGATGAAGGCCTCATGGAGCTGCTGCACGCCACCTGTTTTGCGAGGATAATCAGGGCCTTACTTCGAGGCTAGTGCTCACATTGACTTTCACGTTTGGTATAGAGCAGAGCAGGGTGAGCTTCCAACTAGGAACTGGAAGCACAAGGTTTCTTTGGAGAAAACTCATTTCTTCTATGTGCCATGCCGGCTGTAAGTAAAAGCACGGTAACAACAGTGCTTTTCAGGTAGCTTCGGGGCCGCATGAATGGAGCTTTCAAAATGGGAAAACAAGCCTTGTGCCATCAGTCTCTAATTTCTAGGTTGACACGCAGCATACACGCAGGAGCAGAGCTTCCTGGTTCTACGCAGTGTTCTGACTGAAACGGGTGCTGAAGCAAGGCCCCTAGGAGTGTTGAAAAGCTTACTACCTTGAAACTAAAGCAGAACAACGATGAAGGCCTCATGGAGCTGCTGCACGCCTCTCGTTTTGCAAGGATAATCAGGGCCTTACTTCGAAGCTTGGGCTCACGTTGACTTTCATTTTAGGTATAGAGCAGAGCAGGTTGAGCTTCCAACAAGGAACGGGAAACCCAAGGTTTCTTAGGAGAAAACTCATTTTCTTCTCAGAACCATGCCGGCAGTGAGGAAAACCCCGGCAACAACAATGCTTTTCAGGTAGCTTTGAGGCCGCATGAATGGAGCTTTCATAATGGGAAAAGAAGCTTTATGCCATCAGTCTCCAATTTCTAGGTTGACACGCAGCATACACGCAGGACCAGAGCTTCCTGGTTCTACGCAGTGTTCTGGTACTGAAACGGGTGCTGAAGCAAGGCCCCTAGGAGTGTTGAAAAGCTTACTACCTTGAAACTAAAGCAGAACAACGATGAAGGCCTCATGGAGCTGCTGCACGCCTCTCGTTTTGCAAGGATAATCAGGGCCTTACTTCGAAGCTTGGGCTCACGTTGACTTTCATTTTAGGTATAGCGCAGAGCAGGGTGAGCTTCCAACAAGGAACTGGAAATCCCAGGTTTCTTAGGAGAAAACTCATTTTCTTCTCAGAACCATGCCGGCAGTGAGGAAAACCCCGGCAACAACCATGCTTTTCAGATAGCTTCGAGGCCGCATGAACGGAGCTTTCATAATGGGAAAAGAAGCCTTATGCCATCAGTCTCCAATTTCTAGGTTGACACGCAGCATACACGCAGGACCAGAGCTTACTGTCTCTACGCAGTGTTCTGGTACCGAAACGGTTGCTTAAGCAAAGTCCCTAGGAGTCTTGGAAAGCTTACTACCGTGAAACTAAAGCAGAACAGCGATGAAGGCCTCATGGAGCTGCTGCACGCCACCTGTTTTGCGAGGATAATCAGGGCCTTACTTCGAGGCTAGTGCTCACATTGACTTTCACGTTTGGTATAGAGCAGAGCAGGGTGAGCTTCCAACTAGGAACTGGAAGCACAAGGTTTCTTTGGAGAAAACTCATTTCTTCTATGTGCCATGCCGGCTGTAAGTAAAAGCACGGTAACAACAGTGCTTTTCAGGTAGCTTCGGGGCCGCATGAATGGAGCTTTCAAAATGGGAAAACAAGCCTTGTGCCATCAGTCTCTAATTTCTAGGTTGACACGCAGCATACACGCAGGAGCAGAGCTTCCTGGTTCTACGCAGTGTTCTGACTGAAACGGGTGCTGAAGCAAGGCCCCTAGGAGTGTTGAAAAGCTTACTACCTTGAAACTAAAGCAGAACAACGATGAAGGCCTCATGGAGCTGCTGCACGCCTCTCGTTTTGCAAGGATAATCAGGGCCTTACTTCGAAGCTTGGGCTCACGTTGACTTTCATTTTAGGTATAGAGCAGAGCAGGTTGAGCTTCCAACAAGGAACGGGAAACCCAAGGTTTCTTAGGAGAAAACTCATTTTCTTCTCAGAACCATGCCGGCAGTGAGGAAAACCCCGGCAACAACAATGCTTTTCAGGTAGCTTTGAGGCCGCATGAATGGAGCTTTCATAATGGGAAAAGAAGCTTTATGCCATCAGTCTCCAATTTCTAGGTTGACACGCAGCATACACGCAGGACCAGAGCTTCCTGGTTCTACGCAGTGTTCTGGTACTGAAACGGGTGCTGAAGCAAGGCCCCTAGGAGTGTTGAAAAGCTTACTACCTTGAAACTAAAGCAGAACAACGATGAAGGCCTCATGGAGCTGCTGCACGCCTCTCGTTTTGCAAGGATAATCAGGGCCTTACTTCGAAGCTTGGGCTCACGTTGACTTTCACTTTAGGTATAGCGCAGAGCAGGGTGAGCTTCCAACAAGGAACTGGAAACCCAAGGTTTCGTAGGAGAAAACTCATTTTCTTCTCAGAACCATGCCGGCAGTGAGGAAAACCCCGGCAACAACAATGCTTTTCAGGTAGCTTCGAGGCCGCATGAACGGAGCTTTCATAATGGGAAAAGAAGCCTTATGCCATCAGTCTCCAATTTCTAGGTTGACACGCAGCATACACGCAGGACCAGAGCTTACTGTCTCTACGCAGTGTTCTGGTACCGAAACGGTTGCTTAAGCAAAGTCCCTAGGAGTCTTGGAACGCTTACTACCGTGAAACTAAAGCAGAACAGCGATGAAGGCCTCATGGAGCTGCTGCACGCCTCCCGTTTTGCAAGGATAATCAGGGCCTTACTTCGAGGCTAGTGCTCACATTGACTTTCACGTTTGGTATAGAGCAGAGCAGGGTGAGCTTCCAACTAGGAACTGGAAGCAGAAGGTTTCTTTCGAGAAAACTCATTTTCTTCTATGAACCATGCCGGCTGTAAGTAAAAGCACGGTAACAACAGTGCTTTTCAGGTAGCTTCGGGGCCGCATCAACGGACCTTTCATAATGGGAAAACTAGCCTTGTGCCATCGGTCTCTAATTTCTAGGTTGACACGCAGCATACACGCAGGAGCAGAGCTTCCTGGTTCTACGCAGTGTTCTGGTACTGAAACGGGTGCTGAAGCAAGTCCCCTAGGAGTGTTGCAAAGCTTACTACCTTGAAACTAAAGCAGAACAACGATGAAGGCCTCATGGAGCTGCTGCACGCCTCTCGTTTTGCAAGGATAATCAGGGCCTTACTTCGAAGCTTGGGCTCACGTTGACTTTCACATTAGGTATCGAGCAGAGCAGGGTGAGCTTCCAACAAGGAACTGGAAACCCAAGGTTTCTTAGGAGAAAACTCATTTTCTTCTCAGAACCATGCCGGCAGTGAGGAAAACCCCGGCAACAACCATGCTTTTCAGGTAGCTTCGAGGCCGCATGAACGGAGCTTTCATAATGGGAAAAGAAGCCTTATGCCATCAGTCTCCAATTTCTAGGTTGACACGCAGCATACACGCAGGACCAGAGCTTACTGTCTCTACGCAGTGTTCTGGTACCGAAACGGTTGCTTAAGCAAAGTCCCTAGGAATGTTGGAAAGCTTACTACCGTGAAACTAAACCAGAACAGCGATGAAGGCCTCATGGAGCTGCTGCACGCCTCTCGTTTTGCAAGGATAATCAGGGCCTTACTTCGAAGCTTGGGCTCACGTTGACTTTCACTTTAGGTATAGCGCAGAGCAGGGTGAGCTTCCAACAAGGAACTGGAAAGTCTAGGTTTCTCAGGAGAAAACTCATTTTCTTCTCAGAACCATGCCGGCAGTGAGGAAAACCCCGGCCACAACAATGCTTTTCAGGTAGCTTCGAGGCCGCATGAACGGAGCTTTCATAATGGGAAAAGAAGCTTTATGCCATCAGTTTCCAATTTCTAGCTTGACACGCAGCATACACGAGGAGCAGAGCTTCCTGGTTCTGCGCAGTGTTCTGGTACTGAAACGGGTGCTGAAGCAAGGCCCCTAGGAGTGTTGAAAAGCTTACTACCTTGAAACTAAAGCAGAACAACGATGAAGGCCTCATGGAGCTGCTGCACGCCTCTCGTTTTGCAAGGATAATCAGGGCCTTACTTCGAAGATTGGGCTCACGTTGACTTTCATTTTAGGTATAGCGCAGAGCAGGGTGAGCTTCCAACAAGGAACTGGAAATCCCAGGTTTCTTAGGAGAAAACTCATTTTCTTCTCAGAACCATGCCAGCAGTGAGGAAAACCCCGGCAAGAACCATGCTTTTCAGGTAGCTTCGAGGCCGCATGAACGGAGCTTTCATAATGGGAAAAGAAGCCTTATGCCATCAGTCTCCAATTTCTAGGTTGACACGCAGCATACACGCAGGACCAGAGCTTACTGTCTCTACGCAGTGTTCTGGTACCGAAACGGTTGCTTAAGCAAAGTCCCTAGGAGTCTTGGAAAGCTTACTACCGTGAAACTAAAGCAGAACAGCGATGAAGGCCTCATGGAGCTGCTGCACGCCACCTGTTTTGCGAGGATAATCAGGGCCTTACTTCGAGGCTAGTGCTCACATTGACTTTCACGTTTGGTATAGAGCAGAGCAGGGTGAGCTTCCAACAAGGAACTGGAAACCCAAGGTTTCTCAGGAGAAAACTCATTTTCTTCTATGAACCATGCCGGCAGTGAGGAAAACCCCGGCAACAACAATGCTTTTCAGGCAGCTTCGAGGCCGCATGAACGGAGCTTTCATAATGGGAAAAGAAGCTTTATGCCATCAGTTTCCAATTTCTAGGTTGACACGCAGCATACACGAGGAGCAGAGCTTCCTGGTTCTACGCAGTGTTCTGGTACTGAAACGGGTGCTGAAGCAAGGCCCCTAGGAGTGTTGAAAAGCTTACTACCTTGAAACTAAAGCAGAACAACGATGAAGGCCTCATGGAGCTGCTGCACGCCTCTCGTTTTGCAAGGATAATCAGAGCCTTACTTCGAAGCTTGGGCTCACGTTGACTTTCATTTTAGGTATAGCGCAGAGCAGGGTGAGCTTCCAACAAGGAACTGGAAATCCCAGGTTTCTTAGGAGAAAACTCATTTTCTTCTCAGAACCATGCCGGCAGTGAGGAAAACCCCGGCAACAACAATGCTTTTCAGGTAGCTTCGAGGCCCCATGAACGGAGCTTTCATAATGGGAAAAGAAGCCTTATGCCATCAGTCTCCAATTTCTAGGTTGACACGCAGCATACACGCAGGACCAGAGCTTACTGTCTCTACGCAGTGTTCTGGTACCGAAACGGTTGCTTAAGCAAAGTCCCTAGGAGTCTTGGAAAGCTTACTACCGTGAAACTAAAGCAGAACAGCGATGAAGGCCTCATGGAGCTGCTGCACGCCACCTGTTTTGCGAGGATAATCAGGGCCTTACTTCGAGGCTAGTGCTCACATTGACTTTCACATTTGGTATAGAGCAGAGCAGGGTGAGCTTCCAACTAGGAACTGGAAGCACAAGGTTTCTTTGGAGAAAACTCATTTCTTCTATGTGCCATGCCGGCTGTAAGTAAAAGCACGGTAACAACAGTGCTTTTCAGGTAGCTTCGGGGCCACATGAATGGAGCTTTCAAAATGGGAAAACAAGCCTTGTGCCATCAGTCTCTAATTTCTAGGTTGACACGCAGCATACACGCAGGAGCAGAGCTTCCTGGTTCTACGCAGTGTTCTGACTGAAACGGGTGCTGAAGCAAGGCCCCTAGGAGTGTTGAAAAGCTTACTACCTTGAAACTAAAGCAGAACAACGATGAAGGCCTCATGGAGCTGCTGCACGCCTCTCGTTTTGCAAGGATAATCAGGGCCTTACTTCGAAGCTTGGGCTCACGTTGACTTTCATTTTAGGTATAGAGCAGAGCAGGTTGAGCTTCCAACAAGGAACGGGAAACCCAAGGTTTCTTAGGAGAAAACTCATTTTCTTCTCAGAACCATGCCGGCAGTGAGGAAAACCCCGGCAACAACCATGCTTTTCAGGTAGCTTCGAGGCCGCATGAACGGAGCTTTCATAATGGGAAAAGAAGCTTTATGCCATCAGTCTCCAATTTCTAGGTTGACACGCAGCATACACGCAGGACCAGAGCTTACTGGTTCTACGCAGTGTTCTGGTACTGAAACGGGTGCTGAAGCAAGGCCCCTAGGAGTGTTGAAAAGCTTACTACCTTGAAACTAAAGCAGAACAACGATGAAGGCCTCATGGAGCTGCTGCACGCCTCTCGTTTTGCAAGGATAATCAGGGCCTTACTTCGAAGCTTGGGCTCACGTTGACTTTCACTTTAGGTATAGCGCAGAGCAGGGTGAGCTTCCAACAAGGAACTGGAAACCCAAGGTTTCTTAGGAGAAAACTCATTTTCTTCTCAGAACCATGCCGGCAGTGAGGAAAACCCCGGCAACAACAATGCTTTTCAGGTAGCTTCGAGGCCGCATGAACGGAGCTTTCATAATGGGAAAAGAAGCCTTATGCCATCAGTCTCCAATTTCTAGGTTGACACGCAGCATACACGCAGGACCAGAGCTTACTGTCTCTACGCAGTGTTCTGGTACCGAAACGGTTGCTTAAGCAAAGTCCCTAGGAGTCTTGGAAAACTTACTACCGTGAAACTAAAGCAGAACAGCGATGAAGGCCTCATGGAGCTGCTGCACGCCTCCCGTTTTGCAAGGATAATCAGGGCCTTACTTCGAGGCTAGTGCTCACATTGACTTTCACGTTTGGTATAGAGCAGAGCCGGGTGAGCTTCCAACTAGGAACTGGAAGCACAAGGTTTCTTTCGAGAAAACTCATTTTCTTCTATGAACCATGCCGGCTGTAAGTAAAAGCACAGTAACAACAGTGCTTTTCAGGTAGCTTCGGGGCCGCATCAACGGAGCTTTCATAATGGGAAAACTAGCCTTGTGCCATCGGTCTCTAATTTCTAGGTTGACACGCAGCATACACGCAGGAGCAGAGCTTCCTGGTTCTACGCAGTGTTCTGGTACTGAAACGGGTGCTGAAGCAAGTCCCCTAGGAGTGTTGAAAAGCTTACTACCTTGAAACTAAAGCAGAACAACGATGAAGGCCTCATGGAACTGCTGCACGCCTCTCGTTTTGCAAGGATAAACAGGGCCTTACTTCGAAGCTTGGGCTCACGTTGACTTTCACTTTAGGTATAGCGCAGAGCAGGGTGAGCTTCCAACAAGGAACTGGAAACCCAATGTTACTTAGGAGAAAACTCATTTTCTTCTCAGAACCATGCCGGCAGTGAGGAAAACCCCGGCAACAACCATGCTTTTCAGGTAGCTTCGAGGCCGCATGAACGGAGCTTTCATAATGGGAAAAGAAGCCTTATGCCATCAGTCTCCAATTTCTAGGTTGACACGCAGCATACACGCAGGACCAGAGCTTACTGTCTCTACGCAGTGTTCTGGTACCGAAACGGTTGCTTAAGCAAAGTCCCTAGGAATGTCGGAAAACTTACTACCGTGAAACTAAAGCAGAACAGCGATGAAGGCCTCATGGAGCTGCTGCACGCCTCCCGTTTTGCCAGGATAATCAGGGCCTTACTTCGAGGCTAGTGCTCACATTGACTTTCACGTTTGGTATAGAGCAGAGCCGGGTGAGCTTCCAACTAGGAACTGGAAGCACAAGGTTTCTTTCGAGAAAACTCATTTTCTTCTATGAACCATGCCGGCTGTAAGTAAAAGCACGGTAACAACAGTGCTTTTCAGGTAGCTTCGGGGCCGCATCAACGGAGCTTTCATAATGGGAAAACTAGCCTTGTGCCATCGGTCTCTAATTTCTAGGTTGACACGCAGCATACACGCAGGAGCAGAGCTTCCTGGTTCTACGCAGTGTTCTGGTACAGAAACGGGTGCGGAAGCAAGGCCCCTAGGAGTGTTGCAAAGCTTACTACCTTGAAACTAAAGCAGAACAACGATGAAGGCCTCATGGAGCTGCTGCACGCCTCTCGTTTTGCAAGGATAATCAGGGCCTTACTTCGAAGCTTGGGCTCACGTTGACTTTCACTTTAGGTATAGCGCAGAGCAGGGTGAGCTTCCAACAAGGAACTGGAAACCCAAGGTTTCTCAGGAGAAAACTCATTTTCTTCTATGAACCATGCCGGCAGTGAGGAAAACCCCGGCAACAACAATGCTTTTCAGGCAGCTTCGAGGCCGCATGAACGGAGCTTTCATAATGGGAAAAGAAGCTTTATGCCATCAGTTTCCAATTTCTAGGTTGACACGCAGCATACACGAGGAGCAGAGCTTCCTGGTTCTACGCAGTGTTCTGGTACTGAAACGGGTGCTGAAGCAAGGCCCCTAGGAGTGTTGAAAAGCTTACTACCTTGAAACTAAAGCAGAACAACGATGAAGGCCTCATGGAGCTGCTGCACGCCTCTCGTTTTGCAAGGATAATCAGAGCCTTACTTCGAAGCTTGGGCTCACGTTGACTTTCATTTTAGGTATAGCGCAGAGCAGGGTGAGCTTCCAACAAGGAACTGGAAATCCCAGGTTTCTTAGGAGAAAACTCATTTTCTTCTCAGAACCATGCCGGCAGTGAGGAAAACCCCGGCAACAACAATGCTTTTCAGGTAGCTTCGAGGCCCCATGAACGGAGCTTTCATAATGGGAAAAGAAGCCTTATGCCATCAGTCTCCAATTTCTAGGTTGACACGCAGCATACACGCAGGACCAGAGCTTACTGTCTCTACGCAGTGTTCTGGTACCGAAACGGTTGCTTAAGCAAAGTCCCTAGGAGTCTTGGAAAGCTTACTACCGTGAAACTAAAGCAGAACAGCGATGAAGGCCTCATGGAGCTGCTGCACGCCACCTGTTTTGCGAGGATAATCAGGGCCTTACTTCGAGGCTAGTGCTCACATTGACTTTCACATTTGGTATAGAGCAGAGCAGGGTGAGCTTCCAACTAGGAACTGGAAGCACAAGGTTTCTTTGGAGAAAACTCATTTCTTCTATGTGCCATGCCGGCTGTAAGTAAAAGCACGGTAACAACAGTGCTTTTCAGGTAGCTTCGGGGCCACATGAATGGAGCTTTCAAAATGGGAAAACAAGCCTTGTGCCATCAGTCTCTAATTTCTAGGTTGACACGCAGCATACACGCAGGAGCAGAGCTTCCTGGTTCTACGCAGTGTTCTGACTGAAACGGGTGCTGAAGCAAGGCCCCTAGGAGTGTTGAAAAGCTTACTACCTTGAAACTAAAGCAGAACAACGATGAAGGCCTCATGGAGCTGCTGCACGCCTCTCGTTTTGCAAGGATAATCAGGGCCTTACTTCGAAGCTTGGGCTCACGTTGACTTTCATTTTAGGTATAGAGCAGAGCAGGTTGAGCTTCCAACAAGGAACGGGAAACCCAAGGTTTCTTAGGAGAAAACTCATTTTCTTCTCAGAACCATGCCGGCAGTGAGGAAAACCCCGGCAACAACCATGCTTTTCAGGTAGCTTCGAGGCCGCATGAACGGAGCTTTCATAATGGGAAAAGAAGCTTTATGCCATCAGTCTCCAATTTCTAGGTTGACACGCAGCATACACGCAGGACCAGAGCTTACTGGTTCTACGCAGTGTTCTGGTACTGAAACGGGTGCTGAAGCAAGGCCCCTAGGAGTGTTGAAAAGCTTACTACCTTGAAACTAAAGCAGAACAACGATGAAGGCCTCATGGAGCTGCTGCACGCCTCTCGTTTTGCAAGGATAATCAGGGCCTTACTTCGAAGCTTGGGCTCACGTTGACTTTCACTTTAGGTATAGCGCAGAGCAGGGTGAGCTTCCAACAAGGAACTGGAAACCCAAGGTTTCTTAGGAGAAAACTCATTTTCTTCTCAGAACCATGCCGGCAGTGAGGAAAACCCCGGCAACAACAATGCTTTTCAGGTAGCTTCGAGGCCGCATGAACGGAGCTTTCATAATGGGAAAAGAAGCCTTATGCCATCAGTCTCCAATTTCTAGGTTGACACGCAGCATACACGCAGGACCAGAGCTTACTGTCTCTACGCAGTGTTCTGGTACCGAAACGGTTGCTTAAGCAAAGTCCCTAGGAGTCTTGGAAAACTTACTACCGTGAAACTAAAGCAGAACAGCGATGAAGGCCTCATGGAGCTGCTGCACGCCTCCCGTTTTGCAAGGATAATCAGGGCCTTACTTCGAGGCTAGTGCTCACATTGACTTTCACGTTTGGTATAGAGCAGAGCCGGGTGAGCTTCCAACTAGGAACTGGAAGCACAAGGTTTCTTTCGAGAAAACTCATTTTCTTCTATGAACCATGCCGGCTGTAAGTAAAAGCACAGTAACAACAGTGCTTTTCAGGTAGCTTCGGGGCCGCATCAACGGAGCTTTCATAATGGGAAAACTAGCCTTGTGCCATCGGTCTCTAATTTCTAGGTTGACACGCAGCATACACGCAGGAGCAGAGCTTCCTGGTTCTACGCAGTGTTCTGGTACTGAAACGGGTGCTGAAGCAAGTCCCCTAGGAGTGTTGAAAAGCTTACTACCTTGAAACTAAAGCAGAACAACGATGAAGGCCTCATGGAACTGCTGCACGCCTCTCGTTTTGCAAGGATAAACAGGGCCTTACTTCGAAGCTTGGGCTCACGTTGACTTTCACTTTAGGTATAGCGCAGAGCAGGGTGAGCTTCCAACAAGGAACTGGAAACCCAAGGTTTCTCAGGAGAAAACTCATTTTCTTCTCAGAACCATGCCGGCAGTGAGGAAAACCCCGGCAACAACAATGCTTTTCAGGTAGCTTTGAGGCCGCATAAACGGAGCTTTCATAATGGGAAAAGAAGCCTTATGCCATCAGTCTCCAATTTCTAGGTTGACACGCAGCATACACGCAGGACCAGAGCTTACTGTCTCTACGCAGTGTTCTGGTACCGAAACGGTTGCTTAAGCAAAGTCCCTAGGAATGTTGGAAAGCTTACTACCGTGAAACTAAAGCAGAACAGCGATGAAGGCCTCATGGAGCTGCTGCACGCCTCCCGTTTTGCCAGGATAATCAGGGCCTTACTTCGAGGCTAGTGCTCACATTGACTTTCACGTTTGGTATAGAGCAGAGCAGGGTGAGCTTCCAACTAGGAACTGGAAGCACAAGGTTTCTTTCGAGAAAACTCATTTTCTTCTATGAACCATGCCGGCTGTAAGTAAAAGCACGGTAACAACAGTGCTTTTCAGGTAGCTTCGGGGCCGCATCAACGGAGCTTTCATAATGGGAAAACTAGCCTTGTGCCATCAGTCTCTAATTTCTAGGTTGACACGCAGCATACACGCAGGAGCAGAGCTTCCTGGTTCTACGCAGTGTTCTGACTGAAACGGGTGCTGAAGCAAGGCCCCTAGGAGTGTTGAAAAGCTTACTACCTTGAAACTAAAGCAGAACAACGATGAAGGCCTCATGGAGCTGCTGCACGCCTCTCGTTTTGCAAGGATAATCAGGGCCTTACTTCGAAGCTTGGGCTCACGTTGACTTTCATTTTAGGTATAGAGCAGAGCAGGTTGAGCTTCCAACAAGGAACGGGAAACCCAAGGTTTCTTAGGAGAAAACTCATTTTCTTCTCAGAACCATGCCGGCAGTGAGGAAAACCCCGGCAACAACCATGCTTTTCAGGTAGCTTCGAGGCCGCATGAACGGAGCTTTCATAATGGGAAAAGAAGCTTTATGCCATCAGTCTCCAATTTCTAGGTTGACACGCAGCATACACGCAGGACCAGAGCTTCCTGGTTCTACGCAGTGTTCTGGTACTGAAACGGGTGCTGAAGCAAGGCCCCTAGGAGTGTTGAAAAGCTTACTACCTTGAAACTAAAGCAGAACAACGATGAAGGCCTCATGGAGCTGCTGCACGCCTCTCGTTTTGCAAGGATAATCAGGGCCTTACTTCGAAGCGTGGGCTCACGTTGACTTTCATTTTAGGTATAGCGCAGAGCAGGGTGAGCTTCCAACAAGGAACTGGAAACCCAAGGTTTCTTAGGAGAAAACTCATTTTCTTCTCAGAACCATGCCGGCAGTGAGGAAAACCCCGGCAACAACAATGCTTTTCAGGTAGCTTCGAGGCCGCATGAACGGAGCTTTCATAATGGGAAAAGAAGCCTTATGCCATCAGTCTCCAATTTCTAGGTTGACACGCAGCATACACGCAGGACCAGAGCTTACTGTCTCTACGCAGTGTTCTGGTACCGAAACGGTTGCTTAAGCAAAGTCCCTAGTAGTCTTGGAAAGCTTACTACCTTGAAACTAAAGCAGAACAGCGATGAAGGCCTCATGGAGCTGCTGCACGCCTCCCGTTTTGCCAGGATAATCAGGGCCTTACTTCGAGGCTAGTGCTCACATTGACTTTCACGTGTGGTATAGAGCAGAGCCGGGTGAGCTTCCAACTAGGAACTGGAAGCACAAGGTTTCTTTCGAGAAAACTCATTTTCTTCTATGAACCATGCCGGCTGTAAGTAAAAGCACGGTAACAACAGTGCTTTTCAGGTAGCTTCGGGGCCGCATCAACGGAGCTTTCATAATGGGAAAACTAGCCTTGTGCCATCGGTCTCTAATTTCTAGGTTGACACGCAGCATACACGCAGGAGCAGAGCTTCCTGGTTCTACGCATTGTTCTGGTACTGAAACGGGTGCTGAAGCAAGTCCCCTAGGAGTGTTGCAAAGCTTACTACCTTGAAACTAAAGCAGAACAACGATGAAGGCCTCATGGAGCTGCTGCACGCCTCTCGTTTTGCAAGGATAATCAGGGCCTTACTTCGAAGCTTGGGCTCACGTTGACTTTCACATTAGGTGTAGAGCAGAGCAGAGTGAGCTTCCAACAAGGAACTGGAAACACAATGTTACTTAGGAGAAAACTCATTTTCTTCTCAGAACCATGCCGGCAGTGAGGAAAACCCCGGCAACAACCATGCTTTTCAGGTAGCTTCGAGGCCGCATGAACGGAGCTTTCATAATGGGAAAAGAAGCCTTATGCCATCAGTCTCCAATTTCTAGGTTGACACGCAGCATACACGCAGGACCAGAGCTTACT
Source organism: Eubalaena glacialis (assembly GCF_028564815.1). Taxonomy (NCBI): domain Eukaryota; kingdom Metazoa; phylum Chordata; class Mammalia; order Artiodactyla; family Balaenidae; genus Eubalaena; species Eubalaena glacialis. The sequence continues at coordinate 137,586,939 of NC_083721.1, read as the reverse complement.
GTCTCTACGCAGTGTTCTGGTACCGAAACGGTTGCTTAAGCAAAGTCCCTAGGAATGTCGGAAAGCTTACTACCGTGAAACTAAAGCAGAACAGCGATGAAGGCCTCATGGAGCTGCTGCACGCCTCCCGTTTTGCCAGGATAATCAGGGCCTTACTTCGAGGCTAGTGCTCACATTGACTTTCACGTTTGGTATAGAGCAGAGCCGGGTGAGCTTCCAACTAGGAACTGGAAGCACAAGGTTTCTTTCGAGAAAACTCATTTTCTTCTATGAACCATGCCGGCTGTAAGTAAAAGCACGGTAACAACAGTGCTTTTCAGGTAGCTTCGGGGCCGCATCAACGGAGCTTTCATAATGGGAAAACTAGCCTTGTGCCATCGGTCTCTAATTTCTAGGTTGACACGCAGCATACACGCAGGAGCAGAGCTTCCTGGTTCTACGCAGTGTTCTGGTACAGAAACGGGTGCGGAAGCAAGGCCCCTAGGAGTGTTGCAAAGCTTACTACCTTGAAACTAAAGCAGAACAACGATGAAGGCCTCATGGAGCTGCTGCACGCCTCTCGTTTTGCAAGGATAATCAGGGCCTTACTTCGAAGCTTGGGCTCACGTTGACTTTCACTTTAGGTATAGCGCAGAGCAGGGTGAGCTTCCAACAAGGAACTGGAAACCCAAGGTTTCTCAGGAGAAAACTCATTTTCTTCTATGAACCATGCCGGCAGTGAGGAAAACCCCGGCAACAACAATGCTTTTCAGGCAGCTTCGAGGCCACATGAACGGAGCTTTCATAATGGGAAAAGAAGCTTTATGCCATCAGTTTCCAATTTCTAGGTTGACACGCAGCATACACGAGGAGCAGAGCTTCCTGGTTCTACGCAGTGTTCTGGTACTGAAACGGGTGCTGAAGCAAGGCCCCTAGGAGTGTTGAAAAGCTTACTACCTTGAAACTAAAGCAGAACAACGATGAAGGCCTCATGGAGCTGCTGCACGCCTCTCGTTTTGCAAGGATAATCAGAGCCTTACTTCGAAGCTTGGGCTCACGTTGACTTTCATTTTAGGTATAGCGCAGAGCAGGGTGAGCTTCCAACAAGGAACTGGAAATCCCAGGTTTCTTAGGAGAAAACTCATTTTCTTCTCAGAACCATGCCGGCAGTGAGGAAAACCCCGGCAACAACAATGCTTTTCAGGTAGCTTCGAGGCCGCATGAACGGAGCTTTCATAATGGGAAAAGAAGCCTTATGCCATCAGTCTCCAATTTCTAGGTTGACACGCAGCATACACGCAGGACCAGAGCTTACTGTCTCTACGCAGTGTTCTGGTACCGAAACGGTTGCTTAAGCAAAGTCCCTAGGAGTCTTGGAAAGCTTACTACCGTGAAACTAAAGCAGAACAGCGATGAAGGCCTCATGGAGCTGCTGCACGCCACCTGTTTTGCGAGGATAATCAGGGCCTTACTTCGAGGCTAGTGCTCACATTGACTTTCACATTTGGTATAGAGCAGAGCAGGGTGAGCTTCCAACTAGGAACTGGAAGCACAAGGTTTCTTTGGAGAAAACTCATTTCTTCTATGTGCCATGCCGGCTGTAAGTAAAAGCACGGTAACAACAGTGCTTTTCAGGTAGCTTCGGGGCCACATGAATGGAGCTTTCAAAATGGGAAAACAAGCCTTGTGCCATCAGTCTCTAATTTCTAGGTTGACACGCAGCATACACGCAGGAGCAGAGCTTCCTGGTTCTACGCAGTGTTCTGACTGAAACGGGTGCTGAAGCAAGGCCCCTAGGAGTGTTGAAAAGCTTACTACCTTGAAACTAAAGCAGAACAACGATGAAGGCCTCATGGAGCTGCTGCACGCCTCTCGTTTTGCAAGGATAATCAGGGCCTTACTTCGAAGCTTGGGCTCACGTTGACTTTCATTTTAGGTATAGAGCAGAGCAGGTTGAGCTTCCAACAAGGAACGGGAAACCCAAGGTTTCTTAGGAGAAAACTCATTTTCTTCTCAGAACCATGCCGGCAGTGAGGAAAACCCCGGCAACAACCATGCTTTTCAGGTAGCTTCGAGGCCGCATGAACGGAGCTTTCATAATGGGAAAAGAAGCTTTATGCCATCAGTCTCCAATTTCTAGGTTGACACGCAGCATACACGCAGGACCAGAGCTTCCTGGTTCTACGCAGTGTTCTGGTACTGAAACGGGTGCTGAAGCAAGGCCCCTAGGAGTGTTGAAAAGCTTACTACCTTGAAACTAAAGCAGAACAACGATGAAGGCCTCATGGAGCTGCTGCACGCCTCTCGTTTTGCAAGGATAATCAGGGCCTTACTTCGAAGCTTGGGCTCACGTTGACTTTCACTTTAGGTATAGCGCAGAGCAGGGTGAGCTTCCAACAAGGAACTGGAAACCCAAGGTTTCTTAGGAGAAAACTCATTTTCTTCTCAGAACCATGCCGGCAGTGAGGAAAACCCCGGCAACAACAATGCTTTTCAGGTAGCTTCGAGGCCGCATGAACGGAGCTTTCATAATGGGAAAAGAAGCCTTATGCCATCAGTCTCCAATTTCTAGGTTGACACGCAGCATACACGCAGGACCAGAGCTTACTGTCTCTACGCAGTGTTCTGGTACCGAAACGGTTGCTTAAGCAAAGTCCCTAGGAGTCTTGGAAAACTTACTACCGTGAAACTAAAGCAGAACAGCGATGAAGGCCTCATGGAGCTGCTGCACGCCTCCCGTTTTGCAAGGATAATCAGGGCCTTACTTCGAGGCTAGTGCTCACATTGACTTTCACGTTTGGTATAGAGCAGAGCCGGGTGAGCTTCCAACTAGGAACTGGAAGCACAAGGTTTCTTTCGAGAAAACTCATTTTCTTCTATGAACCATGCCGGCTGTAAGTAAAAGCACAGTAACAACAGTGCTTTTCAGGTAGCTTCGGGGCCGCATCAACGGAGCTTTCATAATGGGAAAACTAGCCTTGTGCCATCGGTCTCTAATTTCTAGGTTGACACGCAGCATACACGCAGGAGCAGAGCTTCCTGGTTCTACGCAGTGTTCTGGTACTGAAACGGGTGCTGAAGCAAGTCCCCTAGGAGTGTTGAAAAGCTTACTACCTTGAAACTAAAGCAGAACAACGATGAAGGCCTCATGGAACTGCTGCACGCCTCTCGTTTTGCAAGGATAAACAGGGCCTTACTTCGAAGCTTGGGCTCACGTTGACTTTCACTTTAGGTATAGCGCAGAGCAGGGTGAGCTTCCAACAAGGAACTGGAAACGCAAGGTTTCTCAGGAGAAAACTCATTTTCTTCTCAGAACCATGCCGGCAGTGAGGAAAACCCCGGCAACAACAATGCTTTTCAGGTAGCTTTGAGGCCGCATAAACGGAGCTTTCATAATGGGAAAAGAAGCCTTATGCCATCAGTCTCCAATTTCTAGGTTGACACGCAGCATACACGCAGGACCAGAGCTTACTGTCTCTACGCAGTGTTCTGGTACCGAAACGGTTGCTTAAGCAAAGTCCCTAGGAATGTTGGAAAGCTTACTACCGTGAAACTAAAGCAGAACAGCGATGAAGGCCTCATGGAGCTGCTGCACGCCTCCCGTTTTGCCAGGATAATCAGGGCCTTACTTCGAGGCTAGTGCTCACATTGACTTTCACGTTTGGTATAGAGCAGAGCAGGGTGAGCTTCCAACTAGGAACTGGAAGCACAAGGTTTCTTTCGAGAAAACTCATTTTCTTCTATGAACCATGCCGGCTGTAAGTAAAAGCACGGTAACAACAGTGCTTTTCAGGTAGCTTCGGGGCCGCATCAACGGAGCTTTCATAATGGGAAAACTAGCCTTGTGCCATCAGTCTCTAATTTCTAGGTTGACACGCAGCATACACGCAGGAGCAGAGCTTCCTGGTTCTACGCAGTGTTCTGGTACTGAAACGGGTGCTGAAGCAAGGCCCCTAGGAGTGTTGAAAAGCTTACTACCTTGAAACTAAAGCAGAACAACGATGAAGGCCTCATGGAGCTGCTGCACGCCTCTCGTTTTGCAAGGATAATCAGGGCCTTACTTCGAAGCTTGGGCTCACGTTGACTTTCATTTTAGGTATAGCGCAGAGCAGGGTGAGCTTCCAACAAGGAACTGGAAACCCAAGGTTTCTTAGGAGAAAACTCATTTTCTTCTCAGAACCATGCCGGCAGTGAGGAAAACCCCGGCAACAACAATGCTTTTCAGGTAGCTTCGAGGCCGCATGAACGGAGCTTTCATAATGGGAAAAGAAGCCTTATGCCATCAGTCTCCAATTTCTAGGTTGACACGCAGCATACACGCAGGACCAGAGCTTACTGTCTCTACGCAGTGTTCTGGTACCGAAACGGTTGCTTAAGCAAAGTCCCTAGTAGTCTTGGAAAGCTTACTACCGTGAAACTAAAGCAGAACAGCGATGAAGGCCTCATGGAGCTGCTGCACGCCTCCCGTTTTGCCAGGATAATCAGGGCCTTACTTCGAGGCTAGTGCTCACATTGACTTTCACGTGTGGTATAGAGCAGAGCCGGGTGAGCTTCCAACTAGGAACTGGAAGCACAAGGTTTCTTTCGAGAAAACTCATTTTCTTCTATGAACCATGCCGGCTGTAAGTAAAAGCACGGTAACAACAGTGCTTTTCAGGTAGCTTCGGGGCCGCATCAACGGAGCTTTCATAATGGGAAAACTAGCCTTGTGCCATCGGTCTCTAATTTCTAGGTTGACACGCAGCATACACGCAGGAGCAGAGCTTCCTGGTTCTACGCAGTGTTCTGGTACTGAAACGGGTGCTGAAGCAAGTCCCCTAGGAGTGTTGCAAAGCTTACTACCTTGAAACTAAAGCAGAACAACGATGAAGGCCTCATGGAGCTGCTGCACGCCTCTCGTTTTGCAAGGATAATCAGGGCCTTACTTCGAAGCTTGGGCTCACGTTGACTTTCACATTAGGTGTAGAGCAGAGCAGAGTGAGCTTCCAACAAGGAACTGGAAACCCAATGTTACTTAGGAGAAAACTCATTTTCTTCTCAGAACCATGCCGGCAGTGAGGAAAACCCCGGCAACAACCATGCTTTTCAGGTAGCTTCGAGGCCGCATGAACGGAGCTTTCATAATGGGAAAAGAAGCCTTATGCCATCAGTCTCCAATTTCTAGGTTGACACGCAGCATACACGCAGGACCAGAGCTTACTGTCTCTACGCAGTGTTCTGGTACCGAAACGGTTGCTTAAGCAAAGTCCCTAGGAATGTTGGAAAGCTTACTACCGTGAAACTAAAGCAGAACAGCGATGAAGGCCTCATGGAGCTGCTGCACGCCTCCCGTTTTGCCAGGATAATCAGGGCCTTACTTCGAGGCTAGTGCTCACATTGACTTTCACGTTTGGTATAGAGCAGAGCCGGGTGAGCTTCCAACTAGGAACTGGAAGCACAAGGTTTCTTTCGAGAAAACTCATTTTCTTCTATGAACCATGCCGGCTGTAAGTAAAAGCACGGTAACAACAGTGCTTTTCAGGTAGCTTCGGGGCCGCATCAACGGAGCTTTCATAATGGGAAAACTAGTCTTGTGCCATCAGTCTCTAATTTCTAGGTTGACACGCAGCATACACGCAGGAGCAGACCTTCCTGGTTCTACGCAGTGTTCTGACTGAAACGGGTGCTGAAGCAAGGCCCCTAGGAGTGTTGAAAAGCTTACTACCTTGAAACTAAAGCAGAACAACGATGAAGGCCTCATGGAGCTGCTGCACGCCTCTCGTTTTGCAAGGATAATCAGGGCTTTACTTCAAAGCTTGGGCTCACGTTGACTTTCACTTTAGGTATAGAGCAGAGCAGGTTGAGCTTCCAACAAGGAACGGGAAACCCAAGGTTTCTTAGGAGAAAACTCATTTTCTTCTCAGAACCATGCCGGCAGTGAGAAAAACCCCGGCAACAACCATGCTTTTCAGGTAGCTTCGAGGCCGCATGAACGGAGCTTTCATAATGGGAAAAGAAGCTTTATGCCATCAGTCTCCAATTTCTAGGTTGACACGCAGCATACACGCAGGACCAGAGCTTCCTGGTTCTACGCAGTGTTCTGGTACTGAAACGGGTGCTGAAGCAAGGCCCCTAGGAGTGTTGAAAAGCTTACTACCTTGAAACTAAAGCAGAAAAACGATGAAGGCCTCATGGAGCTGCTGCACGCCTCTCGTTTTGCAAGGATAATCAGGGCCTTACTTCGAAGCTTGGGCTCACGTTGACTTTCATTTTAGGTATAGCGCAGAGCAGGGTGAGCTTCCAACAAGGAACTGGAAACCCAAGGTTTCTTAGGAGAAAACTCATTTTCTTCTCAGAACCATGCCGGCAGTGAGGAAAACCCCGGCAACAACAATGCTTTTCAGGTAGCTTCGAGGCCGCATGAACGGAGCTTTCATAATGGGAAAAGAAGCCTTATGCCATCAGTCTCCAATTTCTAGGTTGACACGCAGCATACACGCAGGACCAGAGCTTACTGTCTCTACGCAGTGTTCTGGTACCGAAACGGTTGCTTAAGCAAAGTCCCTAGGAGTCTTGGAAAGCTTACTACCGTGAAACTAAAGCAGAACAGCGATGAAGGCCTCATGGAGCTGCTGCACGCCTCCCGTTTTGCCAGGATAATCAGGGCCTTACTTCGAGGCTAGTGCTCACATTGACTTTCACGTTTGGTATGGAGCAGAGCAGGGTGAGCTTCCAACTAGGAACTGGAAGCAGAAGGTTTCTTTCGAGAAAACTCATTTTCTTCTATGAACCATGCCGGCTGTAAGTAAAAGCACGGTAACAACAGTGCTTTTCAGGTAGCTTCGGGGCCGCATCAACGGAGCTTTCATAATGGGAAAACTAGCCTTGTGCCATCGGTCTCTAATTTCTAGGTTGACACGCAGCATACACGCAGGAGCAGAGCTTCCTGGTTCTACGCAGTGTTCTGGTACTGAAACGGGTGCTGAAGCAAGTCCCCTAGGAGTGTTGCAAAGCTTACTACCTTGAAACTAAAGCAGAACAACGATGAAGGCCTCATGGAGCTGCTGCACGCCTCTCGTTTTGCAAGGATAATCAGGGCCTTACTTCGAAGCTTGGGCTCACGTTGACTTTCACATTAGGTGTAGAGCAGAGCAGAGTGAGCTTCCAACAAGGAACTGGAAACCCAATGTTACTTAGGAGAAAACTCATTTTCTTCTCAGAACCATGCCGGCAGTGAGGAAAACCCCGGCAACAACCATGCTTTTCAGGTAGCTTCGAGGCCGCATGAACGGAGCTTTCATAATGGGAAAAGAAGCCTTATGCCATCAGTCTCCAATTTCTAGGTTGACACGCAGCATACACGCAGGACCAGAGCTTACTGTCTCTACGCAGTGTTCTGGTACCGAAACGGTTGCTTAAGCAAAGTCCCTAGGAATGTTGGAAAGCTTACTACCGTGAAACTAAAGCAGAACAGCGATGAAGGCCTCATGGAGCTGCTGCACGCCTCCCGTTTTGCCAGGATAATCAGGGCCTTACTTCGAGGCTAGTGCTCACATTGACTTTCACGTTTGGTATAGAGCAGAGCCGGGTGAGCTTCCAACTAGGAACTGGAAGCACAAGGTTTCTTTCGAGAAAACTCATTTTCTTCTATGAACCATGCCGGCTGTAAGTAAAAGCACGGTAACAACAGTGCTTTTCAGGTAGCTTCGGGGCCGCATCAACGGAGCTTTCATAATGGGAAAACTAGTCTTGTGCCATCAGTCTCTAATTTCTAGGTTGACACGCAGCATACACGCAGGAGCAGAGCTTCCTGGTTCTACGCAGTGTTCTGACTGAAACGGGTGCTGAAGCAAGGCCCCTAGGAGTGTTGAAAAGCTTACTACCTTGAAACTAAAGCAGAACAACGATGAAGGCCTCATGGAGCTGCTGCACGCCTCTCGTTTTGCAAGGATAATCAGGGCCTTACTTCAAAGCTTGGGCTCACGTTGACTTTCACTTTAGGTATAGAGCAGAGCAGGTTGAGCTTCCAACAAGGAACGGGAATCCCAAGGTTTCTTAGGAGAAAACTCATTTTCTTCTCAGAACCATGCCGGCAGTGAGGAAAACCCCGGCAACAACAATGCTTTTCAGGTAGCTTCGAGGCCGCATGAACGGAGCTTTCATAATGGGAAAAGAAGCTTTATGCCATCAGTCTCCAATTTCTAGGTTGACACGCAGCATACACGCAGGACCAGAGCTTCCTGGTTCTACGCAGTGTTCTGGTACTGAAACGTGTGCTGAAGCAAGGCCCCTAGGAGTGTTGAAAAGCTTACTACCTTGAAACTAAAGCAGAACAACGATGAAGGCCTCATGGAGCTGCTGCACGCCTCTCGTTTTGCAAGGATAATCAGGGCCTTACTTCGAAGCTTGGGCTCACGTTGACTTTCATTTTAGGTATAGCACAGAGCAGGGTGAGCTTCCAACAAGGAACTGGAAACCCAAGGTTTCTTAGGAGAAAACTCATTTTCTTCTCAGAACCATGCCGGCAGTGAGGAAAACCCCGGCAACAACAATGCTTTTCAGGTAGCTTCGAGGCCGCATGAACGGAGCTTTCATAATGGGAAAAGAAGCCTTATGCCATCAGTCTCCAATTTCTAGGTTGACACGCAGCATACACGCAGGACCAGAGCTTACTGTCTCTACGCAGTGTCCTGGTACCCAAACGGTTGCTTAAGCAAAGTCCCTAGGAGTCTTGGAAAGCTTACTACCGTGAAACTAAAGCAGAACAGCGATGAAGGCCTCATGGAGCTGCTGCACGCCTCCCGTTTTGCCAGGATAATCAGGGCCTTACTTCGAGGCTAGTGCTCACATTGACTTTCACGTTTGGTATAGAGCAGAGCAGGGTGAGCTTCCAACTAGGAACTGGAAGCACAAGGTTTCTTTCGAGAAAACTCATTTTCTTCTATGAACCATGCCGGCTGTAAGTAAAAGCACGGTAACAACAGTGCTTTTCAGGTAGCTTCGGGGCCGCATCAACGGAGCTTTCATAATGGGAAAACTAGCCTTGTGCCATCGGTCTCTAATTTCTAGGTTGACACGCAGCATACACGCAGGAGCAGAGCTTCCTGGTTCTACGCAGTGTTCTGGTACTGAAACGGGTGCTGAAGCAAGTCCCCTAGGAGTGTTGCAAAGCTTACTACCTTGAAACTAAAGCAGAACAACGATGAAGGCCTCATGGAACTGCTGTACGCCTTTCGTTTTGCCAGGATAATCAGGGCCTTACTTCGAAGCTTGGGCTCACGTTGACTTTCACATTAGGTGTAGCGCAGAGCAGGGTGAGCTTCCAACAAGGAACTGGAAACCCAATGTTACTTAGGAGAAAACTCATTTTCTTCTCAGAACCATGCCGGCAGTGAGGAAAACCCCGGCAACAACCATGCTTTTCAGGTAGCTTCGAGGCCGCATGAACGGAGCTTTCATAATGGGAAAAGAAGCCTTATGCCATCAGTCTCCAATTTCTAGGTTGACACGCAGCATACACGCAGGACCAGAGCTTACTGTCTCTACGCAGTGTTCTGGTACCGAAACGGTTGCTTAAGCAAAGTCCCTAGGAATGTTGGAAAGCTTACTACCGTGAAACTAAAGCAGAACAGCGATGAAGGCCTCATGGAGCTGCTGCACGCCTCCCGTTTTGCCAGGATAATCAGGGCCTTACTTCGAGGCTAGTGCTCACATTGACTTTCACGTTTGGTATAGAGCAGAGCCGGGTGAGCTTCCAACTAGGAACTGGAAGCACAAGGTTTCTTTCGAGAAAACTCATTTTCTTCTATGAACCATGCCGGCTGTAAGTAAAAGCACGGTAACAACAGTGCTTTTCAGGTAGCTTCGGGGCCGCATCAACGGAGCTTTCATAATGGGAAAACTAGCCTTGTGCCATCGGTCTCTAATTTCTAGGTTGACACGCAGCATACACGCAGGAGCAGAGCTTCCTGGTTCTACGCAGTGTTCTGGTACTGAAACGGGTGCTGAAGCAAGTCCCCTAGGAGTGTTGCAAAGCTTACTACCTTGAAACTAAAGCAGAACAACGATGAAGGCCTCATGGAGCTGCTGCACGCCTCTCGTTTTGCAAGGATAATCAGGGCCTTACTTCGAAGCTTGGGCTCACGTTGACTTTCACATTAGGTGTAGAGCAGAGCAGGGTGAGCTTCCAACAAGGAACTGGAAACCCAATGTTACTTAGGAGAAAACTCATTTTCTTCTCAGAACCATGCCGGCAGTGAGGAAAACCCCGGCAACAACCATGCTTTTCAGGTAGCTTCGAGGCCGCATGAACGGAGCTTTCATAATGGGAAAAGAAGCCTTATGCCATCAGTCTCCAATTTCTAGGTTGACACGCAGCATACACGCAGGACCAGAGCTTACTGTCTCTACGCAGTGTTCTGGTACCGAAACGGTTGCTTAAGCAAAGTCCCTAGGAATGTTGGAAAGCTTACTACCGTGAAACTAAAGCAGAACAGCGATGAAGGCCTCATGGAGCTGCTGCACGCCTCCCGTTTTGCCAGGATAATCAGGGCCTTACTTCGAGGCTAGTGCTCACATTGACTTTCACGTTTGGTATAGAGCAGAGCCGGGTGAGCTTCCAACTAGGAACTGGAAGCACAAGGTTTCTTTCGAGAAAACTCATTTTCTTCTATGAACCATGCCGGCTGTAAGTAAAAGCACGGTAACAACAGTGCTTTTCAGGTAGCTTCGGGGCCGCATCAACGGAGCTTTCATAATGGGAAAACTAGCCTTGTGCCATAGGTCTCTAATTTCTAGGTTGACACGCAGCATACACGCAGGAGCAGAGCTTCCTGGTTCTACGCAGTGTTCTGGTACTGAAACGGGTGCTGAAGCAAGTCCCCTAGGAGTATTGCAAAGCTTACTACCTTGAAACTAAAGCAGAACAACGATGAAGGCCTCATGGAGCTGCTGCACGCCTCTCGTTTTGCAAGGATAATCAGGGCCTTACTTCGAAGCTTGGGCTCACGTTGACTTTCACATTAGGTATAGCGCAGAGCAGGGTGAGCTTCCAACAAGGAACTGGAAACCCAAGGTTTCTTAGGAGAAAACTCATTTTCTTCTCAGAACCATGCCGGCAGTGAGGAAAACCCCGGCAACAACAATGCTTTTCAGGTAGCTTCGAGGCCGCATGAACGGAGCTTTCATAATGGGAAAAGAAGCTTTATGCCATCAGTCTCCAATTTCTAGGTTGACACGCAGCATACACGCAGGACCAGAGCTTCCTGGTTCTACGCAGTGTTCTGGTACTGAAACGGGTGCTGAAGCAAGGCCCCTAGGAGTGTTGAAAAGCTTACTACCTTGAAACTAAAGCAGAACAACGATGAAGGCCTCATGGAGCTGCTGCACGCCTCTCGTTTTGCAAGGATAATCAGGGCCTTACTTCGAAGCTTGGGCTCACGTTGACTTTCATTTTAGGTATAGCGCAGAGCAGGGTGAGCTTCCAACAAGGAACTGGAAACCCAAGGTTTCTTAGGAGAAAACTCATTTTCTTCTCAGAACCATGCCGGCAGTGAGGAAAACCCCGGCAACAACAATGCTTTTCAGGTAGCTTCGAGGCCGCATGAACGGAGCTTTCATAATGGGAAAAGAAGCCTTATGCCATCAGTCTCCAATTTCTAGGTTGACACGCAGCATACACGCAGGACCAGAGCTTACTGTCTCTACGCAGTGTTCTGGTACCGAAACGGTTGCTTAAGCAAAGTCCCTAGGAGTCTTGGAAAGCTTACTACCGTGAAACTAAAGCAGAACAGCGATGAAGGCCTCATGGAGCTGCTGCACGCCTCCCGTTTTGCCAGGATAATCAGGGCCTTACTTCGAGGCTAGTGCTCACATTGACTTTCACGTTTGGTATGGAGCAGAGCAGGGTGAGCTTCCAACTAGGAACTGGAAGCAGAAGGTTTCTTTCGAGAAAACTCATTTTCTTCTATGAACCATGCCGGCTGTAAGTAAAAACACGGTAACAACAGTGCTTTTCAGGTAGCTTCGGGGCCGCATCAACGGAGCTTTCATAATGGGAAAACTAGCCTTGTGCCATCGGTCTCTAATTTCTAGGTTGACACGCAGCATACACGCAGGAGCAGAGCTTCCTGGTTCTACGCAGTGTTCTGGTACTGAAACGGGTGCTGAAGCAAGTCCCCTAGGAGTGTTGCAAAGCTTACTACCTTGAAACTAAAGCAGAACAACGATGAAGGCCTCATGGAGCTGCTGCACGCCTCTCGTTTTGCAAGGATAATCAGGGCCTTACTTCGAAGCTTGGGCTCACGTTGACTTTCACATTAGGTGTAGAGCAGAGCAGGGTGAGCTTCCAACAAGGAACTGGAAACCCAATGTTACTTAGGAGAAAACTCATTTTCTTCTCAGAACCATGCCGGCAGTGAGGAAAACCCCGGCAACAACCATGCTTTTCAGGTAGCTTCGAGGCCGCATGAACGGAGCTTTCATAATGGGAAAAGAAGCCTTATGCCATCAGTCTCCAATTTCTAGGTTGACACGCAGCATACACGCAGGACCAGAGCTTACTGTCTCTACGCAGTGTTCTGGTACCGAAACGGTTGCTTAAGCAAAGTCCCTAGGAATGTTGGAAAGCTTACTACCGTGAAACTAAAGCAGAACAGCGATGAAGGCCTCATGGAGCTGCTGCACGCCTCCCGTTTTGCCAGGATAATCAGGGCCTTACTTCGAGGCTAGTGCTCACATTGACTTTCACGTTTGGTATAGAGCAGAGCCGGGTGAGCTTCCAACTAGGAACTGGAAGCAGAAGGTTTCTTTCGAGAAAACTCATTTTCTTCTATGAACCATGCCGGCTGTAAGTAAAAGCACGGTAACAACAGTGCTTTTCAGGTAGCTTCGGGGCCGCATCAACGGAGCTTTCATAATGGGAAAACTAGCCTTGTGCCATCGGTCTCTAATTTCTAGGTTGACACGCAGCATACACGCAGGAGCAGAGCTTCCTGGTTCTACGCAGTGTTCTGGTACTGAAACGGGTGCTGAAGCAAGTCCCCTAGGAGTGTTGCAAAGCTTACTACCTTGAAACTAAAGCAGAACAACGATGAAGGCCTCATGGAGCTGCTGCACGCCTCTCGTTTTGCAAGGATAATCAGGGCCTTACTTCGAAGCTTGGGCTCACGTTGACTTTCACATTAGGTATAGCGCAGAGCAGGGTGAGCTTCCAACAAGGAACTGGAAACCCAAGGTTTCTTAGGAGAAAACTCATTTTCTTCTCAGAACCATGCCGGCAGTGAGGAAAACCCCGGCAACAACAATGCTTTTCAGGTAGCTTCGAGGCCGCATGAACGGAGCTTTCATAATGGGAAAAGAAGCTTTATGCCATCAGTCTCCAATTTCTAGGTTGACACGCAGCATACACGCAGGACCAGAGCTTCCTGGTTCTACGCAGTGTTCTGGTACTGAAACGGGTGCTGAAGCAAGGCCCCTAGGAGTGTTGAAAAGCTTACTACCTTGAAACTAAAGCAGAACAACGATGAAGGCCTCATGGAGCTGCTGCACGCCTCTCGTTTTGCAAGGATAATCAGGGCCTTACTTCGAAGCTTGGGCTCACGTTGACTTTCATTTTAGGTATAGCGCAGAGCAGGGTGAGCTTCCAACAAGGAACTGGAAACCCAAGGTTTCTTAGGAGAAAACTCATTTTCTTCTCAGAACCATGCCGGCAGTGAGGAAAACCCCGGCAACAACAATGCTTTTCAGGTAGCTTCGAGGCCGCATGAACGGAGCTTTCATAATGGGAAAAGAAGCCTTATGCCATCAGTCTCCAATTTCTAGGTTGACACGCAGCATACACGCAGGACCAGAGCTTACTGTCTCTACGCAGTGTTCTGGTACCGAAACGGTTGCTTAAGCAAAGTCCCTAGGAGTCTTGGAAAGCTTACTACCGTGAAACTAAAGCAGAACAGCGATGAAGGCCTCATGGAGCTGCTGCACGCCTCCCGTTTTGCCAGGATAATCAGGGCCTTACTTCGAGGCTAGTGCTCACATTGACTTTCACGTTTGGTATGGAGCAGAGCAGGGTGAGCTTCCAACTAGGAACTGGAAGCAGAAGGTTTCTTTCGAGAAAACTCATTTTCTTCTATGAACCATGCCGGCTGTAAGTAAAAACACGGTAACAACAGTGCTTTTCAGGTAGCTTCGGGGCCGCATCAACGGAGCTTTCATAATGGGAAAACTAGCCTTGTGCCATCGGTCTCTAATTTCTAGGTTGACACGCAGCATACACGCAGGAGCAGAGCTTCCTGGTTCTACGCAGTGTTCTGGTACTGAAACGGGTGCTGAAGCAAGTCCCCTAGGAGTGTTGCAAAGCTTACTACCTTGAAACTAAAGCAGAACAACGATGAAGGCCTCATGGAGCTGCTGCACGCCTCTCGTTTTGCAAGGATAATCAGGGCCTTACTTCGAAGCTTGGGCTCACGTTGACTTTCACATTAGGTATCGAGCAGAGCAGGGTGAGCTTCCAACAAGGAACTGGAAACCCAAGGTTTCTTAGGAGAAAACTCATTTTCTTCTCAGAACCATGCCGGCAGTGAGGAAAACCCCGGCAACAACCATGCTTTTCAGGTAGCTTCGAGGCCGCATGAACGGAGCTTTCATAATGGGAAAAGAAGCCTTATGCCATCAGTCTCCAATTTCTAGGTTGACACGCAGCATACACGCAGGACCAGAGCTTACTGTCTCTACGCAGTGTTCTGGTACCGAAACGGTTGCTTAAGCAAAGTCCCTAGGAATGTTGGAAAGCTTACTACCGTGAAACTAAAGCAGAACAGCGATGAAGGCCTCATGGAGCTGCTGCACGCCTCCCGTTTTGCCAGGATAATCAGGGCCTTACTTCGAGGCTAGTGCTCACATTGACTTTCACGTTTGGTATAGAGCAGAGCCGGGTGAGCTTCCAACTAGGAACTGGAAGCACAAGGTTTCTTTCGAGAAAACTCATTTTCTTCTATGAACCATGCCGGCTGTAAGTAAAAGCACGGTAACAACAGTGCTTTTCAGGTAGCTTCGGGGCCGCATCAACGGAGCTTTCATAATGGGAAAACTAGCCTTGTGCCATCGGTCTCTAATTTCTAGGTTGACACGCAGCATACACGCAGGAGCAGAGCTTCCTGGTTCTACGCAGTGTTCTGGTACTGAAACGGGTGCTGAAGCAAGTCCCCTAGGAGTGTTGCAAAGCTTACTACCTTGAAACTAAAGCAGAACAACGATGAAGGCCTCATGGAGCTGCTGCACGCCTCTCGTTTTGCAAGGATAATCAGGGCCTTACTTCGAAGCTTGGGCTCACGTTGACTTTCACATTAGGTATAGCGCAGAGCAGGGTGAGCTTCCAACAAGGAACTGGAAACCCAAGGTTTCTTAGGAGAAAACTCATTTTCTTCTCAGAACCATGCCGGCAGTGAGGAAAACCCCGGCAACAACAATGCTTTTCAGGTAGCTTCGAGGCCGCATGAACGGAGCTTTCATAATGGGAAAAGAAGCTTTATGCCATCAGTCTCCAATTTCTAGGTTGACACGCAGCATACACGCAGGACCAGAGCTTCCTGGTTCTACGCAGTGTTCTGGTACTGAAACGGGTGCTGAAGCAAGGCCCCTAGGAGTCTTGGAAAGCTTACTACCGTGAAACTAAAGCAGAACAGCGATGAAGGCCTCATGGAGCTGCTGCACGCCTCCCGTTTTGCCAGGATAATCAGGGCCTTACTTCGAGGCTAGTGCTCACATTGACTTTCACGTTTGGTATAGAGCAGAGCAGGGTGAGCTTCCAACTAGGAACTGGAAGCAGAAGGTTTCTTTCGAGAAAACTCATTTTCTTCTATGAACCATGCCGGCTGTAAGTAAAAGCACGGTAACAACAGTGCTTTTCAGGTAGCTTCGGGGCCGCATCAACGGAGCTTTCATAATGGGAAAACTAGCCTTGTGCCATCGGTCTCTAATTTCTAGGTTGACACGCAGCATACACGCAGGAGCAGAGCTTCCTGGTTCTACGCAGTGTTCTGGTACTGAAACGGGTGCTGAAGCAAGGCCCCTAGGAGTGTTGAAAAGCTTACTACCTTGAAACTAAAGCAAAACAACGATGAAGGCCTCATGGAGCTGCTGCACGCCTCTCGTTTTGCAAGGATAATCAGGGCCTTACTTCGAAGCTTGGGCTCACGTTGACTTTCACTTTAGGTATCGAGCAGAGCAGGGTGAGCTTCCAACAAGGAACTGGAAACCCCAGGTTTCTTAGGAGAAAACTCATTTTCTTCTCAGAACCATGCCGGCAGTGAGGAAAACCCCGGCAACAACCATGCTTTTCAGGTAGCTTCGAGGCCGCATGAACGGAGCTTTCATAATGGGAAAAGAAGCCTTATGCCATCAGTCTCCAATTTCTAGGTTGACACGCAGCATACACGCAGGACCAGAGCTTACTGTCTCTACGCAGTGTTCTGGTACCGAAACGGTTGCTTAAGCAAAGTCCCTAGGAATGTTGGAAAGCTTACTACCGTGAAACTAACGCAGAACAGCGATGAAGGCCTCATGGAGCTGCTGCACGCCTCCCGTTTTGCCAGGATAATCAGGGCCTTACTTCGAGGCTAGTGCTCACATTGACTTTCACGTTTGGTATAGAGCAGAGCCGGGTGAGCTTCCAACTAGGAACTGGAAGCACAAGGTTTCTTTCGAGAAAACTCATTTTCTTCTATGAACCATGCCAGCTGTAAGTAAAAGCACAGTAAAAACAGTGCTTTTCAGGTAGCTTCGGGGCCGCATCAACGGAGCTTTCATAATGGGAAAACTAGCCTTGTGCCATCGGTCTCTAATTTCTACGTTGACACGCAGCATACACGCAGGAGCAGAGCTTCCTGGTTCTACGCAGTGTTCTGGTACTGAAACGGGTGCTGAAGCAAGGCCCCTAGGAGTGTTGAAAAGCTTACTACCTTGAAACTAAAGCAGAACAACGATGAAGGCCTCATGGATCTGCTGCACGCCTCTCGTTTTGCAAGGATAATCAGGGCCTTACTTCGAAGCTTGGGCTCACGTTGACTTTCACTTTAGGTATAGCGCAGAGCAGGGTGAGCTTCCAACAAGGAACTGGAAACCCAAGGTTTCTCAGGAGAAAACTCATTTTCTTCTCAGAACCATGCCGGCAGTGAGGAAAACCCCGGCAACAACAATGCTTTTCAGGTAGCTTCGAGGCCGCATAAACGGAGCTTTCATAATGGGAAAAGAAGCCTTATGCCATCAGTCTCCAATTTCTAGGTTGACACGCAGCATACACGCAGGACCAGAGCTTACTGTCTCTACGCAGTGTTCTGGTACCGAAACGGTTGCTTAAGCAAAGTCCCTAGGAATGTTGGAAAGCTTACTACCGTGAAACTAAAGCAGAACAGCGATGAAGGCCTCATGGAGCTGCTGCACGCCTCCCGTTTTGCCAGGATAATCAGGGCCTTACTTCGAGGCTAGTGCTCACATTGACTTTCACGTTTGGTATAGAGCAGAGCAGGGTGAGCTTCCAACTAGAAACTGGAAGCACAAGGTTTCTTTCGAGAAAACTCATTTTCTTCTATGAACCATGCCGGCTGTAAGTAAAAGCACGGTAACAACAGTGCTTTTCAGGTAGCTTCGGGGCCGCATCAACGGAGCTTTCATAATGGGAAAACTAGCCTTGTGCCATCGGTCTCTAATTTCTAGGTTGACACGCAGCATACACGCAGGAGCAGAGCTTCCTGGTTCTACGCAGTGTTCTGGTACTGAAACGGGTGCTGAAGCAAGTCCCCTAGGAGTGTTGCAAAGCTTACTACCTTGAAACTAAAGCAGAACAACGATGAAGGCCTCATGGAGCTGCTGCACGCCTCTCGTTTTGCAAGGATAATCAGGGCCCTACTTCGAAGCTTGGGCTCACGTTGACTTTCACATTAGGTATAGAGCAGAGCAGGGTGAGCTTCCAACAAGGAACTGGAAACCCAAGGTTTCTTAGGAGAAAACTCATTTTCTTCTCAGAACCATGCCGGCAGTGAGGAAAACCCCGGCAACAACCATCCTTTTCAGGTAGCTTCGAGGCCGCATGAACGGAGCTTTCATAATGGGAAAAGAAGCCTTATGCCATCAGTCTCCAATTTCTAGGTTGACACGTAGCATACACGCAGGAGCAGAGCTTTCTGGTTCTACGCAGTGTTCTGTTACTGAAACGGGTGCTGAAGCAAGGCCCCTAGGAGTGTTGAAAAGCTTACTACCTTGAAACTAAAGCAGAACAACGATGAAGGCCTCATGGAGCTGCTGCAAGCCTCTCGTTTTGCAAGGATAATCAGGGCCTTACTTCGAAGCTTGGGCTCACGTTGACTTTCACTTGAGGTATAGAGCAGAGCAGGGTGAGCTTTCAACTAGGAACTGGAAGCACAAGGTTTCTTCCGAGAAAACTCATTTTCTTCTATGTGCCATGCCGGCTGTAAGTAAAAGCACGGTAACAACAGTGCTTTTCAGGTAGCTTCGGGGCCGCATGAATGGAGCTTTCAAAATGGGAAAACAAGCCTTGTGCCATAAGTCTCTAATTTCTAGGTTGACACGCAGCATACACGCAGGAGCAGAGCTTCCTGGTTCTACGCAGTGTTCTGACTGAAACGGGTGCTGAAGCAAGGCCCCTAGGAGTGTTGAAAAGCTTACTACCTTGAAACTAAAGCAGAACAACGATGAAGGCCTCATGGAGCTGCTGCACGCCTCTCGTTTTGCAAGGATAATCAGGGCCTTACTTCGAAGCTTGGGCTCACGTTGACTTTCATTTTAGGTATAGAGCAGAGCATGTTGAGCTTCCAACAAGGAACGGGAAACCCAAGGTTTCTTAGGAGAAAACTCATTTTCTTCTCAGAACCATGCCGGCAGTGAGGAAAACCCCCGGCAACAACAATGTTTTTCAGGTAGCTTCGAGGCCGCATGAACGGAGCTTTCATAATGGGAAAAGAAGCTTTATGCCATCAGTCTCCAATTTCTAGGTTGACACGCAGCATACACGCAGGACCAGAGCTTCCTGGTTCTACGCAGTGTTCTGGTACTGAAACGGGTGCTGAAGCAAGGCCCCTAGGAGTGTTGAAAAGCTTACTACCTTGAAACTAAAGCAGAACAACGATGAAGGCCTCATGGAGCTGCTGCACGCCTCTCGTTTTGCAAGGATAATCAGGGCCTTACTTCGAAGCTTGGGCTCTCGTTGACTTTCATTTTAGGTATAGCGCAGAGCAGGGTGAGCTTCCAACAAGGAACTGGAAACCCAAGGTTTCTTAGGAGAAAACTCATTTTCTTCTCAGAACCATGCCGGCAGTGAGGAAAACCCCGGCAACAACAATGCTTTTCAGGTAGCTTCGAGGCCGCATGAACGGAGCTTTCATAATGGGAAAAGAAGCCTTATGCCATCAGTCTCCAATTTCTAGGTTGACAAGCAGCATACACGCAGGACCAGAGCTTACTGTCTCTACGCAGTGTTCTGGTACCGAAACGGTTGCTTAAGCAAAGTCCCTAGGAGTCTTGGAAAGCTTACTACCGTGAAACGAAAGCAGAACAGCGATGAAGGCCTCATGGAGCTGCTGCACGCCTCCCGTTTTGCCAGGATAATCAGGGCCTTACTTCGAGGCTAGTGCTCACATTGACTTTCACGTTTGGTATAGAGCAGAGCAGGGTGAGCTTCCAACTAGGAACTGGAAGCAGAAGGTTTCTTTCGAGAAAACTCATTTTCTTCTATGAACCATGCCGGCTGTAAGTAAAAGCACGGTAACAACAGTGCTTTTCAGGTAGCTTCGGGGCCGCATCAACGGAGCTTTCATAATGGGAAAACTAGCCTTGTGCCATCGGTCTCTAATTTCTAGGTTGACACGCAGCATACACGCAGGAGCAGAGCTTCCTGGTTCTACGCAGTGTTCTGGTACTGAAACGGGTGCTGAAGCAAGTCCCCTAGGAGTGTTGCAAAGCTTACTACCTTGAAACTAAAGCAGAACAACGATGAAGGCCTCAGGGAGCTGCTGCACGCCTCTCGTTTTGCAAGGATAATCAGGGCCTTACTTCGAAGCTTGGGCTCACGTTGACTTTCACATTAGGTATAGAGCAGAGCAGGGTGAGCTTCCAACAAGGAACTGGAAACCCAATGTTACTTAGGAGAAAACTCATTTTCTTCTCAGAACCATGCCGGCAGTGAGGAAAACCCCGGCAACAACCATGCTTTTCAGGTAGCTTCGAGGCCGCATGAACGGAGCTTTCATAATGGGAAAAGAAGCCTTATGCCATCAGTCTCCAATTTCTAGGTTGACACGCAGCATACACGCAGGACCAGAGCTTACTGTCTCTACGCAGTGTTCTGGTACCGAAACGGTTGCTTAAGCAAAGTCCCTAGGAATGTTGGAAAGCTTACTACCGTGAAACTAAAGCAGAACAGCGATGAAGGCCTCATGGAGCTGCTGCACGCCTCCCGTTTTGCCAGGATAATCAGGGCCTTACTTCGAGGCTAGTGCTCACATTGACTTTCACGTTTGGTATAGAGCAGAGCCGGGTGAGCTTCCAACTAGGAACTGGAAGCACAAGGTTTCTTTCGAGAAAACTCATTTTCTTCTATGAACCATGCCGGCTGTAAGTAAAAGCACGGTAACAACAGTGCTTTTCAGGTAGCTTCGGGGCCGCATCAACGGAGCTTTCATAATGGGAAAACTAGCCTTGTGCCATCGGTCTCTAATTTCTAGGTTGACACGCAGCATACACGCAGGAGCAGAGCTTCCTGGTTCTACGCAGTGTTCTGGTACTAAAACGGGTGCTGAAGCAAGTCCCCTAGGAGTGTTGCAAAGCTTACTACCTTGAAACTAAAGCAGAACAACGATGAAGGCCTCATGGAGCTGCTGCACGCCTCTCGTTTTGCAAGGATAATCAGGGCCTTACTTCGAAGCTTGGGCTCACGTTGACTTTCACATTAGGTATAGAGCAGAGCAGGGTGAGCTTCCAACAAGGAACTGGAAACCCAAGGTTTCTTAGGAGAAAACTCATTTTCTTCTCAGAACCATGCCGGCAGTGAGGAAAACCCCGGCAACAACCATCCTTTTCAGGTAGCTTCGAGGCCGCATGAACGGAGCTTTCATAATGGGAAAAGAAGCCTTATGCCATCAGTCTCCAATTTCTAGGTTGACACGCAGCATACACGCAGGACCAGAGCTTACTGTCTCTACGCAGTGTTCTGGTACTGAAACGGGTGCTGAAGCAAGGCCCCTAGGAGTGTTGAAAAGCTTACTACCTTGAAACTAAAGCAGAACAACGATGAAGGCCTCATGGAGCTGCTGCACGCCTCTCGTTTTGCAAGGATAATCAGGGCCTTACTTCGAAGCTTGGGCTCACGTTGACTTTCACTTGAGGTATAGAGCAGAGCAGGGTGAGCTTTCAACTAGGAACTGGAAGCACAAGGTTTCTTCCGAGAAAACTCATTTTCTTCTATGTGCCATGCCGGCTGTAAGTAAAAGCACGGTAACAACAGTGCTTTTCAGGTAGCTTCGGGGCCGCATGAATGGAGCTTTCAAAATGGGAAAACAAGCCTTGTGCCATCAGTCTCTAATTTCTAGGTTGACACACAGCATACACGCAGGAGCAGAGCTTCCTGGTTCTACGCAGTGTTCTGACTGAAACGGGTGCTGAAGCAAGGCCCCTAGGAGTGTTGAAAAGCTTACTACCTTGAAACTAAAGCAGAACAACGATGACGGCCTCATGGAGCTGCTGCACGCCTCTCGTTTTGCAAGGATAATCAGGGCCTTACTTCGAAGCTTGGGCTCACGTTGACTTTCATTTTAGGTATAGCGCAGAGCAGGGTGAGCTTCCAACAAGGAACTGGAAACCCAAGGTTTCTCAGGAGAAAACTCATTTTCTTCTCAGAACCATGCCGGCAGTGAGGAAAACCCCGGCAACAACCATGCTTTTCAGATAGCTTCGAGGCCGCATGAACGGAGCTTTCATAATGGGAAAAGAAGCCTTATGCCATCAGTCTCCAGTTTCTAGGTTGACACGCAGCATACACGCAGGACCAGAGCTTACTGTCTCTACGCAGTGTTCTGGTACCGAAACGGTTGCTTAAGCAAAGTCCCTAGGAATGTTGGAAAGCTTACTACCGTGAAACTAAAGCAGAACAGCGATGAAGGCCTCATGGAGCTGCTGCACGCCTCCCGTTTTGCCAGGATAATCAGGGCCTTACTTCGAGGCTAGTGCTCACATTGACTTTCACGTTTGGTATAGAGCAGAGCAGGGTGAGCTTCCAACTAGGAACTGGAAGCACAAGGTTTCTTTCGAGAAAACTCATTTTCTTCTATGAACCATGCCGGCTGTAAGTAAAAGCACGGTAACAACAGTGCTTTTCAGGTAGCTTCGGGGCCGCATCAACGGAGCTTTCATAATGGGAAAACTAGCCTTGTGCCATCGGTCTCTAATTTCTAGGTTGACACGCAGCATACACGCAGGAGCAGAGCTTCCTGGTTCTACGCAGTGTTCTGGTACTGAAACGGGTGCTGAAGCAAGTCCCCTAGGAGTGTTGCAAAGCTTACTACCTTGAAACTAAAGCAGAACAACGATGAAGGCCTCATGGAGCTGCTGCACGCCTCTCGTTTTGCAAGGATAATCAGGGCCTTACTTCGAAGCTTGGGCTCACGTTGACTTTTACATTAGGTATAGAGCAGAGCAGGGTGAGCTTCCAACAAGGAACTGGAAACCCAAGGTTTCTTAGGAGAAAACTCATTTTCTTCACAGAACCATGCCGGCAGTGAGGAAAACCCCGGCAACAACCATCCTTTTCAGGTAGCTTCGAGGCCGCATGAACGGAGCTTTCATAATGGGAAAAGAAGCCTTATGCCATCAGTCTCCAATTTCTAGGTTGACACGCAGCATACACGCAGGAGCAGAGCTTCCTGGTTCTACGCAGTGTTCTGGTACTGAAACGGTGCTGAAGCAAGGCCCCTAGGAGTGTTGAAAAGCTTACTACCTTGAAACTAAAGCAGAACAACGATGAAGGCCTCATGGAGCTGCTGCACGCCTCTCGTTTTGCAAGGATAATCAGGGCCTTACTTCGAAGCTTGGGCTCACGTTGACTTTCACTTTAGGTATAGAGCAGAGCAGGGTGAGCTTTCAACTAGGAACTGGAAGCACAAGGTTTCTTTCGAGAAAACTCATTTTCTTCTATGTGCCATGCCGGCTGTAAGTAAAAGCACGGTAACAACAGTGCTTTTCAGGTAGCTTCGGGGCCGCATCAACAGAGCTTTCATAATGGGAAAACTAGCCTTGTGCCATCAGTCTCTAATTTCTAGGTTGACACGCAGCATACACGCAGGACCAGAGCTTCCTGGTTCTACGCAGTGTTCTGACTGAAACGGGTGCTGAAGCAAGGCCCCTAGGAGTGTTGAAAAGCTTACTACCTTGAAACTAAAGCAGAACAGCGATGAAGGCCTCATGGAGCTGCTGCACGCCTCTCGTTTTGCAAGGATAATCAGGGCCTTACTTCGAAGCTTGGGCTCACGTTGACTTTCATTTTAGGTATAGCGCAGAGCAGGGTGAGCTTCCAACAAGGAACTGGAAACCCAAGGTTTCTCAGGAGAAAACTCATTTTCTTCTCAGAACCATGCCGGCAGTGAGGAAAACCCCGGCAACAACCATGCTTTGCAGGTAGCTTCGAGGCCGCATGAACGGAGCTTTCATAATGGGAAAAGAAGCCTTATGCCATCAGTCTCCAATTTCTAGGTTGACACGCAGCATACACGCAGGACCAGAGCTTACTGTCTCTACGCAGTGTTCTGGTACCGAAACGGTTGCTTAAGCAAAGTCCCTAGGAACGTTGGAAAGCTTACTACCGTGAAACTAAAGCAGAACAGCGATGAAGGCCTCATGGAGCTGCTGCACGCCTCCCGTTTTGCCAGGATAATCAGGGCCTTACTTCGAGGCTAGTGCTCACATTGACTTTCACGTTTGGTATAGAGCAGAGCCGGGTGAGCTTCCAACTAGGAACTGGAAGCACAAGGTTTCTTTCGAGAAAACTCATTTTCTTCTATGAACCATGCCGGCTGTAAGTAAAAGCACGGTAACAACAGTGCTTTTCAGGTAGCTTCGGGGCCGCATCAACGGAGCTTTCATAATGGGAAAACTAGCCTTGTGCCATCGGTCTCTAATTTCTAGGTTGACACGCAGCATACACGCAGGAGCAGAGCTTCCTGGTTCTACGCAGTGTTCTGGTACTGAAACGGGTGCTGAAGCAAGTCCCCTAGGAGTGTTGCAAAGCTTACTACCTTGAAACTAAAGCAGAACAACGATGAAGGCCTCATGGAGCTGCTGCACGCCTCTCGTTTTGCAAGGATAATCAGGGCCTTACTTCGAAGCTTGGGCTCACGTTGACTTTCACATTAGGTATAGAGCAGAGCAGGGTGAGCTTCCAACAAGGAACTGGAAACCCAAGGTTTCTTAGGAGAAAACTCATTTTCTTCTCAGAACCATGCCGGCAGTGAGGAAAACCCCGGCAACAACCATCCTTTTCAGGTAGCTTCGAGGCCGCATGAACGGAGCTTTCATAATGGGAAAAGAAGCCTTATGCCATCAGTCTCCAATTTCTAGGTTGACACGCAGCATACACGCAGGAGCAGAGCTTCCTGGTTCTACGCAGTGTTCTGGTACTGAAACGGGTGCTGAAGCAAGGCCCCTAGGAGTGTTGAAAAGCTTACTACCTTGAAACTAAAGCAGAACAACGATGAAGGCCTCATGGAGCTGCTGCACGCCTCTCGTTTTGCAAGGATAATCAGGGCCTTACTTCGAAGCTTGGGCTCACGTTGACTTTCACTTTAGGTATAGAGCAGAGCAGGGTGAGCTTTCAACTAGGAACTGGAAGCACAAGGTTTCTTTCGAGAAAACTCATTTTCTTCTATGTGCCATGCCGGCTGTAAGTAAAAGCACGGTAACAACAGTGCTTTTCAGGTAGCTTCGGGGCCGCATCAACAGAGCTTTCATAATGGGAAAACTAGCCTTGTGCCATCAGTCTCTAATTTCTAGGTTGACACGCAGCATACACGCAGGAGCAGAGCTTCCTGGTTCTACGCAGTGTTCTGACTGAAACGGGTGCTGAAGCAAGGCCCCTAGGAGTGTTGAAAAGCTTACTACCTTGAAACTAAAGCAGAACAACGATGAAGGCCTCATGGAGCTGCTGCACGCCTCTCGTTTTGCAAGGATAATCAGGGCCTTACTTCGAAGCTTGGGCTCACGTTGACTTTCATTTTAGGTATAGCGCAGAGCAGGGTGAGCTTCCAACAAGGAACTGGAAACCCCAGGTTTCTTAGGAGAAAACTCATTTTCTTCTCAGAACCATGCCGGCAGTGAGGAAAACCCCGGCAACAACAATGCTTTTCAGGTAGCTTCGAGGCCGCATGAACGGAGCTTTCATAATGGGAAAAGAAGCCTTATGCCATCAGTCTCCAATTTCTAGGTTGACACGCAGCATACACGCAGGACCAGAGCTTACTGTCTCTACGCAGTGTTCTGGTACCGAAACGGTTGCTTAAGCAAAGTCCCTAGGAGTCTTGGAAAGCTTACTACCGTGAAACTAAAGCAGAACAGCGATGAAGGCCTCATGGAGCTGCTGCACGCCACCTGTTTTGCCAGGATAATCAGGGCCTTACTTCGAGGCTAGTGCTCACATTGACTTTCACGTTTGGTATAGAGCAGAGCAGGGTGAGCTTCCAACTAGGAACTGGAAGCACAAAGTTTCTTTGGAGAAAACTCATTTCTTCTATGTGCCATGCCGGCTGTAAGTAAAAGCACGGTAACAACAGTGCTTTTCAGGTAGCTTCGGGGCCGCATGAATGGAGCTTTCAAAATGGGAAAACAAGCCTTGTGCCATCAGTCTCTAATTTCTAGGTTGACACGCAGCATACACGCTTGAGCAGAGCTTCCTGGTTCTACGCAGTGTTCTGACTGAAACGGGTGCTGAAGCAAGGCCCCTAGGAGTGTTGAAAAGCTTACTACCTTGAAACTAAAGCAGAACAACGATGAAGGCCTCATGGAGCTGCTGCACGCCTCTCGTTTTGCAAGGATAATCAGGGCCTTACTTCGAAGCTTGGGCTCACGTTGACTTTCATTTTAGGTATAGAGCAGAGCAGGGTGAGCTTCCAACAAGGAACGGGAAACCCAAGGTTTCTTAGGAGAAAACTCATTTTCTTCTCAGAACCATGCCGGCAGTGAGGAAAACCCCGGCAACAACAATGCTTTTCAGGTAGCTTCGAGGCCGCATGAACGGAGCTTTCATAATGGGAAAAGAAGCTTTATGCCATCAGTCTCCAATTTCTAGGTTGACACGCAGCATACACGCAGGACCAGAGCTTCCTGGTTCTACGCAGTGTTCTGGTACTGAAACGGGTGCTGAAGCAAGGCCCCTAGGAGTGTTGAAAAGCTTACTACCTTGAAACTAAAGCAGAACAACGATGAAGGCCTCATGGAGCTGCTGCACGCCTCTCGTTTTGCAAGGATAATCAGGGCCTTACTTCGAAGCTTGGGCTCACGTTGACTTTCATTTTAGGTATAGCGCAGAGCAGGGTGAGCTTCCAACAAGGAACTGGAAACCCAAGGTTTCTTAGGAGAAAACTCATTTTCTTCTCAGAACCATGCCGGCAGTGAGGAAAACCCCGGCAACAACAATGCTTTTCAGGTAGCTTCGAGGCCGCATGAACGGAGCTTTCATAATGGGAAAAGAAGCCTTATGCCATCAGTCTCCAATTTCTAGGTTGACACGCAGCATACACGCAGGACCAGAGCTTACTGTCTCTACGCAGTGTTCTGGTACCGAAACGGTTGCTTAAGCAAAGTCCCTAGGAGTCTTGGAAAGCTTACTACCGTGAAACTAAAGCAGAACAGCGATGAAGGCCTCATGGAGCTGCTGCACGCCTCCAGTTTTGCAAGGATAATCAGGGCCTTACTTCGAGGCTAGTGCTCACATTGACTTTCACGTTTGGTATAGAGCAGAGCAGGGTGAGCTTTCAACTAGGAACTGGAAGCACAAGGTTTCTTTCGAGAAAACTCATTTTCTTCTATGTGCCATGCCGGCTGTAAGTAAAAGCACGGTAACAACAGTGCTTTTCAGGTAGCTTCGGGGCCGCATCAACAGAGCTTTCATAATGGGAAAACTAGCCTTGTGCCATCAGTCTCTAATTTCTAGGTTGACACGCAGCATACACGCAGGAGCAGAGCTTCCTGGTTCTACGCAGTGTTCTGACTGAAACGGGTGCTGAAGCAAGGCCCCTAGGAGTGTTGAAAAGCTTACTACCTTGAAACTAAAGCAGAACAGCGATGAAGGCCTCATGGAGCTGCTGCACGCCTCTCGTTTTGCAAGGATAATCAGGGCCTTACTTCGAAGCTTGGGCTCACGTTGACTTTCATTTTAGGTATAGCGCAGAGCAGGGTGAGCTTCCAACAAGGAACTGGAAACCCCAGGTTTCTTAGGAGAAAACTCATTTTCTTCTCAGAACCATGCCGGCAGTGAGGAAAACCCCGGCAACAACAATGCTTTTCAGGTAGCTTCGAGGCCGCATGAACGGAGCTTTCATAATGGGAAAAGAAGCCTTATGCCATCAGTCTCCAATTTCTAGGTTGACACGCAGCATACACGCAGGACCAGAGCTTACTGTCTCTACGCAGTGTTCTGGTACCGAAACGGTTGCTTAAGCAAAGTCCCTAGGAATGTTGGAAAGCTTACTACCGTGAAACTAAAGCAGAACAGCGATGAAGGCCTCATGGAGCTGCTGCACGCCTCCCGTTTTGCCAGGATAATCAGGGCCTTACTTCGAGCCTAGTGCTCACATTGACTTTCACGTTTGGTATAGAGCAGAGCAGGGTGAGCTTCCAAGTAGGAACTGGAAGCACAAGGTTTCTTTCGAGAAAACTCATTTTCTTGTATGAACCATGCGGGCTGTAAGTAAAAGCACGGTAACAACAGTGCTTTTCAGATAGCTTCGGGGCCGCATCAACAGAGCTTTCATAATGGGAAAACTAGCCTTGTGCCATCAGTCTCTAATTTCTAGGTTGACACGCAGCATACACGCAGGAGCAGAGCTTCCTGGTTCTACGCAGTGTTCTGGTACTGAAACGGGTGCTGAAGCAAGGCCCCTAGGAGTGTTGAAAATCTTACTACCTTGAAACTAAAGCAGAACAACGATGAAGGCCTCATGGAGCTGCTGCACGCCTCTCGTTTTGCAAGGATAATCAGGGCCTTACTTCGAAGCTTGGGCTCACGTTGACTTTCATTTTAGGTATAGCGCAGAGCAGGGTGAGCTTCTAACAAGGAACTGGAAACACAAGGTTTCTTAGGAGAAAACTCATTTTCTTCTCAGAACCATGCCGGCAGTGAGGAAAACCCCGGCAACAACAATGCTTTTCAGGTAGCTTCGAGGCCGCAAGAACGGAGCTTTCATAATGGGAAAAGAAGCCTTATGCCATCAGTCTCCAATTTCTAGGTTGACACGCAGCATACACGCAGGACCAGAGCTTACTGTCTCTACGCAGTGTTCTGGTACCGAAACGGTTGCTTAAGCAAAGTCCCTAGGAGTCTTGGAAAGCTTACTACCGTGAAACTAAAGCAGAACAGCGATGAAGGCCTCATGGAGCTGCTGCACGCCTCCCGTTTTGCCAGGATAATCAGGGCCTTACTTCGAGGCTAGTGCTCACATTGACTTTCACGTTTGGTATAGAGCAGAGCAGGGTGAGCTTCCAACTAGGAACTGGAAGCACAAGGTTTCTTTGGAGAAAACTCATTTCTTCTATGTGCCATGCCGGCTGTAAGTAAAAGCACGGTAACAACAGTGCTTTTCAGGTAGCTTCGGGGCCGCATCAACGGAGCTTTCATAATGGGAAAACTAGCCTTGTGCCATCAGTCTCTAATTTCTAGGTTGACACGCAGTATACACGCAGGAGCAGAGCTTCCTGGTTCTACGCAGTGTTCTGTTACTGAAACGGGTGCTGAAGCAAGGCCCCTAGGAGTGTTGAAAAGCTTACTACCTTGAAACTAAAGCAGAACAACGATGAAGGCCTCATGGAACTGCTGCACGCCTCTCGTTTTGCAAGGATAATCAGGGCCTTACTTCGAAGCTTGGGCTCACGTTGACTTTCACTTTAGGTATAGCGCAGAGCAGGGTGAGCTTCCAACAAGGAACTGGAAACCCAAGGTTTCTCAGGAGAAAACTCATTTTCTTCTCAGAACCATGCCGGCAGTGAGGAAAACCCCGGCAACAACAATGCTTTTCAGGTAGCTTCGAGGCCGCATGAACGGAGCTTTCATAATGGGAAAAGAAGCCTTATGCCATCAGTCTCCAATTTCTAGGTTGACACGCAGCATACACGCAGGACCAGAGCTTACTGTCTCTACGCAGTGTTCTGGTACCGAAACGGTTGCTTAAGCAAA
The DNA here is from genome assembly GCF_028564815.1 of Eubalaena glacialis. Classification (NCBI taxonomy): domain Eukaryota; kingdom Metazoa; phylum Chordata; class Mammalia; order Artiodactyla; family Balaenidae; genus Eubalaena; species Eubalaena glacialis. The sequence continues at coordinate 137,557,541 of NC_083721.1, read as the reverse complement.
GTCCCTAGGAGTCTTGGAAAGCTTACTACCGTGAAACTAAAGCAGAACAGCGATGAAGGCCTCATGGAGCTGCTGCACGCCTCCCGTTTTGCCAGGATAATCAGGGCCTTACTTCGAGGCTAGTGCTCACATTGACTTTCACGTTTGGTATAGAGCAGAGCCGGGTGAGCTTCCAACTAGGAACTGGAAGCACAAGGTTTCTTTCGAGAAAACTCATTTTCTTCTATGAACCATGCCGGCTGTAAGTAAAAGCACGGTAACAACAGTGCTGTTCAGGTAGCTTCGGGGCCGCATGAATGGAGCTTTCAAAATGGGAAAACAAGCCTTGTGCCATCAGTCTCTAATTTCTAGGTTGACACGCAGCATACACGCAGGAGCAGAGCTTCCTGGTTCTACGCAGTGTTCTGACTGAAACGGGTGCTGAAGCAAGGCCCCTAGGAGTGTTGAAAAGCTTACTACCTTGAAACTAAAGCAGAACAGCGATGAAGGCCTCATGGAGCTGCTGCACGCCTCTCGTTTTGCAAGGATAATCAGGGCCTTACTTCGAAGCTTGGGCTCACGTTGACTTTCACATTACGTATAGAGCAGAGAAGGGTGAGCTTCCAACAAGAAACTGGAAACCCAAGATTTCTTAGGAGAAAACTCATTTTCTTCTCAGAACCATGCCGGCAGTGAGGAAAACCCCGGCAACAACCATGCTTTTCAGGTAGCTTCGAGGCCGCATGAACGGAGCTTTCATAATGGGAAAAGAAGCCTTATGCCATCAGTCTCCAATTTCTAGGTTGACACGCAGCATACACGCAGGAGCAGAGCTTCCTGGTTCTACGCAGTGTTCTGGTACTGAAACGGGTGCTGAAGCAAGGCCCCTAGGAGTGTTGAAAAGCTTACTACTTTGAAACTAAAGCAGAACAACGATGAAGGCCTCATGGAGCTGCTGCACGCCTCTCGTTTTGCAAGGATAATCAGGGCCTTACTTCGAAGCTTGGGCTCACCATGACTTTCACTTTAGGTATAGAGCAGAGCAGGGTGAGCTTCCAACTAGGAACTGGAAGCACAAGGTTTCTTTCGAGAAAACTCATTTTCATCTATGTGCCATGCCGGCTGTAAGTAAAAGCACGGTAACAACAGTGCTTTTCAGGTAGCTTCGGGGCCGCATGACTGGAGCTTTCAAAATGGGAAAACAAGCCTTGTGCCATCAGTCTCTAATTTCTAAGTTGACACGCAGCATACACGCAGGACCAGAGCTTCCTGGTTCTAGGCAGTGTTCTGGTACTGAAACGGGTGCTGAAGCAAGGCCCCTAGGAGTGTTGAAAAGCTTACTACCTTGAAACTAAAGCAGAACAACGATGAAGGCCTCATGGAGCTGCTGCACGCCTCTCGTTTTGCAAGGATAATCAGGGCCTTATTTCGAAGCTTGGGCTCACGTTGACTTTCACATTAGGTATAGAGCAGAGCAGGGTGAGCTTCCAACAAGGTACTGGAAACCCCAGGTTTCTTAGGAGAAAACTCATTTTCTTCTCAGAACCATGCCGGCAGTGAGGAAAACCCCGGCAACAACCATGCTTTTCAGGTAGCTTCGAGGCCGCATGAACGGGGCTTTCATAATGGGAAAAGAAGCTTTATGCCATCAGTCTCCAATTTCTAGGTTGACACGCAGCATACACGCAGGACCAGTGCTTCCTGGTTCTACGCAGTGTTCTGGTACTGAAACGGGTGCTGAAGCAAGGCCCCTAGGAGTGTTGAAAAGCTTACTACCTTGAAACTAAAGCAGAACAACGATGAAGGCCTCATGGAGCTGCTGCACGCCTCTCGTTTTGCAAGGCTAATCAGGGCCTTACTTCGAAGCTTGGGCTCACGTTGACTTTCATTTTAGGTATAGCGCAGAGCAGGGTGAGCTTCCAACAAGGAACTGGAAACCCAAGGTTTCTTAGGAGAAAACTCATTTTCTTCTCAGAACCATGCCGGCAGTGAGGAAAACCCCGGCAACAACCATGCTTTTCAGGTAGCTTCGAGGCCGCATGAACGGAGCTTTCATAATGGGAAAAGAAGCCTTATGCCATCAGTCTCCAATTTCTAGGTTGACACGCAGCATACACGCAGGACCAGAGCTTACTGTCTCTACGCAGTGTTCTGGTACCGAAACGGTTGCTTAAGCAAAGTCCCTAGGAATGTTGGAAAGCTTACTACCGTGAAACTAAAGCAGAACAGCGATGAAGGCCTCATGGAGCTGCTGCACGCCTCCCGTTTTGCCAGGATAATCAGGGCCTTACTTCGAGGCTAGTGCTCAAATTGACTTTCACGTTTGGTATAGAGCAGAGCCGGGTGAGCTTCCAACTAGGAACTGGAAGCACAAGGTTTCTTTCGAGAAAACTCATTTTCTTCTATGAACCATGCCGGCTGTAAGTAAAAGCACGGTAACAACAGTGCTTTTCAGGTAGCTTCGGGGCCGCATCAACGGAGCTTTCATAATGGGAAAACTAGCCTTGTGCCATCGGTCTCTAATTTCTAGGTTGACACGCAGCATACACGCAGGAGCAGAGCTTCCTGGTTCTACGCAGTGTTCTGGTACTGAAACGGGTCCTGAAGCAAGTCCCCTAGGAGTGTTGCAAAGCTTACTACCTTGAAACTAAAGCAGAACAACGATGAAGGCCTAATGGAGCTGCTGCACGCCTCTCGTTTTGCAAGGATAATCAGGGCCTTACTTCGAAGCTTGGGCTCACGTTGACTTTCACATTAGGTATAGAGCAGAGCAGGGTGAGCTTCCAACAAGGAACTGGAAACCCAAGGTTTCTTAGGAGAAAACTCATTTTCTTCTCAGAACCATGCCGGCAGTGAGGAAAACCCCGGCAACAACCATCCTTTTCAGGTAGCTTCGAGGCCGCATGGACGGAGCTTTCATAATGGGAAAAGAAGCCTTATGCCATCAGTCTCCAATTTCTAGGTTGACACGCAGCATACACGCAGGAGCAGAGCTTCCTGGTTCTACGCAGTGTTCTGGTACTGAAACGGGTGCTGAAGCAAGGCCCCTAGGAGTGTTGAAAAGCTTACTACCTTGAAACTAAAGCAGAACAACGATGAAGGCCTCATGGAGCTGCTGCACGCCTCTCGTTTTGCAAGGATAATCAGGGCCTTACTTCGAAGCTTGGGCTCACGTTGACTTTCACTTTAGGTATAGAGCAGAGCAGGGTGAGCTTTCAACTAGGAACTGGAAGCACAAGGTTTCTTTCGAGAAAACTCATTTTCTTCTATGTGCCATGCCGGCTGTAAGTAAAAGCACGGTAACAACAGTGCTTTTCAGGTAGCTTCGGGGCCGCATCAACAGAGCTTTCATAATGGGAAAACTAGCCTTGTGCCATCAGTCTCTAATTTCTAGGTTGACACGCAGCATACACGCAGGAGCAGAGCTTCCTGGTTCTACGCAGTGTTCTGACTGAAACGGGTGCTGAAGCAAGGCCCCTAGGAGTGTTGAAAAGCTTACTACCTTGAAAATAAAGCAGAACAGCGATGAAGGCCTCATGGAGCTGCTGCACGCCTCTCGTTTTGCAAGGATAATCAGGGCCTTACTTCGAAGCTTGGGCTCACGTTGACTTTCATTTTAGGTATAGCGCAGAGCAGGGTGAGCTTCCAACAAGGAACTGGAAACCCCAGGTTTCTTAGGAGAAAACTCATTTTCTTCTCAGAACCATGCCGGCAGTGAGGAAAACCCCGGCAACAACAATGCTTTTCAGGTAGCTTCGAGGCCGCATGAACGGAGCTTTCATAATGGGAAAAGAAGCCTTATGCCATCAGTCTCCAATTTCTAGGTTGACACGCAGCATACACGCAGGACCAGAGCTTACTGTCTCTACGCAGTGTTCTGGTACCGAAACGGTTGCTTAAGCAAAGTCCCTAGGAGTCTTGGAAAGCTTACTACCGTGAAACTAAAGCAGAACAGCGATGAAGGCCTCATGGAGCTGCTGCACGCCTCCCGTTTTGCCAGGATAATCAGGGCCTTACTTCGAGCCTAGTGCTCACATTGACTTTCACGTTTGGTATAGAGCAGAGCAGGGTGAGCTTCCAAGTAGGAACTGGAAGCACAAGGTTTCTTTCGAGAAAACTCATTTTCTTCTATGAACCATGCCGGCTGTAAGTAAAAGCACGGTAACAACAGTGCTTTTCAGGTAGCTTCGGGGCCGCATCAACAGAGCTTTCATAATGGGAAAACTAGCCTTGTGCCATCAGTCTCTAATTTCTAGGTTGACACGCAGCATACACGCAGGAGCAGAGCTTCCTGGTTCTACGCAGTGTTCTGGTACTGAAACGGGTGCTGAAGCAAGGCCCCTAGGAGTGTTGAAAATCTTACTACCTTGAAACTAAAGCAGAACAACGATGAAGGCCTCATGGAGCTGCTGCACGCCTCTCGTTTTGCAAGGATAATCAGGGCCTTACTTCGAAGCTTGGGCTCACGTTGACTTTCATTTTAGGTATAGCGCAGAGCAGGGTGAGCTTCTAACAAGGAACTGGAAACACAAGGTTTCTTAGGAGAAAACTCATTTTCTTCTCAGAACCATGCCGGCAGTGAGGAAAACCCCGGCAACAACAATGCTTTTCAGGTAGCTTCGAGGCCGCAAGAACGGAGCTTTCATAATGGGAAAAGAAGCCTTATGCCATCAGTCTCCAATTTCTAGGTTGACACGCAGCATACACGCAGGACCAGAGCTTACTGTCTCTACGCAGTGTTCTGGTACCGAAACGGTTGCTTAAGCAAAGTCCCTAGGAGTCTTGGAAAGCTTACTACCGTGAAACTAAAGCAGAACAGCGATGAAGGCCTCATGGAGCTGCTGCACGCCTCCCGTTTTGCCAGGATAATCAGGGCCTTACTTCGAGGCTAGTGCTCACATTGACTTTCACGTTTGGTATAGAGCAGAGCAGGGTGAGCTTCCAACTAGGAACTGGAAGCACAAGGTTTCTTTGGAGAAAACTCATTTCTTCTATGTGCCATGCCGGCTGTAAGTAAAAGCACGGTAACAACAGTGCTTTTCAGGTAGCTTCGGGGCCGCATCAACGGAGCTTTCATAATGGGAAAACTAGCCTTGTGCCATCAGTCTCTAATTTCTAGGTTGACACGCAGTATACACGCAGGAGCAGAGCTTCCTGGTTCTACGCAGTGTTCTGTTACTGAAACGGGTGCTGAAGCAAGGCCCCTAGGAGTGTTGAAAAGCTTACTACCTTGAAACTAAAGCAGAACAACGATGAAGGCCTCATGGAACTGCTGCACGCCTCTCGTTTTGCAAGGATAATCAGGGCCTTACTTCGAAGCTTGGGCTCACGTTGACTTTCACTTTAGGTATAGCGCAGAGCAGGGTGAGCTTCCAACAAGGAACTGGAAACCCAAGGTTTCTCAGGAGAAAACTCATTTTCTTCTCAGAACCATGCCGGCAGTGAGGAAAACCCCGGCAACAACAATGCTTTTCAGGTAGCTTCGAGGCCGCATGAACGGAGCTTTCATAATGGGAAAAGAAGCCTTATGCCATCAGTCTCCAATTTCTAGGTTGACACGCAGCATACACGCAGGACCAGAGCTTACTGTCTCTACGCAGTGTTCTGGTACCGAAACGGTTGCTTAAGCAAAGTCCCTAGGAGTCTTGGAAAGCTTACTACCGTGAAACTAAAGCAGAACAGCGATGAAGGCCTCATGGAGCTGCTGCACGCCTCCCGTTTTGCCAGGATAATCAGGGCCTTACTTCGAGGCTAGTGCTCACATTGACTTTCACGTTTGGTATAGAGCAGAGCCGGGTGAGCTTCCAACTAGGAACTGGAAGCACAAGGTTTCTTTCGAGAAAACTCATTTTCTTCTATGAACCATGCCGGCTGTAAGTAAAAGCACGGTAACAACAGTGCTGTTCAGGTAGCTTCGGGGCCGCATGAATGGAGCTTTCAAAATGGGAAAACAAGCCTTGTGCCATCAGTCTCTAATTTCTAGGTTGACACGCAGCATACACGCAGGAGCAGAGCTTCCTGGTTCTACGCAGTGTTCTGACTGAAACGGGTGCTGAAGCAAGGCCCCTAGGAGTGTTGAAAAGCTTACTACCTTGAAACTAAAGCAGAACAGCGATGAAGGCCTCATGGAGCTGCTGCACGCCTCTCGTTTTGCAAGGATAATCAGGGCCTTACTTCGAAGCTTGGGCTCACGTTGACTTTCACATTACGTATAGAGCAGAGAAGGGTGAGCTTCCAACAAGAAACTGGAAACCCAAGATTTCTTAGGAGAAAACTCATTTTCTTCTCAGAACCATGCCGGCAGTGAGGAAAACCCCGGCAACAACCATGCTTTTCAGGTAGCTTCGAGGCCGCATGAACGGAGCTTTCATAATGGGAAAAGAAGCCTTATGCCATCAGTCTCCAATTTCTAGGTTGACACGCAGCATACACGCAGGAGCAGAGCTTCCTGGTTCTACGCAGTGTTCTGGTACTGAAACGGGTGCTGAAGCAAGGCCCCTAGGAGTGTTGAAAAGCTTACTACTTTGAAACTAAAGCAGAACAACGATGAAGGCCTCATGGAGCTGCTGCACGCCTCTCGTTTTGCAAGGATAATCAGGGCCTTACTTCGAAGCTTGGGCTCACCATGACTTTCACTTTAGGTATAGAGCAGAGCAGGGTGAGCTTCCAACTAGGAACTGGAAGCACAAGGTTTCTTTCGAGAAAACTCATTTTCATCTATGTGCCATGCCGGCTGTAAGTAAAAGCACGGTAACAACAGTGCTTTTCAGGTAGCTTCGGGGCCGCATGACTGGAGCTTTCAAAATGGGAAAACAAGCCTTGTGCCATCAGTCTCTAATTTCTAAGTTGACACGCAGCATACACGCAGGACCAGAGCTTCCTGGTTCTAGGCAGTGTTCTGGTACTGAAACGGGTGCTGAAGCAAGGCCCCTAGGAGTGTTGAAAAGCTTACTACCTTGAAACTAAAGCAGAACAACGATGAAGGCCTCATGGAGCTGCTGCACGCCTCTCGTTTTGCAAGGATAATCAGGGCCTTATTTCGAAGCTTGGGCTCACGTTGACTTTCACATTAGGTATAGAGCAGAGCAGGGTGAGCTTCCAACAAGGTACTGGAAACCCCAGGTTTCTTAGGAGAAAACTCATTTTCTTCTCAGAACCATGCCGGCAGTGAGGAAAACCCCGGCAACAACCATGCTTTTCAGGTAGCTTCGAGGCCGCATGAACGGGGCTTTCATAATGGGAAAAGAAGCTTTATGCCATCAGTCTCCAATTTCTAGGTTGACACGCAGCATACACGCAGGACCAGTGCTTCCTGGTTCTACGCAGTGTTCTGGTACTGAAACGGGTGCTGAAGCAAGGCCCCTAGGAGTGTTGAAAAGCTTACTACCTTGAAACTAAAGCAGAACAACGATGAAGGCCTCATGGAGCTGCTGCACGCCTCTCGTTTTGCAAGGCTAATCAGGGCCTTACTTCGAAGCTTGGGCTCACGTTGACTTTCATTTTAGGTATAGCGCAGAGCAGGGTGAGCTTCCAACAAGGAACTGGAAACCCAAGGTTTCTTAGGAGAAAACTCATTTTCTTCTCAGAACCATGCCGGCAGTGAGGAAAACCCCGGCAACAACAATGCTTTTCAGGTAGCTTCGAGGCCGCATGAACGGAGCTTTCATAATGGGAAAAGAAGCCTTATGCCATCAGTCTCCAATTTCTAGGTTGACACGCAGCATACACGCAGGACCAGAGCTTACTGTCTCTACGCAGTGTTCTGGTACCGAAACGGTTGCTTAAGCAAAGTCCCTAGGAGTCTTGGAAAGCTTACTACCGTGAAACTAAAGCAGAACAGCGATGAAGGCCTCATGGAGCTGCTGCACGCCTCCCGTTTTGCCAGGATAATCCGGGCCTTACTTCGAGGCTAGTGCTCACATTGACTTTCACGTTTGGTATAGAGCAGAGCCGGGTGAGCTTCCAACTAGGAACTGGAAGCACAAGGTTTCTTTCGAGAAAACTCATTTTCTTCTATGAACCATGCCGGCTGTAAGTAAAAGCACGGTAACAACAGTGCTTTTCAGGTAGCTTCGCGGCCGCATCAACGGAGCTTTCATAATGGGAAAACTAGCCTTGTGCCATCGGTCTCTAATTTCTAGGTTGACACGCAGCATACACGCAGGACCAGAGCTTACTGTCTCTATGCAGTGTTCTGGTACCGAAACGGTTGCTTAAGCAAAGTCCCTAGGAATGTTGGAAAGCTTACTACCGTGAAACGAAAGCAGAACAGCGATGAAGGCCTCATGGAGCTGCTGCACGCCTCTCGTTTTGCAAGGATAATCAGGGCCTTACTTTGAAGCTTGAGCTCACGTTGACTTTCACTTTAGGTATAGCGCAGAGCAGGGTGAGCTTCCAACAAGGAACTGGAAACCCAAGGTTTTTAGGAGAAAACTCATTTTCTTCTCAGAACCATGCCGGCAGTGAGGAAAACCCCGGCAACAACAATGCTTTTCAGGTAGCTTCGAGGCCGCATGAACGGAGCTTTCATAATGGGAAAAGAAGCCTTATGCCATCAGTCTCCAATTTCTAGGTTGACAAGCAGCATACACGCAGGACCAGAGCTTACTGTCTCTACGCAGTGTTCTGGTACCGAAACGGTTGCTTAAGCAAAGTCCCTAGGAATGTTGGAAAGCTTACTACCGTGAAACTAAAGCAGAACAGCGATGAAGGCCTCATGGAGCTGCTGCACGCCTCCCGTTTTGCCAGGATAATCAGGGCCTTACTTCGAGGCTAGTGCTCACATTGACTTTCACGTTTGGTATAGAGCAGAGCAGGGTGAGCTTCCAACTAGGAACTGGAAGCACAAGGTTTCTTTCGAGAAAACTCATTTTCTTCTATGAACCATGCCGGCTGTAAGTAAAAGCACGGTAACAACAGTGCTTTTCAGGTAGCTTCGGGGCCGCATCAACGGAGCTTTCATAATGGGAAAACTAGCCTTGTGCCATCAGTCTCTAATTTCTAGGTTGACACGCAGCATACACGCAGGAGCAGAGCTTCCTGGTTCTACGCAGTGTTCTGCTACTGAAACGGGTGCTGAAGCAAGGCCCCTAGGAGTGTTGAAAAGCTTACTACCTTGAAACTAAAGCAGAACAACGATGAAGGCCTCATGGAGCTGCTGCACGCCTCTCGTTTTGCAAGGATAATCAGGGCCTTACTTCGAAGCTTGGGCTCACGTTGACTTTCACTTTAGGTATAGAGCAGAGCAGGGTGAGCTTCCAACAAGGAACTGGAAACCCAAGGTTTTTAGGAGAAAACTCATTTTCTTCTCAGAACCATGCCGGCAGTGAGGAAAACCCCGGCAACAACAATGCTTTTCAGGTAGCTTCGAGGCCGCATGAACGGAGCTTTCATAATGGGAAAAGAAGCCTTATGCCATCAGTCTCCAATTTCTAGGTTGACAAGCAGCATACACGCAGGACCAGAGCTTACTGTCTCTACGCAGTGTTCTGGTACCGAAACGGTTGCTTAAGCAAAGTCCCTAGGAATGTTGGAAAGCTTACTACCGTGAAACTAAAGCAGAACAGCGATGAAGGCCTCATGGAGCTGCTGCACGCCTCCCGTTTTGCCAGGATAATCAGGGCCTTACTTCGAGGCTAGTGCTCACATTGACTTTCACGTTTGGTATAGAGCAGAGCAGGGTGAGCTTCCAACTAGGAACTGGAAGCACAAGGTTTCTTTCGAGAAAACTCATTTTCTTCTATGAACCATGCCGGCTGTAAGTAAAAGCACGGTAACAACAGTGCTTTTCAGGTAGCTTCGGGGCCGCATCAACGGAGCTTTCATAATGGGAAAACTAGCCTTGTGCCATCAGTCTCTAATTTCTAGGTTGACACGCAGCATACACGCAGGAGCAGAGCTTCCTGGTTCTACGCAGTGTTCTGCTACTGAAACGGGTGCTGAAGCAAGGCCCCTAGGAGTGTTGAAAAGCTTACTACCTTGAAACTAAAGCAGAACAACGATGAAGGCCTCATGGAGCTGCTGCACGCCTCTCGTTTTGCAAGGATAATCAGGGCCTTACTTCGAAGCTTGGGCTCACGTTGACTTTCACTTTAGGTATAGAGCAGAGCAGGGTGAGCTTTCAACTAGGAACTGGAAGCACAAGGTTTCTTTCGAGAAAACTCATTTTCTTCTATGTGCCATGCCGGCTGTAAGTAAAAGCACGGTAACAACAGTGCTTTTCAGGTAGCTTCGGGGCCGCATGAATGGAGCTTTCAAAATGGGAAAACAAGGCTTGTGCCATCAGTCTCTAATTTCTAGGTTGACACGCAGCATACACGCAGGAGCAGAGCTTCCTGGTTCTACGCAGTGTTCTGACTGAAACGGGTGATGAAGCAAGGCCCCTAGGAGTGTTGAAAAGCTTACTACCTTGAAACTAAAGCAGAACAACGATGAAGGCCTCATGGAGCTGCTGCACGCCTCTCGTTTTGCAAGGATAATCAGGGCCTTACTTCGAAGCTTGGGCTCACGTTGACTTTCATTTTAGGTATAGCGCAGAGCAGGGTGAGCTTCCAACAAGGAACTGGAAACCCCAGGTTTCTTAGGAGAAAACTCATTTTCTTCTCAGAACCATGCCGGCAGTGAGGAAAACCCCGGCAACAACAATGCTTTTCAGGTGGCTTCGAGGCCGCATGAACGGAGCTTTCATAATGGGAAAAGAAGCCTTATGCCATCAGTCTCCAATTTCTAGGTTGACACGCAGCATACACGCAGGACCAGAGCTTACTGTCTCTACGCAGTGTTCTGGTACCGAAACGGTTGCTTAAGCAAAGTCCCTAGGAGTCTTGGAAAGCTTACTACCGTGAAACTAAAGCAGAACAGCGATGAAGGCCTCATGGAGCTGCTGCACGCCTCCCGTTTTGCCAGGATAATCAGGGCCTTACTTCGAGGCTAGTGCTCACATTGACTTTCACGTTTGGTATAGAGCAGAGCAGGGTGAGCTTCCAACTAGGAACTGGAAGCACAAGGTTTCTTTCGAGAAAACTCATTTTCTTCTATGAACCATGCCGGCTGTAAGTAAAAGCACGGTAACAACAGTGCTTTTCAGGTAGCTTCGGGGCCGCATCAACGGAGCTTTCATAATGGGAAAACTAGCCTTGTGCCATCAGTCTCTAATTTCTAGGTTGACACGCAGCATACACGCAGGAGCAGAGCTTCCTGGTTCTACGCAGTGTTCTGGTACTGAAACGGGTGCTGAAGCAAGTCCCCTAGGAGTGTTGAAAAGCTTACTACCTTGAAACTAAAGCAGAACAACGATGAAGGCCTCATGGAGCTGCTGCACGCCTCTCGTTTTGCAAGGATAATCAGGGCCTTACTTCGAAGCTTGGGCTCACGTTGACTTTCATTTTAGGTATAGCGCAGAGCAGGGTGAGCTTCCAACAAGGAACTGGAAACCCAAGGTTTCTTAGGAGAAAACTCATTTTCTTCTCAGAACCATGCCGGCAGTGAGGAAAACCCCGGCAACAACCATGCTTTTCAGGTAGCTTCGAGGCCGCATGAACGGAGCTTTCATAATGGGAAAAGAAGCCTTATGCCATCAGTCTCCAATTTCTAGGTTGACACGCAGCATACACGCAGGAGCAGAGCTTCCTGGTTCTACGCAGTGTTCTGGTACTGAAACGGGTGCTGAAGCAAGGCCCCTAGGAGTGTTGAAAAGCTTACTACTTTGAAACTAAAGCAGAACAATGATGAAGGCCTCATGGAGCTGCTGCACGCCTCTCGTTTTGCAAGGATAATCAGGGCCTTACTTCGAAGCTTGGGCTCACCATGACTTTCACTTTAGGTATAGAGCAGAGCAGGGTGAGCTTCCAACTAGGAACTGGAAGCACAAGGTTTCTTTCGAGAAAACTCATTTTCATCTATGTGCCATGCCGGCTGTAAGTAAAAGCACGGTAACAACACTGCTTTTCAGGTAGCTTCGGGGCCGCATGACTGGAGCTTTCAAAATGGGAAAACAAGCCTTGTGCCATCAGTCTCTAATTTCTAAGTTGACACGCAGCATACACGCAGGACCAGAGCTTCCTGGTTCTAGGCAGTGTTCTGGTACTGAAACGGGTGCTGAAGCAAGGCCCCTAGGAGTGTTGAAAAGCTTACTACCTTGAAACTAAAGCAGAACAACGATGAAGGCCTCATGGAGCTGCTGCACGCCTCTCGTTTTGCAAGGATAATCAGGGCCTTATTTCGAAGCTTCGGCTCACGTTGACTTTCACATTAGGTATAGAGCAGAGCAGGGTGAGCTTCCAACAAGGTACTGGAAACCCCAGGTTTCTTAGGAGAAAACTCATTTTCTTCTCAGAACCATGCCGGCAGTGAGGAAAACCCCGGCAACAACCATGCTTTTCAGGTAGCTTCGAGGCCGCATGAACGGGGCTTTCATAATGGGAAAAGAAGCTTTATGCCATCAGTCTCCAATTTCTAGGTTGACACGCAGCATACACGCAGGACCAGAGCTTCCTGGTTCTACGCAGTGTTCTGGTACTGAAACGGGTGCTGAAGCAAGGCCCCTAGGAGTGTTGAAAAGCTTACTACCTTGAAACTAAAGCAGAACAACGATGAAGGCCTCATGGAGCTGCTGCACGCCTCTCGTTTTGCAAGGCTAATCAGGGCCTTACTTCGAAGCTTGGGCTCACGTTGACTTTCATTTTAGGTATAGCGCAGAGCAGGGTGAGCTTCCAACAAGGAACTGGAAACCCAAGGTTTCTTAGGAGAAAACTCATTTTCTTCTCAGAACCATGCCGGCAGTGAGGAAAACCCCGGCAACAACAATGCTTTTCAGGTAGCTTCGAGGCCGCATGAACGGAGCTTTCATAATGGGAAAAGAAGCCTTATGCCATCAGTCTCCAATTTCTAGGTTGACACGCAGCATACACGCAGGACCAGAGCTTACTGTCTCTACGCAGTGTTCTGGTACCGAAACGGTTGCTTAAGCAAAGTCCCTAGGAGTCTTGGAAAGCTTACTACCGTGAAACTAAAGCAGAACAGCGATGAAGGCCTCATGGAGCTGCTGCACGCCTCCCGTTTTGCCAGGATAATCCGGGCCTTACTTCGAGGCTAGTGCTCACATTGACTTTCACGTTTGGTATAGAGCAGAGCCGGGTGAGCTTCCAACTAGGAACTGGAAGCACAAGGTTTCTTTCGAGAAAACTCATTTTCTTCTATGAACCATGCCGGCTGTAAGTAAAAGCACGGTAACAACAGTGCTTTTCAGGTAGCTTCGGGGCCGCATCAACGGAGCTTTCATAATGGGAAAACTAGCCTTGTGCCATCGGTCTCTAATTTCTAGGTTGACACGCAGCATACACGCAGGACCAGAGCTTACTGTCTCTATGCAGTGTTCTGGTACCGAAACGGTTGCTTAAGCAAAGTCCCTAGGAATGTTGGAAAGCTTACTACCGTGAAACTAAAGCAGAACAGCGATGAAGGCCTCATGGAGCTGCTGCACGCCTCCCGTTTTGCCAGGATAATCAGGGCCTTACTTCGAGGCTAGCGCTCACATTGACTTTCAGGTTTGGTATAGAGCAGAGCCGAGTGAGCTTCCAACTAGGAACTGGAAGCACAAGGTTTCTTTCGAGAAAACTCATTTTCTTCTATGAACCATGCCGGCTGTAAGTAAAAGCACAGTAACAACAGTGCTTTTCAGGTAGCTTCGGGGCCGCATCAACGGAGCTTTCATAATGGGAAAACTAGCCTTGTGCCATCAGTCTCTAATTTCTAGGTTGACACGCAGCATACACGCAGGACCAGAGCTTCCTGGTTCTACGCAGTGTTTTGGTACAGAAACGGGTGCTGAAGCAAGGCCCCTAGGAGTGTTGAAAAGCTTACTACCTTGAAACTAAAGCAGAACAAGGATGAAGGCCTCATGGAGCTGCTGCACGCCTCTCGTTTTGCAAGGATAATCAGGGCCTTACTTTGAAACTTGAGCTCACGTTGACTTTCACTTTAGGTATAGCGCAGAGCAGGGTGAGCTTCCAACAAGGAACTGGAACCGCAAGGTTTTTAGGAGAAAACTCATTTTCTTCTCAGAACCATGCCGGCAGTGAGGAAAACCCCGGCAACAACAATGCTTTTCAGGTAGCTTCGAGGCCGCATGAACGGAGCTTTCATAATGGGAAAAGAAGCCTTATGCCATCAGTCTCCAATTTCTAGGTTGACACGCAGCATACACGCAGGACCAGAGCTTACTGTCTCTACGCAGTGTTCTGGTACCGAAACGGTTGCTTAAGCAAAGTCCCTAGGAGTCTTGGAAAGCTTACTACCGTGAAACTAAAGTAGAACTGCGATGAAGGCCTCATGGAGCTGCTGCACGCCTCCCGTTTTGCCAGGATAATCAGGGCCTTACTTCGAGGCTAGTGCTCACATTGACTTTCACGTTTGGTATAGAGCAGAGCCGGGTGAGCTTCCAACTAGGAACTGGAAGCACAAGGTTTCTTTCGAGAAAACTCATTTTCTTCTATGAACCATGCCGGCTGTAAGTAAAAGCACGGTAACAACAGTGCTTTTCAGGTAGCTTCGGGGCCGCATGAATGGAGCTTTCAAAATGGGAAAACAAGGCTTGTGCCATCAGTCTCTAATTTCTAGGTTGACACGCAGCATACACGCAGGAGCAGAGCTTCCTGGTTCTACGCCGTGTTCTGACTGAAACGGGTGATGAAGCAAGGCCCCTAGGAGTGTTGAAAAGCTTACTACCTTGAAACTAAAGCAGAACAACGATGAAGGCCTCATGGAGCTGCTGCACGCCTCTCGTTTTGCAAGGATAATCAGGGCCTCACTTCGAAGCTTGGGCTCACGTTGACTTTCATTTTAGGTATAGCGCAGAGCAGGGTGAGCTTCCAACAAGGAACTGGAAACCCCAGGTTTCTTAGGAGAAAACTCATTTTCTTCTCAGAACCATGCCGGCAGTGAGGAAAACCCCGGCAACAACCATGCTTTTCAGGTAGCTTCGAGGCCGCATGAACGGAGCTTTCATAATGGGAAAAGAAGCCTTATGCCATCAGTCTCCAATTTCTAGGTTGACACGCAGCATACACGCAGGACCAGAGCTTACTGTCTCTACGCAGTGTTCTGGTACCGAAACGGTTGCTTAAGCAAAGTCCCTAGGAGTCTTGGAAAGCTTACTACCGTGAAACTAAAGCAGAACAGCGATGAAGGCCTCATGGAGCTGCTGCACGCCTCCCGTTTTGCCAGGATAATCAGGGCCTTACTTCGAGGCTAGTGCTCACATTGACTTTCACGTTTGGTATAGAGCAGAGCAGGGTGAGCTTCCAACTAGGAACTGGAAGCACAAGGTTTCTTTCGAGAAAACTCATTTTCTTCTATGAACCATGCCGGCTGTAAGTAAAAGCACGGTAACAACAGTGCTGTTCAGGTAGCTTCGGGGCCGCATGAATGGAGCTTTCAAAATGGGAAAACAAGCCTTGTGCCATCAGTCTCTAATTTCTAGGTTGACACGCAGCATACACGCAGGAGCAGAGCTTCCTGGTTCTACGCAGTGTTCTGACTGAAACGGGTGCTGAAGCAAGGCCCCTAGGAGTGTTGAAAAGCTTACTACCTTGAAACTAAAGCAGAACAGCGATGAAGGCCTCATGGAGCTGCTGCACGCCTCTCGTTTTGCAAGGATAATCAGGGCCTTACTTCGAAGCTTGGGCTCACGTTGACTTTCACATTACGTATAGAGCAGAGAAGGGTGAGCTTCCAACAAGAAACTGGAAACCCAAGATTTCTTAGGAGAAAACTCATTTTCTTCTCAGAACCATGCCGGCAGTGAGGAAAACCCCGGCAACAACCATGCTTTTCAGGTAGCTTCGAGGCCGCATGAACGGAGCTTTCATAATGGGAAAAGAAGCCTTATGCCATCAGTCTCCAATTTCTAGGTTGACACGCAGCATACACGCAGGAGCAGAGCTTCCTGGTTCTACGCAGTGTTCTGGTACTGAAACGGGTGCTGAAGCAAGGCCCCTAGGAGTGTTGAAAAGCTTACTACTTTGAAACTAAAGCAGAACAACGATGAAGGCCTCATGGAGCTGCTGCACGCCTCTCGTTTTGCAAGGATAATCAGGGCCTTACTTCGAAGCTTGGGCTCACCATGACTTTCACTTTAGGTATAGAGCAGAGCAGGGTGAGCTTCCAACTAGGAACTGGAAGCACAAGGTTTCTTTCGAGAAAACTCATTTTCATCTATGTGCCATGCCGGCTGTAAGTAAAAGCACGGTAACAACAGTGCTTTTCAGGTAGCTTCGGGGCCGCATGACTGGAGCTTTCAAAATGGGAAAACAAGCCTTGTGCCATCAGTCTCTAATTTCTAAGTTGACACGCAGCATACACGCAGGACCAGAGCTTCCTGGTTCTAGGCAGTGTTCTGGTACTGAAACGGGTGCTGAAGCAAGGCCCCTAGGAGTGTTGAAAAGCTTACTACCTTGAAACTAAAGCAGAACAACGATGAAGGCCTCATGGAGCTGCTGCACGCCTCTCGTTTTGCAAGGATAATCAGGGCCTTATTTCGAAGCTTGGGCTCACGTTGACTTTCACATTAGGTATAGAGCAGAGCAGGGTGAGCTTCCAACAAGGTACTGGAAACCCCAGGTTTCTTAGGAGAAAACTCATTTTCTTCTCAGAACCATGCCGGCAGTGAGGAAAACCCCGGCAACAACCATGCTTTTCAGGTAGCTTCGAGGCCGCATGAACGGGGCTTTCATAATGGGAAAAGAAGCTTTATGCCATCAGTCTCCAATTTCTAGGTTGACACGCAGCATACACGCAGGACCAGTGCTTCCTGGTTCTACGCAGTGTTCTGGTACTGAAACGGGTGCTGAAGCAAGGCCCCTAGGAGTGTTGAAAAGCTTACTACCTTGAAACTAAAGCAGAACAACGATGAAGGCCTCATGGAGCTGCTGCACGCCTCTCGTTTTGCAAGGATAATCAGGGCCTTACTTCGAAGCTTGGGCTCACGTTGACTTTCATTTTAGGTATAGCGCAGAGCAGGGTGAGCTTCCAACAAGGAACTGGAAACCCAAGGTTTCTTAGGAGAAAACTCATTTTCTTCTCAGAACCATGCCGGCAGTGAGGAAAACCCCGGCAACAACAATGCTTTTCAGGTAGCTTCGAGGCCGCATGAACGGAGCTTTCATAATGGGAAAAGAAGCCTTATGCCATCAGTCTCCAATTTCTAGGTTGACACGCAGCATACACGCAGGACCAGAGCTTACTGTCTCTACGCAGTGTTCTGGTACCGAAACGGTTGCTTAAGCAAAGTCCCTAGGAGTCTTGGAAAGCTTACTACCGTGAAACTAAAGCAGAACAGCGATGAAGGCCTCATGGAGCTGCTGCACGCCTCCCGTTTTGCCAGGATAATCAGGGCCTTACTTCGAGGCTAGTGCTCACATTGACTTTCACGTTTGGTATAGAGCAGAGCAGGGTGAGCTTCCAACTAGGAACTGGAAGCACAAGGTTTCTTTCGAGAAAACTCATTTTCTTCTATGAACCATGCCGGCTGTAAGTAAAAGCACGGTAACAACAGTGCTTTTCAGGTAGCTTCGGGGCCGCATCAACGGAGCTTTCATAATGGGAAAACTAGCCTTGTGCCATCAGTCTCTAATTTCTAGGTTGACACGCAGCATACACGCAGGAGCAGAGCTTCCTGGTTCTACGCAGTGTTCTGGTACTGAAACGGGTGCTGAAGCAAGTCCCCTAGGAGTGTTGAAAAGCTTACTACCTTGAAACTAAAGCAGAACAACGATGAAGGCCTCATGGAGCTGCTGCACGCCTCTCGTTTTGCAAGGATAATCAGGGCCTTACTTCGAAGCTTGGGCTCACGTTGACTTTCATTTTAGGTATAGAGCAGAGCAGGGTGAGCTTCCAACAAGGAACTGGAAACCCAAGGTTTCTTAGGAGAAAACTCATTTTCTTCTCAGAACCATGCCGGCAGTGAGGAAAACCCCGGCAACAACCATGCTTTTCAGGTAGCTTCGAGGCCGCATGAACGGAGCTTTCATAATGGGAAAAGAAGCCTTATGCCATCAGTCTCCAATTTCTAGGTTGACACGCAGCATACACGCAGGAGCAGAGCTTCCTGGTTCTACGCAGTGTTCTGGTACTGAAACGGGTGCTGAAGCAAGGCCCCTAGGAGTGTTGAAAAGCTTACTACTTTGAAACTAAAGCAGAACAACGATGAAGGCCTCATGGAGCTGCTGCACGCCTCTCGTTTTGCAAGGATAATCAGGGCCTTACTTCGAAGCTTGGGCTCACCATGACTTTCACTTTAGGTATAGAGCAGAGCAGGGTGAGCTTCCAACTAGGAACTGGAAGCACAAGGTTTCTTTCGAGAAAACTCATTTTCATCTATGTGCCATGCCGGCTGTAAGTAAAAGCACGGTAACAACACTGCTTTTCAGGTAGCTTCGGGGCCGCATGACTGGAGCTTTCAAAATGGGAAAACAAGCCTTGTGCCATCAGTCTCTAATTTCTAAGTTGACACGCAGCATACACGCAGGAGCAGAGCTTCCTGGTTCTACGCAGTGTTCTGCTACTGAAACGGGTGCTGAAGCAAGGCCCCTAGGAGTGTTGAAAAGCTTACTACCTTGAAACTAAAGCAGAACAACGATGAAGGCCTCATGGAGCTGCTGCACGCCTCTCGTTTTGCAAGGATAATCAGGGCCTTATTTCGAAGCTTGGGCTCACGTTGACTTTCACATTAGGTATAGAGCAGAGCAGGGTGAGCTTCCAACAAGGTACTGGAAACCCCAGGTTTCTTAGGAGAAAACTCATTTTCTTCTCAGAACCATGCCGGCAGTGAGGAAAACCCCGGCAACAACCATGCTTTTCAGGTAGCTTCGAGGCCGCATGAACGGGGCTTTCATAATGGGAAAAGAAGCTTTATGCCATCAGTCTCCAATTTCTAGGTTGACACGCAGCATACACGCAGGACCAGAGCTTCCTGGTTCTACGCAGTGTTCTGGTACTGAAACGGGTGCTGAAGCAAGGCCCCTAGGAGTGTTGAAAAGCTTACTACCTTGAAACTAAAGCAGAACAACGATGAAGGCCTCATGGAGCTGCTGCACGCCTCTCGTTTTGCAAGGATAATCAGGGCCTTACTTCGAAGCTTGGGCTCACGTTGACTTTCATTTTAGGTATAGCGCAGAGCAGGGTGAGCTTCCAACAAGGAACTGGAAACCCAAGGTTTCTTAGGAGAAAACTCATTTTCTTCTCAGAACCATGCCGGCAGTGAGGAAAACCCCGGCAACAACAATGCTTTTCAGGTAGCTTCGAGGCCGCATGAACGGAGCTTTCATAATGGGAAAAGAAGCCTTATGCCATCAGTCTCCAATTTCTAGGTTGACACGCAGCATACACGCAGGACCAGAGCTTACTGTCTCTACGCAGTGTTCTGGTACCGAAACGGTTGCTTAAGCAAAGTCCCTAGGAGTCTTGGAAAGCTTACTACCGTGAAACTAAAGCAGAACAGCGATGAAGGCCTCATGGAGCTGCTGCACGCCTCCCGTTTTGCCAGGATAATCCGGGCCTTACTTCGAGGCTAGTGCTCACATTGACTTTCACGTTTGGTATAGAGCAGAGCCGGGTGAGCTTCCAACTAGGAACTGGAAGCACAAGGTTTCTTTCGAGAAAACTCATTTTCTTCTATGAACCATGCCGGCTGTAAGTAAAAGCACGGTAACAACAGTGCTTTTCAGGTAGCTTCGGGGCCGCATCAACGGAGCTTTCATAATGGGAAAAGAAGCCTTATGCCATCAGTCTCCAATTTCTAGGTTGACACGCAGCATACACGCAGGACCAGAGCTTACTGTCCCTATGCAGTGTTCTGGTACCGAAACGGTTGCTTAAGCAAAGTCCCTACGAGTCTTGGAAAGCTTACTACCGTGAAACTAAAGCAGAACAGCGATGAAGGCCTCATGGAGCTGCTGCACGCCTCCCGTTTTGCCAGGATAATCAGGGCCTTACTTCGAGGCTAGCGCTCACATTGACTTTCAGGTTTGGTATAGAGCAGAGCCGAGTGAGCTTCCAACTAGGAACTGGAAGCACAAGGTTTCTTTCGAGAAAACTCATTTTCTTCTATGAACCATGCCGGCTGTAAGTAAAAGCACAGTAACAACAGTGCTTTTCAGGTAGCTTCGGGGCCGCATCAACGGAGCTTTCATAATGGGAAAACTAGCCTTGTGCCATCAGTCTCTAATTTCTAGGTTGACACGCAGCATACACGCAGGACCAGAGCTTCCTGGTTCTACGCAGTGTTTTGGTACAGAAACGGGTGCTGAAGCAAGGCCCCTAGGAGTGTTGAAAAGCTTACTACCTTGAAACTAAAGCAGAACAAGGATGAAGGCCTCATGGAGCTGCTGCACGCCTCTCGTTTTGCAAGGATAATCAGGGCCTTACTTTGAAACTTGAGCTCATGTTGACTTTCACTTTAGGTATAGCGCAGAGCAGGGTGAGCTTCCAACAAGGAACTGGAACCGCAAGGTTTTTAGGAGAAAACTCATTTTCTTCTCAGAACCATGCCGGCAGTGAGGAAAACCCCGGCAACAACAATGCTTTTCAGGTAGCTTCGAGGCCGCATGAACGGAGCTTTCATAATGGGAAAAGAAGCCTTATGCCATCAGTCTCCAATTTCTAGGTTGACACGCAGCATACACGCAGGACCAGAGCTTACTGTCTCTACGCAGTGTTGTGGTACCGAAACGGTTGCTTAAGCAAAGTCCCTAGGAGTCTTGGAAAGCTTACTACCGTGAAACTAAAGTAGAACTGCGATGAAGGCCTCATGGAGCTGCTGCACGCCTCCCGTTTTGCCAGGATAATCAGGGCCTTACTTCGAGGCTAGTGCTCACATTGACTTTCACGTTTGGTATAGAGCAGAGCCGGGTGAGCTTCCAACTAGGAACTGGAAGCACAAGGTTTCTTTCGAGAAAACTCATTTTCTTCTATGAACCATGCCGGCTGTAAGTAAAAGCACGGTAACAACAGTGCTTTTCAGGTAGCTTCGGGGCCGCATCAACGGAGCTTTCATAATGGGAAAACTAGCCTTGTGCCATCAGTCTCTAATTTCTAGGTTGTCACGCAGCATACACGCAGGAGCAGAGCTTCCTGGTTCTACGCAGTGTTCTGCTACTGAAACGGGTG
The DNA here is from genome assembly GCF_028564815.1 of Eubalaena glacialis. Lineage (NCBI taxonomy): Eukaryota > Metazoa > Chordata > Mammalia > Artiodactyla > Balaenidae > Eubalaena > Eubalaena glacialis. The sequence goes on along the minus strand of NC_083721.1, from coordinate 137,536,400 downwards.
CTGAAGCAAGGCCCCTAGGAGTGTTGAAAAGCTTACTACCTTGAAACTAAAGCAGAACAACGATGAAGGCCTCATGGAGCTGCTGCACGCCTCTCGTTTTGCAAGGATAATCAGGGCCTTACTTCGAAGCTTGGGCTCACGTTGACTTTCATTTTAGGTATAGCGCAGAGCAGGGTGAGCTTCCAACAAGGAACTGGAAACCCAAGGTTTCTTAGGAGAAAACTCATTTTCTTCTCAGAACCATGCCGGCAGTGAGGAAAACCCCGGCAACAACAATGCTTTTCAGGTAGCTTCGAGGCCGCATGAACGGAGCTTTCATAATGGGAAAAGAAGCATTATGCCATCAGTCTCCAATTTCTAGGTTGACACGCAGCATACACGCAGGACCAGAGCTTACTGTCCCTATGCAGTGTTCTGGTACCGAAACGGTTGCTTAAGCAAAGTCCCTACGAGTCTTGGAAAGCTTACTACCGTGAAACTAAAGCAGAACAGCGATGAAGGCCTCATGGAGCTGCTGCACGCCTCCCGTTTTGCCAGGATAATCAGGGCCTTACTTCGAGGCTAGTGCTCACATTGACTTTCACGTTTGGTATAGAGCAGAGCCAGGTGAGCTTCCAACTAGGAACTGGAAGCACAAGGTTTCTTTCGAGAAAACTCATTTTCTTCTATGAACCATGCCGGCTGTAAGTAAAAGCACGGTAACAACAGTGCTTTTCAGGTAGCTTCGGGGCCGCATCAACGGAGCTTTCATAATGGGAAAACTAGCCTTGTGCCATCGGTCTCTAATTTCTAGGTTGACACGCAGCATACACGCAGGAGCAGAGCTTCCTGGTTCTACGCAGTGTTCTGGTACTGAAACGGGTGCTGAAGCAAGTCCCCTAGGAGTGTTGCAAAGCTTACTACCTTGAAACTAAAGCAGAACAACGATGAAGGCCTCATGGAACTGCTGCACGCCTCTCGTTTTGCAAGGATAATCAGGTCCTTACTTCGAAGCTTGGGCTCACGTTGACTTTCACTTTAGGTATAGCGCAGAGCAGGGTGAGCTTCCAACAAGGAACTGGAAACCCAAGGTTTCTCAGGAGAAAACTCATTTTCTTCTCAGAACCATGCCGGCAGTGAGGAAAACCCCGGCAACAACCATGCTTTTCAGGTAGCTTCGAGGCCGCATGAACGGAGCTTTCATAATGGGAAAAGAAGCCTTATGCCATCAGTCTCCAATTTCTATGTTGACACGCAGCATACACGCAGGACCAGAGCTTACTGTCTCTACGCAGTGTTCTGGTACCGAAACGGTTGCTTAAGCAAAGTCCCTAGGAATGTTGGAAAGCTTACTACCGTGAAACTAAAGCAGAACAGCGATGAAGGCCTCATGGAGCTGCTGCACGCCTCCCGTTTTGCCAGGATAATCCGGGCCTTACTTCGAGGCTAGTGCTCACATTGACTTTCACGTTTGGTATAGAGCAGAGCAGGGTGAGCTTCCAACTAGGAACTGGAAGCACAAGGTTTCTTTCGAGAAAACTCATTTTCTTCTATGAACCATGCCGGCTGTAAGTAAAAGCACGGTAACAACAGTGCTTTTCAGGTAGCTTCGGGGCCGCATCAACGGAGCTTTCATAATGGGAAAACTAGCCTTGTGCCATCAGTCTCTAATTTCTAGGTTGACACGCAGCATACACGCAGGAGCAGAGCTTCCTGGTTCTACGCAGTGTTCTGGTACTGAAACGGGTGCTGAAGCAAGGCCCCTAGGAGTGTTGAAAAGCTTACTACCTTGAAACTAAAGCAGAACAACGATGAAGGCCTCATGGAGCTGCTGCACGCCTCTCGTTTTGCAAGGATAATCAGGGCCTTACTTCGAAGCTTGGGCTCACGTTGACTTTCACTTTAGGTATAGAGCAGAGCAGGGTGAGCTTTCAACTAGGAACTGGAAGCACAAGGTTTCTTTCGAGAAAACTCATTTTCTTCTATGTGCCATGCCGGCTGTAAGTAAAAGCACGGTAACAACAGTGCTTTTCAGGTAGCTTCGGGGCCGCATGAATGGAGCTTTCAAAATGGGAAAACAAGGCTTGTGCCATCAGTCTCTAATTTCTAGGTTGACACGCAGCATACACGCAGGAGCAGAGCTTCCTGGTTCTACGCAGTGTTCTGACTGAAACGGGTGATGAAGCAAGGCCCCTAGGAGTGTTGAAAAGCTTACTACCTTGAAACTAAAGCAGAACAACGATGAAGGCCTCATGGAGCTGCTGCACGCCTCTCGTTTTGCAAGGATAATCAGGGCCTCACTTCGAAGCTTGGGCTCACGTTGACTTTCATTTTAGGTATAGCGCAGAGCAGGGTGAGCTTCCAACAAGGAACTGGAACCGCAAGGTTTTTAGGAGAAAACTCATTTTCTTCTCAGAACCATGCCGGCAGTGAGGAAAACCCCGGCAACAACAATGCTTTTCAGGTAGCTTCGAGGCCGCATGAACGGAGCTTTCATAATGGGAAAAGAAGCCTTATGCCATCAGTCTCCAATTTCTAGGTTGACACGCAGCATACACGCAGGACCAGAGCTTACTGTCTCTACGCAGTGTTCTGGTACCGAAACGGTTGCTTAAGCAAAGTCCCTAGGAGTCTTGGAAAGCTTACTACCGTGAAACTAAAGTAGAACTGCGATGAAGGCCTCATGGAGCTGCTGCACGCCTCCCGTTTTGCCAGGATAATCAGGGCCTTACTTCGAGGCTAGTGCTCACATTGACTTTCACGTTTGGTATAGAGCAGAGCCGGGTGAGCTTCCAACTAGGAACTGGAAGCACAAGGTTTCTTTCGAGAAAACTCATTTTCTTCTATGAACCATGCCGGCTGTAAGTAAAAGCACGGTAACAACAGTGCTTTTCAGGTAGCTTCGGGGCCGCATCAACGGAGCTTTCATAATGGGAAAACTAGCCTTGTGCCATCAGTCTCTAATTTCTAGGTTGACACGCAGCATACACGCAGGAGCAGAGCTTCCTGGTTCTACGCAGTGTTCTGCTACTGAAACGGGTGCTGAAGCAAGGCCCCTAGGAGTGTTGAAAAGCTTACTACCTTGAAACTAAAGCAGAACAACGATGAAGGCCTCATGGAGCTGCTGCACGCCTCTCGTTTTGCAAGGATAATCAGGGCCTTACTTCGAAGCTTGGGCTCACGTTGACTTTCACTTTAGGTATAGAGCAGAGCAGGGTGAGCTTTCAACTAGGAACTGGAAGCACAAGGTTTCTTTCGAGAAAACTCATTTTCTTCTATGTGCCATGCCGGCTGTAAGTAAAAGCACGGTAACAACAGTGCTTTTCAGGTAGCTTCGGGGCCGCATGAATGGAGCTTTCAAAATGGGAAAACAAGGCTTGTGCCATCAGTCTCTAATTTCTAGGTTGACACGCAGCATACACGCAGGAGCAGAGCTTCCTGGTTCTACGCAGTGTTCTGACTGAAACGGGTGATGAAGCAAGGCCCCTAGGAGTGTTGAAAAGCTTACTACCTTGAAACTAAAGCAGAACAACGATGAAGGCCTCATGGAGCTGCTGCACGCCTCTCGTTTTGCAAGGATAATCAGGGCCTTACTTCGAAGCTTGGGCTCACGTTGACTTTCATTTTAGGTATAGCGCAGAGCAGGGTGAGCTTCCAACAAGGAACTGGAAACCCAAGGTTTCTTAGGAGAAAACTCATTTTCTTCTCAGAACCATGCCGGCAGTGAGGAAAACCCCGGCAACAACCATGCTTTTCAGGTAGCTTCGAGGCCGCATGAACGGAGCTTTCATAATGGGAAAAGAAGCCTTATGCCATCAGTCTCCAATTTCTAGGTTGACACGCAGCATACACGCAGGACCAGAGCTTACTGTCTCTACGCAGTGTTCTGGTACCGAAACGGTTGCTTAAGCAAAGTCCCTAGGAGTCTTGGAAAGCTTACTACCGTGAAACTAAAGCAGAACAGCGATGAAGGCCTCATGGAGCTGCTGCACGCCTCCCGTTTTGCCAGGATAATCAGGGCCTTACTTCGAGGCTAGTGCTCACATTGACTTTCACGTTTGGTATAGAGCAGAGCAGGGTGAGCTTCCAACTAGGAACTGGAAGCACAAGGTTTCTTTCGAGAAAACTCATTTTCTTCTATGAACCATGCCGGCTGTAAGTAAAAGCACGGTAACAACAGTGCTTTTCAGGTAGCTTCGGGGCCGCATCAACGGAGCTTTCATAATGGGAAAACTAGCCTTGTGCCATCAGTCTCTAATTTCTAGGTTGACACGCAGCATACACGCAGGAGCAGAGCTTCCTGGTTCTACGCAGTGTTCTGGTACTGAAACGGGTGCTGAAGCAAGTCCCCTAGGAGTGTTGCAAAGCTTACTACCTTGAAACTAAAGCAGAACAACGATGAAGGCCTCATGGAACTGCTGCACGCCTCTCGTTTTGCAAGGATAATCAGGTCCTTACTTCGAAGCTTGGGCTCACGTTGACTTTCACTTTAGGTATAGCGCAGAGCAGGGTGAGCTTCCAACAAGGAACTGGAAACCCAAGGTTTCTCAGGAGAAAACTCATTTTCTTCTCAGAACCATGCCGGCAGTGAGGAAAACCCCGGCAACAACCATGCTTTTCAGGTAGCTTCGAGGCCGCATGAACGGAGCTTTCATAATGGGAAAAGAAGCCTTATGCCATCAGTCTCCAATTTCTATGTTGACACGCAGCATACACGCAGGACCAGAGCTTACTGTCTCTACGCAGTGTTCTGGTACCGAAACGGTTGCTTAAGCAAAGTCCCTAGGAATGTTGGAAAGCTTACTACCGTGAAACTAAAGCAGAACAGCGATGAAGGCCTCATGGAGCTGCTGCACGCCTCCCGTTTTGCCAGGATAATCCGGGCCTTACTTCGAGGCTAGTGCTCACATTGACTTTCACGTTTGGTATAGAGCAGAGCAGGGTGAGCTTCCAACTAGGAACTGGAAGCACAAGGTTTCTTTCGAGAAAACTCATTTTCTTCTATGAACCATGCCGGCTGTAAGTAAAAGCACGGTAACAACAGTGCTTTTCAGGTAGCTTCGGGGCCGCATCAACGGAGCTTTCATAATGGGAAAACTAGCCTTGTGCCATCAGTCTCTAATTTCTAGGTTGACACGCAGCATACACGCAGGAGCAGAGCTTCCTGGTTCTACGCAGTGTTCTGCTACTGAAACGGGTGCTGAAGCAAGGCCCCTAGGAGTGTTGAAAAGCTTACTACCTTGAAACTAAAGCAGAACAACGATGAAGGCCTCATGGAGCTGCTGCACGCCTCTCGTTTTGCAAGGATAATCAGGGCCTTACTTCGAAGCTTGGGCTCACGTTGACTTTCACTTTAGGTATAGAGCAGAGCAGGGTGAGCTTTCAACTAGGAACTGGAAGCACAAGGTTTCTTTCGAGAAAACTCATTTTCTTCTATGTGCCATGCCGGCTGTAAGTAAAAGCACGGTAACAACAGTGCTTTTCAGGTAGCTTCGGGGCCGCATGAATGGAGCTTTCAAAATGGGAAAACAAGCCTTATGCCATCAGTCTCTAATTTCTAGGTTGACACGCAGCATACACGCAGGAGCAGAGCTTCCTGGTTCTACGCAGTGTTCTGATACTGAAACGGGTGCTGAAGCAAGGCCCCTAGGAGTGTTGAAAAGCTTACTACCTTGAAACTAAAGCAGAACAGCGATGAAGGCCTCATGGAGCTGCTGCACGCCTCTCGTTTTGCAAGGATAATCAGGGCCTTACTTCGAAGTTGGGCTCACGTTGACTTTCATTTTAGGTATAGCGCAGAGCAGGGTGAGCTTCCAACAAGGAACTGGAAACCCAAGGTTTCTTAGGAGAAAACTCATTTTCTTCTCAGAACCATGCCGGCAGTGAGGAAAACCCCGGCAACAACAATGCTTTTCAGGTAGCTTCGAGGCCGCATGAACGGAGCTTTCATAATGGGAAAAGAAGCCTTATGCCATCAGTCTCCAATTTCTAGGTTGACACGCAGCATACACGCAGGACCAGAGCTTACTGTCTCTACGCAGTGTTCTGGTACCGAAACGGTTGCTTAAGCAAAGTCCCTAGGAGTCTTGGAAAGCTTACTACCGTGAAACTAAAGCAGAACAGCGATGAAGGCCTCATGGAGCTGCTGCACGCCTCCCGTTTTGCCAGGATAATCAGGGCCTTACTTCGAGGCTAGTGCTCACATTGACTTTCACGTTTGGTATAGAGCAGAGCAGGGTGAGCTTCCAACTAGGAACTGGAAGCACAAGGTTTCTTTCGAGAAAACTCATTTTCTTCTATGAACCATGCCGGCTGTAAGTAAAAGCACGGTAACAACAGTGCTTTTCAGGTAGCTTCGGGGCCGCATCAACGGAGCTTTCATAATGGGAAAACTAGCCTTGTGCCATCAGTCTCTAATTTCTAGGTTGACACGCAGCATACACGCAGGAGCAGAGCTTCCTGGTTCTACGCAGTGTTCTGGTACTGAAACGGGTGCTGAAGCAAGGCCCCTAGGAGTGTTGAAAAGCTTACTACCTTGAAACTAAAGCAGAACAACGATGAAGGCCTCATGGAGCTGCTGCACGCCTCTCGTTTTGCAAGGATAATCAGGGCCTTACTTCGAAGCTTGGGCTCACGTTGACTTTCATTTTAGGTATAGCGCAGAGCAGGGTGAGCTTCCAACAAGGAACTGGAAACCCAAGGTTTCTTAGGAGAAAACTCATTTTCTTCTCAGAACCATGCCGGCAGTGAGGAAAACCCCGGCAACAACAATGCTTTTCAGGTAGCTTGGAGGCCGCATGAACGGAGCTTTCATAATGGGAAAAGAAGCCTTATGCCATCAGTCTCCAATTTCTATGTTGACACGCAGCATACACGCAGGACCAGAGCTTACTGTCTCTACGCAGTGTTCTGGTACCGAAACGGTTGCTTAAGCAAAGTCCCTAGGAATGTTGGAAAGCTTACTACCGTGAAACTAAAGCAGAACAGCGATGAAGGCCTCATGGAGCTGCTGCACGCCTCCCGTTTTGCCAGGATAATCCGGGCCTTACTTCGAGGCTAGTGCTCACATTGACTTTCACGTTTGGTATAGAGCAGAGCAGGGTGAGCTTCCAACTAGGAACTGGAAGCACAAGGTTTCTTTCGAGAAAACTCATTTTCTTCTATGAACCATGCCGGCTGTAAGTAAAAGCACGGTAACAACAGTGCTTTTCAGGTAGCTTCGGGGCCGCATCAACGGAGCTTTCATAATGGGAAAACTAGCCTTGTGCCATCAGTCTCTAATTTCTAGGTTGACACGCAGCATACACGCAGGAGCAGAGCTTCCTGGTTCTACGCAGTGTTCTGCTACTGAAACGGGTGCTGAAGCAAGGCCCCTAGGAGTGTTGAAAAGCTTACTACCTTGAAACTAAAGCAGAACAACGATGAAGGCCTCATGGAGCTGCTGCACGCCTCTCGTTTTGCAAGGATAATCAGGGCCTTACTTCGAAGCTTGGGCTCACGTTGACTTTCACTTTAGGTATAGAGCAGAGCAGGGTGAGCTTTCAACTAGGAACTGGAAGCACAAGGTTTCTTTCGAGAAAACTCATTTTCTTCTATGTGCCATGCCGGCTGTAAGTAAAAGCACGGTAACAACAGTGCTTTTCAGGTAGCTTCGGGGCCGCATGAATGGAGCTTTCAAAATGGGAAAACAAGCCTTATGCCATCAGTCTCTAATTTCTAGGTTGACACGCAGCATACACGCAGGAGCAGAGCTTCCTGGTTCTACGCAGTGTTCTGATACTGAAACGGGTGCTGAAGCAAGGCCCCTAGGAGTGTTGAAAAGCTTACTACCTTGAAACTAAAGCAGAACAGCGATGAAGGCCTCATGGAGCTGCTGCACGCCTCTCGTTTTGCAAGGATAATCAGGGCCTTACTTCGAAGTTGGGCTCACGTTGACTTTCATTTTAGGTATAGCGCAGAGCAGGGTGAGCTTCCAACAAGGAACTGGAAACCCAAGGTTTCTTAGGAGAAAACTCATTTTCTTCTCAGAACCATGCCGGCAGTGAGGAAAACCCCGGCAACAACAATGCTTTTCAGGTAGCTTCGAGGCCGCATGAACGGAGCTTTCATAATGGGAAAAGAAGCCTTATGCCATCAGTCTCCAATTTCTAGGTTGACACGCAGCATACACGCAGGACCAGAGCTTACTGTCTCTACGCAGTGTTCTGGTACCGAAACGGTTGCTTAAGCAAAGTCCCTAGGAGTCTTGGAAAGCTTACTACCGTGAAACTAAAGCAGAACAGCGATGAAGGCCTCATGGAGCTGCTGCACGCCTCCCGTTTTGCCAGGATAATCAGGGCCTTACTTCGAGGCTAGTGCTCACATTGACTTTCACGTTTGGTATAGAGCAGAGCAGGGTGAGCTTCCAACTAGGAACTGGAAGCACAAGGTTTCTTTCGAGAAAACTCATTTTCTTCTATGAACCATGCCGGCTGTAAGTAAAAGCACGGTAACAACAGTGCTTTTCAGGTAGCTTCGGGGCCGCATCAACGGAGCTTTCATAATGGGAAAACTAGCCTTGTGCCATCAGTCTCTAATTTCTAGGTTGACACGCAGCATACACGCAGGAGCAGAGCTTCCTGGTTCTACGCAGTGTTCTGGTACTGAAACGGGTGCTGAAGCAAGGCCCCTAGGAGTGTTGAAAAGCTTACTACCTTGAAACTAAAGCAGAACAACGATGAAGGCCTCATGGAGCTGCTGCACGCCTCTCGTTTTGCAAGGATAATCAGGGCCTTACTTCGAAGCTTGGGCTCACGTTGACTTTCATTTTAGGTATAGCGCAGAGCAGGGTGAGCTTCCAACAAGGAACTGGAAACCCCAGGTTTCTTAGGAGAAAACTCATTTTCTTCTCAGAACCATGCCGGCAGTGAGGAAAACCCCGGCAACAACAATGCTTTTCAGGTAGCTTCGAGGCCGCATGAACGGAGCTTTCATAATGGGAAAAGAAGCCTTATGCCATCAGTCTCCAATTTCTATGTTGACACGCAGCATACACGCAGGACCAGAGCTTACTGTCTCTACGCAGTGTTCTGGTACCGAAACGGTTGCTTAAGCAAAGTCCCTAGGAATGTTGGAAAGCTTACTACCGTGAAACTAAAGCAGAACAGCGATGAAGGCCTCATGGAGCTGCTGCACGCCTCCCGTTTTGCCAGGATAATCCGGGCCTTACTTCTAGGCTAGTGCTCACATTGACTTTCACGTTTGGTATAGAGCAGAGCAGGGTGAGCTTCCAACTAGGAACTGGAAGCACAAGGTTTCTTTCGAGAAAACTCATTTTCTTCTATGAACCATGCCGGCTGTAAGTAAAAGCACGGTAACAACAGTGCTTTTCAGGTAGCTTCGGGGCCGCATCAACGGAGCTTTCATAATGGGAAAACTAGCCTTGTGCCATCAGTCTCTAATTTCTAGGTTGACACGCAGCATACACGCAGGAGCAGAGCTTCCTGGTTCTACGCAGTGTTCTGGTACTGAAACGGGTGCTGAAGCAAGGCCCCTAGGAGTGTTGAAAAGCTTACTACCTTGAAACTAAAGCAGAACAACGATGAAGGCCTCATGGAGCTGCTGCACGCCTCTCGTTTTGCAAGGATAATCAGGGCCTTACTTCGAAGCTTGGGCTCACGTTGACTTTCACTTTAGGTATAGAGCAGAGCAGGGTGAGCTTTCAACTAGGAACTGGAAGCACAAGGTTTCTTTCGAGAAAACTCATTTTCTTCTATGTGCCATGCCGGCTGTAAGTAAAAGCACGGTAACAACAGTGCTTTTCAGGTAGCTTCGGGGCCGCATGAATGGAGCTTTCAAAATGGGAAAACAAGCCTTATGCCATCAGTCTCTAATTTCTAGGTTGACACGCAGCATACACGCAGGAGCAGAGCTTCCTGGTTCTACGCAGTGTTCTGATACTGAAACGGGTGCTGAAGCAAGGCCCCTAGGAGTGTTGAAAAGCTTACTACCTTGAAACTAAAGCAGAACAGCGATGAAGGCCTCATGGAGCTGCTGCACGCCTCTCGTTTTGCAAGGATAATCAGGGCCTTACTTCGAAGTTGGGCTCACGTTGACTTTCATTTTAGGTATAGCGCAGAGCAGGGTGAGCTTCCAACAAGGAACTGGAAACCCAAGGTTTCTTAGGAGAAAACTCATTTTCTTCTCAGAACCATGCCGGCAGTGAGGAAAACCCCGGCAACAACAATGCTTTTCAGGTAGCTTCGAGGCCGCATGAACGGAGCTTTCATAATGGGAAAAGAAGCCTTATGCCATCAGTCTCCAATTTCTAGGTTGACACGCAGCATACACGCAGGACCAGAGCTTACTGTCTCTACGCAGTGTTCTGGTACCGAAACGGTTGCTTAAGCAAAGTCCCTAGGAGTCTTGGAAAGCTTACTACCGTGAAACTAAAGCAGAACAGCGATGAAGGCCTCATGGAGCTGCTGCACGCCTCCCGTTTTGCCAGGATAATCAGGGCCTTACTTCGAGGCTAGTGCTCACATTGACTTTCACGTTTGGTATAGAGCAGAGCAGGGTGAGCTTCCAACTAGGAACTGGAAGCACAAGGTTTCTTTCGAGAAAACTCATTTTCTTCTATGAACCATGCCGGCTGTAAGTAAAAGCACGGTAACAACAGTGCTTTTCAGGTAGCTTCGGGGCCGCATCAACGGAGCTTTCATAATGGGAAAACTAGCCTTGTGCCATCAGTCTCTAATTTCTAGGTTGACACGCAGCATACACGCAGGAGCAGAGCTTCCTGGTTCTACGCAGTGTTCTGGTACTGAAACGGGTGCTGAAGCAAGGCCCCTAGGAGTGTTGAAAAGCTTACTACCTTGAAACTAAAGCAGAACAACGATGAAGGCCTCATGGAGCTGCTGCACGCCTCTCGTTTTGCAAGGATAATCAGGGCCTTACTTCGAAGCTTGGGCTCACGTTGACTTTCACTTTAGGTATAGAGCAGAGCAGGGTGAGCTTTCAACTAGGAACTGGAAGCACAAGGTTTCTTTCGAGAAAACTCATTTTCTTCTATGTGCCATGCCGGCTGTAAGTAAAAGCACGGTAACAACAGTGCTTTTCAGGTAGCTTCGGGGCCGCATGAATGGAGCTTTCAAAATGGGAAAACAAGCCTTATGCCATCAGTCTCTAATTTCTAGGTTGACACGCAGCATACACGCAGGAGCAGAGCTTCCTGGTTCTACGCAGTGTTCTGATACTGAAACGGGTGCTGAAGCAAGGCCCCTAGGAGTGTTGAAAAGCTTACTACCTTGAAACTAAAGCAGAACAGCGATGAAGGCCTCATGGAGCTGCTGCACGCCTCTCGTTTTGCAAGGATAATCAGGGCCTTACTTCGAAGTTGGGCTCACGTTGACTTTCATTTTAGGTATAGCGCAGAGCAGGGTGAGCTTCCAACAAGGAACTGGAAACCCAAGGTTTCTTAGGAGAAAACTCATTTTCTTCTCAGAACCATGCCGGCAGTGAGGAAAACCCCGGCAACAACAATGCTTTTCAGGTAGCTTCGAGGCCGCATGAACGGAGCTTTCATAATGGGAAAAGAAGCCTTATGCCATCAGTCTCCAATTTCTAGGTTGACACGCAGCATACACGCAGGACCAGAGCTTACTGTCTCTACGCAGTGTTCTGGTACCGAAACGGTTGCTTAAGCAAAGTCCCTAGGAGTCTTGGAAAGCTTACTACCGTGAAACTAAAGCAGAACAGCGATGAAGGCCTCATGGAGCTGCTGCACGCCTCCCGTTTTGCCAGGATAATCAGGGCCTTACTTCGAGGCTAGTGCTCACATTGACTTTCACGTTTGGTATAGAGCAGAGCAGGGTGAGCTTCCAACTAGGAACTGGAAGCACAAGGTTTCTTTCGAGAAAACTCATTTTCTTCTATGAACCATGCCGGCTGTAAGTAAAAGCACGGTAACAACAGTGCTTTTCAGGTAGCTTCGGGGCCGCATCAACGGAGCTTTCATAATGGGAAAACTAGCCTTGTGCCATCAGTCTCTAATTTCTAGGTTGACACGCAGCATACACGCAGGAGCAGAGCTTCCTGGTTCTACGCAGTGTTCTGGTACTGAAACGGGTGCTGAAGCAAGGCCCCTAGGAGTGTTGAAAAGCTTACTACCTTGAAACTAAAGCAGAACAACGATGAAGGCCTCATGGAGCTGCTGCACGCCTCTCGTTTTGCAAGGATAATCAGGGCCTTACTTCGAAGCTTGGGCTCACGTTGACTTTCATTTTAGGTATAGCGCAGAGCAGGGTGAGCTTCCAACAAGGAACTGGAAACCCCAGGTTTCTTAGGAGAAAACTCATTTTCTTCTCAGAACCATGCCGGCAGTGAGGAAAACCCCGGCAACAACAATGCTTTTCAGGTAGCTTCGAGGCCGCATGAACGGAGCTTTCATAATGGGAAAAGAAGCCTTATGCCATCAGTCTCCAATTTCTATGTTGACACGCAGCATACACGCAGGACCAGAGCTTACTGTCTCTACGCAGTGTTCTGGTACCGAAACGGTTGCTTAAGCAAAGTCCCTAGGAATGTTGGAAAGCTTACTACCGTGAAACTAAAGCAGAACAGCGATGAAGGCCTCATGGAGCTGCTGCACGCCTCCCGTTTTGCCAGGATAATCCGGGCCTTACTTCTAGGCTAGTGCTCACATTGACTTTCACGTTTGGTATAGAGCAGAGCAGGGTGAGCTTCCAACTAGGAACTGGAAGCACAAGGTTTCTTTCGAGAAAACTCATTTTCTTCTATGAACCATGCCGGCTGTAAGTAAAAGCACGGTAACAACAGTGCTTTTCAGGTAGCTTCGGGGCCGCATCAACGGAGCTTTCATAATGGGAAAACTAGCCTTGTGCCATCAGTCTCTAATTTCTAGGTTGACACGCAGCATACACGCAGGAGCAGAGCTTCCTGGTTCTACGCAGTGTTCTGGTACTGAAACGGGTGCTGAAGCAAGGCCCCTAGGAGTGTTGAAAAGCTTACTACCTTGAAACTAAAGCAGAACAACGATGAAGGCCTCATGGAGCTGCTGCACGCCTCTCGTTTTGCAAGGATAATCAGGGCCTTACTTCGAAGCTTGGGCTCACGTTGACTTTCACTTTAGGTATAGAGCAGAGCAGGGTGAGCTTTCAACTAGGAACTGGAAGCACAAGGTTTCTTTCGAGAAAACTCATTTTCTTCTATGTGCCATGCCGGCTGTAAGTAAAAGCACGGTAACAACAGTGCTTTTCAGGTAGCTTCGGGGCCGCATGAATGGAGCTTTCAAAATGGGAAAACAAGCCTTATGCCATCAGTCTCTAATTTCTAGGTTGACACGCAGCATACACGCAGGAGCAGAGCTTCCTGGTTCTACGCAGTGTTCTGATACTGAAACGGGTGCTGAAGCAAGGCCCCTAGGAGTGTTGAAAAGCTTACTACCTTGAAACTAAAGCAGAACAGCGATGAAGGCCTCATGGAGCTGCTGCACGCCTCTCGTTTTGCAAGGATAATCAGGGCCTTACTTCGAAGTTGGGCTCACGTTGACTTTCATTTTAGGTATAGCGCAGAGCAGGGTGAGCTTCCAACAAGGAACTGGAAACCCAAGGTTTCTTAGGAGAAAACTCATTTTCTTCTCAGAACCATGCCGGCAGTGAGGAAAACCCCGGCAACAACAATGCTTTTCAGGTAGCTTCGAGGCCGCATGAACGGAGCTTTCATAATGGGAAAAGAAGCCTTATGCCATCAGTCTCCAATTTCTAGGTTGACACGCAGCATACACGCAGGACCAGAGCTTACTGTCTCTACGCAGTGTTCTGGTACCGAAACGGTTGCTTAAGCAAAGTCCCTAGGAGTCTTGGAAAGCTTACTACCGTGAAACTAAAGCAGAACAGCGATGAAGGCCTCATGGAGCTGCTGCACGCCTCCCGTTTTGCCAGGATAATCAGGGCCTTACTTCGAGGCTAGTGCTCACATTGACTTTCACGTTTGGTATAGAGCAGAGCCGGGTGAGCTTCCAACTAGGAACTGGAAGCACAAGGTTTCTTTCGAGAAAACTCATTTTCTTCTATGAACCATGCCGGCTGTAAGTAAAAGCACGGTAACAACAGTGCTTTTCAGGTAGCTTCGGGGCCGCATCAACGGAGCTTTCATAATGGGAAAACTAGCCTTGTGCCATCAGTCTCTAATTTCTAGGTTGACACGCAGCATACACGCAGGAGCAGAGCTTCCTGGTTCTACGCAGTGTTCTGGTACTGAAACGGGTGCTGAAGCAAGGCCCCTAGGAGTGTTGAAAAGCTTACTACCTTGAAACTAAAGCAGAACAACGATGAAGGCCTCATGGAGCTGCTGCACGCCTCTCGTTTTGCAAGGATAATCAGGGCCTTACTTCGAAGCTTGGGCTCACGTTGACTTTCATTTTAGGTATAGCGCAGAGCAGGGTGAGCTTCCAACAAGGAACTGGAAACCCAAGGTTTCTTAGGAGAAAACTCATTTTCTTCTCAGAACCATGCCGGCAGTGAGGAAAACCCCGGCAACAACAATGCTTTTCAGGTAGCTTCGAGGCCGCATGAACGGAGCTTTCATAATGGGAAAAGAAGCCTTATGCCATCAGTCTCCAATTTCTATGTTGACACGCAGCATACACGCAGGACCAGAGCTTACTGTCTCTACGCAGTGTTCTGGTACCGAAACGGTTGCTTAAGCAAAGTCCCTAGGAATGTTGGAAAGCTTACTACCGTGAAACTAAAGCAGAACAGCGATGAAGGCCTCATGGAGCTGCTGCACGCCTCCCGTTTTGCCAGGATAATCCGGGCCTTACTTCGAGGCTAGTGCTCACATTGACTTTCACGTTTGGTATAGAGCAGAGCAGGGTGAGCTTCCAACTAGGAACTGGAAGCACAAGGTTTCTTTCGAGAAAACTCATTTTCTTCTATGAACCATGCCGGCTGTAAGTAAAAGCACGGTAACAACAGTGCTTTTCAGGTAGCTTCGGGGCCGCATCAACGGAGCTTTCATAATGGGAAAACTAGCCTTGTGCCATCAGTCTCTAATTTCTAGGTTGACACGCAGCATACACGCAGGAGCAGAGCTTCCTGGTTCTACGCAGTGTTCTGGTACTGAAACGGGTGCTGAAGCAAGGCCCCTAGGAGTGTTGAAAAGCTTACTACCTTGAAACTAAAGCAGAACAACGATGAAGGCCTCATGGAGCTGCTGCACGCCTCTCGTTTTGCAAGGATAATCAGGGCCTTACTTCGAAGCTTGGGCTCACGTTGACTTTCACTTTAGGTATAGAGCAGAGCAGGGTGAGCTTTCAACTAGGAACTGGAAGCACAAGGTTTCTTTCGAGAAAACTCATTTTCTTCTATGTGCCATGCCGGCTGTAAGTAAAAGCACGGTAACAACAGTGCTTTTCAGGTAGCTTCGGGGCCGCATGAATGGAGCTTTCAAAATGGGAAAACAAGCCTTATGCCATCAGTCTCTAATTTCTAGGTTGACACGCAGCATACACGCAGGAGCAGAGCTTCCTGGTTCTACGCAGTGTTCTGATACTGAAACGGGTGCTGAAGCAAGGCCCCTAGGAGTGTTGAAAAGCTTACTACCTTGAAACTAAAGCAGAACAGCGATGAAGGCCTCATGGAGCTGCTGCACGCCTCTCGTTTTGCAAGGATAATCAGGGCCTTACTTCGAAGTTGGGCTCACGTTGACTTTCATTTTAGGTATAGCGCAGAGCAGGGTGAGCTTCCAACAAGGAACTGGAAACCCAAGGTTTCTTAGGAGAAAACTCATTTTCTTCTCAGAACCATGCCGGCAGTGAGGAAAACCCCGGCAACAACAATGCTTTTCAGGTAGCTTCGAGGCCGCATGAACGGAGCTTTCATAATGGGAAAAGAAGCCTTATGCCATCAGTCTCCAATTTCTAGGTTGACACGCAGCATACACGCAGGACCAGAGCTTACTGTCTCTACGCAGTGTTCTGGTACCGAAACGGTTGCTTAAGCAAAGTCCCTAGGAGTCTTGGAAAGCTTACTACCGTGAAACTAAAGCAGAACAGCGATGAAGGCCTCATGGAGCTGCTGCACGCCTCCCGTTTTGCCAGGATAATCAGGGCCTTACTTCGAGGCTAGTGCTCACATTGACTTTCACGTTTGGTATAGAGCAGAGCAGGGTGAGCTTCCAACTAGGAACTGGAAGCACAAGGTTTCTTTCGAGAAAACTCATTTTCTTCTATGAACCATGCCGGCTGTAAGTAAAAGCACGGTAACAACAGTGCTTTTCAGGTAGCTTCGGGGCCGCATCAACGGAGCTTTCATAATGGGAAAACTAGCCTTGTGCCATCAGTCTCTAATTTCTAGGTTGACACGCAGCATACACGCAGGAGCAGAGCTTCCTGGTTCTACGCAGTGTTCTGGTACTGAAACGGGTGCTGAAGCAAGGCCCCTAGGAGTGTTGAAAAGCTTACTACCTTGAAACTAAAGCAGAACAACGATGAAGGCCTCATGGAGCTGCTGCACGCCTCTCGTTTTGCAAGGATAATCAGGGCCTTACTTCGAAGCTTGGGCTCACGTTGACTTTCATTTTAGGTATAGCGCAGAGCAGGGTGAGCTTCCAACAAGGAACTGGAAACCCAAGGTTTCTTAGGAGAAAACTCATTTTCTTCTCAGAACCATGCCGGCAGTGAGGAAAACCCCGGCAACAACAATGCTTTTCAGGTAGCTTCGAGGCCGCATGAACGGAGCTTTCATAATGGGAAAAGAAGCCTTATGCCATCAGTCTCCAATTTCTATGTTGACACGCAGCATACACGCAGGACCAGAGCTTACTGTCTCTACGCAGTGTTCTGGTACCGAAACGGTTGCTTAAGCAAAGTCCCTAGGAATGTTGGAAAGCTTACTACCGTGAAACTAAAGCAGAACAGCGATGAAGGCCTCATGGAGCTGCTGCACGCCTCCCGTTTTGCCAGGATAATCCGGGCCTTACTTCGAGGCTAGTGCTCACATTGACTTTCACGTTTGGTATAGAGCAGAGCAGGGTGAGCTTCCAACTAGGAACTGGAAGCACAAGGTTTCTTTCGAGAAAACTCATTTTCTTCTATGAACCATGCCGGCTGTAAGTAAAAGCACGGTAACAACAGTGCTTTTCAGGTAGCTTCGGGGCCGCATCAACGGAGCTTTCATAATGGGAAAACTAGCCTTGTGCCATCAGTCTCTAATTTCTAGGTTGACACGCAGCATACACGCAGGAGCAGAGCTTCCTGGTTCTACGCAGTGTTCTGGTACTGAAACGGGTGCTGAAGCAAGGCCCCTAGGAGTGTTGAAAAGCTTACTACCTTGAAACTAAAGCAGAACAACGATGAAGGCCTCATGGAGCTGCTGCACGCCTCTCGTTTTGCAAGGATAATCAGGGCCTTACTTCGAAGCTTGGGCTCACGTTGACTTTCACTTTAGGTATAGAGCAGAGCAGGGTGAGCTTTCAACTAGGAACTGGAAGCACAAGGTTTCTTTCGAGAAAACTCATTTTCTTCTATGTGCCATGCCGGCTGTAAGTAAAAGCACGGTAACAACAGTGCTTTTCAGGTAGCTTCGGGGCCGCATGAATGGAGCTTTCAAAATGGGAAAACAAGCCTTATGCCATCAGTCTCTAATTTCTAGGTTGACACGCAGCATACACGCAGGAGCAGAGCTTCCTGGTTCTACGCAGTGTTCTGATACTGAAACGGGTGCTGAAGCAAGGCCCCTAGGAGTGTTGAAAAGCTTACTACCTTGAAACTAAAGCAGAACAGCGATGAAGGCCTCATGGAGCTGCTGCACGCCTCTCGTTTTGCAAGGATAATCAGGGCCTTACTTCGAAGTTGGGCTCACGTTGACTTTCATTTTAGGTATAGCGCAGAGCAGGGTGAGCTTCCAACAAGGAACTGGAAACCCAAGGTTTCTTAGGAGAAAACTCATTTTCTTCTCAGAACCATGCCGGCAGTGAGGAAAACCCCGGCAACAACAATGCTTTTCAGGTAGCTTCGAGGCCGCATGAACGGAGCTTTCATAATGGGAAAAGAAGCCTTATGCCATCAGTCTCCAATTTCTAGGTTGACACGCAGCATACACGCAGGACCAGAGCTTACTGTCTCTACGCAGTGTTCTGGTACCGAAACGGTTGCTTAAGCAAAGTCCCTAGGAGTCTTGGAAAGCTTACTACCGTGAAACTAAAGCAGAACAGCGATGAAGGCCTCATGGAGCTGCTGCACGCCTCCCGTTTTGCCAGGATAATCAGGGCCTTACTTCGAGGCTAGTGCTCACATTGACTTTCACGTTTGGTATAGAGCAGAGCAGGGTGAGCTTCCAACTAGGAACTGGAAGCACAAGGTTTCTTTCGAGAAAACTCATTTTCTTCTATGAACCATGCCGGCTGTAAGTAAAAGCACGGTAACAACAGTGCTTTTCAGGTAGCTTCGGGGCCGCATCAACGGAGCTTTCATAATGGGAAAACTAGCCTTGTGCCATCAGTCTCTAATTTCTAGGTTGACACGCAGCATACACGCAGGAGCAGAGCTTCCTGGTTCTACGCAGTGTTCTGGTACTGAAACGGGTGCTGAAGCAAGGCCCCTAGGAGTGTTGAAAAGCTTACTACCTTGAAACTAAAGCAGAACAACGATGAAGGCCTCATGGAGCTGCTGCACGCCTCTCGTTTTGCAAGGATAATCAGGGCCTTACTTCGAAGCTTGGGCTCACGTTGACTTTCATTTTAGGTATAGCGCAGAGCAGGGTGAGCTTCCAACAAGGAACTGGAAACCCAAGGTTTCTTAGGAGAAAACTCATTTTCTTCTCAGAACCATGCCGGCAGTGAGGAAAACCCCGGCAACAACAATGCTTTTCAGGTAGCTTCGAGGCCGCATGAACGGAGCTTTCATAATGGGAAAAGAAGCCTTATGCCATCAGTCTCCAATTTCTATGTTGACACGCAGCATACACGCAGGACCAGAGCTTACTGTCTCTACGCAGTGTTCTGGTACCGAAACGGTTGCTTAAGCAAAGTCCCTAGGAATGTTGGAAAGCTTACTACCGTGAAACTAAAGCAGAACAGCGATGAAGGCCTCATGGAGCTGCTGCACGCCTCCCGTTTTGCCAGGATAATCCGGGCCTTACTTCGAGGCTAGTGCTCACATTGACTTTCACGTTTGGTATAGAGCAGAGCAGGGTGAGCTTCCAACTAGGAACTGGAAGCACAAGGTTTCTTTCGAGAAAACTCATTTTCTTCTATGAACCATGCCGGCTGTAAGTAAAAGCACGGTAACAACAGTGCTTTTCAGGTAGCTTCGGGGCCGCATCAACGGAGCTTTCATAATGGGAAAACTAGCCTTGTGCCATCAGTCTCTAATTTCTAGGTTGACACGCAGCATACACGCAGGAGCAGAGCTTCCTGGTTCTACGCAGTGTTCTGGTACTGAAACGGGTGCTGAAGCAAGGCCCCTAGGAGTGTTGAAAAGCTTACTACCTTGAAACTAAAGCAGAACAACGATGAAGGCCTCATGGAGCTGCTGCACGCCTCTCGTTTTGCAAGGATAATCAGGGCCTTACTTCGAAGCTTGGGCTCACGTTGACTTTCACTTTAGGTATAGAGCAGAGCAGGGTGAGCTTTCAACTAGGAACTGGAAGCACAAGGTTTCTTTCGAGAAAACTCATTTTCTTCTATGTGCCATGCCGGCTGTAAGTAAAAGCACGGTAACAACAGTGCTTTTCAGGTAGCTTCGGGGCCGCATGAATGGAGCTTTCAAAATGGGAAAACAAGCCTTATGCCATCAGTCTCTAATTTCTAGGTTGACACGCAGCATACACGCAGGAGCAGAGCTTCCTGGTTCTACGCAGTGTTCTGATACTGAAACGGGTGCTGAAGCAAGGCCCCTAGGAGTGTTGAAAAGCTTACTACCTTGAAACTAAAGCAGAACAGCGATGAAGGCCTCATGGAGCTGCTGCACGCCTCTCGTTTTGCAAGGATAATCAGGGCCTTACTTCGAAGTTGGGCTCACGTTGACTTTCATTTTAGGTATAGCGCAGAGCAGGGTGAGCTTCCAACAAGGAACTGGAAACCCAAGGTTTCTTAGGAGAAAACTCATTTTCTTCTCAGAACCATGCCGGCAGTGAGGAAAACCCCGGCAACAACAATGCTTTTCAGGTAGCTTCGAGGCCGCATGAACGGAGCTTTCATAATGGGAAAAGAAGCCTTATGCCATCAGTCTCCAATTTCTAGGTTGACACGCAGCATACACGCAGGACCAGAGCTTACTGTCTCTACGCAGTGTTCTGGTACCGAAACGGTTGCTTAAGCAAAGTCCCTAGGAGTCTTGGAAAGCTTACTACCGTGAAACTAAAGCAGAACAGCGATGAAGGCCTCATGGAGCTGCTGCACGCCTCCCGTTTTGCCAGGATAATCAGGGCCTTACTTCGAGGCTAGTGCTCACATTGACTTTCACGTTTGGTATAGAGCAGAGCAGGGTGAGCTTCCAACTAGGAACTGGAAGCACAAGGTTTCTTTCGAGAAAACTCATTTTCTTCTATGAACCATGCCGGCTGTAAGTAAAAGCACGGTAACAACAGTGCTTTTCAGGTAGCTTCGGGGCCGCATCAACGGAGCTTTCATAATGGGAAAACTAGCCTTGTGCCATCAGTCTCTAATTTCTAGGTTGACACGCAGCATACACGCAGGAGCAGAGCTTCCTGGTTCTACGCAGTGTTCTGGTACTGAAACGGGTGCTGAAGCAAGGCCCCTAGGAGTGTTGAAAAGCTTACTACCTTGAAACTAAAGCAGAACAACGATGAAGGCCTCATGGAGCTGCTGCACGCCTCTCGTTTTGCAAGGATAATCAGGGCCTTACTTCGAAGCTTGGGCTCACGTTGACTTTCATTTTAGGTATAGCGCAGAGCAGGGTGAGCTTCCAACAAGGAACTGGAAACCCAAGGTTTCTTAGGAGAAAACTCATTTTCTTCTCAGAACCATGCCGGCAGTGAGGAAAACCCCGGCAACAACAATGCTTTTCAGGTAGCTTCGAGGCCGCATGAACGGAGCTTTCATAATGGGAAAAGAAGCCTTATGCCATCAGTCTCCAATTTCTATGTTGACACGCAGCATACACGCAGGACCAGAGCTTACTGTCTCTACGCAGTGTTCTGGTACCGAAACGGTTGCTTAAGCAAAGTCCCTAGGAATGTTGGAAAGCTTACTACCGTGAAACTAAAGCAGAACAGCGATGAAGGCCTCATGGAGCTGCTGCACGCCTCCCGTTTTGCCAGGATAATCCGGGCCTTACTTCGAGGCTAGTGCTCACATTGACTTTCACGTTTGGTATAGAGCAGAGCAGGGTGAGCTTCCAACTAGGAACTGGAAGCACAAGGTTTCTTTCGAGAAAACTCATTTTCTTCTATGAACCATGCCGGCTGTAAGTAAAAGCACGGTAACAACAGTGCTTTTCAGGTAGCTTCGGGGCCGCATCAACGGAGCTTTCATAATGGGAAAACTAGCCTTGTGCCATCAGTCTCTAATTTCTAGGTTGACACGCAGCATACACGCAGGAGCAGAGCTTCCTGGTTCTACGCAGTGTTCTGGTACTGAAACGGGTGCTGAAGCAAGGCCCCTAGGAGTGTTGAAAAGCTTACTACCTTGAAACTAAAGCAGAACAACGATGAAGGCCTCATGGAGCTGCTGCACGCCTCTCGTTTTGCAAGGATAATCAGGGCCTTACTTCGAAGCTTGGGCTCACGTTGACTTTCACTTTAGGTATAGAGCAGAGCAGGGTGAGCTTTCAACTAGGAACTGGAAGCACAAGGTTTCTTTCGAGAAAACTCATTTTCTTCTATGTGCCATGCCGGCTGTAAGTAAAAGCACGGTAACAACAGTGCTTTTCAGGTAGCTTCGGGGCCGCATGAATGGAGCTTTCAAAATGGGAAAACAAGCCTTATGCCATCAGTCTCTAATTTCTAGGTTGACACGCAGCATACACGCAGGAGCAGAGCTTCCTGGTTCTACGCAGTGTTCTGATACTGAAACGGGTGCTGAAGCAAGGCCCCTAGGAGTGTTGAAAAGCTTACTACCTTGAAACTAAAGCAGAACAGCGATGAAGGCCTCATGGAGCTGCTGCACGCCTCTCGTTTTGCAAGGATAATCAGGGCCTTACTTCGAAGTTGGGCTCACGTTGACTTTCATTTTAGGTATAGCGCAGAGCAGGGTGAGCTTCCAACAAGGAACTGGAAACCCAAGGTTTCTTAGGAGAAAACTCATTTTCTTCTCAGAACCATGCCGGCAGTGAGGAAAACCCCGGCAACAACAATGCTTTTCAGGTAGCTTCGAGGCCGCATGAACGGAGCTTTCATAATGGGAAAAGAAGCCTTATGCCATCAGTCTCCAATTTCTAGGTTGACACGCAGCATACACGCAGGACCAGAGCTTACTGTCTCTACGCAGTGTTCTGGTACCGAAACGGTTGCTTAAGCAAAGTCCCTAGGAGTCTTGGAAAGCTTACTACCGTGAAACTAAAGCAGAACAGCGATGAAGGCCTCATGGAGCTGCTGCACGCCTCCCGTTTTGCCAGGATAATCAGGGCCTTACTTCGAGGCTAGTGCTCACATTGACTTTCACGTTTGGTATAGAGCAGAGCAGGGTGAGCTTCCAACTAGGAACTGGAAGCACAAGGTTTCTTTCGAGAAAACTCATTTTCTTCTATGAACCATGCCGGCTGTAAGTAAAAGCACGGTAACAACAGTGCTTTTCAGGTAGCTTCGGGGCCGCATCAACGGAGCTTTCATAATGGGAAAACTAGCCTTGTGCCATCAGTCTCTAATTTCTAGGTTGACACGCAGCATACACGCAGGAGCAGAGCTTCCTGGTTCTACGCAGTGTTCTGGTACTGAAACGGGTGCTGAAGCAAGGCCCCTAGGAGTGTTGAAAAGCTTACTACCTTGAAACTAAAGCAGAACAACGATGAAGGCCTCATGGAGCTGCTGCACGCCTCTCGTTTTGCAAGGATAATCAGGGCCTTACTTCGAAGCTTGGGCTCACGTTGACTTTCATTTTAGGTATAGCGCAGAGCAGGGTGAGCTTCCAACAAGGAACTGGAAACCCAAGGTTTCTTAGGAGAAAACTCATTTTCTTCTCAGAACCATGCCGGCAGTGAGGAAAACCCCGGCAACAACAATGCTTTTCAGGTAGCTTCGAGGCCGCATGAACGGAGCTTTCATAATGGGAAAAGAAGCCTTATGCCATCAGTCTCCAATTTCTATGTTGACACGCAGCATACACGCAGGACCAGAGCTTACTGTCTCTACGCAGTGTTCTGGTACCGAAACGGTTGCTTAAGCAAAGTCCCTAGGAATGTTGGAAAGCTTACTACCGTGAAACTAAAGCAGAACAGCGATGAAGGCCTCATGGAGCTGCTGCACGCCTCCCGTTTTGCCAGGATAATCCGGGCCTTACTTCGAGGCTAGTGCTCACATTGACTTTCACGTTTGGTATAGAGCAGAGCAGGGTGAGCTTCCAACTAGGAACTGGAAGCACAAGGTTTCTTTCGAGAAAACTCATTTTCTTCTATGAACCATGCCGGCTGTAAGTAAAAGCACGGTAACAACAGTGCTTTTCAGGTAGCTTCGGGGCCGCATCAACGGAGCTTTCATAATGGGAAAACTAGCCTTGTGCCATCAGTCTCTAATTTCTAGGTTGACACGCAGCATACACGCAGGAGCAGAGGTTCCTGGTTCTACGCAGTGTTCTGGTACTGAAACGGGTGCTGAAGCAAGGCCCCTAGGAGTGTTGAAAAGCTTACTACCTTGAAACTAAAGCAGAACAACGATGAAGGCCTCATGGAGCTGCTGCACGCCTCTCGTTTTGCAAGGATAATCAGGGCCTTACTTCGAAGCTTGGGCTCACGTTGACTTTCACTTTAGGTATAGAGCAGAGCAGGGTGAGCTTTCAACTAGGAACTGGAAGCACAAGGTTTCTTTCGAGAAACTCATTTTCTTCTATGTGCCATGCCGGCTGTAAGTAAAAGCACGGTAACAACAGTGCTTTTCAGGTAGCTTCGGGGCCGCATGAATGGAGCTTTCAAAATGGGAAAACAAGCCTTATGCCATCAGTCTCTAATTTCTAGGTTGACACGCAGCATACACGCAGGAGCAGAGCTTCCTGGTTCTACGCAGTGTTCTGATACTGAAACGGGTGCTGAAGCAAGGCCCCTAGGAGTGTTGAAAAGCTTACTACCTTGAAACTAAAGCAGAACAGCGATGAAGGCCTCATGGAGCTGCTGCACGCCTCTCGTTTTGCAAGGATAATCAGGGCCTTACTTCGAAGTTGGGCTCACGTTGACTTTCATTTTAGGTATAGCGCAGAGCAGGGTGAGCTTCCAACAAGGAACTGGAAACCCAAGGTTTCTTAGGAGAAAACTCATTTTCTTCTCAGAACCATGCCGGCAGTGAGGAAAACCCCGGCAACAACAATGCTTTTCAGGTAGCTTCGAGGCCGCATGAACGGAGCTTTCATAATGGGAAAAGAAGCCTTATGCCATCAGTCTCCAATTTCTAGGTTGACACGCAGCATACACGCAGGACCAGAGCTTACTGTCTCTACGCAGTGTTCTGGTACCGAAACGGTTGCTTAAGCAAAGTCCCTAGGAGTCTTGGAAAGCTTACTACCGTGAAACTAAAGCAGAACAGCGATGAAGGCCTCATGGAGCTGCTGCACGCCTCCCGTTTTGCCAGGATAATCAGGGCCTTACTTCGAGGCTAGTGCTCACATTGACTTTCACGTTTGGTATAGAGCAGAGCAGGGTGAGCTTCCAACTAGGAACTGGAAGCACAAGGTTTCTTTCGAGAAAACTCATTTTCTTCTATGAACCATGCCGGCTGTAAGTAAAAGCACGGTAACAACAGTGCTTTTCAGGTAGCTTCGGGGCCGCATCAACGGAGCTTTCATAATGGGAAAACTAGCCTTGTGCCATCAGTCTCTAATTTCTAGGTTGACACGCAGCATACACGCAGGAGCAGAGCTTCCTGGTTCTACGCAGTGTTCTGGTACTGAAACGGGTGCTGAAGCAAGGCCCCTAGGAGTGTTGAAAAGCTTACTACCTTGAAACTAAAGCAGAACAACGATGAAGGCCTCATGGAGCTGCTGCACGCCTCTCGTTTTGCAAGGATAATCAGGGCCTTACTTCGAAGCTTGGGCTCACGTTGACTTTCATTTTAGGTATAGCGCAGAGCAGGGTGAGCTTCCAACAAGGAACTGGAAACCCAAGGTTTCTTAGGAGAAAACTCATTTTCTTCTCAGAACCATGCCGGCAGTGAGGAAAACCCCGGCAACAACAATGCTTTTCAGGTAGCTTCGAGGCCGCATGAACGGAGCTTTCATAATGGGAAAAGAAGCCTTATGCCATCAGTCTCCAATTTCTATGTTGACACGCAGCATACACGCAGGACCAGAGCTTACTGTCTCTACGCAGTGTTCTGGTACCGAAACGGTTGCTTAAGCAAAGTCCCTAGGAATGTTGGAAAGCTTACTACCGTGAAACTAAAGCAGAACAGCGATGAAGGCCTCATGGAGCTGCTGCACGCCTCCCGTTTTGCCAGGATAATCCGGGCCTTACTTCGAGGCTAGTGCTCACATTGACTTTCACGTTTGGTATAGAGCAGAGCAGGGTGAGCTTCCAACTAGGAACTGGAAGCACAAGGTTTCTTTCGAGAAAACTCATTTTCTTCTATGAACCATGCCGGCTGTAAGTAAAAGCACGGTAACAACAGTGCTTTTCAGGTAGCTTCGGGGCCGCATCAACGGAGCTTTCATAATGGGAAAACTAGCCTTGTGCCATCAGTCTCTAATTTCTAGGTTGACACGCAGCATACACGCAGGAGCAGAGCTTCCTGGTTCTACGCAGTGTTCTGGTACTGAAACGGGTGCTGAAGCAAGGCCCCTAGGAGTGTTGAAAAGCTTACTACCTTGAAACTAAAGCAGAACAACGATGAAGGCCTCATGGAGCTGCTGCACGCCTCTCGTTTTGCAAGGATAATCAGGGCCTTACTTCGAAGCTTGGGCTCACGTTGACTTTCACTTTAGGTATAGAGCAGAGCAGGGTGAGCTTTCAACTAGGAACTGGAAGCACAAGGTTTCTTTCGAGAAAACTCATTTTCTTCTATGTGCCATGCCGGCTGTAAGTAAAAGCACGGTAACAACAGTGCTTTTCAGGTAGCTTCGGGGCCGCATGAATGGAGCTTTCAAAATGGGAAAACAAGCCTTATGCCATCAGTCTCTAATTTCTAGGTTGACACGCAGCATACACGCAGGAGCAGAGCTTCCTGGTTCTACGCAGTGTTCTGATACTGAAACGGGTGCTGAAGCAAGGCCCCTAGGAGTGTTGAAAAGCTTACTACCTTGAAACTAAAGCAGAACAGCGATGAAGGCCTCATGGAGCTGCTGCACGCCTCTCGTTTTGCAAGGATAATCAGGGCCTTACTTCGAAGTTGGGCTCACGTTGACTTTCATTTTAGGTATAGCGCAGAGCAGGGTGAGCTTCCAACAAGGAACTGGAAACCCAAGGTTTCTTAGGAGAAAACTCATTTTCTTCTCAGAACCATGCCGGCAGTGAGGAAAACCCCGGCAACAACAATGCTTTTCAGGTAGCTTCGAGGCCGCATGAACGGAGCTTTCATAATGGGAAAAGAAGCCTTATGCCATCAGTCTCCAATTTCTAGGTTGACACGCAGCATACACGCAGGACCAGAGCTTACTGTCTCTACGCAGTGTTCTGGTACCGAAACGGTTGCTTAAGCAAAGTCCCTAGGAGTCTTGGAAAGCTTACTACCGTGAAACTAAAGCAGAACAGCGATGAAGGCCTCATGGAGCTGCTGCACGCCTCCCGTTTTGCCAGGATAATCAGGGCCTTACTTCGAGGCTAGTGCTCACATTGACTTTCACGTTTGGTATAGAGCAGAGCAGGGTGAGCTTCCAACTAGGAACTGGAAGCACAAGGTTTCTTTCGAGAAAACTCATTTTCTTCTATGAACCATGCCGGCTGTAAGTAAAAGCACGGTAACAACAGTGCTTTTCAGGTAGCTTCGGGGCCGCATCAACGGAGCTTTCATAATGGGAAAACTAGCCTTGTGCCATCAGTCTCTAATTTCTAGGTTGACACGCAGCATACACGCAGGAGCAGAGCTTCCTGGTTCTACGCAGTGTTCTGGTACTGAAACGGGTGCTGAAGCAAGGCCCCTAGGAGTGTTGAAAAGCTTACTACCTTGAAACTAAAGCAGAACAACGATGAAGGCCTCATGGAGCTGCTGCACGCCTCTCGTTTTGCAAGGATAATCAGGGCCTTACTTCGAAGCTTGGGCTCACGTTGACTTTCATTTTAGGTATAGCGCAGAGCAGGGTGAGCTTCCAACAAGGAACTGGAAACCCAAGGTTTCTTAGGAGAAAACTCATTTTCTTCTCAGAACCATGCCGGCAGTGAGGAAAACCCCGGCAACAACAATGCTTTTCAGGTAGCTTCGAGGCCGCATGAACGGAGCTTTCATAATGGGAAAAGAAGCCTTATGCCATCAGTCTCCAATTTCTATGTTGACACGCAGCATACACGCAGGACCAGAGCTTACTGTCTCTACGCAGTGTTCTGGTACCGAAACGGTTGCTTAAGCAAAGTCCCTAGGAATGTTGGAAAGCTTACTACCGTGAAACTAAAGCAGAACAGCGATGAAGGCCTCATGGAGCTGCTGCACGCCTCCCGTTTTGCCAGGATAATCCGGGCCTTACTTCGAGGCTAGTGCTCACATTGACTTTCACGTTTGGTATAGAGCAGAGCAGGGTGAGCTTCCAACTAGGAACTGGAAGCACAAGGTTTCTTTCGAGAAAACTCATTTTCTTCTATGAACCATGCCGGCTGTAAGTAAAAGCACGGTAACAACAGTGCTTTTCAGGTAGCTTCGGGGCCGCATCAACGGAGCTTTCATAATGGGAAAACTAGCCTTGTGCCATCAGTCTCTAATTTCTAGGTTGACACGCAGCATACACGCAGGAGCAGAGCTTCCTGGTTCTACGCAGTGTTCTGGTACTGAAACGGGTGCTGAAGCAAGGCCCCTAGGAGTGTTGAAAAGCTTACTACCTTGAAACTAAAGCAGAACAACGATGAAGGCCTCATGGAGCTGCTGCACGCCTCTCGTTTTGCAAGGATAATCAGGGCCTTACTTCGAAGCTTGGGCTCACGTTGACTTTCACTTTAGGTATAGAGCAGAGCAGGGTGAGCTTTCAACTAGGAACTGGAAGCACAAGGTTTCTTTCGAGAAAACTCATTTTCTTCTATGTGCCATGCCGGCTGTAAGTAAAAGCACGGTAACAACAGTGCTTTTCAGGTAGCTTCGGGGCCGCATGAATGGAGCTTTCAAAATGGGAAAACAAGCCTTATGCCATCAGTCTCTAATTTCTAGGTTGACACGCAGCATACACGCAGGAGCAGAGCTTCCTGGTTCTACGCAGTGTTCTGATACTGAAACGGGTGCTGAAGCAAGGCCCCTAGGAGTGTTGAAAAGCTTACTACCTTGAAACTAAAGCAGAACAGCGATGAAGGCCTCATGGAGCTGCTGCACGCCTCTCGTTTTGCAAGGATAATCAGGGCCTTACTTCGAAGTTGGGCTCACGTTGACTTTCATTTTAGGTATAGCGCAGAGCAGGGTGAGCTTCCAACAAGGAACTGGAAACCCAAGGTTTCTTAGGAGAAAACTCATTTTCTTCTCAGAACCATGCCGGCAGTGAGGAAAACCCCGGCAACAACAATGCTTTTCAGGTAGCTTCGAGGCCGCATGAACGGAGCTTTCATAATGGGAAAAGAAGCCTTATGCCATCAGTCTCCAATTTCTAGGTTGACACGCAGCATACACGCAGGACCAGAGCTTACTGTCTCTACGCAGTGTTCTGGTACCGAAACGGTTGCTTAAGCAAAGTCCCTAGGAGTCTTGGAAAGCTTACTACCGTGAAACTAAAGCAGAACAGCGATGAAGGCCTCATGGAGCTGCTGCACGCCTCCCGTTTTGCCAGGATAATCAGGGCCTTACTTCGAGGCTAGTGCTCACATTGACTTTCACGTTTGGTATAGAGCAGAGCAGGGTGAGCTTCCAACTAGGAACTGGAAGCACAAGGTTTCTTTCGAGAAAACTCATTTTCTTCTATGAACCATGCCGGCTGTAAGTAAAAGCACGGTAACAACAGTGCTTTTCAGGTAGCTTCGGGGCCGCATCAACGGAGCTTTCATAATGGGAAAACTAGCCTTGTGCCATCAGTCTCTAATTTCTAGGTTGACACGCAGCATACACGCAGGAGCAGAGCTTCCTGGTTCTACGCAGTGTTCTGGTACTGAAACGGGTGCTGAAGCAAGGCCCCTAGGAGTGTTGAAAAGCTTACTACCTTGAAACTAAAGCAGAACAACGATGAAGGCCTCATGGAGCTGCTGCACGCCTCTCGTTTTGCAAGGATAATCAGGGCCTTACTTCGAAGCTTGGGCTCACGTTGACTTTCATTTTAGGTATAGCGCAGAGCAGGGTGAGCTTCCAACAAGGAACTGGAAACCCAAGGTTTCTTAGGAGAAAACTCATTTTCTTCTCAGAACCATGCCGGCAGTGAGGAAAACCCCGGCAACAACAATGCTTTTCAGGTAGCTTCGAGGCCGCATGAACGGAGCTTTCATAATGGGAAAAGAAGCCTTATGCCATCAGTCTCCAATTTCTATGTTGACACGCAGCATACACGCAGGACCAGAGCTTACTGTCTCTACGCAGTGTTCTGGTACCGAAACGGTTGCTTAAGCAAAGTCCCTAGGAATGTTGGAAAGCTTACTACCGTGAAACTAAAGCAGAACAGCGATGAAGGCCTCATGGAGCTGCTGCACGCCTCCCGTTTTGCCAGGATAATCCGGGCCTTACTTCGAGGCTAGTGCTCACATTGACTTTCACGTTTGGTATAGAGCAGAGCAGGGTGAGCTTCCAACTAGGAACTGGAAGCACAAGGTTTCTTTCGAGAAAACTCATTTTCTTCTATGAACCATGCCGGCTGTAAGTAAAAGCACGGTAACAACAGTGCTTTTCAGGTAGCTTCGGGGCCGCATCAACGGAGCTTTCATAATGGGAAAACTAGCCTTGTGCCATCAGTCTCTAATTTCTAGGTTGACACGCAGCATACACGCAGGAGCAGAGCTTCCTGGTTCTACGCAGTGTTCTGGTACTGAAACGGGTGCTGAAGCAAGGCCCCTAGGAGTGTTGAAAAGCTTACTACCTTGAAACTAAAGCAGAACAACGATGAAGGCCTCATGGAGCTGCTGCACGCCTCTCGTTTTGCAAGGATAATCAGGGCCTTACTTCGAAGCTTGGGCTCACGTTGACTTTCACTTTAGGTATAGAGCAGAGCAGGGTGAGCTTTCAACTAGGAACTGGAAGCACAAGGTTTCTTTCGAGAAAACTCATTTTCTTCTATGTGCCATGCCGGCTGTAAGTAAAAGCACGGTAACAACAGTGCTTTTCAGGTAGCTTCGGGGCCGCATGAATGGAGCTTTCAAAATGGGAAAACAAGCCTTATGCCATCAGTCTCTAATTTCTAGGTTGACACGCAGCATACACGCAGGAGCAGAGCTTCCTGGTTCTACGCAGTGTTCTGATACTGAAACGGGTGCTGAAGCAAGGCCCCTAGGAGTGTTGAAAAGCTTACTACCTTGAAACTAAAGCAGAACAGCGATGAAGGCCTCATGGAGCTGCTGCACGCCTCTCGTTTTGCAAGGATAATCAGGGCCTTACTTCGAAGTTGGGCTCACGTTGACTTTCATTTTAGGTATAGCGCAGAGCAGGGTGAGCTTCCAACAAGGAACTGGAAACCCAAGGTTTCTTAGGAGAAAACTCATTTTCTTCTCAGAACCATGCCGGCAGTGAGGAAAACCCTGGCAACAACAATGCTTTTCAGGTAGCTTCGAGGCCGCATGAACGGAGCTTTCATAATGGGAAAAGAAGCCTTATGCCATCAGTCTCCAATTTCTAGGTTGACACGCAGCATACACGCAGGACCAGAGCTTACTGTCTCTACGCAGTGTTCTGGTACCGAAACGGTTGCTTAAGCAAAGTCCCTAGGAGTCTTGGAAAGCTTACTACCGTGAAACTAAAGCAGAACAGCGATGAAGGCCTCATGGAGCTGCTGCACGCCTCCCGTTTTGCCAGGATAATCAGGGCCTTACTTCGAGGCTAGTGCTCACATTGACTTTCACGTTTGGTATAGAGCAGAGCAGGGTGAGCTTCCAACTAGGAACTGGAAGCACAAGGTTTCTTTCGAGAAAACTCATTTTCTTCTATGAACCATGCCGGCTGTAAGTAAAAGCACGGTAACAACAGTGCTTTTCAGGTAGCTTCGGGGCCGCATCAACGGAGCTTTCATAATGGGAAAACTAGCCTTGTGCCATCAGTCTCTAATTTCTAGGTTGACACGCAGCATACACGCAGGAGCAGAGCTTCCTGGTTCTACGCAGTGTTCTGGTACAGAAACGGGTGCTGAAGCAAGGCCCCTAGGAGTGTTGAAAAGTTTACTACCTTGAAACTAAAGCAGAACAACGATGAAGGCCTCATGGAGCTGCTGCACGCCTCTCGTTTTGCAAGGATAATCAGGTCCTTACTTCGAAGCTTGGGCTCACGTTGACTTTCACTTTAGGTATAGCGCAGAGCAGGGTGAGCTTCCAACAAGGAACTGGAAACCCAAGGTTTCTTTCGAGAAAACTCATTTTCTTCTCAGAACCATGCCGGCAGTGAGGAAAACCCCGGCAACAACAATGCTTTTCAGGTAGCTTCGAGGCCGCATAAACGGAGCTTTCATAATGGGAAAAGAAGCCTTATGCCATCAGTCTCCAATTTCTAGGTTGACACGCAGCATACACGCAGGACCAGAGCTTACTGTCTCTACGCAGTGTTCTGGTACCGAAACGGTTGCTTAAGCAAAGTCCCTAGGAATGTTGGAAAGCTTACTACCGTGAAACTAAAGCAGAACAGCGATGAAGGCCTCATGGAGCTGCTGCACGCCTCCCGTTTTGCCAGGATAATCCGGGCCTTACTTCGAGGCTAGAGCTCACATTGACTTTCACGTTTGGTATAGAGCAGAGCAGGGTGAGCTTCCAACTAGGAACTGGAAGCACAAGGTTTCTTTCGAGAAAACTCATTTTCTTCTATGAACCATGCCGGCTGTAAGTAAAAGCACGGTAACAACAGTGCTTTTCAGGTAGCTTCGGGGCCGCATCAACGGAGCTTTCATAATGGGAAAACTAGCCTTGTGCCATCAGTCTCTAATTTCTAGGTTGACACGCAGCATACACGCAGGAGCAGAGCTTCCTGGTTCTACGCAGTGTTCTGGTACAGAAACGGGTGCGGAAGCAAGGCCCCTAGGAGTGTTGAAATGCTTACTACCTTGAAACTAAAGCAGAACAACGATGAAGGCCTCATGGAGCTGCTGCACGCCTCTCGTTTTGCAAGGATAATCAGGGCCTTACTTCGAAGCTTGGGCTCACGTTGACTTTCACTTTAGGTATAGCGCAGAGCAGTGTGAGCTTCCAACAAGGAACTGGAAACCGCAGGTTTCTCAGGAGAAAACTCATTTTCTTCTCAGAACCATGCCGGCAGTGAGGAAAACCCCGGCAACAACAATGCTTTTCAGGTAGCTTCGAGGCCGCATGAACGGAGCTTTCATAATGGGAAAAGAAGCCTTATGCCATCAGTCTCCAATTTCTAGGTTGACACGCAGCATACACGCAGGACCAGAGCTTACTGTCTCTACGCAGTGTTCTGGTACCGAAACGGTTGCTTAAGCAAAGTCCCTAGGAGTCTTGGAAAGCTTACTACCGTGAAACTAAAGCAGAACAGCGATGAAGGCCTCATGGAGCTGCTGCACGCCTCCCGTTTT
The DNA here is from genome assembly GCF_028564815.1 of Eubalaena glacialis. NCBI lineage: Eukaryota > Metazoa > Chordata > Mammalia > Artiodactyla > Balaenidae > Eubalaena > Eubalaena glacialis. Next base: position 137,503,487 of record NC_083721.1, on the reverse strand, counting down.
GCCAGGATAATCAGGGCCTTACTTCGAGGCTAGTGCTCACATTGACTTTCACGTTTGGTATAGAGCAGAGCCGGGTGAGCTTCCAACTAGGAACTGGAAGCACAAGGTTTCTTTCGAGAAAACTCATTTTCTTCTATGAACCATGCCGGCTGTAAGTAAAAGCACGGTAACAACAGTGCTTTTCAGGTAGCTTCGGGGCCGCATCAACGGAGCTTTCATAATGGGAAAACTAGCCTTGTGCCATCGGTCTCTAATTTCTAGGTTGACACGCAGCATACACGCAGGAGCAGAGCTTCCTGGTTCTACGCAGTGTTCTGGTACTGAAATGGGTGCTGAAGCAAATCCCCTAGGAGTGTTGCAAAGCTTACTACCTTGAAACTAAAGCAGAACAACGATGAAGGCCTCATGGAACTGCTGCACGCCTCTCGTTTTGCAAGGATAATCAGGTCCTTACTTCGAAGCTTGGGCTCACGTTGACTTTCATTTTAGGTATAGCGCAGAGCAGGGTGAGCTTCCAACAAGGAACTGGAAACCCAAGGTTTCTCAGGAGAAAACTCATTTTCTTCTCAGAACCATGCCGGCAGTGAGGAAAACCCCGGCAACAACAATGCTTTTCAGGTAGCTTCGAGGCCGCATAAACGGAGCTTTCATAATGGGAAAAGAAGCCTTATGCCATCAGACTCCAATTTCTAGGTTGACACGCAGCATACACGCAGGACCAGAGCTTACTGTCTCTACGCAGTGTTCTGGTACCGAAACGGTTGCTTAAGCAAAGTCCCTAGGAATGTTGGAAAGCTTACTACCGTGAAACTAAAGCAGAACAGCGATGAAGGCCTCATGGAGCTGCTGCACGCCTCCCGTTTTGCCAGGATAATCAGGGCCTTACTTCGAGGCTAGTGCTCACATTGACTTTCACGTTTGGTATAGAGCAGAGCAAGGTGAGCTTCCAACTAGGAACTGGAAGCACAAGGTTTCTTTCGAGAAAACTCATTTTCTTCTATGAACCATGCCGGCTGTAAGTAAAAGCACGGTAACAACAGTGCTTTTCAGGTAGCTTGGAGGCCGCATGAATGGAGCTTTCAAAACGGGAAAACAAGCCTTGTGCCATCAGCCTCCAATTTCTAGGTTGACACGCAGCATACACGCAGGAGCAGAGATTCCTGGTTCTACGCAGTGTTCTGGTACTGAAACGGGTGCTGAAGCAAGGCCCCTAGGAGTGTTGAAAAGCTTACTACCTTGAAACTAAAGCAGAACAACGATGAAGGCCTCATGGAGCTGCTGCACGCCTCTCGTTTTGCAAGGACAATCAGGGCCTTACTTCGAAGCTTGGGCTCACGTTGACTTTCACTTTAGGTATAGAGCAGAGCACGGTGAGCTTTCAACTAGGAACTGGAAGCACAAGGTTTCTTTCGAGAAAACTCATTTTCTTCTATGTGCCATGCCGGCTGTAAGTAAAAGCACGGTAACAACAGTGCTTTTCAGGTAGCTTCGGGGCCGCATGAATGGAGCTTTCAAAATGGGAAAACAAGCCTTGTGCCATCAGTCTCTAATTTCTAGGTTGACACGCAGCATACACGCAGGAGCAGACCTTCCTGGTTCTACGCAGTGTTCTGACTGAAACGGGTGCTGAAGCAAGGCCCTTAGGAGTGTTGAAAAGCTTACTACCTTAAAACTAAAGCAGAACAGCGATGAAGGCCTCATGGAGCTGCTGCACGCCTCTCGTTTTGCAAGGATAATCAGGGCCTTACTTCGAAGCTTGGGCTCACGTTGACTTTCATTTTAGGTATAGCGCAGAGCAGGGTGAGCTTCCAACAAGGAACTGGAAACCCAAGGTTTCTTAGGAGAAAACTCATTTTCTTCTCAGAACCATGCCGGCAGTGAGGAAAACCCCGGCAACAACAATGCTTTTCAGGTAGCTTCGAGGCCGCATGAACGGAGCTTTCATAATGGGAAAAGAAGCCTTATGCCATCAGTCTCCAATTTCTAGGTTGACACGCAGCATACACGCAGGACCAGAGCTTACTGTCTCTACGCAGTGTTCTGGTACCGAAACGGTTGCTTAAGCAAAGTCCCTAGTCGTCTTGGAAAGCTTACTACCGTGAAACTAAAGCAGAACAGCGATGAAGGCCTCATGGAGCTGCTGCACGCCTCCCGTTTTGCCAGGATAATCAGGGCCTTACTTCGAGGCTAGTGCTCACATTGACTTTCACGTTTGGTATAGAGCAGAGCCGGGTGAGCTTCCAACTAGGAACTGGAAGCACAAGGTTTCTTTCGAGAAAACTCATTTTCTTCTATGAACCATGCCGGCTGTAAGTAAAAGCACGGTAACAACAGTGCTTTTCAGGTAGCTTCGGGGCCGCATCAACGGAGCTTTCATAATGGTAAAACTAGCCTTGTGCCATCGGTCTCTAATTTCTAGGTTGACACGCAGCATACACGCAGGAGCAGAGCTTCCTGGTTCTACGCAGTGTTCTGGTACTGAAACGGGTGCTGAAGCAAGTCCCCTAGGAGTGTTGCAAAGCTTACTACCTTGAAACTAAAGCAGAACAACGATGAAGGCCTCATGGAACTGTTGCACGCCTCTCGTTTTGCAAGGATAATCAGGTCCTTACTTCGAAGCTTGGGCTCTCATTGACTTTCACTTTAGGTATAGCGCAGAGCAGGGTGAGCTTCCAACAAGGAACTGGAAACCCAAGGTTTCTCAGGAGAAAACTCATTTTCTTCTCAGAACCATGCCGGCAGTGAGGAAAACCCCGGCAACAACAATGCTTTTCAGGTAGCTTCGAGGCCGCATAAACGGAGCTTTCATAATGGGAAAAGAAGCCTTATGCCATCAGTCTCCAATTTCTAGGTTGACACGCAGCATACACGCAGGACCAGAGCTTACTGTCTCTACGCAGTGTTCTGGTACCGAAACGGTTGCTTAAGCAAAGTCCCTAGGAGTCTTGGAAAGCTTACTACCGTGAAACTAAAGCAGAACAGCGATGAAGGCCTCATGGAGCTGCTGCACGCCTCCCGTTTTGCCAGGATAATCAGGGCCTTACTTCGAGGCTAGTGCTCACATTGACTTTCACGTTTGGTATAGAGCAGAGCAGGGTGAGCTTCCAACTAGGAACTGGAAGCACAAGGTTTCTTTCGAGAAAACTCATTTTCTTCTATGAACCATGCCGGCTGTAAGTAAAAGCACGGTAACAACAGTGCTTTTCAGGTAGCTTCGGGGCCGCATCAACGGAGCTTTCATAATGGGAAAACTAGCCTTGTGCAATCAGTCTCTAATTTCTAGGTTGACACGCAGCATACACGCAGGAGCAGAGCTTCCTTGTTCTACGCAGTGTTCTGGTACAGAAACGGGTGCGGAAGCAAGGCCCCTAGGAGTGTTGAAAAGCTTACTACCTTGAAACTAAAGCAGAACAACGATGAAGGCCTCATGGAGCTGCTGCACGCCTCTCGTTTTGCAAGGATAATCAGGGCCTTACTTCGAAGCTTGGGCTCACGTTGACTTTCACTTTAGGTATAGCGCAGAGCAGGGTGAGCTTCCAACAAGGAACTGGAAACCCAAGGTTTCTCAGGAGAAAACTCATTTTCTTCTCAGAACCATGCAGGCAGTGAGGAAAACCCCGGCAACAACAATGCTTTTCAGGTAGCTTCCAGGCCGCATGAACGGAGCTTTCATAATGGGAAAAGAAGCCTTATGCCATCAGTCTCCAATTTCTAGGTTGACACGCAGCATACACGCAAGACCAGAGCTTACTGTCTCTACGCAGTGTTCTGGTACCGAAACGGTTGCTTAAGCAAAGTCCCTAGGAATGTTGGAAAGCTTACTACCGTGAAACTAAAGCAGAACAGCGATGAAGGCCTCATGGAGCTGCTGCACGCCTCCCGTTTTGCCAGGATAATCAGGGCCTTACTTCGAGGCTAGTGCTCACATTGACTTTCACGTTTGGTATAGAGCAGAGCAGGGTGAGCTTCCAACTAGGAACTGGAAGCACAAGGTTTCTTTCGAGAAAACTCATTTTCTTCTATGAACCATGCCGGCTGTAAGTAAAAGCACGGTAACAACAGTGCTTTTCAGGTAGCTTGGAGGCCGCATGAATGGAGCTTTCAAAACGGGAAAACAAGCCTTGTGCCATCAGCCTCCAATTTCTAGGTTGACACGCAGCATACACGCAGGAGCAGAGATTCCTGGTTCTACGCAGTGTTCTGGTACTGAAACGGGTGCTGAAGCAAGGCCCCTAGGAGTGTTGAAAAGCTTACTACCTTGAAACTAAAGCAGAACAACGATGAAGGCCTCATGGAGCTGCTGCACGCCTCTCGTTTTGCAAGGACAATCAGGGCCTTACTTCGAAGCTTGGGCTCACGTTGACTTTCACTTTAGGTATAGAGCAGAGCAGGGTGAGCTTTCAACTAGGAACTGGAAGCACAAGGTTTCTTTCGAGAAAACTCATTTTCTTCTATGTGCCATGCCGGCTGTAAGTAAAAGCACGGTAACAACAGTGCTTTTCAGGTAGCTTCGGGGCCGCATGAATGGAGCTTTCAAAATGGGAAAACAAGCCTTGTGCCATCAGCCTCTAATTTCTAGGTTGACACGCAGCATACACGCAGGAGCAGAGCTTCCTGGTTCTACGCAGTGTTCTGACTGAAACGGGTGCTGAAGCAAGGCCCTTAGGAGTGTTGCAAAGCTTACTACCTTGAAACTAAAGCAGAACAACGATGAAGGCCTCATGGAACTGCTGCACGCCTCTCGTTTTGCAAGGATAATCAGGGCCTTACTTCGAAGCTTGGGCTCACGTTGACTTTCACTTTAGGTATAGCGCAGAGCAGGGTGAGCTTCCAACAAGGAACTGGAAACCCAAGGTTTCTCAGGAGAAAACTCATTTTCTTCTCAGAACCATGCCGGCAGTGAGGAAAACCCCGGCAACAACAATGCTTTTCAGGTAGCTTCGAGGCCGCATGAACGGAGCTTTCATAATGGGAAAAGAAGCCTTATGCCATCAGTCTCCAATTTCTAGGTTGACACGCAGCATACACGCAGGACCAGAGCTTACTGTCTCTACGCAGTGTTCTGGTACCGAAACGGTTGCTTAAGCAAAGTCCCTAGTCGTCTTGGAAAGCTTACTACCGTGAAACTAAAGCAGAACAGCGATGAAGGCCTCATGGAGCTGCTGCACGCCTCCCGTTTTGCCAGGATAATCAGGGCCTTACTTCGAGGCTAGTGCTCACATTGACTTTCACGTTTGGTATAGAGCAGAGCAGGGTGAGCTTCCAACTAGGAACTGGAAGCACAAGGTTTCTTTCGAGAAAACTCATTTTCTTCTATGAACCATGCCGGCTGTAAGTAAAAGCACGGTAACAACAGTGCTTTTCAGGTAGCTTCGGGGCCGCATCAACGGAGCTTTCATAATGGTAAAACTAGCCTTGTGCCATCGGTCTCTAATTTCTAGGTTGACACGCAGCATACACGCAGGAGCAGAGCTTCCTGGTTCTACGCAGTGTTCTGGTACTGAAACGGGTGCTGAAGCAAGGCCCCTAGGAGTGTTGAAAAGCTTACTACCTTGAAACTAAAGCAGAACAACGATGAAGGCCTCATGGAACTGCTGCACGCCTCTCGTTTTGCAAGGATAATCAGGTCCTTACTTCGAAGCTTGGGCTCTCATTGACTTTCACTTTAGGTATAGCGCAGAGCAGGGTGAGCTTCCAACAAGGAACTGGAAACCCAAGGTTTCTCAGGAGAAAACTCATTTTCTTCTCAGAACCATGCCGGCAGTGAGGAAAACCCCGCCAACAACAATGCTTTTCAGGTAGCTTCGAGGCCGCATAAACGGAGCTTTCATAATGGGAAAAGAAGCCTTATGCCATCAGTCTCCAATTTCTAGGTTGACACGCAGCATACACGCAGGACCAGAGCTTACTGTCTCTACGCAGTGTTCTGGTACCGAAACGGTTGCTTAAGCAAAGTCCCTAGGAGTCTTGGAAAGCTTACTACCGTGAAACTAAAGCAGAACAGCGATGAAGGCCTCATGGAGCTGCTGCACGCCTCCCGTTTTGCCAGGATAATCCGGGCCTTACTTCGAGGCTAGTGCTCACATTGACTTTCACGTTTGGTATAGAGCAGAGCAGGGTGAGCTTCCAACTAGGAACTGGAAGCACAAGGTTTCTTTCGAGAAAACTCATTTTCTTCTATGAACCATGCCGGCTGTAAGTAAAAGCACGGTAACAACAGTGCTTTTCAGGTAGCTTCGGGGCCGCATCAACGGAGCTTTCATAATGGGAAAACTAGCCTTGTGCAATCAGTCTCTAATTTCTAGGTTGACACGCAGCATACACGCAGGACCAGAGCTTCCTGGTTCTACGCAGTGTTCTGGTACAGAAACGGGTGCGGAAGCAAGGCCCCTAGGAGTGTTGAAAAGCTTACTACCTTGAAACTAAAGCAGAACAACGATGAAGGCCTCATGGAGCTGCTGCACGCCTCTCGTTTTGCAAGGATAATCAGGGCCTTACTTCGAAGCTTGGGCTCACGTTGACTTTCACTTTAGGTATAGCGCAGAGCAGGGTGAGCTTCCAACAAGGAGCTGGAAACCCAAGGTTTCTCAGGAGAAAACTCATTTTCTTCTCAGAACCATGCCGGCAGTGAGGAAAACCCCGGCAACAACAATGCTTTTCAGGTAGCTTCCAGGCCGCATGAACGGAGCTTTCATAATGGGAAAAGAAGCCTTATGCCATCAGTCTCCAATTTCTAGGTTGACACGCAGCATACACGCAGGACCAGAGCTTACTGTCTCTACGCAGTGTTCTGGTACCGAAACGGTTGCTTAAGCAAAGTCCCTAGGAATGTTGGAAAGCTTACTACCGTGAAACTAAAGCAGAACAGCGATGAAGGCCCCATGGAGCTGCTGCACGCCTCCCGTTTTGCCAGGATAATCAGGGCCTTACTTCGAGGCTAGGGCTCACATTGACTTTCACGTTTGGTATAGAGCAGAGCCGGGTGAGCTTCCAACTAGGAACTGGAAGCATAAGGTTTCTTTCGAGAAAACTCATTTTCTTCTATGAACCATGCCGGCTGTAAGTAAAAGCACGGTAACAACAGTGCTTTTCAGGTAGCTTCGGGGCCGCATCAACGGAGCTTTCATAATGGGAAAACTAGCCTTGTGCCATCAGTCTCTAATTTCTAGGTTGACACGCAGCATACACGCAGGAGCAGAGCTTCCTGGTTCTACGCAGTATTCTGACTGAAACGGGTGCTGAAGCAAGGCCCCTAGGAGTATTGAAAAGCTTACTACCTTGAAACTAAAGCAGAACAGCGATGAAGGCCTCATGGAGCTGCTGGACGCCTCTCGTTTTGCAAGGATAATCAGGGCCTTACTTCGAAGCTTGGGCTCACGTTGACTTTCATTTTAGGTATAGCGCAGAGCAGGGTGAGCTTCCAACAAGGAACTGGAAACCCCAGGTTTCTTAGGAGAAAACTCATTTTCTTCTCAGAACCATGCCGGCAGTGAGGAAAACCCCGGCAACAACAATGCTTTTCAGGTAGCTTCGAGGCCGCATGAACGGAGCTTTCATAATGGGAAAAGAAGCCTTATGCCATCAGTCTCCAATTTCTAGGTTGACACGCAGCATACACGCAGGACCAGAGCTTACTATCTCTACGCAGTGTTCTGGTACCGAAACGGTTGCTTAAGCAAAGTCCCTAGGAGTCTTGGATAGCTTACTACCTTGAAACTAAAGCAGAACAGCGATGAAGGCCTCATGGAGCTGCTGCACGCCTCCCGTTTTGCCAGGATAATCAGGGCCTTACTTCGAGGCTAGTGCTCACATTGACTTTCACGTTTGGTATAGAGCAGAGCCGGGTGAGCTTCCAACTAGGAACTGGAAGCACAAGGTTTCTTTCGAGAAAACTCATTTTCTTCTATGAACCATGCCGGCTGTAAGTAAAAGCACGGTAACAACAGTGCTTTTCAGGTAGCTTCGGGGCCGCATCAACGGAGCTTTCATAATGGGAAAACTGGCCTTGTGCCATCGGTCTCTAATTTCTAGGTTGACACGCAGCATACACGCAGGAGCAGAGCTTCCTGGTTCTACGCAGTGTTCTGGTACAGAAACGGGTGCTGAAGCAAATCCCCTAGGAGTGTTGAAAAGCTTACTACCTTGAAACTAAAGCAGAACAACGATGAAGGCCTCATGGAGCTGCTGCACGCCTCTCGTTTTGCAAGGATAATCAGGGCCTTACTTCGAAGCTTGGGCTCACGTTGACTTTCATTTTAGGTATAGCGCAGAGCAGGGTGAGCTTCCAACAAGGAACTGGAAACCCAAGGTTTCTCAGGAGAAAACTCATTTTCTTCTCAGAACCATGCCGGCAGTGAGGAAAACCCCGGCAACAACAATGCTTTTCAGGTAGCTTCGAGGCCGCATGAACGGAGCTTTCATAATGGGAAAAGAAGCCTTATGCCATCAGTCTCCAATTTCTAGGTTGACACGCAGCATACACGCAGGACCAGAGCTTACTGTCTCTACGCAGTGTTCTGGTACCGAAACGGTTGCTTAAGCAAAGTCCCTAGGAATGTTGGAAAGCTTACTACCGTGAAACTAAAGCAGAACAGCGATGAAGGCCTCATGGAGCTGCTGCACGCCTCCCGTTTTGCCAGGATAATCAGGGCCTTACTTCGAGGCTAGTGCTCACATTGACTTTCACGTTTGGTATAGAGCAGAGCAGGGTGAGCTTCCAACTAGGAACTGGAAGCACAAGGTTTCTTTCGAGAAAACTCATTTTCTTCTATGAACCATGCCGGCTGTAAGTAAAAGCACGGTAACAACAGTGCTTTTCAGGTAGCTTCGGGGCCGCATCAACGGAGCTTTCATAATGGGAAAACTAGCCTTGTGCCATCAGTCTCTAATTTCTAGGTTGACACGCAGCATACACGCAGGAGCAGAGCTTCCTGGTTCTACGCAGTGTTCTGGTACAGAAACGGGTGCTGAAGCAAGGCCCCTAGGAGTGTTGAAAAGCTTACTACCTTGAAACTAAAGCAGAACAACGATGAAGGCCTCATGGAGCTGCTGCACGCCTCTCGTTTTGCAAGGATAATCAGGGCCTTACTTTGAAGCTTGAGCTCACGTTGACTTTCACTTTAGGTATAGCGCAGAGCAGGGTGAGCTTCCAACAAGGAACTGGAAACCCAAGATTTTTAGGAGAAAACTCATTTTCTTCTCAGAACCATGCCGGCAGTGAGGAAAACCCCGGCAACAACAATGCTTTTCAGGTAGCTTCGAGGCCGCATGAACGGAGCTTTCATAATGGGAAAAGAAGCCTTATGCCATCAGTCTCCAATTTCTAGGTTGACACGCAGCATACACGCAGGACCAGAGCTTACTGTCTCTACGCAGTGTTCTGGTACCGAAACGGTTGCTTAAGCAAAGTCCCTAGGAATGTTGGAAAGCTTACTACCGTGAAACTAAAGCAGAACAGCGATGAAGGCCTCATGGAGCTGCTGCACGCCTCCCGTTTTGCCAGGATAATCAGGGCCTTACTTCGAGGCTAGTGCTCACATTGACTTTCACGTTTGGTATAGAGCAGAGCAGGGTGAGCTTCCAACTAGGAACTGGAAGCACAAGGTTTCTTTCGAGAAAACTCATTTTCTTCTATGAACCATGCCGGCTGTAAGTAAAAGCACGGTAACAACAGTGCTTTTCAGGTAGCTTCGAGGCCGCATGAATGGAGCTTTCAAAACGGGAAAACCAGCCTTGTGCCATCAGCCTCCAATTTCTAGGTTGACACGCAGCATACACGCAGGAGCAGAGATTCCTGGTTCTACGCAGTGTTCTGGTACTGAAACGGGTGCTGAAGCAAGGCCCCTAGGAGTGTTGAAAAGCTTACTACCTTGAAACAAAAGCAGAACAGCGATGAAGGCCTCATGGAGCTGCTGCACGCCTCTCGTTTTGCAAGGATAATCAGGGCCTTACTTCGAAGCTTGGGCTCACGTTGACTTTCACTTTAGGTATAGCGCAGAGCAGGGTGAGCTTCCAACAAGGAACTGGAAACCCAAGGTTTCTCAGGAGAAAACTCATTTTCTTCTCAGAACCATGCCGGCAGTGAGGAAAACCCCGGCAACAACAATGCTTTTCAGGTAGCTTCGAGGCCGCATAAACGGAGCTTTCATAATGGGAAAAGAAGCCTTATGCCATCAGTCTCCAATTTCTAGGTTGACACGCAGCATACACGCAGGACCAGAGCTTACTGTCTCTACGCAGTGTTCTGGTACCGAAACGGTTGCTTAAGCAAAGTCCCTAGGAATGTTGGAAAGCTTACTACCGTGAAACTAAAGCAGAACAGCGATGAAGGCCTCATGGAGCTGCTGCACGCCTCCCGTTTTGCCAGGATAATCCGGGCCTTACTTCGAGGCTAGTGCACACATTGACTTTCACGTTTGGTATAGAGCAGAGCAGGGTGAGCTTCCAACTAGGAACTGGAAGCACAAGGTTTCTTTCGAGAAAACTCATTTTCTTCTATGAACCATGCCGGCTGTAAGTAAAAGCACGGTAACAACAGTGCTTTTCAGGTAGCTTCGGGGCCGCATCAACGGAGCTTTCATAATGGGAAAACTAGCCTTGTGCCATCAGTCTCTAATTTCTAGGTTGACACGCAGCATACACGCAGTAGCAGAGCTTCCTGGTTCTACGCAGTGTTCTGGTACAGAAACGGGTGCTGAAGCAAGGCCCCTAGGAGTGTTGAAAAGCTTACTACCTTGAAACTAAAGCAGAACAACGATGAAGGCCTCATGGAGCTGCTGCACGCCTCTCGTTTTGCAAGGATAATCAGGGCCTTACTTCGAAGCTTGGGCTCACGTTGACTTTCACTTTAGGTATAGCGCAGAGCCGGGTGAGCTTCCAACTAGGAACTGGAAGCACAAGGTTTCTTTCGAAAAAACTCATTTTCTTCTATGAACCATGCCGGCTGTAAGTAAAAGCACGGTAACAACAGTGCTTTTCAGGTAGCTTCGGGGCCGCATCAACGGAGCTTTCATAATGGGAAAACTAGCCTTGTGCCATCAGTCTGTAATTTCTAGGTTGACACGCAGCATACACGCAGGAGCAGAGCTTCCTGGTTCTACGCAGTGTTCTGGTACTGAAACGGGTGCTGAAGCAAGGCCCCTAGGAGTGTTGAAAAGCTTACTACCTTGAAACTAAAGCAGAACAACGATGAAGGCCTCATGGAGCTGCTGCACGCCTCTCGTTTTGCAAGGATAATCAGGGCCTTACTTCGAAGCTTGGGCTCACGTTGACTTTCACTTTAGGTATAGAGCAGAGTAGGGTGAGCTTTCAACTAGGAACTGGAAGCACAAGGTTTCTTTCGAGAAAACTCATTTTCTTCTATGTGCCATGCCGGCTGTAAGTAAAAGCACGGTAACAACAGTGCTTTTCAGGTAGCTTCGGGGCCGCATGAATGGAGCTTTCAAAATGGGAAAACAAGCCTTGTGCCATGAGTCTCTAATTTCTAGGTTGACACGCAGCATACACGCAGGAGCAGAGCTTCCTGGTTCTACGCAGTGTTCTGACTGAAACGGGTGCTGAAGCAAGGCCCCTAGGAGTGTTGAAAAGCTTACTACCTTGAAACTAAAGCAGAACAGCGATGAAGGCCTCATGGAGCTGCTGCACGCCTCTCGTTTTGCAAGGATAATCAGGGCCTTGCTTCGAAGCTTGGGCTCACGTTGACTTTCATTTTAGGTATAGCGCAGAGCAGGGTGAGCTTCCAACAAGGAACTGGAAACCCCAGGTTTCTTAGGAGAAAACTCATTTTCTTCTCAGAACCATGCCGGCAGTGAGGAAAACCCCGGCAACAACAATGCTTTTCAGGTAGCTTCGAGGCCGCATGAACGGAGCTTTCATAATGGGAAAAGAAGCCTTATGCCATCAGTCTCCAATTTCTAGGTTGACACGCAGCATACACGCAGGACCAGAGCTTACTGTCTCTACGCAGTGTTCTGGTACCGAAACGGTTGCTTAAGCAAAGTCCCTAGGAATGTTGGAAAGCTTACTACCGTGAAACTAAAGCAGAACAGCGATGAAGGCCTCATGGAGCTGCTGCACGCCTCCCGTTTTGCCAGGATAATTAGGGCCTTACTTCGAGGCTAGTGCTCACAATGACTTTCACGTTTGGTATAGAGCAGAGCCGGGTGAGCTTCCAACTAGGAACTGGAAGCACAAGGTTTCTTTCGAGAAAACTCATTTTCTTCTATGAACCATGCCGGCTGTAAGTAAAAGCACGGTAACAACAGTGCTTTTCAGGTAGCTTCGGGGCCGCATCAACAGAGCTTTCATAATGGGAAAACTACCCTTGTGCCATCAGTCTCTAATTTCTAGGTTGACACGCAGCATACACGCAGGAGCAGAGCTTCCTGGTTCTACGCAGTGTTCTGGTACTGAAACGGGTGCTGAAGCAAGGCCCCTAGGAGTGTTGAAAAGCTTACTACCTTGAAACTAAAGCAGAACAACGATGAAGGCCTCATGGAGCTGCTGCACGCCTCTCGTTTTGCAAGGATAATCAGGGCCTTACTTCGAAGCTTGGGCTCACGTTGACTTTCACTTTAGGTATAGCGCAGAGCAGGGTGAGCTTCCAACAAGGAACTGGAAACCCAAGGTTTCTCAGGAGAAAACTCATTTTCTTCTCAGAACCATGCCGGCAGTGAGGAAAACCCCGGCAACAACAATGCTTTTCAGGTAGCTTCGAGGCCGCATAAACGGAGCTTTCATAATGGGAAAAGAAGCCTTATGCCATCAGTCTCCAATTTCTAGGTTGACACGCAGCATACACGCAGGACCAGAGCTTACTGTCTCTACGCAGTGTTCTGGTACCGAAACGGTTGCTTAAGCAAAGTCCCTAGGAATGTTGGAAAGCTTACTACCGTGAAACTAAAGCAGAACAGCGATGAAGGCCTCATGGAGCTGCTGCACGCCTCCCGTTTTGCCAGGATAATCCGGGCCTTACTTCGAGGCTAGTGCACACATTGACTTTCACGTTTGGTATAGAGCAGAGCAGGGTGAGCTTCCAACTAGGAACTGGAAGCACAAGGTTTCTTTCGAGAAAACTCATTTTCTTCTATGAACCATGCCGGCTGTAAGTAAAAGCACGGTAACAACAGTGCTTTTCAGGTAGCTTCGGGGCATCATCAACGGAGCTTTCATAATGGGAAAACTAGCCTTGTGCCATCAGTCTCTAATTTCTAGGTTGACACGCAGCATACACGCAGGAGCAGAGCTTCCTGGTTCTACGCAGTGTTCTGGTACAGAAACGGGTGCTGAAGCAAGGCCCCTAGGAGTGTTGAAAAGCTTACTACCTCGAAACTAAAGCAGAACAACGATGAAGGCCTCATGGAGCTGCTGCACGCCTCTCGTTTTGCAAGGATAATCAGGGCCTTACTTCGAAGCTTGGGCTCACGTTGACTTTCACTTTAGGTATAGCGCAGAGCCGGGTGAGCTTCCAACTAGGAACTGGAAGCACAAGGTTTCTTTCGAAAAAACTCATTTTCTTCTATGAACCATGCCGGCTGTAAGTAAAAGCACGGTAACAACAGTGCTTTTCAGGTAGCTTCGGGGCCGCATCAACGGAGCTTTCATAATGGGAAAACTAGCCTTGTGCCATCAGTCTCTAATTTCTAGGTTGACACGCAGCATACACGCAGGAGCAGAGCTTCCTGGTTCTACGCAGTGTTCTGGTACTGAAACGGGTGCTGAAGCAAGGCCCCTAGGAGTGTTGAAAAGCTTACTACCTTGAAACTAAAGCAGAACAACGATGAAGGCCTCATGGAGCTGCTGCACGCCTCTCGTTTTGCAAGGATAATCAGGGCCTTACTTCGAAGCTTGGGCTCACGTTGACTTTCACTTTAGGTATAGCGCAGAGCAGGGTGAGCTTCCAACAAGGAACTGGCACCCCAAGGTTTTTAGGAGAAAACTCATTTTCTTCTCAGAACCATGCCGGCAGTGAGGAAAACCCCGGCAACAACAATGCTTTTCAGGTAGCTTCGAGGCCGCATGAACGGAGCTTTCATAATGGGAAAAGAAGCCTTATGCCATCAGTCTCCAATTTCTAGGTTGACACGCAGCATACACGCAGGACCAGAGCTTACTGTCTCTACGCAGTGTTCTGGTACCGAAACGGTTGCTTAAGCAAAGTCCCTAGGAATGCTGGAAAGCTTACTACCGTGAAACTAAAGCAGAACAGCGATGAAGGCCTCATGGAGCTGCTGCACGCCTCCCGTTTTGCCAGGATAATCAGGGCCTTACTTCGAGGCTAGTGCTCACATTGACTTTCACGTTTGGTATAGAGCAGAGCAGGGTGAGCTTCCAACTAGGAACTGGAAGCACAAGGTTTCTTTCGAGAAAACTCATTTTCTTCTATGAACCATGCCGGCTGTAAGTAAAAGCACGGTAACAACAGTGCTTTTCAGGTAGCTTCGGGGCCGCATCAACGGAGCTTTCATAATGGGAAAACTAGCCTTGTGCCATCAGTCTCTAATTTCTAGGTTGACACGCAGCATACACGCAGGAGCAGAGCTTCCTGGTTCTACGCAGTGTTCTGGTACAGAAACGGGTGCTGAAGCAAGGCCCCTAGGAGTGTTGAAAAGCTTACTACCTCGAAACTAAAGCAGAACAACGATGAAGGCCTCATGGAGCTGCTGCACGCCTCTCGTTTTGCAAGGATAATCAGGGCCTTACTTCGAAGCTTGGGCTCACGTTGACTTTCACTTTAGGTATAGCGCAGAGCCGGGTGAGCTTCCAACTAGGAACTGGAAGCACAAGGTTTCTTTCGAAAAAACTCATTTTCTTCTATGAACCATGCCGGCTGTAAGTAAAAGCACGGTAACAACAGTGCTTTTCAGGTAGCTTCGGGGCCGCATCAACGGAGCTTTCATAATGGGAAAACTAGCCTTGTGCCATCAGTCTCTAATTTCTAGGTTGACACGCAGCATACACGCAGGAGCAGAGCTTCCTGGTTCTACGCAGTGTTCTGGTACTGAAACGGGTGCTGAAGCAAGGCCCCTAGGAGTGTTGAAAAGCTTACTACCTTGAAACTAAAGCAGAACAACGATGAAGGCCTCATGGAGCTGCTGCACGCCTCTCGTTTTCAAAGGATAATCAGGGCCTTACTTCGAAGCTTGGGCTCACGTTGACTTTCACTTTAGGTATAGAGCAGAGTAGGGTGAGCTTTCAACTAGGAACTGGAAGCACAAGGTTTCTTTCGAGAAAACTCATTTTCTTCTATGTGCCATGCCGGCTGTAAGTAAAAGCACGGTAACAACAGTGCTTTTCAGGTAGCTTCGGGGCCGCATCAACGGAGCTTTCAAAATGGGAAAACAAGCCTTGTGCCATGAGTCTCTAATTTCTAGGTTGACACGCAGCATACACGCAGGAGCAGAGCTTCCTGGTTCTACGCAGTGTTCTGACTGAGACGGGTGCTGAAGCAAGGCCCCTAGGAGTGTTGAAAAGCTTACTACCTTGAAACTAAAGCAGAACAACGATGAAGGCCTCATGGAGCTGCTGCACGCCTCTCGTTTTGCAAGGATAATCAGGGCCTTACTTCGAAGCTTGGGCTCACGTTGACTTTCATTTTAGGTATAGCGCAGAGCAGGGTGAGCTTCCAACAAGGAACTGGAAACCCCAGGTTTCTTAGGAGAAAACTCATTTTCTTCTCAGAACCATGCCGGCAGTGAGGAAAACCCCGGCAACAACAATGCTTTTCAGGTAGCTTCGAGGCCGCATGAACGGAGCTTTCATAATGGGAAAAGAAGCCTTATGCCATCAGTCTCCAATTTCTAGGTTGACACGCAGCATACACGCAGGACCAGAGCTTACTGTCTCTACGCAGTGTTCTGGTACCGAAACGGTTGCTTAAGCAAAGTCCCTAGGAATGTTGGAAAGCTTACTACCGTGAAACTAAAGCAGAACAGCGATGAAGGCCTCATGGAGCTGCTGCACGCCTCCCGTGTTGCCAGGATAATTAGGGCCTTACTTCGAGGCTAGTGCTCACATTGACTTTCACGTTTGGTATAGAGCAGAGCCGGGTGAGCTTCCAACTAGGAACTGGAAGCACAAGGTTTCTTTCGAGAAAACTCATTTTCTTCTATGAACCATGCCGGCTGTAAGTAAAAGCACGGTAACAACAGTGCTTTTCAGGTAGCTTCGGGGCCGCATCAACAGAGCTTTCATAATGGGAAAACTAGCCTTGTGCCATCAGTCTCTAATTTCTAGGTTGACACGCAGCATACACGCAGGAGCAGAGCTTCCTGGTTCTACGCAGTGTTCTGGTACTGAAACGGGTGCTGAAGCAAGGCCCCTAGGAGTGTTGAAAAGCTTACTACCTTGAAACTAAAGCAGAACAACGATGAAGGCCTCATGGAGCTGCTGCACGCCTCTCGTTTTGCAAGGATAATCAGGGCCTTACTTCGAAGCTTGGGCTCACGTTGACTTTCACTTTAGGTATAGCGCAGAGCAGGGTGAGCTTCCAACAAGGAACTGGCACCCCAAGGTTTTTAGGAGAAAACTCATTTTCTTCTCAGAACCATGCCGGCAGTGAGGAAAACCCCGGCAACAACAATGCTTTTCAGGTAGCTTCGAGGCCGCATGAACGGAGCTTTCATAATGGGAAAAGAAGCCTTATGCCATCAGTCTCCAATTTCTAGGTTGACACGCAGCATACACGCAGGACCAGAGCTTACTGTCTCTACGCAGTGTTCTGGTACCGAAACGGTTGCTTAAGCAAAGTCCCTAGGAATGCTGGAAAGCTTACTACCGTGAAACTAAAGCAGAACAGCGATGAAGGCCTCATGCAGCTGCTGCACGCCTCCCGTTTTGCCAGGATAATCAGGGCCTTACTTCGAGGCTAGTGCTCACATTGACTTTCACGTTTGGTATAGAGCAGAGCAGGGTGAGCTTCCATCTAGGAACTGGAAGCACAAGGTTTCTTTCGAGAAAACTCATTTTCTTCTATGAACCATGCCGGCTGTAAGTAAAAGCACGGTAACAACAGTGCTTTTCAGGTAGCTTTGGGGCCGCATCAACGGAGCTTTCATAATGGGAAAACTAGCCTTGTGCCATCAGTCTCTAATTTCTAGGTTGACACGCAGCATACACGCAGGAGCAGAGCTTCCTGGTTCTACGCAGTGTTTTGGTACAGAAACGGGTGCTGAAGCAAGGCCCCAAGGAGTGTTGAAAAGCTTACTACCTTGAAACTAAAGCAGAACAACGATGAAGGCCTCATGGAGCTGCTGCACGCCTCTCGTTTTGCAAGGATAATCAGGGCCTTACTTCGAAGCTTGGGCTCACGTTGACTTTCACTTTAGGTATAGCGCAGAGCCGGGTGAGCTTCCAACTAGGAACTGGAAGCACAAGGTTTCTTTCGAAAAAACTCATTTTCTTCTATGAACCATGCCGGCTGTAAGTAAAAGCACGGTAACAACAGTGCTTTTCAGGTAGCTTCGGGGCCGCATCAACGGAGCTTTCATAATGGGAAAACTAGCCTTGTGCCATCAGTCTCTAATTTCTAGGTTGACACGCAGCATACACGCAGGAGCAGAGCTTCCTGGTTCTACGCAGTGTTCTGGTACTGAAACGGGTGCTGAAGCAAGGCCCCTAGGAGTGTTGAAAAGCTTACTACCTTGAAACTAAAGCAGAACAACGATGAAGGCCTCATGGAGCTGCTGCACGCCTCTCGTTTTGCAAGGATAATCAGGGCCTTACTTCGAAGCTTGGGCTCACGTTGACTTTCACTTTAGGTATAGCGCAGAGCAGGGTGAGCTTCCAACAAGGAACTGGAAATCCAAGGTTTCTCAGGAGAAAACTCATTTTCTTCTCAGAACCATGCCGGCAGAGAGGAAAACCCCGGCAACAACAATGCTTTTCAGGTAGCTTCGAGGCCGCATGAACGGAGCTTTCATAATGGGAAAAGAAGCCTTATGCCATCAGTCTCCAATTTCTAGGTTGACACGCAGCATACACGCAGGACCAGAGCTTACTGTCTCTACGCAGTGTTCTGGTACCGAAACGGTTGCTTAAGCAAAGTCCCTAGGAATGTTGGAAAGCTTACTACCGTGAAACTAAAGCAGAACAGCGATGAAGGCCTCATGGAGCTGCTGCACGCCTCCCGTTTTGCCAGGATAATCCGGGCCTTACTTCGAGGCTAGTGCTCACATTGACTTTCACGTTTGGTATAGAGCAGTGCAGGGTGAGCTTCCAACTAGGAACTGGAAGCACAAGGTTTCTTTCGAGAAAACTCATTTTCTTCTATGAACCATGCCGGCTGTAAGTAAAAGCACGGTAAGAACAGTGCTTTTCAGGTAGCTTCGGGGCCGCATCAACGGAGCTTTCATAATGGGAAAACTAGCCTTGTGCCATCAGTCTCTAATTTCTAGGTTGACACGCAGCATACACGCAGGAGCAGAGCTTCCTGGTTCTACGCAGTGTTCTGGTACTGAAACGGGTGCTGAAGCAAGGCCCCTAGGAGTGTTGAAAAGCTTACTACCTTGAAACTAAAGCAGAACAACGATGAAGGCCTCATGGAGCTGCTGCACGCCTCTCGTTTTGCAAGGATAATCAGGGCCTTACTTCGAAGCTTGGGCTCACGTTGACTTTCATTTTAGGTATAGCGCAGAGCAGGGTGAGCTTCCAACAAGGAACTGGAAATCCCAGGTTTCTTAGGAGAAAACTCATTTTCTTCTCAGAACCATGCCGGCAGTGAGGAAAACCCCGGCAACAACAATGCTTTTCAGGTAGCTTCGAGGCCGCATGAACGGAGCTTTCATAATGGGAAAAGAAGCCTTATGCCATCAGTCTCCAATTTCTAGGTTGACACGCAGCATACACGCAGGACCAGAGCTTACTGTCTCTACGCAGTGTTCTGGTACCGAAACGGTTGCTTAAGCAAAGTCCCTAGGAATGTTGGAAAGCTTACAACCGTGAAACTAAAGCAGAACAGCGATGAAGGCCTCATGGAACTGCTGCACGCCTCCCGTTTTGCCAGGATAATCAGGGCCTTACTTCGAGGCTAGTGCTCACATTGACTTTCACGTTTGGTATAGAGCAGAGCAGGGTGAGCTTCCAACTAGGAACTGGAAGCACAAGGTTTCTTTCGAGAAAACTCATTTTCTTCTATGAACCATGCCGGCTGTAAGTAAAAGCACGGTAACAACAGTGCTTTTCAGGTAGCTTCGGGGCCGCATCAACGGAGCTTTCATAATGGGAAAACTAGCCTTGTGCCATCAGTCTCTAATTTCTAGGTTGACACGCAGCATACACGCAGGAGCAGAGCTTCCTGGTTCTACGCAGTGTCCTGGTACAGAAACGGGTGCGGAAGCAAGGCCCCTAGGAGTGTTGAAAAGCTTACTACCTTGAAACTAAAGCAGAACAACGATGAAGGCCTCATGGAGCTGCTGCACGCCTCTCGTTTTGCAAGGATAATCAGGGCCTTACTTCGAAGCTTGGGCTCACGTTGACTTTCATTTTAGGTATAGCGCAGAGCAGGGTGAGCTTCCAACAAGGAACTGGAAATCCCAGGTTTCTTAGGAGAAAACTCATTTTCTTCTCAGAACCATGCCGGCAGTGAGGAAAACCCCGGCAACAACAATGCTTTTCAGGTAGCTTCGAGGCCGCATGAACGGAGCTTTCATAATGGGAAAAGAAGCCTTATGCCATCAGTCTCCAATTTCTAGGTTGACACGCAGCATACACGCAGGACCAGAGCTTACTGTCTCTACGCAGTGTTCTGG
Source organism: Eubalaena glacialis (assembly GCF_028564815.1). NCBI lineage: Eukaryota > Metazoa > Chordata > Mammalia > Artiodactyla > Balaenidae > Eubalaena > Eubalaena glacialis. The sequence goes on along the minus strand of NC_083721.1, from coordinate 137,483,742 downwards.
TACCGAAACGGTTGCTTAAGCAAAGTCCCTAGGAGTCTTGGAAAGCTTACTACCGTGAAACTAAAGCAGAACAGCGATGAAGGCCTCATGGAGCTGCTGCACGCCTCCCGTTTTGCCAGGATAATCAGGGCCTTACTTCGAGGCTAGTGCTCACATTGACTTTCACGTTTGGTATAGAGCAAAGCCGGGTGAGCTTCCAACTAGGAACTGGAAGCACAGGGTTTCCTTCGAGAAAACTCATTTTCTTCTATGAACCATGCCGGCTGTAATTAAAGCACGGTAACAACAGTGCTTTTCAGGTAGCTTCGGGGCCGCATCAACGGAGCTTTCATAATGGGAAAACTAGCCTTGTGCCATCAGTCTCTAATTTCTAGGTTGACACGCAGCATACACGCAGGAGCAGAGCTTCCTGGTTCTACGCAGTTTTCTGGTACAGAAACGGGTGCGGAAGCAAGGCCCCTAGGAGTGTTGCAAAGCTTACTACCTTGAAACTAAAGCAGAACAACGATGAAGGCCTCATGGAGCTGCTGCACGCCTCTCGTTTTGCAAGGATAATCAGGGCCTTACTTTGAAGCTTGAGCTCACGTTGACTTTCACTTTAGGTATAGCGCAGAGCAGGGTGAGCTTCCAACAAGGAACTGGAACCCCAAGGTTTTTAGGAGAAAACTCATTTTCTTCTCAGAACCATGCCGGCAGTGAGGAACACCCCGGCAACAACAATGCTTTTCAGGTAGCTTCGAGGCCGCATGAACGGAGCTTTCATAATGGGAAAAGAAGCCTTATGCCATCAGTCTCCAATTTCTAGGTTGACACGCAGCATACACGCAGGACCAGAGCTTACTGTCTCTACGCAGTGTTCTGGTACCGAAACGGTTGCTTAAGCAAAGTCCCTAGGAATGTTGGAAAGCTTACTACCGTGAAACTAAAGCAGAACAGCGATGAAGGCCTCATGGAGCTGCTGCACGCCTCCCGTTTTGCCAGGATAATCAGGGCCTTACTTCGAGGCTAGTGCTCACATTGACTTTCACGTTTGGTATAGAGCAGAGCCGGGTGAGCTTCCAACTAGGAACTGGAAGCACAAGGTTTCTTTCGAGAAAACTCATTTTCTTCTATGAACCATGCCGGCTGTAAGTAAAAGCACGGTAACAACAGTGCTTTTCAGGTAGCTTCGGGGCCGCATCAACGGAGCTTTCATAATGGGAAAACTAGCCTTGTGCCATCAGTCTCTAATTTCTAGGTTGACACGCAGCATACACGCAGGAGCAGAGCTTCCTGGTTCTACGCAGTGTTCTGGTACTGAAACGGGTGCTGAAGCAAGGCCCCTAGGAGTGTTGAAAAGCTTACTACCTTGAAACTAAAGCAGAACAACGATGAAGGCCTCATGGAGCTGCTGCACGCCTCTCGTTTTGCAAGGATAATCAGGGCCTTACTTCGAAGCTTGGGCTCACGTTGACTTTCACTTTAGGTATAGCGCAGAGCAGGGTGAGCTTCCAACAAGGAACTGGAAACCCAAGGTTTCTCAGGAGAAAACTCATTTTCTTCTCAGAACCATGCCGGCAGTGAGGAAAACCCCGGCAACAACAATGCTTTTCAGGTAGCTTCGAGGCCGCATGAACGGAGCTTTCATAATGGGAAAAGAAGCCTTATGCCATCAGTCTCCAATTTCTAGGTTGACACGCAGCATACACGCAGGACCAGAGCTTACTGTCTCTACGCAGTGTTCTGGTACCGAAACGGTTGTTTAAGCAAAGTCCCTAGGAATGTTGGAAAGCTTACTACCGTGAAACTAAAGCAGAACAGCGATGAAGGCCTCATGGAGCTGCTGCACGCCTCCCGTTTTGCCAGGTTAATCCGGGCCTTACTTCGAGGCTAGTGCTCACATTGACTTTCACGTTTGGTATAGAGCAGAGCCGGGTGAGCTTCCAACTAGGAACTGGAAGCACAAGGTTTCTTTCGAGAAAACTCATTTTCTTCTATGAACCATGCCGGCTGTAAGTAAAAGCACGGTAACAACAGTGCTTTTCAGGTAGCTTCGGGGCCGCATCAACGGAGCTTTCATAATGGGAAAACTAGCCTTGTGCCATCAGTCTCTAATTTCTAGGTTGACACGCAGCATACACGCAGGAGCAGAGCTTCCTGGTTCTACGCAGTGTTCTGGTACTGAAACGGGTGCGGAAGCAAGGCCCCTAGGAGTGTTGAAAAGCTTACTACCTTGAAACTAAAGCAGAACAACGATGAAGGCCTCATGGAGCTGCTGCACGCCTCTCGTTTTGCAAGGATAATCAGGGCCTTACTTCGAAGCTTGGGCTCACGTTGACTTTCACTTTAGGTATAGCGCAGAGCAGGGTGAGCTTCCAACAAGGAACTGGAAACCCAAGGTTTCTCAGGAGAAAACTCATTTTCTTCTCAGAACCATGCCGGCAGTGAGGAAAACCCCGGCAACAACAATGCTTTTCAGGTAGCTTCGAGGCCGCATGAACGGAGCTTTCATAATGGGAAAAGAAGCCTTATGCCATCAGTCTCCAATTTCTAGGTTGACACGCAGCATACACGCAGGACCAGAGCTTACTGTCTCTACGCAGTGTTCTGGTACCGAAACGGTTGCTTAAGCAAAGTCCCTAGGAATGTTGGAAAGCTTACTACCGTGAATCTAAAGCAGAACAGCGATGAAGGCCTCATGGAGCTGCTGCACGCCTCCCGTTTTGCCAGGATAATCCGGGCCTTACTTCGAGGCTAGTGCTCACATTGACTTTCACGTTTGGTATAGAGCAGAGCCGGGTGAGCTTCCAACTAGGAACTGGAAGCACAAGGTTTCTTTCGAGAAAACTCATTTTCTTCTATGAACCATGCCGGCTGTAAGTAAAAGCACGGTAACAACAGTGCTTTTCAGGTAGCTTCGGGGCCGCATGAACGGAGCTTTCATAATGGGAAAACTAGCCTTGTGCCATCAGTCTCTAATTTCTAGGTTGACACGCAGCATACACGCAGGAGCAGAGCTTCCTGGTTCTACGCAGTGTTCTGGTACAGAAACGGGTGCGGAAGCAAGGCCCCTAGGAGTGTTGAAAAGCTTACTACCTTGAAACTAAAGCAGAACAGCGATGAAGGCCTCATGGAGCTGCTGCACGCCTCTCGTTTTGCAAGGATAATCAGGGCCTTACTTCGAAGCTTGGGCTCACGTTGACTTTCACTTTAGGTATAGCGCAGAGCAGGGTGAGCTTCCAACAAGGAACTGGAAACCCAAGGTTTCTCAGGAGAAAACTCATTTTCTTCTCAGAACCATGCCGGCAGTGAGGAAAACCCCGGCAACAACAATGCTTTTCAGGTAGCTTCGAGGCCGCATGAACGGAGCTTTCATAATGGGAAAAGAAGCCTTATGCCATCAGTCTCCAATTTCTAGGTTGACACGCAGCATACACGCAGGACCAGAGCTTACTGTCTCTACGCAGTGTTCTGGTACCGAAACGGTTGCTTAAGCAAAGTCCCTAGGAGTCTTGGAAAGCTTACTACCGTGAAACTAAAGCAGAACAGCGATGAAGGCCTCATGGAGCTGCTGCACGCCTCCCGTTTTGCCAGGATAATCAGGGCCTTACTTCGAGGCTAGTGCTCACATTGACTTTCACGTTTGGTATAGAGCAGAGCCGGGTGAGCTTCCAACTAGGAACTGGAAGCACAAGGTTTCTTTCGAGAAAACTCATTTTTTTCTATGAACCATGCCGGCTGTAAGTAAAAGCACGGTAACAACAGTGCTTTTCAGGTAGCTTCGGGGCCGCATCAACGGAGCTTTCATAATGGGAAAACTAGCCTTGTGCCATCAGTCTCTAATTTCTAGGTTGACACGCAGCATACACGCAGGAGCAGAGCTTCCTGGTTCTACGCAGTGTTCTGGTACAGAAACGGGTGCGGAAGCAAGGCCCCTAGGAGTGTTGAAAAGCTTACTACCTTGAAACTAAAGCAGAACAACGATGAAGGCCTCATGGAGCTGCTGCACGCCTCTCGTTTTGCAAGGATAATCAGGGCCTTACTTCGAAGCTTGGGCTCACGTTGACTTTCACTTTAGGTATAGCGCAGAGCAGGGTGAGCTTCCAACAAGGAACTGGAAACCCAAGGTTTCTCAGGAGAAAACTCATTTTCTTCTCAGAACCATGCCGGCAGTGAGGAAAACCCCGGCAACAACAATGCTTTTCAGGTAGCTTCGAGGCCGCATGAACGGAGCTTTCATAATGGGAAAAGAAGCCTTATGCCATCAGTCTCCAATTTCTAGGTTGACACGCAGCATACACGCAGGACCAGAGCTTACTGTCTCTACGCAGTGTTCTGGTACCGAAACGGTTGCTTAAGCAAAGTCCCTAGGAATGTTGGAAAGCTTACTACCGTGAAACTAAAGCAGAACAGCGATGAAGGCCTCATGGAGCTGCTGCACGCCTCCCGTTTTGCCAGGATAATCAGGGCCTTACTTCGAGGCTAGTGCTCACATTGACTTTCACGTTTGGTATAGAGCAGAGCCGGGTGAGCTTCCAACTAGGAACTGGAAGCACAAGGTTTCTTTCGAGAAAACTCATTTTCTTCTATGAACCATGCCGGCTGTAAGTAAAAGCACGGTAACAACAGTGCTTTTCAGGTAGCTTCGGGGCCGCATCAACGGAGCTTTCATAATGGGAAAACTAGCCTTGTGCCATCGGTCTCTAATTTCTAGGTTGACACGCAGCATACACGCAGGAGCAGAGCTTCCTGGTTCTACGCAGTGTTCTGGTACAGAAACGGGTGCGGAAGCAAGGCCCCTAGGAGTGTTGAAAAGCTTACTACCTTGAAACTAAAGCAGAACAACGATGAAGGCCTCATGGAGCTGCTGCACGCCTCTCGTTTTGCAAGGATAATCAGGGCCTTACTTCGAAGCTTGGGCTCACGTTGACTTTCACTTTAGGTATAGCGCAGAGCAGGGTGAGCTTCCAACAAGGAACTGGAAACCCAAGGTTTCTCAGGAGAAAACTCATTTTCTTCTCAGAACCATGCCGGCAGTGAGGAAAACCCCGGCAACAACAATGCTTTTCAGGTAGCTTCGAGGCCGCATGAACGGAGCTTTCATAATGGGAAAAGAAGCCTTATGCCATCAGTCTCCAATTTCTAGGTTGACACGCAGCATACACGCAGGACCAGAGCTTACTGTCTCTACGCAGTGTTCTGGTACCGAAACGGTTGTTTAAGCAAAGTCCCTAGGAATGTTGGAAAGCTTACTACCGTGAAACTAAAGCAGAACAGCGATGAAGGCCTCATGGAGCTGCTGCACGCCTCCCGTTTTGCCAGGTTAATCCGGGCCTTACTTCGAGGCTAGTGCTCACATTGACTTTCACGTTTGGTATAGAGCAGAGCCGGGTGAGCTTCCAACTAGGAACTGGAAGCACAAGGTTTCTTTCGAGAAAACTCATTTTCTTCTATGAACCATGCCGGCTGTAAGTAAAAGCACGGTAACAACAGTGCTTTTCAGGTAGCTTCGGGGCCGCATCAACGGAGCTTTCATAATGGGAAAACTAGCCTTGTGCCATCAGTCTCTAATTTCTAGGTTGACACGCAGCATACACGCAGGAGCAGAGCTTCCTGGTTCTACGCAGTGTTCTGGTACTGAAACGGGTGCGGAAGCAAGGCCCCTAGGAGTGTTGAAAAGCTTACTACCTTGAAACTAAAGCAGAACAGCGATGAAGGCCTCATGGAGCTGCTGCACGCCTCTCGTTTTGCAAGGATAATCAGGGCCTTACTTCGAAGCTTGGGCTCACGTTGACTTTCACTTTAGGTATAGCGCAGAGCAGGGTGAGCTTCCAACAAGGAACTGGAAACCCAAGGTTTCTCAGGAGAAAACTCATTTTCTTCTCAGAACCATGCCGGCAGTGAGGAAAACCCCGGCAACAACAATGCTTTTCAGGTAGCTTCGAGGCCGCATGAACGGAGCTTTCATAATGGGAAAAGAAGCCTTATGCCATCAGTCTCCAATTTCTAGGTTGACACGCAGCATACACGCAGGACCAGAGCTTACTGTCTCTACGCAGTGTTCTGGTACCGAAACGGTTGCTTAAGCAAAGTCCCTAGGAATGTTGGAAAGCTTACTACCGTGAATCTAAAGCAGAACAGCGATGAAGGCCTCATGGAGCTGCTGCACGCCTCCCGTTTTGCCAGGATAATCCGGGCCTTACTTCGAGGCTAGTGCTCACATTGACTTTCACGTTTGGTATAGAGCAGAGCCGGGTGAGCTTCCAACTAGGAACTGGAAGCACAAGGTTTCTTTCGAGAAAACTCATTTTCTTCTATGAACCATGCCGGCTGTAAGTAAAAGCACGGTAACAACAGTGCTTTTCAGGTAGCTTCGGGGCCGCATGAACGGAGCTTTCATAATGGGAAAACTAGCCTTGTGCCATCAGTCTCTAATTTCTAGGTTGACACGCAGCATACACGCAGGAGCAGAGCTTCCTGGTTCTACGCAGTGTTCTGGTACAGAAACGGGTGCGGAAGCAAGGCCCCTAGGAGTGTTGAAAAGCTTACTACCTTGAAACTAAAGCAGAACAGCGATGAAGGCCTCATGGAGCTGCTGCACGCCTCTCGTTTTGCAAGGATAATCAGGGCCTTACTTCGAAGCTTGGGCTCACGTTGACTTTCACTTTAGGTATAGCGCAGAGCAGGGTGAGCTTCCAACAAGGAACTGGAAACCCAAGGTTTCTCAGGAGAAAACTCATTTTCTTCTCAGAACCATGCCGGCAGTGAGGAAAACCCCGGCAACAACAATGCTTTTCAGGTAGCTTCGAGGCCGCATGAACGGAGCTTTCATAATGGGAAAAGAAGCCTTATGCCATCAGTCTCCAATTTCTAGGTTGACACGCAGCATACACGCAGGACCAGAGCTTACTGTCTCTACGCAGTGTTCTGGTACCGAAACGGTTGCTTAAGCAAAGTCCCTAGGAGTCTTGGAAAGCTTACTACCGTGAAACTAAAGCAGAACAGCGATGAAGGCCTCATGGAGCTGCTGCACGCCTCCCGTTTTGCCAGGATAATCAGGGCCTTACTTCGAGGCTAGTGCTCACATTGACTTTCACGTTTGGTATAGAGCAGAGCCGGGTGAGCTTCCAACTAGGAACTGGAAGCACAAGGTTTCTTTCGAGAAAACTCATTTTTTTCTATGAACCATGCCGGCTGTAAGTAAAAGCACGGTAACAACAGTGCTTTTCAGGTAGCTTCGGGGCCGCATCAACGGAGCTTTCATAATGGGAAAACTAGCCTTGTGCCATCAGTCTCTAATTTCTAGGTTGACACGCAGCATACACGCAGGAGCAGAGCTTCCTGGTTCTACGCAGTGTTCTGGTACAGAAACGGGTGCGGAAGCAAGGCCCCTAGGAGTGTTGAAAAGCTTACTACCTTGAAACTAAAGCAGAACAACGATGAAGGCCTCATGGAGCTGCTGCACGCCTCTCGTTTTGCAAGGATAATCAGGGCCTTACTTCGAAGCTTGGGCTCACGTTGACTTTCACTTTAGGTATAGCGCAGAGCAGGGTGAGCTTCCAACAAGGAACTGGAAACCCAAGGTTTCTCAGGAGAAAACTCATTTTCTTCTCAGAACCATGCCGGCAGTGAGGAAAACCCCGGCAACAACAATGCTTTTCAGGTAGCTTCGAGGCCGCATGAACGGAGCTTTCATAATGGGAAAAGAAGCCTTATGCCATCAGTCTCCAATTTCTAGGTTGACACGCAGCATACACGCAGGACCAGAGCTTACTGTCTCTACGCAGTGTTCTGGTACCGAAACGGTTGCTTAAGCAAAGTCCCTAGGAATGTTGGAAAGCTTACTACCGTGAAACTAAAGCAGAACAGCGATGAAGGCCTCATGGAGCTGCTGCACGCCTCCCGTTTTGCCAGGATAATCAGGGCCTTACTTCGAGGCTAGTGCTCACATTGACTTTCACGTTTGGTATAGAGCAGAGCCGGGTGAGCTTCCAACTAGGAACTGGAAGCACAAGGTTTCTTTCGAGAAAACTCATTTTCTTCTATGAACCATGCCGGCTGTAAGTAAAAGCACGGTAACAACAGTGCTTTTCAGGTAGCTTCGGGGCCACATCAACGGAGCTTTCATAATGGGAAAACTAGCCTTGTGCCATCAGTCTCTAATTTCTAGGTTGACACGCAGCATACACGCAGGAGCAGAGCTTCCTGGTTCTACGCAGTGTTCTGGTACAGAAACGGGTGCGGAAGCAAGGCCCCTAGGAGTGTTGAAAAGCTTACTACCTTGAAACTAAAGCAGAACAACGATGAAGGCCTCATGGAGCTGCTGCACGCCTCTCGTTTTGCAAGGATAATCAGGGCCTTACTTCGAAGCTTGGGCTCACGTTGACTTTCACTTTAGGTATAGCGCAGAGCAGGGTGAGCTTCCAACAAGGAACTGGAAACCCAAGGTTTCTCAGGAGAAAACTCATTTTCTTCTCAGAACCATGCCGGCAGTGAGGAAAACCCCGGCAACAACAATGCTTTTCAGGTAGCTTCGAGGCCGCATGAACGGAGCTTTCATAATGGGAAAAGAAGCCTTATGCCATCAGTCTCCAATTTCTAGGTTGACACGCAGCATACACGCAGGACCAGAGCTTACTGTCTCTACGCAGTGTTCTGGTACCGAAACGGTTGTTTAAGCAAAGTCCCTAGGAATGTTGGAAAGCTTACTACCGTGAAACTAAAGCAGAACAGCGATGAAGGCCTCATGGAGCTGCTGCACGCCTCCCGTTTTGCCAGGTTAATCCGGGCCTTACTTCGAGGCTAGTGCTCACATTGACTTTCACGTTTGGTATAGAGCAGAGCCGGGTGAGCTTCCAACTAGGAACTGGAAGCACAAGGTTTCTTTCGAGAAAACTCATTTTCTTCTATGAACCATGCCGGCTGTAAGTAAAAGCACGGTAACAACAGTGCTTTTCAGGTAGCTTCGGGGCCGCATCAACGGAGCTTTCATAATGGGAAAACTAGCCTTGTGCCATCAGTCTCTAATTTCTAGGTTGACACGCAGCATACACGCAGGAGCAGAGCTTCCTGGTTCTACGCAGTGTTCTGGTACTGAAACGGGTGCGGAAGCAAGGCCCCTAGGAGTGTTGAAAAGCTTACTACCTTGAAACTAAAGCAGAACAGCGATGAAGGCCTCATGGAGCTGCTGCACGCCTCTCGTTTTGCAAGGATAATCAGGGCCTTACTTCGAAGCTTGGGCTCACGTTGACTTTCACTTTAGGTATAGCGCAGAGCAGGGTGAGCTTCCAACAAGGAACTGGAAACCCAAGGTTTCTCAGGAGAAAACTCATTTTCTTCTCAGAACCATGCCGGCAGTGAGGAAAACCCCGGCAACAACAATGCTTTTCAGGTAGCTTCGAGGCCGCATGAACGGAGCTTTCATAATGGGAAAAGAAGCCTTATGCCATCAGTCTCCAATTTCTAGGTTGACACGCAGCATACACGCAGGACCAGAGCTTACTGTCTCTACGCAGTGTTCTGGTACCGAAACGGTTGCTTAAGCAAAGTCCCTAGGAATGTTGGAAAGCTTACTACCGTGAATCTAAAGCAGAACAGCGATGAAGGCCTCATGGAGCTGCTGCACGCCTCCCGTTTTGCCAGGATAATCCGGGCCTTACTTCGAGGCTAGTGCTCACATTGACTTTCACGTTTGGTATAGAGCAGAGCCGGGTGAGCTTCCAACTAGGAACTGGAAGCACAAGGTTTCTTTCGAGAAAACTCATTTTCTTCTATGAACCATGCCGGCTGTAAGTAAAAGCACGGTAACAACAGTGCTTTTCAGGTAGCTTCGGGGCCGCATGAACGGAGCTTTCATAATGGGAAAACTAGCCTTGTGCCATCAGTCTCTAATTTCTAGGTTGACACGCAGCATACACGCAGGAGCAGAGCTTCCTGGTTCTACGCAGTGTTCTGGTACAGAAACGGGTGCGGAAGCAAGGCCCCTAGGAGTGTTGAAAAGCTTACTACCTTGAAACTAAAGCAGAACAGCGATGAAGGCCTCATGGAGCTGCTGCACGCCTCTCGTTTTGCAAGGATAATCAGGGCCTTACTTCGAAGCTTGGGCTCACGTTGACTTTCACTTTAGGTATAGCGCAGAGCAGGGTGAGCTTCCAACAAGGAACTGGAAACCCAAGGTTTCTCAGGAGAAAACTCATTTTCTTCTCAGAACCATGCCGGCAGTGAGGAAAACCCCGGCAACAACAATGCTTTTCAGGTAGCTTCGAGGCCGCATGAACGGAGCTTTCATAATGGGAAAAGAAGCCTTATGCCATCAGTCTCCAATTTCTAGGTTGACACGCAGCATACACGCAGGACCAGAGCTTACTGTCTCTACGCAGTGTTCTGGTACCGAAACGGTTGCTTAAGCAAAGTCCCTAGGAGTCTTGGAAAGCTTACTACCGTGAAACTAAAGCAGAACAGCGATGAAGGCCTCATGGAGCTGCTGCACGCCTCCCGTTTTGCCAGGATAATCAGGGCCTTACTTCGAGGCTAGTGCTCACATTGACTTTCACGTTTGGTATAGAGCAGAGCCGGGTGAGCTTCCAACTAGGAACTGGAAGCACAAGGTTTCTTTCGAGAAAACTCATTTTTTTCTATGAACCATGCCGGCTGTAAGTAAAAGCACGGTAACAACAGTGCTTTTCAGGTAGCTTCGGGGCCGCATCAACGGAGCTTTCATAATGGGAAAACTAGCCTTGTGCCATCAGTCTCTAATTTCTAGGTTGACACGCAGCATACACGCAGGAGCAGAGCTTCCTGGTTCTACGCAGTGTTCTGGTACAGAAACGGGTGCGGAAGCAAGGCCCCTAGGAGTGTTGAAAAGCTTACTACCTTGAAACTAAAGCAGAACAACGATGAAGGCCTCATGGAGCTGCTGCACGCCTCTCGTTTTGCAAGGATAATCAGGGCCTTACTTCGAAGCTTGGGCTCACGTTGACTTTCACTTTAGGTATAGCGCAGAGCAGGGTGAGCTTCCAACAAGGAACTGGAAACCCAAGGTTTCTCAGGAGAAAACTCATTTTCTTCTCAGAACCATGCCGGCAGTGAGGAAAACCCCGGCAACAACAATGCTTTTCAGGTAGCTTCGAGGCCGCATGAACGGAGCTTTCATAATGGGAAAAGAAGCCTTATGCCATCAGTCTCCAATTTCTAGGTTGACACGCAGCATACACGCAGGACCAGAGCTTACTGTCTCTACGCAGTGTTCTGGTACCGAAACGGTTGCTTAAGCAAAGTCCCTAGGAATGTTGGAAAGCTTACTACCGTGAAACTAAAGCAGAACAGCGATGAAGGCCTCATGGAGCTGCTGCACGCCTCCCGTTTTGCCAGGATAATCAGGGCCTTACTTCGAGGCTAGTGCTCACATTGACTTTCACGTTTGTTATAGAGCAGAGCCGGGTGAGCTTCCAACTAGGAACTGGAAGCACAAGGTTTCTTTCGAGAAAACTCATTTTCTTCTATGAACCATGCCGGCTGTAAGTAAAAGCACGGTAACAACAGTGCTTTTCAGGTAGCTTCGGGGCCACATCAACGGAGCTTTCATAATGGGAAAACTAGCCTTGTGCCATCAGTCTCTAATTTCTAGGTTGACACGCAGCATACACGCAGGAGCAGAGCTTCCTGGTTCTACGCAGTGTTCTGGTACAGAAACGGGTGCGGAAGCAAGGCCCCTAGGAGTGTTGAAAAGCTTACTACCTTGAAACTAAAGCAGAACAACGATGAAGGCCTCATGGAGCTGCTGCACGCCTCTCGTTTTGCAAGGATAATCAGGGCCTTACTTCGAAGCTTGGGCTCACGTTGACTTTCACTTTAGGTATAGCGCAGAGCAGGGTGAGCTTCCAACAAGGAACTGGAAACCCAAGGTTTCTCAGGAGAAAACTCATTTTCTTCTCAGAACCATGCCGGCAGTGAGGAAAACCCCGGCAACAACAATGCTTTTCAGGTAGCTTCGAGGCCGCATGAACGGAGCTTTCATAATGGGAAAAGAAGCCTTATGCCATCAGTCTCCAATTTCTAGGTTGACACGCAGCATACACGCAGGACCAGAGCTTACTGTCTCTACGCAGTGTTCTGGTACCGAAACGGTTGTTTAAGCAAAGTCCCTAGGAATGTTGGAAAGCTTACTACCGTGAAACTAAAGCAGAACAGCGATGAAGGCCTCATGGAGCTGCTGCACGCCTCCCGTTTTGCCAGGTTAATCCGGGCCTTACTTCGAGGCTAGTGCTCACATTGACTTTCACGTTTGGTATAGAGCAGAGCCGGGTGAGCTTCCAACTAGGAACTGGAAGCACAAGGTTTCTTTCGAGAAAACTCATTTTCTTCTATGAACCATGCCGGCTGTAAGTAAAAGCACGGTAACAACAGTGCTTTTCAGGTAGCTTCGGGGCCGCATCAACGGAGCTTTCATAATGGGAAAACTAGCCTTGTGCCATCAGTCTCTAATTTCTAGGTTGACACGCAGCATACACGCAGGAGCAGAGCTTCCTGGTTCTACGCAGTGTTCTGGTACAGAAACGGGTGCGGAAGCAAGGCCCCTAGGAGTGTTGAAAAGCTTACTACCTTGAAACTAAAGCAGAACAGCGATGAAGGCCTCATGGAGCTGCTGCACGCCTCTCGTTTTGCAAGGATAATCAGGGCCTTACTTCGAAGCTTGGGCTCACGTTGACTTTCACTTTAGGTATAGCGCAGAGCAGGGTGAGCTTCCAACAAGGAACTGGAAACCCAAGGTTTCTCAGGAGAAAACTCATTTTCTTCTCAGAACCATGCCGGCAGTGAGGAAAACCCCGGCAACAACAATGCTTTTCAGGTAGCTTCGAGGCCGCATGAACGGAGCTTTCATAATGGGAAAAGAAGCCTTATGCCATCAGTCTCCAATTTCTAGGTTGACACGCAGCATACACGCAGGACCAGAGCTTACTGTCTCTACGCAGTGTTCTGGTACCGAAACGGTTGCTTAAGCAAAGTCCCTAGGAATGTTGGAAAGCTTACTACCGTGAATCTAAAGCAGAACAGCGATGAAGGCCTCATGGAGCTGCTGCACGCCTCCCGTTTTGCCAGGATAATCCGGGCCTTACTTCGAGGCTAGTGCTCACATTGACTTTCACGTTTGGTATAGAGCAGAGCCGGGTGAGCTTCCAACTAGGAACTGGAAGCACAAGGTTTCTTTCGAGAAAACTCATTTTCTTCTATGAACCATGCCGGCTGTAAGTAAAAGCACGGTAACAACAGTGCTTTTCAGGTAGCTTCGGGGCCGCATGAACGGAGCTTTCATAATGGGAAAACTAGCCTTGTGCCATCAGTCTCTAATTTCTAGGTTGACACGCAGCATACACGCAGGAGCAGAGCTTCCTGGTTCTACGCAGTGTTCTGGTACAGAAACGGGTGCGGAAGCAAGGCCCCTAGGAGTGTTGAAAAGCTTACTACCTTGAAACTAAAGCAGAACAGCGATGAAGGCCTCATGGAGCTGCTGCACGCCTCTCGTTTTGCAAGGATAATCAGGGCCTTACTTCGAAGCTTGGGCTCACGTTGACTTTCACTTTAGGTATAGCGCAGAGCAGGGTGAGCTTCCAACAAGGAACTGGAAACCCAAGGTTTCTCAGGAGAAAACTCATTTTCTTCTCAGAACCATGCCGGCAGTGAGGAAAACCCCGGCAACAACAATGCTTTTCAGGTAGCTTCGAGGCCGCATGAACGGAGCTTTCATAATGGGAAAAGAAGCCTTATGCCATCAGTCTCCAATTTCTAGGTTGACACGCAGCATACACGCAGGACCAGAGCTTACTGTCTCTACGCAGTGTTCTGGTACCGAAACGGTTGCTTAAGCAAAGTCCCTAGGAGTCTTGGAAAGCTTACTACCGTGAAACTAAAGCAGAACAGCGATGAAGGCCTCATGGAGCTGCTGCACGCCTCCCGTTTTGCCAGGATAATCAGGGCCTTACTTCGAGGCTAGTGCTCACATTGACTTTCACGTTTGGTATAGAGCAGAGCCGGGTGAGCTTCCAACTAGGAACTGGAAGCACAAGGTTTCTTTCGAGAAAACTCATTTTTTTCTATGAACCATGCCGGCTGTAAGTAAAAGCACGGTAACAACAGTGCTTTTCAGGTAGCTTCGGGGCCGCATCAACGGAGCTTTCATAATGGGAAAACTAGCCTTGTGCCATCAGTCTCTAATTTCTAGGTTGACACGCAGCATACACGCAGGAGCAGAGCTTCCTGGTTCTACGCAGTGTTCTGGTACAGAAACGGGTGCGGAAGCAAGGCCCCTAGGAGTGTTGAAAAGCTTACTACCTTGAAACTAAAGCAGAACAACGATGAAGGCCTCATGGAGCTGCTGCACGCCTCTCGTTTTGCAAGGATAATCAGGGCCTTACTTCGAAGCTTGGGCTCACGTTGACTTTCACTTTAGGTATAGCGCAGAGCAGGGTGAGCTTCCAACAAGGAACTGGAAACCCAAGGTTTCTCAGGAGAAAACTCATTTTCTTCTCAGAACCATGCCGGCAGTGAGGAAAACCCCGGCAACAACAATGCTTTTCAGGTAGCTTCGAGGCCGCATGAACGGAGCTTTCATAATGGGAAAAGAAGCCTTATGCCATCAGTCTCCAATTTCTAGGTTGACACGCAGCATACACGCAGGACCAGAGCTTACTGTCTCTACGCAGTGTTCTGGTACCGAAACGGTTGCTTAAGCAAAGTCCCTAGGAATGTTGGAAAGCTTACTACCGTGAAACTAAAGCAGAACAGCGATGAAGGCCTCATGGAGCTGCTGCACGCCTCCCGTTTTGCCAGGATAATCAGGGCCTTACTTCGAGGCTAGTGCTCACATTGACTTTCACGTTTGGTATAGAGCAGAGCCGGGTGAGCTTCCAACTAGGAACTGGAAGCACAAGGTTTCTTTCGAGAAAACTCATTTTCTTCTATGAACCATGCCGGCTGTAAGTAAAAGCACGGTAACAACAGTGCTTTTCAGGTAGCTTCGGGGCCACATCAACGGAGCTTTCATAATGGGAAAACTAGCCTTGTGCCATCAGTCTCTAATTTCTAGGTTGACACGCAGCATACACGCAGGAGCAGAGCTTCCTGGTTCTACGCAGTGTTCTGGTACAGAAACGGGTGCGGAAGCAAGGCCCCTAGGAGTGTTGAAAAGCTTACTACCTTGAAACTAAAGCAGAACAACGATGAAGGCCTCATGGAGCTGCTGCACGCCTCTCGTTTTGCAAGGATAATCAGGGCCTTACTTCGAAGCTTGGGCTCACGTTGACTTTCACTTTAGGTATAGCGCAGAGCAGGGTGAGCTTCCAACAAGGAACTGGAAACCCAAGGTTTCTCAGGAGAAAACTCATTTTCTTCTCAGAACCATGCCGGCAGTGAGGAAAACCCCGGCAACAACAATGCTTTTCAGGTAGCTTCGAGGCCGCATGAACGGAGCTTTCATAATGGGAAAAGAAGCCTTATGCCATCAGTCTCCAATTTCTAGGTTGACACGCAGCATACACGCAGGACCAGAGCTTACTGTCTCTACGCAGTGTTCTGGTACCGAAACGGTTGTTTAAGCAAAGTCCCTAGGAATGTTGGAAAGCTTACTACCGTGAAACTAAAGCAGAACAGCGATGAAGGCCTCATGGAGCTGCTGCACGCCTCCCGTTTTGCCAGGTTAATCCGGGCCTTACTTCGAGGCTAGTGCTCACATTGACTTTCACGTTTGGTATAGAGCAGAGCCGGGTGAGCTTCCAACTAGGAACTGGAAGCACAAGGTTTCTTTCGAGAAAACTCATTTTCTTCTATGAACCATGCCGGCTGTAAGTAAAAGCACGGTAACAACAGTGCTTTTCAGGTAGCTTCGGGGCCGCATCAACGGAGCTTTCATAATGGGAAAACTAGCCTTGTGCCATCAGTCTCTAATTTCTAGGTTGACACGCAGCATACACGCAGGAGCAGAGCTTCCTGGTTCTACGCAGTGTTCTGGTACTGAAACGGGTGCGGAAGCAAGGCCCCTAGGAGTGTTGAAAAGCTTACTACCTTGAAACTAAAGCAGAACAGCGATGAAGGCCTCATGGAGCTGCTGCACGCCTCTCGTTTTGCAAGGATAATCAGGGCCTTACTTCGAAGCTTGGGCTCACGTTGACTTTCACTTTAGGTATAGCGCAGAGCAGGGTGAGCTTCCAACAAGGAACTGGAAACCCAAGGTTTCTCAGGAGAAAACTCATTTTCTTCTCAGAACCATGCCGGCAGTGAGGAAAACCCCGGCAACAACAATGCTTTTCAGGTAGCTTCGAGGCCGCATGAACGGAGCTTTCATAATGGGAAAAGAAGCCTTATGCCATCAGTCTCCAATTTCTAGGTTGACACGCAGCATACACGCAGGACCAGAGCTTACTGTCTCTACGCAGTGTTCTGGTACCGAAACGGTTGCTTAAGCAAAGTCCCTAGGAATGTTGGAAAGCTTACTACCGTGAATCTAAAGCAGAACAGCGATGAAGGCCTCATGGAGCTGCTGCACGCCTCCCGTTTTGCCAGGATAATCCGGGCCTTACTTCGAGGCTAGTGCTCACATTGACTTTCACGTTTGGTATAGAGCAGAGCCGGGTGAGCTTCCAACTAGGAACTGGAAGCACAAGGTTTCTTTCGAGAAAACTCATTTTCTTCTATGAACCATGCCGGCTGTAAGTAAAAGCACGGTAACAACAGTGCTTTTCAGGTAGCTTCGGGGCCGCATGAACGGAGCTTTCATAATGGGAAAACTAGCCTTGTGCCATCAGTCTCTAATTTCTAGGTTGACACGCAGCATACACGCAGGAGCAGAGCTTCCTGGTTCTACGCAGTGTTCTGGTACAGAAACGGGTGCGGAAGCAAGGCCCCTAGGAGTGTTGAAAAGCTTACTACCTTGAAACTAAAGCAGAACAGCGATGAAGGCCTCATGGAGCTGCTGCACGCCTCTCGTTTTGCAAGGATAATCAGGGCCTTACTTCGAAGCTTGGGCTCACGTTGACTTTCACTTTAGGTATAGCGCAGAGCAGGGTGAGCTTCCAACAAGGAACTGGAAACCCAAGGTTTCTCAGGAGAAAACTCATTTTCTTCTCAGAACCATGCCGGCAGTGAGGAAAACCCCGGCAACAACAATGCTTTTCAGGTAGCTTCGAGGCCGCATGAACGGAGCTTTCATAATGGGAAAAGAAGCCTTATGCCATCAGTCTCCAATTTCTAGGTTGACACGCAGCATACACGCAGGACCAGAGCTTACTGTCTCTACGCAGTGTTCTGGTACCGAAACGGTTGCTTAAGCAAAGTCCCTAGGAGTCTTGGAAAGCTTACTACCGTGAAACTAAAGCAGAACAGCGATGAAGGCCTCATGGAGCTGCTGCACGCCTCCCGTTTTGCCAGGATAATCAGGGCCTTACTTCGAGGCTAGTGCTCACATTGACTTTCACGTTTGGTATAGAGCAGAGCCGGGTGAGCTTCCAACTAGGAACTGGAAGCACAAGGTTTCTTTCGAGAAAACTCATTTTTTTCTATGAACCATGCCGGCTGTAAGTAAAAGCACGGTAACAACAGTGCTTTTCAGGTAGCTTCGGGGCCGCATCAACGGAGCTTTCATAATGGGAAAACTAGCCTTGTGCCATCAGTCTCTAATTTCTAGGTTGACACGCAGCATACACGCAGGAGCAGAGCTTCCTGGTTCTACGCAGTGTTCTGGTACAGAAACGGGTGCGGAAGCAAGGCCCCTAGGAGTGTTGAAAAGCTTACTACCTTGAAACTAAAGCAGAACAACGATGAAGGCCTCATGGAGCTGCTGCACGCCTCTCGTTTTGCAAGGATAATCAGGGCCTTACTTCGAAGCTTGGGCTCACGTTGACTTTCACTTTAGGTATAGCGCAGAGCAGGGTGAGCTTCCAACAAGGAACTGGAAACCCAAGGTTTCTCAGGAGAAAACTCATTTTCTTCTCAGAACCATGCCGGCAGTGAGGAAAACCCCGGCAACAACAATGCTTTTCAGGTAGCTTCGAGGCCGCATGAACGGAGCTTTCATAATGGGAAAAGAAGCCTTATGCCATCAGTCTCCAATTTCTAGGTTGACACGCAGCATACACGCAGGACCAGAGCTTACTGTCTCTACGCAGTGTTCTGGTACCGAAACGGTTGCTTAAGCAAAGTCCCTAGGAATGTTGGAAAGCTTACTACCGTGAAACTAAAGCAGAACAGCGATGAAGGCCTCATGGAGCTGCTGCACGCCTCCCGTTTTGCCAGGATAATCAGGGCCTTACTTCGAGGCTAGTGCTCACATTGACTTTCACGTTTGGTATAGAGCAGAGCCGGGTGAGCTTCCAACTAGGAACTGGAAGCACAAGGTTTCTTTCGAGAAAACTCATTTTCTTCTATGAACCATGCCGGCTGTAAGTAAAAGCACGGTAACAACAGTGCTTTTCAGGTAGCTTCGGGGCCACATCAACGGAGCTTTCATAATGGGAAAACTAGCCTTGTGCCATCAGTCTCTAATTTCTAGGTTGACACGCAGCATACACGCAGGAGCAGAGCTTCCTGGTTCTACGCAGTGTTCTGGTACAGAAACGGGTGCGGAAGCAAGGCCCCTAGGAGTGTTGAAAAGCTTACTACCTTGAAACTAAAGCAGAACAACGATGAAGGCCTCATGGAGCTGCTGCACGCCTCTCGTTTTGCAAGGATAATCAGGGCCTTACTTCGAAGCTTGGGCTCACGTTGACTTTCACTTTAGGTATAGCGCAGAGCAGGGTGAGCTTCCAACAAGGAACTGGAAACCCAAGGTTTCTCAGGAGAAAACTCATTTTCTTCTCAGAACCATGCCGGCAGTGAGGAAAACCCCGGCAACAACAATGCTTTTCAGGTAGCTTCGAGGCCGCATGAACGGAGCTTTCATAATGGGAAAAGAAGCCTTATGCCATCAGTCTCCAATTTCTAGGTTGACACGCAGCATACACGCAGGACCAGAGCTTACTGTCTCTACGCAGTGTTCTGGTACCGAAACGGTTGTTTAAGCAAAGTCCCTAGGAATGTTGGAAAGCTTACTACCGTGAAACTAAAGCAGAACAGCGATGAAGGCCTCATGGAGCTGCTGCACGCCTCCCGTTTTGCCAGGTTAATCCGGGCCTTACTTCGAGGCTAGTGCTCACATTGACTTTCACGTTTGGTATAGAGCAGAGCCGGGTGAGCTTCCAACTAGGGAACTGGAAGCACAAGGTTTCTTTCGAGAAAACTCATTTTCTTCTATGAACCATGCCGGCTGTAAGTAAAAGCACGGTAACAACAGTGCTTTTCAGGTAGCTTCGGGGCCGCATCAACGGAGCTTTCATAATGGGAAAACTAGCCTTGTGCCATCAGTCTCTAATTTCTAGGTTGACACGCAGCATACACGCAGGAGCAGAGCTTCCTGGTTCTACGCAGTGTTCTGGTACTGAAACGGTGCGGAAGCAAGGCCCCTAGGAGTGTTGAAAAGCTTACTACCTGAAACTAAAGCAGAACAGCGATGAAGGCCTCATGGAGCTGCTGCACGCCTCTCGTTTTGCAAGGATAATCAGGGCCTTACTTCGAAGCTTGGGCTCACGTTGACTTTCACTTTAGGTATAGCGCAGAGCAGGGTGAGCTTCCAACAAGGAACTGGAAACCCAAGGTTTCTCAGGAGAAAACTCATTTTCTTCTCAGAACCATGCCGGCAGTGAGGAAAACCCCGGCAACAACAATGCTTTTCAGGTAGCTTCGAGGCCGCATGAACGGAGCTTTCATAATGGGAAAAGAAGCCTTATGCCATCAGTCTCAATTTCTAGGTTGACACGCAGCATACACGCAGGACCAGAGCTTACTGTCTCTACGCAGTGTTCTGGTACCGAAACGGTTGCTTAAGCAAAGTCCCTAGGAATGTTGGAAAGCTTACTACCGTGAATCTAAAGCAGAACAGCGATGAAGGCCTCATGGAGCTGCTGCACGCCTCCCGTTTTGCCAGGATAATCCGGGCCTTACTTCGAGGCTAGTGCTCACATTGACTTTCACGTTTGGTATAGAGCAGAGCCGGGTGAGCTTCCAACTAGGAACTGGAAGCACAAGGTTTCTTTCGAGAAAACTCATTTTCTTCTATGAACCATGCCGGCTGTAAGTAAAAGCACCGGTAACAACAGTGCTTTTCAGGTAGCTTCGGGGCCGCATGAACGGAGCTTTCATAATGGGAAAACTAGCCTTGTGCCATCAGTCTCTAATTTCTAGGTTGACACGCAGCATACACGCAGGAGCAGAGCTTCCTGGTTCTACGCAGTGTTCTGGTACAGAAACGGTTGCGGAAGCAAGGCCCCTAGGAGTGTGAAAAGCTTACTACCTTGAAACTAAAGCAGACAGCGATGAAGGCCTCATGGAGCTGCTGCACGCCTCTCGTTTTGCAAGGATAATCAGGGCCTTACTTCGAAGCTTGGGCTCACGTTGACTTTCACTTTAGGTATAGCGCAGAGCAGGGTGAGCTTCCAACAAGGAACTGGAAACCCAAGGTTTCTCAGGAGAAAACTCATTTTCTTCTCAGAACCATGCCGGCAGTGAGGAAAACCCCGGCAACAACAATGCTTTTCAGGTAGCTTCGAGGCCGCATGAACGGAGCTTTCATAATGGGAAAAGAAGCCTTATGCCATCAGTCTCCATTTCTAGGTTGACACGCAGCATACACGCAGGACCAGAGCTTACTGTCTCTACGCAGTGTTCTGGTACCGAAACGGTTGCTTAAGCAAAGTCCCTAGGAGTCTTGGAAAGCTTACTACCGTGAAACTAAAGCGAACAGCGATGAAGGCCTCATGGAGCTGCTGCACGCCTCCCGTTTTGCCAGGATAATCAGGGGCCTTACTTCGAGGCTAGTGCTCACATTGACTTTCACGTTTGGTATAGAGCAGAGCGGGTGAGCTTCCAACTAGGAACTGGAAGCACAAGGTTTTCTTTCGAGAAAACTCATTTTTTTCTATGAACCATGCCGGCTGTAAGTAAAAGCACGGTAACAACAGTGCTTTTCAGGTAGCTTCGGGGCCGCATCAACGGAGCTTTCATAATGGGAAAACTAGCCTTGTGCCATCAGTCTCTAATTTCTAGGTTGACACGCAGCATACACGCAGGAGCAGAGCTTCCTGGTTCTACGCAGTGTTCTGGTACAGAAACGGGTGCGGAAGCAAGGCCCCTAGGAGTGTTGAAAAGCTTACTACCTTGAAACTAAAGCAGAACAACGATGAAGGCCTCATGGAGCTGCTGCACGCCTCTCGTTTTGCAAGGATAATCAGGGCCTTACTTCGAAGCTTGGGGCTCACGTTGACTTTCACTTTAGGTATAGCGCAGAGCAGGGTGAGCTTCCAACAAGGAACTGGAAACCCAAGGTTTCTCAGGAGAAAACTCATTTTCTTCTCAGAACCATGCCGGCAGTGAGGAAAACCCCGGCAACAACAATGCTTTTCAGGTAGCTTCGAGGCCGCATGAACGGAGCTTTCATAATGGGAAAAGAAGCCTTATGCCATCAGTCTCCAATTTCTAGGTTGACACGCAGCATACACGCAGGACCAGAGCTTACTGTCTCTACGCAGTGTTCTGGTACCGAAACGGTTGCTTAAGCAAAGTCCCTAGGAATGTTGGAAAGCTTACTACCGTGAAACTAAAGCAGAACAGCGATGAAGGCCTCATGGAGCTGCTGCACGCCTCCCGTTTTTGCCAGGATAATCAGGGCCTTACTTCGAGGCTAGTGCTCACATTGACTTTCACCGTTTGGTATAGAGCAGAGCCGGGTGAGCTTCCAACTAGGAACTGGAAGCACAAGGTTTCTTTCGAGAAAACTCATTTTCTTCTATGAACCATGCCGGCTGTAAGTAAAAGCACGGTAACAACAGTGCTTTTCAGGTAGCTTCGGGGCCGCATCAACGGAGCTTTCATAATGGGAAAACTAGCCTTGTGCCATCGGTCTCTAATTTCTAGTTGACACGCAGCATACACGCAGGAGCAGAGCTTCCTGGTTCTACGCAGTGTTCTTGGTACAGAAACGGGTGCGGAAGCAAGGCCCCTAGGAGTGTTGAAAAGCTTACTACCTTGAAACTAAAGCAGAACAACGATGAAGGCCTCATGGAGCTGCTGCACGCCTCTCGTTTTGCAAGGATAATCAGGGCCTTACTTCGAAGCTTGGGCTCACGTTGACTTTCACTTTAGGTATAGCGCAGAGCAGGGTGAGCTTCCAACAGGAA